>NC_086452.1:452640527-453280527 GCF_028390025.1 Pseudophryne corroboree | reverse complement strand
GAGTCTAGCGCATGTAGTTCCTCCATCTTAGAGAGCTGAGATCGGAGAGTGGAGCTCAGTGAGAGCGTGTGAGAGAGAGACTACAGCGTTCCTCCGTGTGACGCATGTACCGAGCTGCCGCAGCTAGCATAGATCTGGGCAGTGCTCTACTTCTCACAGCAGGAGTCAGACTGCACGGACGTGCAGTCCTCCGTCCCTTACCACCGGAGCCATCCACTGCTGTCATACAGCACCCACATGAGCATACTGATAAGTACCGCTAATACACTGTGTTACACTGTCTGTTATAAGGGGCCAATTGCCTACTATTTCAGTATATCCAAGTCACCTGTGTGTATCTCAAATAAACCTGCTTGCCATTAACTCATTAAGTGTGTGGACTAACGTTACTGCATCAGGCACCGCAATACTCTGCCAACAGATTATGGGCCCAGCCCCACGTGCTTGAAGCTTAACCCCTACGTGTTTGAGTGAAAGCACAAAATAAAAGAACACACAGGTAAAGTTAAAAGTGTCATTTTATAGACGCGCAGGGAAGATGTATAACACAGGACACAGTATGAACTGTGCTAAGCTGAAAGGTTCAGAGAACTACACTACATGGAAGTTTGCCACGGAGATGCAGCTTAAGCGGGAAAAGTTGTGGAAGGTCACAACAGACCCAGGAGCAGGTCCAAACCCAGATGATGTAGACAGAGCCATCGGGACGATAGGTTTAGCTGTGGAGCAGCATGCCTACTTGATAATCAGTGGGAAAGTGTCAGCTAAGGACATGTGGACAGCCCTGCAAAGTGCGTATGAAGAGGAGAAGGATAAGTTTGAGGCGCATGCTATATGGAATGAAACTGAGTGCCTGCAAGGACATGAACGATTACATTGATAAGATATTGTCGATAGCTCAGCAGTTGGCATCTGTGGGGGCACAGGTGGATGAGGAAGAAGTGGCAATGGTGATGCTGCAAAATCTGACGTCAGAATTTGTTTTTTTGGTGATTGCTTTAGAGTCAAATGACACTAAGCTGACAACAGAGATTGTAAGGGCAAAGCTACTACAGTACCAGGAACGTATTCCTGTCGAGACTATAGCTGAGGATTCTGCCTTGATCACAAATGACACAAAGTCTAAAAAGCACAAGTTCAAATGTTTTGTATGTCACAAGATAGGACATAAAGCTTCAGATTGTAGAATGAGAAATTCCAGTGGTGCGCAGAAGCAGCGTCACAAGCCAAACGAGTCAGCACTGAATGTAGCAGAGTCACAGGAAGGATTGCTGGTACATGGACTCGGGGGCCACTAGGCATTTCAGTTGCAATCAGCATTGGTTCAATTCTTTAACACCATGTGTACCTGCTACAGTTACAGGGATTGGAAACTAAAGTCCTTACTGCATCACAAGCTGGGACAATCACAGTGCGTTTAAGAATTGGAAGAGAAATAGTTATTACAGACATCCAAGATGTATTGTTCATGCCAGATTTGGGAAGTAACCTCATTGCTATCAGCGTCCTAGAGAAAAAAGGCTACAGATTACAGTTTGAAAAGGGCAGGTGTATGGTGCAAAACAAAAGAGGGACTGTTTTTGCAACCAACTATATGTCCTGGACACTGAGGAGTGTACTGCAATGATAGCTACTGATGCTAACCAGTCGATGGAGCTGTGGCACAAACGCTTGGGTCATCTAGGAGATGACAACATCCAGAAACTGCTAGATGGAATGGTAACCGTGAGCAACGCTGAAAGACACATGTGTGAGAGTTGCATAAAAGGCAAGCAAACTCGCAACCCATTTCCAAAGTCAGTTATTAGAGCAGAGACACTGCTAGCTCTAGTGCACACAGATGTGTGTGGTCCAATGGAAGTAGAATCAATCAGTGGCTACAGGTATTTCATGACTCTCATTGATGATGCCACAAGAATGACACATGTGTACTTCATTAAAGAAAAGAGTGAAGTTGTCAACAAAATTGTGGAATACAAAAACCTGGTGGAGAATCAGACAGGTCTGAAGCTAAAGATCCTGAGATCAGACAATGGTGGAGAGTATGATAACAAAGTCTTAGCAGCATTCTATAGAAAATATGGCGTAGAGCATCAGCTAACAACTGCCTACACACCGGTACAGACTGGCGTGAGTGAGCGGTCAAACCACACAATTGTTGAAAGAGCATGGACTATGTTAAGTGATGCTGGCCTGGAAAATTATTTTTGGGCAGAAGCAGTATCTACTGCAGCATACCTAAAGAATCGTGCACCTACAGTAGCTGTTAAAGGAAGAGAAAAGCCAAGTGTCAGTCATCTTCGTGTCTTCGAAGGCAAAACTTTTGCACATATACCAAAGGAAAAAAGGAGAAAGTTAGATCCAAAATCCATAGAATGTATAATGCTCGGATACTGCGAAGAAAGCAAAGGATACAGACTTTGGGATGTTACAAGCAAACGTCTTCTTAAATCCAGAGATGTGGTGTTCCATGAGACAGAACCACTAACTGGGGCAGTGGAGCAAGAAGAAAATGTATTATTAGATGTACAGGCAGCAGAAAGCGTGTCTGAATCTGAGAGTGTCAAAGTAGACAACAAATCAGGGAACAGAAGTTCCATGAGGAGCAACAAAGGTGTTCCAGCCAAGAAATACAGTGAGGAGTATGCAAACATAGCTTACTGTGATCCTCAAAACATACAAGAAGCAAAGTCAAGCAGTGATTGGACAAAGTGGAAGTCAGCAATTGATACAGAACTGTCGGCACTGGATGATAACAGTACATGGACTATAGTTGATAGGCTAAGTAACTGTAAAACGATCAAGAACAAGTGGGTCTTCTACAAGAAGTTGAATGCAGATGGGACAATAGCTCGTTACAAAGCCCGCCTTGTTGCCAAGGGATATACCCAGAAGTCTGGAATCGATTACGGAGAGATCTATTCACCTGTTGCAAGGTATAGCACCTTAAGGTTAGTGATTGCTGTTGGTACACAACATGATCTACTGTTATATCAGCTAGACTTTGATTCTGCATTCCTTAATGGAGAGTTAGTTGAGGAAATTTATATGGAACCACCTGAACACTATGATGTGGATATATTCCAAACAGGAAAAGTTTGTCTCTTAAAGAAGTCACTATACGGCCTCAAGCAAAGTGTCGTTGTTGGTATGTGAAGTTGGATGCAGTGTTACTGGAAATGAACTTAGTTAGGTCAGAGACTGATCACTGCCTATACCATAAAACTATAGAAGAAAAATTGTTCATCATAGCTGTGTATGTGGATGATTTACTTTTAGCAGGTCAAGAAAATCACATCACTGACGTGAAGCACCAGCTAAAACAAAGATTCACATTAAAAGATCGAGGCCCCTGCAAATCACTTATTAGGCATGAAAATTGTACAAAACCTAAAAGAAGGGACTGTCACAGTTGACCAACAAACATACATTGAGGCAATATGGAATGACAGATGCTAAACCAGTCAGCACTCCCATTACCAACAGTGTAAAGATGGAGTAAAGGTTCTGGTGGGCGGACTCTGTGATGGCCACTTCTTAATGTGAGTGCTCCATCTCCCGGCGCTGAAAAGCCCTCACATCGCTGGGTATTGTGGCCCCCAGAGATACCAACAGGCAACGGAGATAACGGTGGGTAAGAGTCGTGTGTTCCCCCCGGCTCCCCACCAGCCTCTCACCCCAGAATCCATGCTCCCATAGCGACGCATACTTCCCGCAGCCGCCATCTTGGTCCTGGCTGAGCGTCCTCTCCCACTGCCCTTGCTGCTTCCGCAGAACTGCGGGCGGCTCAGAGCAGCGTTAGCTGTCGGCAGAGACCGCAGGGATTTAGAAGAGTGCTCCTCTCTGGCTCCAGCCTGACCAGCACATCGGGATATCCACGCTCCTTGCAGTATCCCTCATCTGTGCCCGCCATCTTGAAAATGGCCAGATGGCCTCTCCAGTGTCTTCACACACCTACAACTGCTTGTGTTTGCCGTGACCCTGCAGGAAACCAGCAGACAGCAGATTGAGGGTGTGCATTCCCTCCAGCTCCCTGCTTCTCGCATTGGGACTCTTGCTCATCCTGCAGAAATCACTGCTTGCGTCCATAACATCATTAAAGGCTGGGAAGCCCTACCAGCAATCCATGCATTAGTTGGCCCCTAATTGAACACACCATTCTCCTTGGCACAGCAGAAGCCGCAGTGTCTCCTACTCCTTCAGACCTGGGAGTGCAGCAATATCTAGCCCTTTTGAACTGCACTTTAGCCATAGCTGTCAACATCTTTACACTCAGTGCAGCACAGAATCCTTTTTTTGTGACAAATTCCCTACTGGACAGGATAGCCTGTACTTCTCTTATATTGCTTTGTGTGATCACTTCTACATCTTCTGCCATATGGATAAATTTGTGGCTAAACCCCAAAGAGGGGGTCACGGTGGCACAGCTGCAAAGATCAGAGACACCAGAGCTTCGGCTTCTGTCCCATCCAGCCTCCCTCTTCTCCATCTGGTGAGAGTGTTTTGGATGGAATCAGTGACCCCTCGAAATTCAGTGCTGCTTCCGTGGCTAAAGCACAGGAGGTCCTGGACTTGCTCTCTCCACTACTAGACAAGAAACTGGCGGGATTGAAGGATGCCATCGACTCCGCCATGACGCAATTGAAAGAACACGGTGCACATTTTGACGAAGCGGAGCAACATATTTCAGACCTTGAAGATGATCTTACTGCTGCCCGCACACTCATAGATACTCATGAATCTTCTTTTGTTGCCATGCAAGATCAGTTGGAAGATTTAGAAAACCGTAATCGTCGGAATAATCTGTGCCTAATTGGACTGCCGAAGTCAGTTAAACCAAGAGATCTTCTGGAACTTGTCTCCAAGTGGTTGCCGATGGAATTGGGATGTGTACCTGCTGGGAAATCGTTACTCATTGAGAGTCCCTCCGATATACTATTATAGACTCTCTCTGTGATGTAGATGGGCGTTTCCTCTTTGTCAAGTTACAGTTGGAAGGGGAGTTCTACACCATAGCCACACTCTATGCCCCAACGGGCCAAAATAATGCTTTCTTTACTAATATTTATGTTCGTCTACAGGATTGGGCTGAGTGCATGCTAATTCTGTGTGGCGATTTTAATGCTACATTAAATCATGCTTTGGACAGATCTGGGATCTTTGGTGGGGAAGGGGGCGAGGGGGGGGGGGGGGGGCGCAGCACACCATCGGCTCTACAATTGTTAATATCTTCTTTACAACTGCCTGATCCGTGGAGGTACCAACACCCGGTTCACTGAGACTACACATTTTACTCTCACCCACACCACACTTCTTCTAGGATAGACTATTGCCTACTCTCTAATGGCTTACTCTCTAGACTACGTACTTCTGGTATATAAAATATTGCTATTTCCGACCACGCACCCACGTGGTTTACACCTCCCCTGATTTTAATCTTATTTAGAATGTCATTATCTAAACTACATAAATGATAATCGCCAACATGTGGATGACATAAATCTTTTTTGGTCGGCCTCCAAGCCAGTATTACGTGGACACATTATAGCATACGTCGCAGGCAAACGTAAATCACTGAATCAGCGGTTCCAAGAGCTTAGTCTAGCTCCTATACAGCTCTGTTGACATCTGACACAGATGATACTCGTAGAATATACACTGAAACAAAGCAACTCTATGATACTTTGTGCACAGAACATGTTCAATGTGCTTTGGATTGTCAAAAGCATAGATATTTCAGATGGGCAATAAAGCCGGTAAGTTATTAGCAAATAGAATTCGTAGCCAGCACCCTCCACCTAAGGTTATCAC
The DNA here is from genome assembly GCF_028390025.1 of Pseudophryne corroboree. Classification (NCBI taxonomy): domain Eukaryota; kingdom Metazoa; phylum Chordata; class Amphibia; order Anura; family Myobatrachidae; genus Pseudophryne; species Pseudophryne corroboree. The sequence continues at coordinate 453,274,716 of NC_086452.1, read as the reverse complement.
TCTTAATTCGGACAACCATATTCTTTCTGACTCAGCTGAAATTTCAAATTCCTTTTTGCACTACTATAATGAGTTGCATAACGCACTGCCAGATGAGCCTGCTAAAGGTATGGAGTTTCTTAGGTCAGCAGGCTCTCCCACTTTAACAGTGGAGGAAAGAGATCCCTTAACTGATCTGATCTCTGAACAAAAATTGACTATGGTAATTGGACAGCTCACCAATGGTAAATCTCCAGGCCCTGATGGGCTGAGTGCGGAGTATTACAAATTGATATCTCCTCATGTCACTCTGCACTTTCTATCCTTGTTTAGCTCCATTTTCTAAGGCAATGAATCCCCCCCTACGTTCAATCAGGCCCTCATTGTGGTAAAGACCCCACTTTAGTTCAATACTATCGCCCGATTTCTTTATTGAAACAGGACTTTAAAATGTTGTCCACTGTAATGGCACGGAGATTACAAACCCTTCTCCCTAAACTCCTCCAACCATCTCAAACGGGCTTTGTTAAAGGGAGATCATCGGTACACAATATCCGCCAATTAATAGCGGTACTGACTAAATCTCATCAACTTTTACAGGGCACATATCTGTTAGTGAGTTGTGACGCCGATAAGGCATTTGATCGGGTATCCTGGTCTCACCTATTACGAGTGCTTCACTGGCAGCAATTTGGTTCTAGCTTTGTCAATTTTTTTCGCACTTTGAATTCCCTCCCTACTGCATTCCTAACTATTAACGGCATGAACACTACTCCTTTTAATTTACACAGGAGCACCAGGCAGGGTTGCCCCTGTCATCGCTTCTTTTTAATCTTTCTTTAGATTCCCTGATTAGACATTGTCATTGAAATGAGACCAGGTGTGGGGTTGAGATTGGACCTCATGCTCTTAAGGTATCAGCATACGCCAATGATCTATTGTTATATTTTTCAAATCGTCATACTGCCATCCCAGTTCTGCTACAATTGTTATCCGATTTTGAATCCATATCGGGGTTCCTCATTAATCAATCAAAGACTGAGGCATTAGTTTGGAATGTTGCTGCTGCGCAGAACTGGAATGGCTTATTCCCGTTTCGCTGGGCTACGACAAATCTCAGATATTTGGGACTCCAGATAACTGTTGCCCCATCTGACTTGTATGCAGCCAATTTCCCACAGATTATAAATTGCACCCTAGCTGATTTTCGAGCGTGGAGACACTTGCCATTATCTTATTTAGGAAGATGTCAGTTGATTAAAATGGTCTCGTTCCCGAGATTATTATACGCAATTCAGATGTTGCCTTTATTGCTAACATAATCAGATTTAAAGACCTTAGCTAAAGACTTTAGCGACTTCATCTGGTCGCATAAAAAACCTAGAATATCCCTATTTAAATTGAGTCAACAACCGAAATTAGGAGGTGTGAACCTCCCTTGTATTAGGAGTTATGTTCTGGCTGCAAACTACTGCTATGCGGCACTGACCTGGAACAAGCCTTCTACCTGACATTCCGCTTTCTAGCCTCTTACACCTGCACCCTTCCTCCTTTCCACGGTCTATACCGGATAACTTATTGATCACCACCACCTGTACTGCATGGAGATTGGCACGCTCTAGAATGGGCATTTCGGCCCACGACACTATCTTTACCCCACTACTCCACAACATAGGGTTTAGAGGGTCCACAATCCATAAGACCTTAATCTCTTGGAGACACCAAGGTGTCCGCTCAGTCTATCAATTACTAGATCAACACACACTCCAGGTACTCACCTATACACGACTTTGTGAATTATTTCCACATCTTCACATACCTCTGTTTATTGATAGTGTTGCGTCGTTGCCCTAACTGGAGCCACTCAACATCTCTTTTATATGCCCACATTAGGAGACCTATTACTTGGGAAGACACCCAAACTGGACTATCAATGTGGTTACTGGATTTTCCCACTACAGGTTGAGTATCCCATATCCATATATTCCGAAATACGGAATATTCCGAAATACGGACTTTTTTGAGTGAGATAGTGAAATCTTTGTTTTTTGATGGCTCAGTTTACACAAACTTTGTGTAATACACAAAGTTATGAATAATATTGTATTAAATGACCTTCAGGCTGTGTATACAAGGTGTATATGAAACATAAATGAATTGTGTGTATGTACACACACTTTGTTTAATGCACAAAGTTATAAAAAATATTGGCAAAAATTACCTTCAGGCTGTGTGTATAAGGTGTATATGAAACATAAATGCATTCTGTGCTTAGATTTAGGTCCCATCACCATGATATCTCATTATTGTATCTAATTATTCCAAAATACGGAAAAATCCGTTATCCAAAATACCTCTGGTCCCAAGCATTTTGGATAAGGGATACTCAACCTGTATTACGGTTAATACTATATTTACTGCCTTTACTCGCCTTAACAAATATCTCATCTCAGCTTCCTATGCTGAAATGAATGATCAACTATTGCATCGCTCTTATATAACTCCAAAGTTAAGATTCCATATGGGAAATATTATTTATCGTTGTACATAGAGTTGCCCAGAGGTTTCTAAGTTTTGGGCTCTAGTCCAATCTTTTATCAGATTTCAGTTAGAAATATCTCTTACAGTCTCTCCTGAGTGGGCCCTTTGGGACATTTATCCATCATCGCAACTGCCTAATCCCCCTTTAGGACAACGTATATTATTGGCCAAAATAGCTGCTGCTGGCAAGAAACCCATCTTGTCCCAGTGGATTTCCACAGATACTCTCTCCTTGACTTTATTGATGTCTAGACTGACATATCTGTTCCACAGTTGGAGATGGCAATAAACAAGGAAAAGAGAGCGACAAAATTCTTTGAGATCTGGTTACCATATGTGCACATTTTACATGCCCCGGTGAAAGAGTCCCTTAGAAAAGTAATGGCCCTCTTTACATGGTATAATCTTGAATCACTCTCCTTGGAACACCCCCCCTTTTAGTGATATAGATACTTCCTACATATTTCTTGCTCATTATATTTTGAATTTGTATGAGGTGTGTGGCCCCTTTTTAAAAAAAATATTTTTATTCATTACCCATGCTGTATGATAACGAAAACTTGCTACACTATTTACGACTCTTTAAATATTGTTTGTTATGTAATGACCTCTATAATGTTTGCATTTAGTGCTGTATTTTTGAAGTGCAGTTGTCCAATAAAGTATTAAAAAAAATAAAAATAAAACAAGTGTAAAGATGGTCAAGGCCATGTCACCAAGCAGCCAGGGGGAGATAGAGGAAATGCAAGAAATTCCTTATCAAAATGCTGTTGTTTGATGTACGGAAGTATTGGGACACGTCCTGACATCACACATGCAGTGAGTCGGGCAAGCCAGTTTGCAAATAATCCTGGGAGACAACACTGGATTGCAGTGAAGAGAATTCTAAGGTACCTCAACGGTACAAGTTCACTAAAGCTGAGATTTACAAAATCAATGTGATGCTGACTGGGGGTCAGATGAGAACGACAGATGTTCCTACACTCATAGGCGTGCGCAGCACATTTTATTAGGGTGTGCACCGCTGGAGGGGTGTGTCTGATGCTGCCTATCGGGCGTAACTAGCAACATCTATTGGGCGTGGCTAGCACCACCTATTGGGCGTGACTAGCACCACCTATTGGGCGTGGCTAGCACTATTTTACAATTAGTGCAAGTGAGAGAGCATAAAAATTAAAAAATAAGGGGGCAGCACTGAATGGGATGGGTACGTTGGATCCACCCTGACTACGTCAATCCCGGAATGCAGGCGTTGGCATGTGAACAAGGTTAACGTTACTTACAGCATTTTAACTGGATCAGCGTTACAACTGTAAACTAGAGATGTGCGGGTTCGGTTTTACTCGGATTTACTCGGGTCTCAAAACGGCATCATTTTTGCTCACGGATGCCAAACGTTTTGGATAGCCAATAGGAAAAATCTGAGTAAAACTGAACCCGCACATCTCTACTGTAAACATGCTTGGTAGACAGCATGTGTAAAGTTGTGCTCTTGATCTGGCTAATATTCTGTAAGTAACATGTTGACAACATGCCTGACACGTCTTATCCCTCGCGCAGCTCTTCCCCCTGACACGTCTTCTCCCTCGCGTAGCTTTTCCCCCTGACACATCTTATCTCTCACGCAGCTCTTACCCTGACACGTCTTATCCCTCGTGCAGCTCTTCCCATTTACACATCTTATCCCTCGCGCAGCTCTTCCACCTGACACTTCTTCTCCCTCGCGCAGCTCTTACCCCAGACACGTCTTATCCCTCGCGCAGCTCTTCCCCCTGACACATCTGATCCCTCGCACAGCTCTTCCCCCTGACACGTCTTCTCCCTCGCGCAGCTTTTCCCCCTGACACGTCTTATCCCTCGTGCAGCTCTTCCCCTGACACGTCTTATCCCTCGCGCAGCTCTTCCCACTGACACATCTTATTCCTCGCGCAGCTCTTCCCCCTGACACGTCTTCTCCCTTGCGCAGCTCTTCCCCCTGACACGTCTTATCCCTCGCGCAGCACTTCCCCCTGACACGTCTTATCCCTCGCGCAGCTCTTCCCCCTGACACGTCTTATCCCTCGCGCAGCTCTTCCCCCCTGATGCATCTTATCCCTCGCGCAGCTCTTCCCCCTGACACATCTTATCCCTCGTGCAGCTCCTCCCCCTGACGCGTCTTCTCCCTCACACAGCTCTTCCCCCTGACACATCTTATACCTCGCGCAGCTCTTCCCCCTGACACATCTTATCCCTCGTGCAGCTCTTCCCCCTGACACATCTTATACCTCATGCAGCTCTTCCCCCTGACACGTCTTATCCCTCGCGCAGCTCTTCCCCCTGACACATCTTATCCCTTGCGCAGCTCTTCCCCCTGACATGTCTTATCCCTCGCGCAGCTCTTCCCCCCGACACGTCTTATCCCTCGCGCAGCTCTTCCCCCTGACACATCTTATCCCTTGCGCAGCTCTTCCCCCCGACATGTCTTATCCCTCGCGCAGCGCTTCCCCCCGACACGTCTTATCCCTCGCGCAGCTCTTCCCCCTGACACGTCTTATCCCTCGCGCAGCTCTTCCCCCTGACACGTCTTATCCCTCGCGCAGCTCTTCCCCGACAGATCTTATCCTTTGCGCAGCTCTTCCCCCCGACATGTCTTATCCCTCGCGCAGCTCTTCCCCCCGACACGTCTTATCCCTCGCGCAGCTCTTCCCCCTGACACGTCTTATCCCTCGCGCAGCTCTTCCCCCTGACACATCTTATCCCTCGCGCAGCTCTTCCCCCCGACACGTCTTATCCCTCGTGCAGCTCTTCCCCCTTGACACGTCTTCTCCCTCGCGCAGCTCTTCCCCCTGACACATCTTCTCCCTCGCGCAGCTCTTCCCCCTGACACGTCTTATCCCTCGCGCAGCTCTTCCCCCCGACACGTCTTCTCCCTCGCGCAGCTCTTCCCCCTTGACACATCTTCTCCCTCGCGCAGCTCTTCCTCCTGACACGTCTTATCCCTCGCGCAGCTCTTCCCCCCGACACGTCTTCTCCCTCGCGCAGCTCTTCCCCCTTGACACGTCTTCTCCCTCGCGCAGCTCTTCCCCCTTACACGTTGTCTCCCTCGCGCAGCTCTTCCCCCTGACACGTCTTCTCCCTCGCACAGCTCTTCCCCCTGACACGTCTTCTCCCTTGCGCAGCTCTTCCCCCTGACACAGATTTCTCCCGCCTTACACAGCTTGTCACTTGAGTGGGTGCCGCTGACTCCTCCATGCAGCTCACTGACCCAGATAGCAAAAAATACACGTTCTGCTACACACAATAAAGCCCCTCACAGCATGTTTTGCCACAAGCGTGACACTGAGCCAAACACTCTCACTCCCCCCCCCTTCCAATCCTTGGTACCCGTAGTTATCTTCTGCGGCTCACCTTGTTCCTGATTAGCTCCCCTGCCTCACTGCTGGCTCTGTTCCCCGGCTACCCTCTGAGGCTTCGCGTGATCCTCTCTCCCTGCTGCCAGCTCCACGCTCCGCACAGTTGCATGTCTTCACCAGTATGTGCCTGCACCTTCTGTAGACTTAAGCAACGTCGCCTGACAAGCTTCTACTAACCGCTGGGCTGCCACTGCTTGCTCCCCTCTGTCCGCACTGCTCTTGCTCCTCAGTGTCACGGACGGATGATGCGACACTCCCGCCGAGCAATCACTAGAGCGGGCACCGCTGATGCTGATGGCGCTCTGCTCTGTGGCCACACACCCTAAGCGCTGGCAGTAACACCTCGATGGGGATGGATGGAGGCAGCCTGGCAGGTGGATGGGAGGCTGTTTTGATGTGAGATGTGGTGGCGGGCGGCTGCTGCGGACCTGGCGTGTTGGGGGTGCCAGACATTAGGGGGTGCCTGTTCGCACCAGGCACCCCCTCTGCGCACGCCTATGCCTACACTGGATACCTGTTTGCATTAGCAGGCGCGGCCGTCAGCTAGGCAAGTAGGAAACAACCCACAGTTGCTCTTTCTACAACAAAAGCAGAGTACATGGTGCTCACAGAAACTTCAAAGGAAGCACTATAGATAAAAGACTTTATGTGAGTTAGGTCTTCTTTATTACAGTGAGATCATCAACATAGGGTGTGATAACAAAGGAGCTATAGGGGGTCATTCCGAGTTGTTCGCTCGGTATTTTTTTGTCGCAACGGAGCGATTAGTCGCTAATGCGCATGCGCAATGTCCGCAGTGCGACTGCGCCAAGTAAATTTGCTATGCAGTTAGGTATTTTACTCACGGCATTACGAGGTTTTTTCTTCGTTCTGGTGATCGTAATGTAATTGACAGGAAGTGGGTGTTTCTGGGCGGAAACTGGCCGTTTTATGGGTGTGTGTGAAAAAACGCTACCGTTTCTGGGAAAAACGCGGGAGTGGCTGGAGAAACGGAGGAGTGTCTGGGCGAACGCTGGGTGTGTTTGTGACGTCAAACCAGGAACGACACTGACTGAACTGATCGCAGATGCCGAGTAAGTCTGGAGCTACTCAGAAACTGCTAAGAAGTGTCTATTCGCAATTCTGCTAATCTTTCGTTCGCAATTTTGATAAGCTAAGATTCACTCCCAGTAGGCGGCGGCTTAGCGTGTGCAAAGCTGCTAAAAGCAGCTTGCGAGCGAACAACTCGGAATGACCCCCATAGATTTTTCTTGTAGCACAAAGCATCATGGACGGTCTAAGCACATTGCTATAAGACATCACTTCATCCGCAAATTAGTGGAAAATAAGTCCATCAGTGTGGAATATGTTGCAAGTGAAGAAAATCTTGCCGACATGCTGACAAAAGGACTGTCATCAAACCTGTTACATGCATTCTTGAAGGAATGTGGACTGGAATATGTTTAATGTTGATTTATTCTTACTGTTTCTGCTTCATAACCATGTTTTCGGTTACAGGTATGACTTTATTGAAAGTATGTGATAAAATGTCATGTACTTTATATGTGACCGAAGACAGTCTTGAGCGAGGGGGAGTGTTAGATAACGGTGCACTCTGTACATAAGGTCCTGTGGGCACATCCCCTAGTGTTCATCCCTCTAATGCCAGTGTATTAGGGAGGCAGAGCCTAGCACATGTAGTTCCTCCATTTTAGAGAGCTGACACCAGAGAGCGGAGCTCGGTGAGAGCATGTGAGAGAGACTACAGCTTTCCTCCGTGTGACGCCTGTACCGTGCTGCCAGAGCCAGGCGGTGCATTACTTCTCACAGTTGGAGTCAGACTGCACGGACTTGCAGTCCACCGCCCCATCCACTGCTGTCATACCGAAGCCACATGAGCATACTGATAAGTATCACTAATACACTGTGTTACACTGTCTGTTGCCTACTATTACAGTATATCCAGGTCACCTGTGTGTATCTCAAATAAACCTGCTTGCTATTAACTCATTAAGTGTGTGGACTAACGTCACTGCACCAGGCACCGCAATACACTGCCAACACTATGCGCTGGACATATGCAATACCTCTCTGTCTGACTAAACTAGCCAGCCTAAGGACACACATTACATGGCAGGAAGGCACGCCACTGGCAGGAGGGGAGGCAGATCAGACTAGGGTGGGATGTAGTAGACAGGCTGCAGACACTGAGGGAAGGCAGAACACTGCAGACACTGAGGGGGCCGGCTGTGCCCCCACCCCCCCTATATTTTGCATATAGACATCAAGCTCCGCCCCATCTTCTCCGGCCACCCAGACAGTACTGGGGGAATCTGGGAGATTTATTAAACTTTGCGGGACAGTGATACAGAAAACAGGAGTGTGGGAGGGTTGGCAAGTATGATGTAGCAGGTTAGTGTGTGACTGGATGGTTATGTCACAGAATGAGGGCAGCGCAGTCACATCGTCTATGTAGTAGGATAGTGTGTGACTGGATGGTGATGTCACAGAGTGAGCCCAGCGCAGTCACACAGTCTATGTAGCAGGTTAGTGTGTGACTGGATGGTGTTGTCACAGAGTTAGCACAGTGCAGTCACACAGTCTATATAGCAGGTTAGTGTGTGACTGGATGATGATGTCACAAAGTGAGGGCAGCGCAGTCATACAGTCTATGTAGCAGGTTAGTGTGACTGGATGGTGATGTCACAAAGTGAGGGCAGCACAGTCACACAGTCTATGTAGCAGGTTAGTGTGTGACTGAATGATGATGTCACAGAGTGAGCGCAGTGCAGTCACACAGTTTATGTAGCAGGTTAGTGTGTAACTGGATGGTGACGTCACAGAGTGAGCGCAGTGCGGTCACACAGTCTATGTAGCAGGTTAGTGTGTGACTGGATGGTGATGTCACAAAGTGAGGGCAGCGCAGTCACACAGTCTATGTAGCAGGTTAGTGTGTGACTGAATGATGATGTCACAGAGTGAGCGCAGTGCAGTCACACAGTTTATGTAGCAGGTTAGTGTGTGACTGGATGGTGATGTCACAAAGTGAGGGCAGCGCAGTCACACAGTCTATGTAGCAGGTTAGTGTGTGACTAAATGATGATGTCACAGAGTGAGCGCAGTGCAGTCACACAGTCTATGTAGTAGGTTAGTGTGTGACTAAATGATGATGTCACAGAGTGAGCATGGTGCAGTAACACAGTCTATGTAGCAGGTTAGTGTGTGACTGGATGGTGATGTCACAGAGTTAGTGCAGTGCAGTCACATGGTCTATGTAGCAGGTTAGTGTGTGACTGGATGGTGAGGTCACAGAGAGCGCAGTGCAGTCACATGGTTTATGTAGTAAGATAGTGTGTGATTGGATAGTGATGTCACAGTCACACAGTCTATACAGCAGATCGATGGAGCTGAGGATTAGCGTAAGAGGGGGTTGCCAATGGTGAGGTCAGTACTTTTGTAACAGATCAAACACCACACTGGAGTGGGTGTAGGAGGGAAAGGGAAGAGAGAAAAGCAGCTCGGAGGTGTAGGGGAGGAGACAGCAGGGGTGATAGTTGGCATAAAAGGGCTTGGTCAAGGAGTGCTTCTTATGGAGGAGGGAAGGATAATGGTAAGGTACCAATACTTTCACAGGATCAATAACATTCACTGGTGACAAAGGACTTAACAGCAGGTCAATGGGCGTAACACGGGGAAAGGGATATGATATTCGTCACTTTTTCCGATTTATACAAAACTTGTAAAAGTGACATTTTTCTTTATACTTTACTACATTATGACTTTAAAGCTCAGTTACCCAGCCAATAGGTATATGCTGTATGCCTGTGACATTGCCTACACATGTAATTATGCATAAGTGTCATTGTGTTACTTTGTATACTTTCTACAGTTTCTATGTGTGGCACTTCAACCATAGGCAGAACTATAGTGGGTGCCAGGGGTGCCATTGCTATGGGGCACAGAGGCTAAGGGGGGACTGGGCCCAGGTTATAAAGATGCATAACAACTTCCAAGATTTGCCTGTAAGCCATTGGGTCTGGTCCATTGCCCAGCCTGATTGTGTGACATTACATTGTCAGTGAGAGGAGTGTGTAGTGGATGTTATAGTGGAAAGCGGGCACAGTAATGTGGCATAATTGCAACTGGAGATCACTGTAACGTGGCACAGTGTGACAAGGGGGCACTGTAATGTGGCATAATGTGATCTGCTCATTGTAATGTGGAGGGCACTATAATGTTACATAATAAGAACTGGGGCACTGTAGTGTGGCACAATGTGAAATGGAGGCACTATAGTGTGGCATAATATGAACTGGGGCACGGTAACATTTTTACTGGAGGGCACTCTGTGAATTGGGGATACTGTGTGGCATAATGTGTACTGGGTGTCCTATAATGTGACATCATATAAACTAGGGCACTACTATGGTTAGAAAATGAACTAGGGAACTATTATGGGGCATAAAATGAATAACTGCTGTGAAGAGGTGTCTGTCAAGAAGCACGAGACAGGGGCCCCTTCAGCATGTTGCTATGGGGCCCACAAAGTTCTGGTTACACCCCTGACTGCAACAATTTGTGGCACCTTATAAAGAAATGCTAATTATAGCATACCTCCCAACATCTGTGTCTTGTAAGTCGGGACCCCAGCGCCGCTGAAAAGATTGCGTGGCCTGTGGGAAAGGGGGTGTGACTTCACGGCCTGGGGGCCAGGCTTCCCATTTTAGTCACAGTGGGGGCACGGCCGTCACTTTGTGAGCTGCTGCCCGTGCCCTCAGTCCCTCTGGCTCCAGGAAATAGACGCTGTGCGCACCACTGCTCTGCAGAGCAGCAAGTGACAGGGGGTCTCCCAACCGCCCCTCCCCCACGGGACATTGCTGCCCGCAGGAGAGACAGCGGGATAGACAAAAAAAAACCACGGGACTGTCCCGCGAAAATCAGAACGTTGGGAGGTATGTTATAGTAGTCAGCAGTATGTGCTCTTCACGTGTCCTGTTGCAAGCACAAAGGACAGGCCATCCTACAGGCAGGATGCCATCAGAAATTGCGGGGCCCAAGACTGACAAAATAGGCAGGCCCCCCACCCCCCACTGTGGAGAAGTCAGCTTTAGAATTGCACCAGTTAACGTGTGAGTGTGTGTATATATATATATATATATATAAATACACACACACACACACACACACACACACACACACTATATATATATATATATATATATATATATATATATATATACACACACACACACACACACACACATGCATGCATACATACATGCATCTGCTGCTGTCGGGAGGGCCCAGGATGCTGATGCCGCTGCCTGCCCGCCTCCATCCCCGCTGTTCTGCTGCTCTCCTCCATCCTCCTGCAGCTGTATTGAAAACGTCCCTCCCAAAATGGCCACCGCCTCAGAGGAGACAGTTATTCAAGATACTAGAGGGCTCCTCTAGTATCTTGAATAACTTTCTCCCCTGTGGCGGTGGCCATTTTGGGAGGGAAGTTTTAAATACAGAGTTGCTGGAGGGTCGGAGGACAGCGGCAGAACAGCGGGACGACTGCGGAACGGTGGGGATGGCGGCGGGTGGGCCCGGGACAGCTGGCCTCTCTGTCAGAGAGGCTGGGCCCGGGACAGCTGGCAGATGGCGGCCCTGCCTACAGGCATAGAGATATGTGCCTGCAGCTCTCCAGGAGCCTTTCCTATACTCAGGTGCTTGCAGGTCTGCAAAAACGCATATATAAAACCACGGAAAAACACCGTGTACACTGCTGTCATACGCACTCTGCATCTATCCTTGGTATTTGAAGAGAAACGTGTAAATGTATATATATTATTTTTGGGAACAGTGAAGGGTGATATTTCTAACCATACGCTTTGCAGCACATATATAAAGAAATATAACTTCAATTTAAAAACGTTCTGTTTAACGCAGCGCAACTTTTCAAACCTCACAATAATTAGCCTAAAACTGTGTAATGTAAACAAACATTTTGTATAACATATAACTGCAAAAAAAAATCCCCATCTCCGCTCGAGAGCCTAGATGAATAAATAAACTGCGGAGAGAGAGATTTTCTCCCTTGAGATAATGTGACACTGATAAATCTAAAAATCCAGAGTGTTGTCGCTAACAAAATGTTCCTATCCTTACTAGTCATTATTTCTGACCTAGCTGCACTTATGTACAGGTTCCTAAGCCTCGGCTGCTCTCAGCCTCCAAGGAAATGTTTAAACCCCCCCCCCCCCCCCCCCCCCACACAAGATCTCAGGGCTCTTTTATATGCTAGGATCTTCACAACACGATAATACGGTACATTTAACTAGAAATGTGCAGTTCGGCTCTCCAGAAATCCAAATCCACTTGCATTTTGTGCACCTGAACTGAACCAAAACCTGGTCCGGATCTCCGAGGAGATCCGATCTGATCCACGTCCCGGTTCGGTTCTTCCCGTGGTTCGGGATTCGGGTTTTAAATACGAATTGCAGTTATTGATTGCAAACGTTACTTGATTTTACCTATTTTTATAGATCTTTTTCAATGATCATCACATAAGCCCTGTGTGTATACTATTTAGTTGCTATGGCAACACCACCTGATGGCATCTGTCGGATGCCCATCACTGCGTCCCTACTGCGAGATCTAAGTCTCGCCCAGTTTTCTCTGCTGTGTCACTGATACCTAAACATTTACATATTTATTACCAGAATTATATACTGCATACTTGACAATAACTGGGCTACTAACACTAGTATATAAAATATAAGGCATGTAAATATTAGAGATGTGCACCGGAAATTTTTCGGGTTTTGTGTTTTGGTTTTGGGTTCGGTTCCGTGGCCGTGTTTTGGGTTCGAACGTGTTTTGGCAAAACCTCACCGAATTTTTTTTGTCGGATTCGGGTGTGTTTTGGATTCGGGTGTTTTTTTCAAAAAACACTAAAAACAGCTTAAATCATACAATTTGGGGGTCATTTTGATCCCATAGTATTATTAACCTCAATAACCATAATTTCCACTCATTTTCAGTCTATTCTGAACACCTCACACCTCACAATATTATTTTTAGTCCTAAAATTTGCACCGAGGTCGCTGGATGACTAAGCTCAGCGACCCAAGTGGCCGACACAAACACCTGGTCCATCTAGGAGTGGCACTGCAGTGTCACGCAGGATGGCCCTTCCAAAAAACACTCCCCAAACAGCACATGACGCAAAGAAAAATGAAAGAAAAAAGAGGTGCAAGATGGAATTGTCCTTGGGCCCTCCCACCCACCCTTATGTTGTATAAACAGGACATGCACACTTTAACCAACCCATCATTTCAGTGACAGGGTCTGCCACACGACTGTGACTGAAATGACGGGTTGGTTTGGACCCCCACCAAAAAAGAAGCAATTAATCTCTCCTTGCACAATAATATATTATGTACTCCTGGCTCCTGCTATAACCTATAACTGGCACTGCAGTAGTGCTCCCCAGTCTCCCCCACAATTATAAGCTGTGTGAGCTGAGCAGTCAGACAGATATATATAATATTATATATAGATAATAGATGATGCAGCACACTGGCCTGAGCCTGAGCAGTGCACACAGATATGGTATGTGACTGACTGAGTCACTGTGTGTATCGCTTTTTTCAGGCAGAGAACGGATATATTAAATAAACTGCACTGTGTGTCTGGTGGTCACTCACTATATAATATATTATGTACTCCTGGCTCCTGCTATAACCTATAACTGGCACTGCAGTAGTGCTCCCCAGTCTCCCCCACAATTATAAGCTGTGTGAGCTGAGCAGTCAGACAGATATATATATAATATTATATATAGATAATAGATGATGCAGCACACTGGCCTGAGCCTGAGCAGTGCACACAGATATGGTATGTGACTGAGTCACTGTGTGCTGTGTATCGCTTTTTTCAGGCAGAGAACGGATTATAAAGTAAACTGCACTGTCCTCACTAGTAAACTCTCTCCACTCAGTCTCTACACTTCTACAGTAACAGTACTCCTCCTAGTCAGCTCCAGTAAATCTCTCTCAGTCTCTTATAATCTAAATGGAGAGGACGCCAGCCACGTCCTCTCCCTATCAATCTCAATGCACGTGTGAAAATGGCGGCGACGCGCGGCTCCTTATATAGAATCCGAGTCTCGCGATAGAATCCGAGCCTCGCGAGAATCCGACAGCGTCATGATGACGTTCGGGCGCGCTCGGGTTAACCGAGCAAGGCGGGAAGATCCGAGTCTGCTCGGACCCGTGAAAAAAACCATGAAGTTCTGGCGGGTTCGGATTCAGAGAAACCGAACCCGCTCATCTCTAGCACAAACTGGCTCTACAGAGGCAAGATGTCCACCTCATCATCATCCTCCGATTCATCACCGTGTACATCCCCCTCCTCACAGATTATCAATTCGTCCCCACTGGAATCCACCATCACAGCTCCCTGTGTACTTTGTGGAGGCAATTGCTGCTGGTGAATGTCTCCATGGAGGAATTGATTATAATTCATTTTAATGAACATCATCTTCTCCACATTTTCTGGAAGTAACCTCGTACGCCGATTGCTGACAAGGTGAGCGGCGGCACTAAACACTCTTTCGGAGTACACACTTGTGGGAGGGCAACTTAGGTAGAATAAAGCCAGTTTGTGCAAGGGCCTCCAAATTGCCTCTTTTTCCTGCCAGTATACGTTCGGACTGTCTGACGTGCCTACTTGGATGCGGTCACTCATATAATCCTCCACCATTCTTTCAATGGAGAGAGAATCATATGCAGTGCCAGTAGACGACATGTCTGTAATCGTTGGCAGGTCCTTCATTCAGACCAGATGTCAGCATCAGCAGTCGCTCCAGACTGCCCTGCATCACCGTCAGCGGGTGGGCTCGGAATTCTGAGCCTTTTCCTCGCACCCCCAGTTGCGGGAGAATGTGAAGGAGGAGATGTTGACAGGTCGCATTCCGCTTGACTTGACAATTTTCTCACCAGCAGTTCTTTGAACCCCTGCAGACTTGTGTCTGCCGGAAAGAGAGATCCAAGGTAGGTTTTAAATCTAGGATCGAGCACGGTGGCCAAAATGTAGTGCTCTGATTTCAACAGATTGACCACCCGTGAATCCTTGTTAAGCGAATTAAGGGCTCCATCCACAAGTCCCACATGCCTAGCGGAATCGCTCAGTGTTAGCTGCTCCTTCAATGTCTCCAGCTTCTTCTGCAAAAGCCTGATGAGGGGAATGACCTGACTCAGGCTGGCAGTGTCTGAACTGACTTCACGTGTGGCAAGTTCAAAAGGTTGCAGAACCTTGCACAACGTTGAAATCATTCTCCACTGCGCTTGAGACAGGTGCATTCCACCTCCTATATCGTGGTCAGTTGTATAGGCTTGAATGGCCTTTTGCTGCTCCTCCAACCTCTGAAGCATATAGAGGGTTGAATTCCACCTCGTTACCACTTCTTGCTTCAGATGATGGCAGGGCAGGTTCAGGCGTTTTTGGTGTTGCTCCAGTCTTCTGTACGTGGTGCCTGTACGCCGAAAGTGTCCCGCAATTCTTCTGGCCACCGACAGCATCTCTTGCACGCCCCTGTCGTTTTTTAAATAATTCTGCACCACCAAATTCAAGGTATGTGCAAAACATGGGACGTGCTGGAATTTGCCCAGATTTAATGCACACACAATATTGCTGGCGTTGTCCGATGCCACAAATCCACAGGAGAGTCCAATTGGGGTAAGCCATTCTG
Organism: Pseudophryne corroboree; assembly: GCF_028390025.1. Taxonomy (NCBI): domain Eukaryota; kingdom Metazoa; phylum Chordata; class Amphibia; order Anura; family Myobatrachidae; genus Pseudophryne; species Pseudophryne corroboree. The sequence goes on along the minus strand of NC_086452.1, from coordinate 453,259,086 downwards.
CGATGATCTTCCTCAGTTGCCGTAAGAGGTTTTCAGCTGTGTGCGTATTCTGGAAAGCGGTGATACAAAGCGTAGCCTGCCTAGGAAAGAGTTGGCGTTTGCGAGATGCTGCTACTGGTGCCGCCGGTGCTGTTCTTGCGGCGGGAGTCAATACATCTACCCAGTGGGCTGTCACAGTCATATAGTCCTGAGTCTGCCCTGCTCCACTTGTCCACATGTCCGTGGTTAAGTGGACATTGGATACAACTGCATTTTTTAGGACACTGGTGAGTCTTTTTCTGAGGTCTGTGTACATTTTCGGTATCGCCTGCCTAGAGAAATGGAACCTAGATGGTATTTGGTACCGGGGACACAGTACCTCAAACAAGTCTATAGTTGCCTCTGCAGTAATGATGGATACCGGAACCACGTTTCTCACCGCCCAGGATGCCAAGGCCTCAGTTATCCGCTTTGCAGCAGGATGACTGCTGTGATATTTCATCTTCCTCGCAAAGGACTGTTGGACAGTCAATTGCTTGGTGGAAGTAGTAAAAGTCGTCTTACGACTTCCCCTCTGGGATGACCATCGACTCCCAGCAGCAACAACAGCAGCGCCAGCAGCAGTAGGCGTTACACGCAAGGATGCATCAGAGGAATCCCAGGCAGGAGAGGACTCGTCAGAATTGCCAGTGACATGGCCTGCAGGACTATTGGCATTCCTGGGGAAGGAGGAAATTGACACTGAGGGAGTTGGTGGGGTGGTTTGCGTGAGCTTGGTTACAAGAGGAAGGGATTTACTGGTCAGTGGACTGCTTCCGCTGTCGCCCAAAGTTTTTGAACTTGTCACTGACTTATGATGAATGCGCTGCAGGTGACGTATAAGGGAGGATGTTCCGAGATGGTTAACGTCCTTACCCCTACTTATTACAGCTTGACAAAGGCAACACACGGCTTGACACCTGTTGTCCGCATTTCTGTTGAAATACTTCCACACCGAAGAGCTGATTTTTTTGGTATTTTCACCAGGCATGTCAATGGCCATATTCCTCCCACGGACAACAGGTGTCTCCCCGGGTGCCTGACTTAAACAAACCACCTCACCATCAGAATCCTCCTTGTCAATTTCCTCCCCCGCGCCAGCAACACCCATATCCTCCTCATCCTGGTGTACTTCAACACTGACATCTTCAATCTGACTATCAGGAACTGGACTGCGGGTGCTCCTTCCAGCACTTGCAGGGGGCGTGCAAATGGTGGAAGGCGCATGCTCTTCACGTCCAGTGTTGGGAAGGTCAGGCATCGCAACCGACACAATTGGACTCTCCTTGTGGATTTGTGATTTCGAAGAACGCACAGTTCTTTGCTGTGCTTTTGCCAGCTTAAGTCTTTTCATTTTTCTAGCGAGAGGCTAAGTGCTTCCATCCTCATGTGAAGCTGAACCACTAGCCATGAACATAGGCCAGGGCCTCAGCCGTTCCTTGCCACTCCGTGTGGTAAATGGCATATTGGCAAGTTTACGCATCTCCTCCGACGATTTTATTTTAGATTTTTGAGTCCTTTTTTTACTGATATTTTGTGTTTTGGATTTTACATGCTCTGTACTATGACATTGGGCATCGGCCTTGGCAGACGACGTTGATGGAATTTCATCGTCTCGGCCATGACTAGTGGCAGCAGCTTCAGCACGAGGTGGAAGTGGATCTTGATCTTTCCCTATTTTTGGAACCTCAACATTTTTGTTCTCCATATTTTAATAGGCACAACTAAAAGGCACTTCAGGTAAACAATGGAGTTGGATGGATACTAGTATACTTATGGATGACGAGTGACTGACGACACAGAGGTAGCTACAGCCGTGGACTACCGTACTGCGTCTGCTAATATAGAGATGATAATGATATAAAATATATATATATCACTACTGCAGGTATATATAATATAATGACGGACCTGCTGGACACTGTCAGCAGACTCCTAAACTACTAGTATGAAGAAGATAGAAAAAAAAACCCCACCACAGGTAGGTATACAATTATGGACGAGCACTGACGACACAGAGGTAGCTACAGCCGTGGACTACCGTACTGCGTCTGCTAGTATAGAGATGATAATGATATAAAAAATATATATATCACTACTGCAGGTATATATAATATAATGACGGACCTGCTGGACACTGTCAGCAGACTCCTAAACTACTAGTATGAAGAAGATAGAAAAAAAAAACCCCACCACAGGTAGGTATACAATTATGGACGAGCACTGACGACACAGAGGTAGCTACAGCCGTGGACTACCGTACTGCGTCTGCTAGTATAGAGATGATAATGATATAAAAAATATATATATATCACTACTGCAGGTATATATAATATAATGACGGACCTGCTGGACACTGTCAGCAGACTCCTAAACTACTAGTATGAAGAAGATAGAAAAAAAAAACCCACCACAGGTAGGTATACAATTATGGACGAGCACTGGCGACACAGAGGTAGCTACAGCCGTGGACTACCGTACTGCGTCTGCTAGTATAGAGATGATAATGATATAAAAAATATATATATATCACTACTGCAGGTATATATAATATAATGACGGACCTGCTGGACACTGTCAGCAGACTCCTAAACTACTAGTATGAAGAAGATAGAAAAATAAACCCCACCACAGGTAGGTATACAATTATGGACGAGCACTGACGACACAGAGGTAGCTACAGCCGTGGACTACCGTACTGCGTCTGCTAGTATAGAGATGATAATGATATAAAAAATATATATATATATCACTACTGCAGGTATATATAATATAATGACGGACCTGCTGGACACTGTCAGCAGACTCCTAAACTACTAGTATGAAGAAGATAGAAAAATAAACCCCACCACAGGTAGGTATACAATTATGGACGAGCACTGACAACACAGAGGTAGCTACAGCCGTGGACTACCGTACTGCGTCTGCTAGTATAGAGATGATAATGATATAAAAAATATATATATATCACTACTGCAGGTATATATAATATAATGACGGACCTGCTGGACACTGTCAGCAGACTCCTAAACTACTAGTATGAAGAAGATAGAAAAAAAAAACCCACCACAGGTAGGTATACAATTATAGACGAGCACTGACGACACAGAGGTAGCTACAGCCGTGGACTACCGTACTGCGTCTGCTAGTATAGAGATGATAATGATATAAAAAATATATATATATCACTACTGCAGGTATATATAATATAATGACGGACCTGCTGGACACTGTCAGCAGACTCCTAAACTACTAGTATGAAGAAGATAGAAAAAAAACCCCCACCACAGGTAGGTATACAATTATGGACGAGCACTGACGACACAGAGGTAGCTACAGCCGTGGACTACCATACTGCGTCTGCTAGTATAGAGATGATAATGATATAAAAAATATATATATATCACTACTGCAGGTATATATAATATAATGACGGACCTGCTGGACACTGTCAGCAGACTCCTAAACTACTAGTATGAAGAAGATAGACAAAAAAAACCACCACAGGTAGGTATACAATTATGGACGAGCACTGGCGACACAGAGGTAGCTACAGCCGTGGACTACCGTACTGCGTCTGCTAGTATAGAGATGATAATGATATAAAAAATATATATATATCACTACTGCAGGTATATATAATATAATGACGGACCTGCTGGACACTGTCAGCAGACTCCTAAACTACTAGTATGAAGAAGATAGAAAAAAAAAACCCACCACAGGTAGGTATACAATTATGGACGAGCACTGACGACACAGAGGTAGCTACAGCCGTGGACTACCGTACTGCGTCTGCTAGTATAGAGATGATAATGATATAAAAAATATATATATATCACTACTGCAGGTATATATAATATAATGACGGACCTGCTGGACACTGTCAGCAGACTCCTAAACTACTAGTATGAAGAAGATAGAAAAATAAACCCCACCACAGGTAGGTATACAATTATGGACGAGCACTGACGACACAGAGGTAGCCACAGCCGTGGACTACCGTACTGCGTCTGCTAATATAGAGATGATAAAGATGATAGAGATGAACAAAAAATATATAACACTACTGCAGGTAAATATTTATATAATATAATGAATGACGGATCTGCTGGACACTGTCAGCAGAATGCGTTTATAGAATAAAAAAAAAAAAAAACACCACAGGAGTGTTTAACTTTTTCAGGCAGACAATATACTGGTGGTCACTGGTCAGTCACACTGGCAGCAAAAGTGTGCACTGTACTCCTGCTATAACTGCACCCCAGTCTCCCCCACAATTCAGCTGTGTGAGCAGTGAGCACTCAGCACAGTCAGATATACATAGATGATATTATCATGCAGCACACTGAGGCTGAGCACAGATATGGTATGTGACTGTGTATCGTTTTTTTTCAGGCAGAGAACGGATTATATTAAATAATAAAATGGTCAGTCACTAGTAACTAACTATCAGCAAAACTCTGCACTCTCTGACTACTCCTAATGCTCCCCAAAATTACTAAGTTAGTAGTAAATCAACTCAAGTGTCTCTATCTATTCTAACGGAGAGGACGCCAGCCACGTCCTCTCCCTATCAATCTCAATGCACGTGTGAAAATGGCGGCGACGCGCGGCTCCTTATATAGAATCCGAGTCTCGCGATAGAATACGAGCCTCGCGAGAATCCGACAGCGGAATGATGACGTTCGGGCGCGCTCGGGTTAACCGAGCAAGGCGGGAAGATCCGAGTCTGCCTCGGACCCGTGTAAAAAGGCTGAAGTTCGGGGGGGTTCGGATTCCGAGGAACCGAACCCGCTCATCTCTAGTAAATATAAGACCTCTGTATAACATTACAGTGGTGTGATACAATATCCCCGTGTTCGGGATGCTGGCGGTCACATGACCGCCCCTGGCACCCCAAACACGAGAATCCCGGTAAGTTTGTAAAGTAAGTAGGTTAACACCCCCACACACACTACTCGTAACACTCCTCTGGGGGCGGCTAGGGCTACATCTAGGGGGGTGGCAACTAGGGCAAAATTTTGGGGTGGCGCCTAGTGCCTAACCCTAACCCCCCTAATGCCTAACCCCCCCCTATAAATACAAGGTGACTTCTAATATTCTAATATGCACAATAACTTACAGTAAGGTTATCATATTCCCTATACAGTAATGTAAAAGTATTCCTCTTGACCGCTGGAGTGATGACATCAGAACTCACCAATTATAACCAATGACAATTATAATAACTTATTATTAACATCACTTGTGTATTATAAAATGATCAAGTGCTGTAAAAGTGGAAAATAAATAAAAAGCGACTTTATAAATTTATCTCGACAACCTCCCTAACCTTCTGGGCTAAATAAAGTAAAAATGTTGAAACACAAAGACCCCTGACGCGCGGAGAGAGGTAGAATGGGTTTCCTTTATATCACAGCACCACCTACGGACAGCACTCTCGCTCCAGGTGACCTAGATACTGGGCAATGAGACGTCTGCCGGAGGCTACAATGGAACAGTCTTGTGTTTCTCTCTGGCTGCAGATCTTTATCTAATTAAGAAGTCTCAGGTTTTCTCAGTGGAGATTGCGATCTAACGCGGCGAGCCATTGTATTTCCTCACCACATTCTCTATATGATTACAACGCACCCACCTCCCCCTGCTCCCTCGCTGGGTCTCCCAAGCTGATTGTGTTTCCGAATGATAAAGCCGTCATTCATCTATTCCGACCTCTTCCGTTGCGGGATAGGTTTCGCGTCACCATACCTGCAACCCAGCACATACATAATGGGTTGGAACAATTATTCTGAAAGCAGAGTGGGGTAATTTGCTAAGTGCTGTTATGTGTTTTGTGCACAAATAGCAGCAGGGCGATGGCAGCGCATCCCCGGATAAACTGTCTGGCCGTGGCTGGGCCGAGTGACTTGCTATAGTGTGATTTATGGAATGAAAAATAATCAAGTGCAGCAGATGGAGCCACGTGTCAGCCATCTTGTTCAGTCCGTTCACCAGAAGGTTGTATCTGAAACAATATGGAATCACCTGCCAGCCGACCCAGCTATACTTGTTGATAGGTCCTATTGGTGTAGAACTATAGGCACCAGCGGAATGTGAAATGGAGTTTAATGAAGGTTTATTCAGGATAACAGCAGCTGACAACGGTAACACAATGTAATACAGAGTAAGTGGCTATGTCAACGGAGACAGTGGTAATGGTGGTATCTGTGTTACCATTTCCCCGGAGGAACATGAGCTATACATCCATGTAGCACATCAGTCTAAGATTCTAAGATGGCGCAGGGTTGTGCATGCGATGTTAAGTTTGCGGTGGCCATTTTGGTAAAGATGGCCACCTGACTTCATTACAAGAGCAGGAGATAGTGCTGGAATGCACTCCTCCCTAACAGTACTTTCCCCTGGACTAATAATAATAATAATAATAATAATTATTTTATTTATATAGTGCTCTTTCTCCAATAGGACTCAAGGCACTTAAAAGATACATAGCGTAATATAGTACAGAAAATAATGAAGTACAGAACAGCTTTACATAAAATACAGAAGCATGAAGATACTAAAGGGACATTATGGAAATGCTGAGTAAAAAGGAAAGTCTTGAGTCTACTTTTGCAGGATTCTATAGTTGGGGCCTCTCGCACTGTGCGGGTAAGTGAGTTCCATAGAGTCGGAGCCGCATGACTAAAAGCTCGACCCCTAGATGAATAACAGGAGATTCCAGGTACTGCTAAAAGTCCTTCATCTACAGATAGCAGTAATCGAGTGGGGCAGTATGTGGTCAGAAGCTGTTTCAGGTACCTTGGGCCCTGGTCATGTAATGCTTTGAAACTCAGTAAGCCAATCTTGAAGATGATTCGCCATCTGACAGGCAGCCAGTGGAGGGAGTAGAGGATGGGTGTTATGTGGCTAGAACGGGGCTGGTTGGTTAACAGCCTGGCAGCTGTGTTTTGCACCAGCTGTAAGCGGTGCAATTCTTTTTCTGGTAGAACCAGGTAGAGGGCATTACAGTAGTCTAATCGAGATGATACAAATGCATGTATGACTTTTGGCAGATCATCTGAGGGAATTAAGTGCTTGATTCTGGCTATGTTCCTCAGGTGAAAGAATGATGATTTGATTGTGACTGATATCTGATGTTTAAGTGTCAAGCCACCATCCAGGACAACGCCAAGACTCCGCACATAATCAGTGGTTTGTAATTCTGAATCCCCGAGTGTAAGTCCAGTTGGTTGGCTATGCTGCAGTCTTGTCCTTTGATGTTGCGGTCCTATCATAAGGACCTCTGTTTTATCCGGGTTCAGTCGCAGCCAACTGGCACTCATCAACTGACTACACCTCCACACTTTTCCTATGACCTTGACACCTATGTGCGTTCATGGATGGACCTCCCCTAGCTACAGGCCAGACAATGACCAAACATGTCTGCCAATTTTGCCTTCCTTACACATTCTGATCTGATTGGGTCATAGGATCTGTGCAGTTGCTCTGAGTAAAATGGGCCACCTGTGCTGTGGTACTTCAACAGATGTGGCCCTGAAGCGTAATGTATTTTTTTGGATTGTTTTGTTTGATTTTTGTCCTAACATCCCTAATACTGACATACAGTATTATATAAATGTATCCAGGACTTACCTATAATAGTGTCCATTCAATTTCTAACGCGTAGACAGCAATGCAAGGACCTGTACTAATTAAAAGGCAGGTGGGAGGGGTGCTAGTTCAGGTAGAAGGAGTCTCCACCTTCAAGTGTACATTATGTACACAATTACAGAGCAAAGGAGGGGGGGGGGCTACACACTCTAATTTTAAACATAATAAGATGTGATTTGTACCTTGCTGAGACTTGTAGTGCCACCCAGAAAGAAGGAAAATGCAGGTGCAATTACAATTACAATAAACTACAATTTAATATGGAGCACAATTGAGGCACGTTTGGCCATAAATGCAGGCCCACCTACCATGTCATGGTGACCTCATCAGGTGGGTCCTATCATCCCTAATACTGACGAATTGGGCCTCATTCAGATGTGGACAGAGTACCAATGTTCAGAACCATTCTGCGCATGCGCGGAAGCCCCCTGTGACACATTACATGATTTTTCAAAATGGAGGAATGTCGCTGCCGTTTTAGGAGAGGGACGAGGCCAGGATCTCCGTCAGAGATTTCCTGGCCTCTTGGTAGCTCCTGCAGCGGGCGGCCTGCGTGGCCCCATGGGTCATGCAACCAGCCGATGGTGTCGGAAATGATCTAATAATGCGTCCTGGGACGCAGTGCAAATCAGCAATGCAGTGGTAGGTGTGACGCCCCTGCTGCATTACCATATTAGTTCTATCACTGCTGCTTCTGAGTAAGCAACAGAAATAGCAACTACAACCACATCTAAATCAGGGCCCCTTATGTAAATGTATCCAGGATTACAGATAGTTCCTTGCTGTCTATACACTGCATTAGAATGGGCACTATTATAGGGAAGACTGGGATACATTTATATAATCTAGTCAGATGCCGGTTAACCTACCTGTATTTTATTTCTTTTGACTGTGTGAGAAAACCTTAGAACAGGAAGAAACCTCCTGCAAATGTGGGGAGAACAAACAAACTTCACACAGATTGTGCACTGGTCAGAGTAGAGCCTGTTTTGTCATTTTAGCACAATGTAGCAGAAGCATGTGTTGTTGGCAGATTGTATATAATCCTGAAATCAGTAGGATTGAGTTATAGAAGTATTAAAGAAATCTGAAGGTTTAAAAACCTCTACAGCCCTTAGGCATCTCATTAATACATCTCTACTGTAAGGAAGTAAAACCACTATATGACATTAATATATAGTACCATACGCTGTGGAGGCATAATGCCAAATGCCTTGGTTTTTCATCAGTGCGCCTAAATGGCCCTTAAACTGAACATGTACTCTCTTCACTTTCAGACAATGTCTCTGTAACTTTGAAATACACTAAGATTGCGGGTAGACAGAGAAACCGTGTTGATAATGCCTCATGGTCTGACACCACCCCAAACTTCCCTCCCCTTCCAGATTGGCCAGGAGGCTCCTGAAAATCGGGTGGCACTCCTGACTCCTGGAAAGGTAGCCAAGTCTCCTGGATCCAGCCTCACCCCCGAAACAGCCGTGCTTCACAGTAGGCATTCCGGGGAGCCAATGACGCGATTGACGTCCCCGCTATTCAATGACGGTAATCAGGACATTGAATAGCAGGGGTGTGGGTCCACAATGACGCAATTGCGAATCCATGCCCCTGCACCGCCTACCCGCGATGAGGCCATGCCCCCACCCGTAATGGCGACCTGGCTGCCCTCTCCTGCACGGGTTAGCCGGAAAGTTGGCAAGCTTGCACCACGCCCCTGCACTAAGACATGGGGGTTCACTTACTACAGTAATGTTCGCCTTTGGGTTTTTGGTGATTTTGCATTCGATTTGATAGGCAATTTTATAGGTGATATTGAAATTAATAACCTAAACGAAACACAAAATCACTAGTCAAAATGGAACAACATCGAATTTGATTTCAAAATCGAATCTTTAGTAAATGTGGGATTTGATGAGTGAAAAAGAATGTTGATTTGATATGATTTCAGATGATTTAAAGCGAACTTCAATACAAAATCAAAATATACTGTACACCATGATGCCATGATGGAGGGCGGGGCTACCGAGAATAGGAAGAAGAGGTTCTGTGGGGTAAATTGGTCACCCATAATTCCCCATAGAGATACCAGACATATAAGTTCTCATGAGTTTACCTTTATGAGTTTTTCTGGGGAGTTTTGTGTGCCAATGTCGACATAGGTCGACATGGACACTGTCTAAGTGTACCGCGTCCCCTTTGCATGGCACTGGTATGGTAAAGTATGAAAAGTCTGTTTTGGGGCAAAAACTCTTTAAAAACGCATGTCGGCATTTGGACATGTTGGCATTTCAAATGTCGGTATTCTGACTATGTGGCATTTTGAACATGTTGACATAATGAATGTCGGTATTTTGACTGTGTTGGTATTTTGACTGTCGGTCAATGGCTGTCGGGAATATGAAAGTGGGTATTGTGTCCGTGGGTAAATCAACTGCTACCCGGTTTATCAAATGTTACCTGATGATTTGGGAGACAGAACCTGTCGGGAATACCTTTATCACACAGCAGAACATAGGGGAGCAGGTGCACGAGTTCCTATGATAGATGCTCCCTGTGGAGAGACTTCTAATAACACTGTAGCCACACAGTGCTGTATAATTATTCCTAAATATGACACGCAGGCACAACACTTACAATTATGACAGAGCGCGATGTGATAACATAATTGTCTTAAATCTATGACAAACCTCTAATTTCAGAACGAGCCCTCGGTTATTTCTTCACGTCTTTGATGCCTGTGATGGGACACCTTATATATTATATTATAATTGGTGTCTTTTCCTGAGCGCGTCGTGCTGCTGACGGGGACCCCTGTGGATTCTACAATGACATACTAGGGCAAAGAGCATGTCTTACAAATTAGTGTTTATGTATCAGGCGGGAATAATGGCGTGTCATAAATAAATCTGTTTTCTTTTGAAATATTGAATATTTGAATTTTAATAGGGAAAACGGAATAAAACGTGAAGCATTAATAGCCTGTAATAACCAGCATATTGAGATGTCAGCCAGTTTTGCACTGTAACATGGTTGTTACTTAAAGGTGGGTGACAATACTGTAGCTGGGGTGCGATAAAAAAGAAGAGGTCAGACTATCGTAAAAACAAAAACATTTAGAAATGCGCAATGGCTCTGCACCATCAATAATTGCTACGCTTGGTTTTGGGGCATGTGTAACACAAAAACACACAAACGGGTGCACACTCAATTCCGTATCACCCCCAAGCTGTGTAACCAAACCCAAAAATTACATTTGAAGGTATGCCTGTCATACAGACAAAAGGGGGGCATTCAATTGTTGGCGAATACTTCCACCATGGCGAAGGAGCACGGCAGAAGCTGCACTTTACGGCAACCCAATCTTGCACAAAAGTGTTCGCCGCCCCATAGGGTAACGAGCACCTTTGAGTGAATCTGGCATTCGGCCGGGTATTTAAACACTGCAGCAATGGCAATTCGCACCCTCTGCCCGCAATTGAACTCCCCCCCATAATGTAGCATTAAGTAAAATCGTGGCTTTAGGGTCAAGCATTTGTGATGACATTTATTAAGCAATTAAATTACTATGAATCGCAACAAATAAAGTGCACTCACAGGGCCGGTAACCCATTTGGTACCCAAAAGACCTGCAATTAATTTCCTGCATCATGATATGTGGGTATAAAGCACTTACATTTATGGGAGATTATTTTGACATATTATAGTGTAATTGTTCAAATCGCTGACAACCTCAGTAATTACACAGTGTATTTATTATTTTATGAGTGTCTGATGCATATACCGGGATCATTTGCATATTACAAATGAATTGATATCTTTTGTTTGCATATTGTGCTGTTGATTTAACACCCTGCCGATTGTACTCAGACTTTCGGTGCAGAACAATGTAATCTTCATCTGTCATAGGGAAATGGAGAAATTATAAATGTAACTTCAGCACAGAGGGAAGAGCACTGTATGGAAGCTTTGGTGTAAATTTACCAAGATGGGGGTTCTATTTAAGATGGGATGTTACCCATAGCAACCACTCAGATTCTACTTCTCATTTATCTAGCACCTTCTAGAAGATAATACCTGGAATCTGATTGGTTGCTATGGGCAACATCACATCTTAAATAGAACTCCCATATTAGTTATTTACCCCACGGTAGTTATTCAGTAGGCCTGTGCTGGTGGTTACTGTAAGGGGAAGCGGTTAGCATCCCGACAGTCAGGATGCTGATGGTCATGTGACTGACGCCGGAGTCTCGACACCACTCGGAATCCCGGCACCGGAACCCCAACCCCCGACAACACGAAGGTAAGTATCGGGGTGACTCTTAGGGTCAGAGCTGGCCCTGACCAATATGATGCCCTAGGCACGATTTTGGCTGGTGCCCCCTAGCAGCGCCGCTATTTCTGCAGGAGATGCCTGGCATGAGTCAGTAACTTCGGGCGCCTTTTGGTTATGAAAATGCATCTTATTTGCATTACTATGTGGCTAGGATGCACAAGCAGCTTCTACTGATTAAAATGATATGCAGCATGCGTATATTCTGTGTGCGACTGCGGCTGTATCTGCATAAGAAATGCTACATTACAGTGATTTCCAGGAATACACTGCAGCGTAGCATTTCGTATGCAGATACAGCCGCAGTCACACACAGAATATAAGCATGCCGCATATCATTTTAATCAGCAGAAGCTCCTGGTGCCCCTAAGCATATCAAATGCCCTAGGCATTTGCCTAGTATGCCTAAGGCCGGCTCTGCTTAAGGTTATGGCCGGGAGTTGGTGTTAGGGGTAGGCACTGGGGGGAGGGGGGGGGGGGGGGTTAGCCCTAACTGCCATCCCCCGAGTCTTATCCCTAGCCGCCACCCCCGGTGTCTTAGCCCTAGCTGCACCCCCAGAATCTTAGCCCTAGCCACCACCCCAGGCAGGTTAGGGTAGGGGGCAGGGGTACAATAATTACCCCATCCACTGTCAGTATTCTAATTGTTGGGATGTCGGTTTTGGTCATGTGACTGCCGGCGTCCCGACCACTGATAAATTGTATCACAACCGCTGTAAGAGGCTGATAGTATTGGCTGGCTGGCCCTAAGTTGAATGCTATCATTAGTCTGAGCAGCGCTGTAACTAGACATTTTGGTGTCCTGGGCCAGAAAGGTATCCAGATGATAGCTCGACAGTTAAAAGGTCAACACCAAATAGTCAACATGGTCAAAAGGTCGACAAATTCAAATGGTCGACATGACACAAAGTTTTTTCAACTTTTTCATACTTTACCATCCACGTGGACTACAATTGGGAACGGTAAGCTGCGCCAAGTGCACCGGTAGCGGAGTGAGTGGCATCATCAATATATTGATGGTTTAAAGTAATAAAAAAAAACATACCTTTATTAGGCTAAAAACGTTATATGTTAAAACATGTATTCGTCCATATAACAAATCAGTGATCTCCAATCAAGCCACTGCCCTGGCTCCTGATTAAATTAGTTCAGAAATAATGGGGCTCTCCACAATGGGTGGTCCAGTAAATATTAAGATAGTCCAGTACTAGGTGTTACCAGAGAAGTGGAGAGATGAATCCTTGCAGAAGGGAATATCCACAGGATATCAGGCTAACTGTAGAGTTCTGGTCCGGTTGAGAGTGGATGAAGTTCATGGAACCATGTGGCATTAGGCTTGAAATGTCAACATCTAACACGCCAATCTCTGTAAAATCTCGACATTGAGAAAATGATGACATCAGTTTAGCACAGGGCTTAAAGTGGTCTTGGAGAGGTGGTGGAACTCATTTACACCGCTACCTACCCCCCCCCCCCCCCCCCCCTCTCCCTACACACACTCATATTAGGCAGAGCCAGGGCCAGTGCTAATGTTTTTGCACCCCCCTGCAAACTATAAATTAATGCCCTACTTCCCATACTTTATAAAGGGACATTGGCCCTCATTCCGAGTTGTTCGCTTGCTGCTAATTTTAGCAGAATTGCTGCTAATTTTAGCAGAATTGCTAATAGGCTAAAATCCGGCAGTTCTGCGCATGCGTATGCACAGCAGGGAGCACGCGCTAAGCAATTTTACACAAAACTATGCTATTTTACTCACGGGCGAACAAAGCTTTTCAATCGCTCTGCTGCTTGACAGGAAGTGGGTGTTTCTGGGCGGAAACTGGCCGTTTTCAGGGAGTGTGCTAAAAAAACGCATGCGTGCCAGGTAAAAACGCAGGAGTGGCTGGAGAAGCGGAGGAGTGGCTGGTCGGACGCAGGGCGTGTTTGTGACGTCAAACCAGGAACTAAACAAACTGAGGTGATCGCAATCTAGGAGTAGGTCTGGAGCTACTCAGAAACTGCAAGGAAATTGCTTTCGTTAGCAATTCTGCTAATATTAGCAGAATTGCTAATCTTTCGTTAGCAATTGCGAATCTTTCGTTAGCAATTCTGCTATGCTAAGATACACTCCCAGAGGGCGGCGGCTTTGTGTTTGCCTTTCTGCTAAAATTAGCTAGCGAGCGAACAACTCGGAATGAGGGCCATTGATCTCACAAAGAAGCAGCATTAGCAATTTCTCATTCACAGTAGCACAATCTTATTCACATTAGACCGCATGTATTGACCGACCATCATTCATATTACACCACATAGTAATGCACCTTATTCAGGTTACATCACTCAGTAGTGCCTTTTATTCATGCTGCGCAACACAATGGTAGTGCCCCCTTATACACAATTCCCACAGTAGTAGTACCCCCTACACATAATGCACACAGTTGTAGTGCCCCTTACACATAATGCCCACAGTAGTGCTGCTTATACACATAATGCCCACAGTAGTGCTGCTTATACACATAATGCCCACAGTAGTGCTGCTTATATACAGAATGCCAACAGTAGTAGTGCCGCTTACACATAATGCCCACAATAGTAGTACCCCTTACACAGAATGACCAAAGTATTAGTACCAAGAGGGGTGGGCTGTAGATGGAGGAGGACCATGGAGCCACCAGGACCTGAGGAAGGGGAAGGTGGCTGCAGCTTGTCAGTAACACTAGCACCGCCTGCTTCATCTATTGATGTAGGTGATGGAGGAGACTTTTCTGTTGGAAATACTGTGCAGGGCAGTGGAGGAGGTGGAACTAGTTCCCCCTATCATTACAGGTGGTGGAACTCAGTTCCACCTCGTTCCCACTCACTTTAACCCCTGATTAGCGTAAATGTTAGTGTTAGGGTTAGCCTGAAAACGGCATGTCAACACTGTCACCATGACAACATTTCAGCAGTTTTATTGTTCTTGTGACAAGGTGAACCTGTCAACGTGTTGATATTGACCATTAGCACATTATGCTGTCAAGATTAAAATATACCAAACCAAGTGTGTCTAGTTTGCATTAGATAAATAATTGTACATTGCAGAGACGGGGGTGGAGTGAGATATCCGCAGCCATAGTAGTGGGCGGAGCAGTAGATAGAGAGGGGCGGAGCTAGACAGAGCGGGTTGACATACTGTATAGAGCATGTCATTTTTCACCTGGACAAATCATGCTGCAATGCCAGTGTTACGAGTACATTTATCTTTTTTTTCATGCAGGCTTCAGTTTGGACAGTCCTCCCAAATCTAACTCTCTCTGCACATTTTACACCTGCCCCACTGTTGGGAGAGAAGCATTTGGCGCTGACTGTCTCTTACTAGCCACCAGGCACTAGGAACTGTAGCAACACTTGGAGGCCTCAACCTCCAATCTCGCTTCTGCGCATGCGCGGCTACCTGACGCATCTTTCTCCTGATCTGTCCTGAGTGACAGACTGCATATTCCCAGTAACGGGAGGCTGTATAGAGACCCCACAGGTCCATTGCTGTAACATATAAATCCCGCTGCCACCACTGCATATCTTCGTACAGTATATGTGTGTGTACTCTGCAGGTGCACTACAAGCACCAGCAAGTATTGTACACTCCTGGCTGCAACTGGATATCCTTTTATTCTGTACCTGCTGCTTATACTGTTAATTCTGTGTTATCCTACACCTGTATACTGGTTAATAAACCATTCCCTGATTAAGTTTACGTGTCGTGTGTACTAACCTCCATCGCACACAGGGCCTAATTCAGACCTGACCGCTGTGCTGCAAATTTGCAGAGGGCTTCAATCAGATAGTCGTCTCCCAGGGAAAGTGAAACCCCCCCCCCGTGCAAGTGTGCGAATGCATGTGTACGCCGTGCAAAAATTCCACCAGACAGCGGACATCTGCAGATCCATTCGCAACTCACTTACCGTGGAATGATTTTTACAGTCTGTGCAGTCTGTGTGTAGCCCAGGACTTACTCCTACAGTGCAATACAAACAGGGTGATCAGGGCGTCACACACCCGCCCTGAAAACACTTGGGAACGCCTGCGTTTTTCCTGACACTCCCAGAAAACGGTCAGTCACCACCCCCAAACGTCCGCTTCCTGTCAATCACCTTGCGATCGAAATTTTCGCACTATCCTGTCTCTGATTGGTGACACGCCTGCGCATTGCGGTGCATACACATGCGCTGTCATTTGATAATCGTCCGCTGTGCGATTTCGCCCCAACAGCCATCAGGACTGAATCAGGCCCACCGTAGGATGATGGATCTGTCACTACCACCTGCCGCGCAACATGGGTTCCTCGCTTTTTTTCTGTATATATTGTTTTCATTGTTTGTAACAATGGCCCTCATTCCGAGTCGTTCGCTCGGTATTTTTCATCGCATCGCAATGAAAATCCGCTTAGTACGCATGCGCAATATTCGCACTGCGACTGCGCCAAGTAATTTAACAATGAAGATAGTATTTTTACTCACGGCTTTTTCATCGCTCCGGCGATCGTAATGTGATTGACAGGAAATGGGTGTTACTGGGCGGAAACACGGCGTTTTATGGGCGTGTGTATGAAAACGCTACCGTTTCCGGAAAAAACGCAGGAGTGGCTGGAGAAACGGGGGAGTGTCTGAGCGAACGCTGGGTGTGTTTGTGACGTCAAACCAGGAACGACAAGCACTGAACTGATCGCACAGGCAGAGTAAGGTTGAAGTTACTCAGAAACTGCAAAGTAGTTTGTAATCGCAATATTGCGAATACATCGGTCGCAATTTTAAGAAGCTAAGATACACTCCCAGTAGGCGTAGGCTTAGCGTGTGTAACTCTGCTAAATTCGCCTTGCGACCGATCAACTCGGAATGAGGGCCAATATATTGTCATTTAAGTGGTACGATCCATAACAAAAAGTCACATTTTATGCTCCAGATTCTCATATATTGCGTTGGCTTACACCTAATAATCGCACTCAGCTTTTTTTAATTTTCATGTATGGTCTTTCAAAATGTCAATTCTTTTTATTGAGAAGCTGATTTGCATTCATATAATATCAAAAGATTCGAAGGAAAAAATCACATTGTACACGCTAGCCTAAAGGTACTCAACCCTGTAATTATCATCACTCGTTCATTAAGGTGGCATTTCAGCTACAAGCTTTCAATGGTATAAACGTCCATTGAGCTCCAGGAGGAGCTAGATTGCTGGGCAAGTCCAATGTGGGTTATTGCTCACGTTCTTTGCAGACACTTTCATGGTGCTACATGTAAGGAAGTCTGTATCAGGAACTGGGATTAATGCTGCTTGGAGTACAGTTATCTATAAGGTTATATCTTAACTATAAACCAGCCCAAGGGGTAGATCAAGCAGTAATGATATCACCAAAAGGTGTATTAAAACGATTGACCGCGGGGAATCCAGAGATTTCTCCAGTGGTGCCTTTGGCTTTTGTAAATAATGCCACCACCATAACCAGCTACGGCAGTGAAGTGTTACTATTCAATTAAAAGAAGATCTTTTTTTGATACTTGTCCCCTAACACATAACGCCATCCATGGCCTCCATCGGGGGGGGGGGGGGGGGCTGCTAGGACAGGAGTCCTGGGCCCAGACAAAGAGGGAGCCCCATCGCTGGCTCCTACTACCGATATGTGGAAATGTGTCCCCAGCGTGACAATATATCTGTTTAGATTTGGTGTCGCTCGCAAGCCAATCAAGGCTCCCAGACCGGCGATCAGAAGGAATCAGCAGCGCCCATTTGAATTTGGCATCAGGCGCAAGCCAATCATGGCTTGCTGACCGACAGCTAATCAGGAGTGGCAGTGGCAAACCAATTGCAGCTCATAGCTCTGCCCGCTGACAGTGTTGGACAACAGAGGTTGTCAAGAGGAGCATCCAGTTTGGCAGCGGCAGAAGAATGAAGAGGATGTTGCATCAAGAGCTCCGGTGGCCAAGGAAGAGGCCAGAAGATGGCTTGATCAACAGGGAAGATGTGCCGCGCTGGCTAGATGAAGCAAAGAAGAGGCGGCACCGCTGGCCAGAATGGTCAGTAGCAGAAGAAAGAATCTGAGGACTGGAGAGTGCTGGGGAACCAAAAGAGCTAAATGAGCTTTCTACTCCAGCCTCTCCCATCATACTGGGGGTGTCAGGCCTCAGACCAAAGTTAGACTGACCTGTACCTCAGCAATAAAGTGACCCTGGGCATTAAGCCCAGGTCACTGCACCCTCAATTAGGCAGGCCTCAGGCCTGAGCCACAAGTGTGAGTGACCCTGGGCATTAGGCTTTACGTGGCCACTGTAGACAGACTGAGCCCCTGAAAGTGACTGGGCAGTAGGCCCAGGTCACTGTGTATAAGTAGGTTGCACCTTGATTTAACTAAATGGTGCCCAGTTATGCAGGCAATGTGCCTGAGCCCCTAAAGTAATTAATGTACAAAATTAGAGATGAGCAGTTCGGTTGAAAACCAAACACACAAACTTTGGGGATCCGAGAAGAAGCAAGTCCCGGTTCGGATAGATTTTGGGAATCCAAGTGGACCAAGTCCTGATTCGGGCCTTCCCCCGAGTTCGGAACTCAGATTTAAAAACTGAATCTCAGGTTTTGGATTGCATTTACCGTAAATGCCTCTCTCGTGATTTCAGGTGCCATTTGACTCAGGAGAGCATGTGGTGAGGTGGGCAAAACTGACTCGAAATAAATACACATTAATGTTAATAATACTATAAGAACAAAAACTGGCCCAAGTTACATGATTTTAGATGTTTTTATAGATTTATATTGATTTTTAAAGAAAACCCAGATCCAAAACCAAACCCACAACTGAACCCAAAACACTTGATTTTGCTAAACCAAAACATGACGATGATTTGGATCCAAAACCCAAACCAAAACACGGGTGCTGCATGCATCTCTATACAAAATAAAGGGTTAATTTAATGAGGGTGGTTAAGGACATGCCTAAAAATTCTACCTTGACGTGATGGCAGGCTTGATATTTTTTGGCCAAAATATTTGACTAACATTTTTTTGTGTAGGGATAAGGTAGCACGGGGGTGTGGGTGGACCCCACAATTTCTAATGGTAACCCTGGCGCCAACCAGCCCCTTCCTCCTCCTCCCCCTGGCTCACATCCAGGGGCGTATGTACCCATTGGCCAGGATGGCACTCGCCAGGGGCGCCAGCCGAGCAGGGGGCGCCGCCCGACGGTGCCACACTCGGCCAACGGGTGGAATCCCTTCAGCTGCAGTGTCTGGCAATACCTGCTGTGCCGAGCTGCCTGGGATAGAGGATCGCTCAGCAGGCAGGAGCTGGCACCGGTGTCCGGCACCGCAATGCACTACAGGGAAGAAACTGAAAATAAACTACAACTCTCAGCAACCCTTGTTGTCGGGAGCTCCCGGCGGCAAAGGCTGCTGGGAGCTGTAGTTTATTTTCAGTTTCTTCACGTAGTTTGGTGCGGTGCCGGACACTGGCGCCAGTTCCTGCCTGAAGAGCAATCCTCCGCCCTCCATCCCAGGCAGCTCGGCACAGCAGGTATTGCCAGACACTACGGCTATCTGCTGGGATGCTGTGGGGTTCGGACTAGGGCTATGTGCTGTGTGGGGAGGCTATGTATGTGTTGGGAGTGGGGGAGATTACTGCTACACTATGTGCTAAGGGCGGACTACAGCTATGTGCTGGGAGGGGGATGGGGACTATGGCTATGTGCTTGGGGAGGTGAGGGGCTATGTGCAAGGAGGGGGACTATGGCTATCTATGCTGGCAGGTAACTATTGTTATGTGATGGGAGGGGGTGGGGACTACTGTATGACTGTGTTGGGAGAGGTGAAGACTACGTCTATGCGCTGGGGGGAACTATGGCTATTGCTTGGAGAGGTGGGGAGGCTATAGCTATTTACTGGGAGGGGACTATGGCTATGTGCTGGGAGTGGGATGGGGACATTTGACTGTGCTGGGAGGTGGGAAATAACTATGGGGGTCATTCTGACCCATTCACACGCAGCGGTTCTTCGCTACGGTGCGAACGGGTCAGAAATGCGCATGCGCGGCGGACGCATTGTGCACGTGCGTCTTTGCCTGGCGACGATCTCGCCGGGCAAAAACGCTGCCAGCGAAAAAATTTGATCGCAGCGGCGATCGCAAGAAGACGGACAGATGGGAGGCGTTTCGGGGCGGATACTCACCGTTTTCCAGGCGTGGTGAGTCCAACTCAGGCGCGTCGAGGCGTTTGGAGGGCGGATGTCTAACGTCAGGACCAGGACCTTCATCGCTGGATCCGTTGCACTGGGTGAGTATCTGCAGCCCTGGTCTTGTTTTACTTGAAACTTTTTTAGCATAGCGGGTCTGCACAAGCGATCGCAGCCCTGCAATGCTAAAATACACTCCCCCATAGGCGGCGTCAGGTTGATCGCACGAGCACGAAAAGTTGATGCGTGCGATCAGCTCGGAATGACCCCCTATGTGCTGTGTTCTGGTAGGGGCTATGGCTATGTGCTGAGGGGAGACTACAGCTATGTACATTTGAATAGGAGAGTTAGGTAGTGCCAGTGCTGCAAGTATACGGTACGCCACCTTGCAGACATTTGCAGGCACTGTCTGCTGCTGCTGTCGGGGAGAGGAGAGCTCAGCATGCGCCTCTCCTGCCCCCTTCAGTCCGTAGACCAGCGGTTTCTCCCACCTTTGAGTCCGGCGGTTGCGGCGGCATGTACTAAAACGCCGGTTCATGAGCCAATCAGAGCTCGCGGACCGGCAGCTAATCAGGAACCGCCGCTGCCGGACCACGAGCTCTGATTGGCTCGCGGACCGGTGCCAGAATCTGAGCTACAGGATTCCGCCACCGCAGGAGGAGACCGGCCTGAGGGCAGGAGAGGCGAGTGCTGCGCTCTCCTCTCCCTGACAGCAGCAGCAGACAGTGCCAGCCCCATGCAGCAGCAGCATCAACAACGGTGAGTTGCGCTGCTGGGGGCATATCTGGCACTGTGGGGGCATATCTGGCACTATGAGGGCATATCTGGCACCGTAGGGGCATGTGTATCTGGCAATGTAGGGGCATATCTGGCAATGTGGGGGCATATCTGGCAACATGGGGGAATATGTGTATCTGGCACTGTGGGGGCATATCTAGCACTGTGGGGGCATGTGTATCTGGCAATGTGGGGTCATATCTGGCATTGTGGGGGCATATGTGTATCTGGCACTGTGGGGGTATATCTAGCACCATAGGGGCATATCTGGCACTGTGGGGGGGTGTATCTGGCACTGTGGGGGCATGTGTTTATCTGGCACTGTGGGGGCATATGTGTATCTGGCACTATTGGAGGCATATGTGTATCTGGCACTGCACTATTTGGGTCACATGTGTATCATGCCCCCATTTTCATTGGCCATGCTCCATGTGGCCACACCCATTTTTTGGGGTGTGCGCACGATGAAGGCATGCGCATACAGTACCACTAAGAATTTTTTTCTACTTGCACCACTTGGTAATGCGCTGCACTGCACTTCTTTGCACTACTATTTGATTATACTATCTGGCCTTGGGTGGCGTTGTCTTCTCAGCCAGGCCAGGCACTGCTGATGTCTCCTCAGTGTTATAAGAATTACTGTGTGGGCATAATGTGTAAAGGGAACTGCTACTGTGTGGGCATGACATGTATAAGGGTTACTACTGTGTAGCATAATTTGAATTGGGAGAACTATTGTATGGTCATGCCCCTTTCCCACAAGATCATGTCCCTTTTTTGCACATGCATCTTCCCTATTTCAAATATGGAGGGTGCCAGTCCCTTACTTTGCCAGGAGCACCCGGACCCCTAGATACACCCCTACTCACATCCACTGAATCCTTTAGGATGCATCACCGGGCTGAATGGTGATCTATACCAACCTGTCAACTGCTTAAGTCTGGCACCCCTAACCCCAGCGTTGGCCATCAGAGGGCAGTAAGAAATCAATCACACCTCAGGCGAAGAGGTCTGGAAACAAGGAACCAAAAACAATGGCTGGCTCACAGCTTCCCAAAGGGAATCAGTCACAATACAGCCGGACGGGAGCCCGGCGGTCAACATGCAGATGGCATCTCATATATCACACACCCATGGTTTGCTATTCAATGTATTTAAATGCCTCATGTCAGTTCACTGAATTCTTAGAGAGTAGGGCAGTGAGAGACAGAGATGGGGTCAGAGAGATGGGGATAAGGGGGGAGAGAAAGGGAAAGAGAGACAGGGCGGGGTAACAGACGAGAAAAACAAATGCGATAATAGAGGGGGGAAAAGAGAAAGACAGATTGGAAAGTTGGGAGACAGAGAAAAGATTGACAGCACTGGGCACAAAAACTTGGTGAATGAAGGGTCCGTAACAGTAGAGGATTTACCACAAGGCAACCAAAGCGGCTGCTTAGGACCCTGTTAGTCCCAGGGGGCCCTTCTTGTCCAGGGGGGCCCACCAACAAGGCCATATAAAGGGCATTTCTTGCGGACCACAAGCTTCACCAAAATTGTCGGAAATATCCGCCTGTTACAATCAGGGCTGGGGGGAGGCACACACTGAGTTTTGATATATCAATATGCTATTATACTTTACTAGGTGCTTCATCGCGCCCTACGGGTGCTTTTCACACCGTCGCAAGGGGCTACGCCCCTTTAACCTTTGCATGCCTACATGGGGTTCAATATTTGTATTATATGGAGTATTACCTGCATTCCTTTGTTAGTGGTTAAATATTGCACAATGAAAGGTCATGCGATGGTGAAGGAGGCGCAGCCCGTTGCGACGGCGTGAACAGCACCTGCAGGGCACGATGTACAGAATGAGCAGGTGCAGGGGGGACTGCGAATGGGGGAGGGTGTCTGTAGATGCTGCAGGTGGAGGGGGGGCAGATGCGGGGGGGCTCGAATGGGGAAGGGTTGGGAGGTGCTGCGGGTGGGGGAGAGACAGAAGAGCGGGGGCTGTAGATGGGGGAGGGGTCCGGAGGCACTGCAGGTGGGGGAGGGGCAGGGGTGCCACGGGGGAGGGGCAGGTGCAGGGATGTTGCGGATGGGTGAAGGGTTCCGGAGGTGCTGTGGGATGGGAAGGGGCGGGGGTGCCGGGGGTGGGGTAGGGGATCCGGAGGCACCGCGGTGGGGGAGAGGCAGGTGCGGGTGGTGCAGCGGATGGGGAAGGGGGTCCGGAGGCGCTGCAGGTGGTGGATGGGCAGGTGCGGAGGTGCCGTGGGTGGGTGAGGGGGGGCCGCGAATGGAGGAGGGTGTCTGCAGATGCTGTGGGTGGAGGGGGACAGGTGTGGGGGGAGACATATATGGGGGGTGGATGGTGGAGGGGGTCTGGAGGTGCTGTGGGTGGTGGAGGGGTGGGGGAGTTGGAGCCGCTGGTGGTGTAGGGGGTCTGGAGGCACAGCGTGTGGGGGAGGGGTGGAGTGTCGCATGTGGTGGAGGGGAAGGTGCGGTGCATTGGGGAGGGGTATGGAGGCGCTGCGGGTACTGTACCTGCCAAAAAGGTAGTTGGAGGGTATGCAGTAACAGGGCCAGGACAGGGATGACAGGGTCAGAACAGGGGTGACGGGACCAGGACAGGGGTGACGGGGCCAGGACAGGGGTGACAGGGCCAGGACAGGGGTGACAGAGCAAGGACAGGGGTGACGGGGCCAGGACAGAAATGACAGGGACAGGATAGGGGTGACAGGGCCAGGATAGGGGTGACAGGGCCAGGATAGGGGTGGCAGGGCCAGGATAAGGGTGAAAGGGCCAGGATAAGGGTGACAGGGCAAGGCCATTGGTGACAGGGACATGACAGAACACAGAGCACGGGAGAGATTGGTATTAGGGACAAAACAGTGGTGACAGACAGATGTGTCTTACCGGAGTCACTGCTACTGGCTGCTGCTGTTCTACTCCAACCTGTTGGGATCTGCTGATGCTGGAGACTTGGCATGGTTGACTCTCTCAGGCTGGAGTCCTGCTTCCTCTGCCCGTCCGCATCCCTCCCCCCCCACTCCTTAGTCACACACCGCGGACCTCGCGCGGCTGCCGGGCACTGTGGTAAGGGGAGACTGGGAGTGACTGGTTAGCCCCCAGGAGACGCTGCGGCTGGAGGGAGGAGGGGGTCATAGCATGAACGCGGCGCGGACCTCGCGGCTGCTGGGCACTGTGGTAAGGGGAGACTGGGAGTGACTGGTTAGTCCCGCAGGAGACGCTGCGGCTGGAGGGAGGAGGGGGTCGGAACCTGCAAGCAGCGCGGACTTCTGCAGCACTGGCCGCCAGCTAAAGTGTGTGAAGGAGCTGGGCGCACCTCACTGCGGGCGGCAGCGCTGCAGCTAGCGGTGGGGTTGCCGGGGCTGGAGATAACAGAGGCAGTACGGAACCTGCACAGCGGCAGGTGCCCCACAAAACTGCAGCTAAGAAGCGTGAAATGTGCCAGAAAGTGACACTCCTCCACGCCAGAGAGCCCCTGCTGAGTATGCTGATGTGGGGGGTCAAGCCCACAGTGAGCCTGTGCCCGTCTGTCTGTATGACATACCCCTCACATACCGCCATACCGCCATACCTCCCAACTTTCGCGGGACAGTCCCATTTTTTTGGGTCTGTCCCACTGTCCCACCCGCGGGCCGCAGTGTCCCGCGGTAGGGGGGGGGGGGCAGTTGGGAAGCTCCTGTACTCGCTGTTCTGCTTAGCATGCACACAGCGTCTATTTAGTGGAGACAGAGGGAGAGGGGGCATCAGGGGGTATGGATTAAGGGTGGGCCCAGGGTATATGTACCCCGGGCCTCACAGTTTTAGGGCGCCCCCCGACTGGAGTAGCTCTGTCCCAGCTTTGAAGCTCCCCCGTCCTGCCAGTAACAGCATTGTCCTACAGTCAGCACACGCTGCTGCATATTGGCAGGTCTGTGGTGTTGCAGGGAGGCAGTAGCCTCCCTGCTGTCTTCTGCCTGTGCGGGTGTGTAGGGGGGGGAGCAACCACCCCCTCTGAATTTACCCCTAGTTGAGGGGCCAAAATCCCATAAAAAATAAAATAAAAATCATGGAATTTGCATAAGGGGGCGTGGCCACGAGGGCGCAATTAGGTCACGCCCCCAACCCCACAGCAGGCACAGCAATGAGATAGGGTTTCTGTCTCAAGTGCCCTGGGCCCCTCGGACTCATAATCCGCCGCTGGGGGCATGCCAGTAGCTCACAGAGCGCTGGGCATGCCCCCTCACTGACGAAAACAGGGGCGTGGCTCACGATCGCTAAACCACGCCCCTTTCCCGTTGGTCATGCCCCCTTTTTGCTGTGCGTGTCCCTCCTGCCTGAAGAAAGCTGGGAGGTATGCACCCCTGCTTGTGCCATGGCCATACCATCTGCTCCTGCTCCAAGTCTCCTATAGATTTGCCCAGATCTGTGACTCATTTGACTAACTCCGCCCAGTGTTTTGACTCCGCCCAGCATTAGCAAATGAAGCACAAAGTCACAGATCTGGGCTATTATATAGGAGATTTTAAGTACTACCATGTATAGGAGATGCCTGCTACAATCAGTGGGGCACTGATATATAATCAATATACAGTCACACTGACTGAGGGGTGTAATAATGGATATTATAAGTGATGGGGGACCTACTAGGCTGTTACAATCAGTAAGGGGTGGGGAGAGGCACTCATATATATTGCAACACTAAAGTGATCGGATGTAGTGTGGGAATGTGTCCTGTTTTACAAGACACATTCCAGCTGCAGCAGCCAGGGCGCCTGTGTCCCCTGCGGGACAATGTCTCTGACAGCGCTGGGACAGCTTGTCTGTCCCCAGCGCCTGTCAGTGTGTGGCGGCGGCGGGTGTCTGGTGCAGGGATTACCCTTTTCCCTGCACTGGACCAGAGGCTTCGGGGGCATTTGAATGTTGGCGCCCTCCGGGAGCCAATCGCGGCTCCCGAAGCGGCATCCAATTGGAGAGGGGCGCGGCGAGCCAATCGGCGCTCGCCGCGTCATAGGCCCCGCCCCCGGCGTCTGACGTCAGACGCCGGGCGGGAGCCTGAAGATAGGTCCGCGTGCAGGAGCGCGAAGAGGAGAGACGCCGTGCGGGAACAGCGGAGAGGGGAGACCGCGTCGAAGAGCGGCGAAGATCCCGGCGGCGCGAGGAAGAAGAGGACGCCGCGGTGGGAGGTCCTGAGGCCGCGGAAGAGGCGAAGAGACGACCGGCTGCGGGAAGATGTCCAGCGGCGGCTGGACGCGTCGAGGCGACGGCGGCGCCGCTGGCCAGGACGGGCCAGCGGCCGAAGATTGAAGAAGATAGCGCCGGAGAAGTCACCAGGGGTGGAAAGTAAGAGAGCTGACGAAGCTCCCCCCTGGTGCCTCTCCCGGCGGGTCAGGTAGGCCCTTCTCAGGTGCCCCTGTACCCGCCCCTCCCTAGACCACCGGGTGTTCGGGCATTAGGCCCGTGGGCACAGTCAGGCCCTCCCGGCCTGTGGGCACGTAGTCAGGCCCTCCTGGCCCGTGGGCACATTGTCGGGCTCGTGGCCCTGTTAGCCGGGCACTAGGCCCGCGGCCACGCCTAGTCGCCCGTGGCGCAAGATAGGCGGGCATTAGGCCCGAGGGACAAACACAGGCAATAGGCCTGGGGAACATTAGAGGGCATTAGGCCCTAGTGTATTTTGGGCAGTAGGTACATATAAGGTGACCCTGGGCACAAGGCCCAGGTCACCCAACGGGTGACAAGTTTAGGCGGGCGCTAGGCCCGTGGGTGAAGTCAGGCCACCGGCCTGTGCGCAGTCAGGGGGCGCTAGGCCCAGTGAAGAAGTGTTCCCCCGAGGTGAATAAAGGTGGCACTGGGCACTAGGTCCAGGCCACCCTGAGGTGATCAGGTAGGCAGGTCTGCTTGACCTGAGCCCCCGGAGGGTACAGGAGGTGGGTAGGCTGTGCGGCGTCCACCCCCTTCCAGCGGCAGGTAGGAATTAAAGGGACAGCACCGTGTGATCTTGTATTCCGATATTGTGATGTATGTTGTTACCGTGCAGGGCAAAGTGTCTGTTTGTTTTAGTTTGTGCATAGTTGTGTTGCACCACTCACACGAGCTAGTTTGAGGGCTCTGTCTATGTAGCTAGTGTAGCCGACGCATACTAGGGTAGTTCTAGGCCCTGCACGGCTGTTTGTTTGTTTGCCTCCTTACAGGGGCCCTCATTCCGAGTTGTTCGCTCCCAAGCTGCTTTTAGCATAGTAAAATTGCGAACGAAAGATTCTCAAAATTGCGATTACACACCTCTTAGCAGTTTCTGAGTAGCTCCACACTTACTCGGCATCTGCGATCAGTTCAGTGCTTGTCGTTCCTGGTTTGACGTCACAAACACACCCAGCGTTCGCCCAGACACTCCTCCGTTTCTCCAGCCACTCCCGCGTTTTTCCCAGAAACGGTAGCGTTTTTTCGCACACACCCATAAAACAGCCAGTTTCCGCCCAGAAACACCCACTTCCTGTCAATCACATTACGATCACCAGAACGAAGAAAAAACCGTGAGTAAAATTCCTAACTGCAAAGCAAATTTACTTGGCGCAGTCGCACTGCGGACATTGCGCATGCGCATTCGCGACTAATCGCTCCGTTGCGAGAAAAAAATAACGAGCGAACAACTCTGAATGACCCCCAGGGACCTGTAAGTGGAGAAGATCGGAATGCAAGACTTGTGACGGTGAGTAGCATCCGTGTACGTTTGTCCCTTTGTCTGTCCCCGAGCGCCGGAATAGGGATTGCTCACGGACGTGAGAACCCCTTCATCACACTACGCGCGTGAGTGCGAGTGTGTGAATTCTGGGTGGCTGAGGCTTTGTGCCTGTGATGACCTTTCACCCAACCGGTGAAGGTCGCCGTCACCCCTGGGGTATCCCCTTTTCCGGTGGAAGAAGGGTTGATACCCCCCTTGAGGTAGGTAACCTATTCTCTCCTCAGCTCGGTCGTCGGTCAGCTCCGAGAGGGAATCGCCGTGTCCGGATCTGATTGAAGATTGTCAGGTCCGTTGAAGGTTCCGGTACCTGAAGGTGAGAGAGAGCGGCGCCTGGTGAGTACAGAGTCTACACCTGCACGGCAGCAGGCACCACCACACGCACCGCAGCCGCACCTCTTACAGTAGTAATAAATATTATAAGACTAGGTGCTTCATTGCGCCCTACGGGCGCTTTTCACACCGTCGCAAGGGGCTACGCTAGGAGATATGGGTGCCTAGTGGGGGAGGGGTGGGGGGGTGGCACACTCAGTATTGTTTGAGGAAGGGGGACCCCAAATCTGGTCCGTAATACTAGTAAGTTAATAATAACACACATAGGGGGGAATTCAATTACGGGTAGAAAATTAAAAAAAACACTGCATTACAAGTTTTTTTCCCGAAGCAGTGGGGTTTTGCTAGTGAATTGAAGGACAGAGAATGTGTTATCAGGAAAAATCACCGGGACTTGCTCTGGCACCCTGGTAGCAACCACACCTTCATCTCCCCCCCCCAGAGAACTAATTAGCAGTTGGAAGGTTCCAATTAAGGGGGTCATTCCGAGTTGATCGCTAGCTGCCGTTGTTCACTGCGTAGCGATCATTGAAAAAAACGGCTAATCTGTGCATGCGTATGCACCACAATGCGCACGGGTACGAAGTCCTTTGTGGTTTTGCACTGGTTCTAGCGATGATTCCAATCGCACAGCCGAACGCAAGGAGATTGACAGGAAGAGGGCGTTTATGGGTGTTAACTGACCGTTTTCTGGGAGTGTTTTGAAAAACGCAGGCGTGGCCAGGCGTTTGTTGGGTGGGTATCTGACGTCAATACCGTATCACTCGTCGCAGCAATC
Source organism: Pseudophryne corroboree (assembly GCF_028390025.1). Lineage (NCBI taxonomy): Eukaryota > Metazoa > Chordata > Amphibia > Anura > Myobatrachidae > Pseudophryne > Pseudophryne corroboree. The sequence continues at coordinate 453,230,308 of NC_086452.1, read as the reverse complement.
ATCGCACAGAATAAGTAAATACAGGGCTAGTTTTGTGTTGCACAAAATGTGTTTGCAGACGCTCTGCTGCACAGGTGTTCGCACTCCTGCAAAGTGAAAACATACTCCCCCGTGGGTGGCGACTATGCGTTTGCACGGCTGCTAAAAACTACAAGCGAGCGATCCACTCGGAATGACCCCCTAAGTTAGTAGTACTCACCTTCTGAAGCGGGGTCTTCTGCATGGTTCCGGTATGAATGGTCGGCCATGTTATGGTCGACAGTCATTAGGTTGACCACTATTGGTCGACATTGACATGGTCGACATGGACACATGGTCGACACATGAAAATGGTCAACACATGTGAACGGATACCCTTCTGCATCCAACGTCGGGAGTCGGTCTCCTGCAGCAGTGGTGAGTATGTAGTGTTGTGTGTGACAACTACATCTTCCAGCAACCACTAAGCCTCCTAGCAGCTCCAGAGCCTCCCAGCCACCCCCGAGACTCCAGACAGCCCCCTCCCCATACGGAAGATGGAGGGGAGACCACTGGGATACGCAAGGCCCACCAGAGAGCTTCAGGCAGGTATCTTTATTTTTTTATTATTATTTATTTAATTCGCACTTTTAAAAAATTGGATACCGCAGGTATCTGGAGCTTGCATACCCACTGTAATCTAAAATTGGGAGCGAGTTTTCTTTTACCTAGCTAAACCTCACTCCCAAATGAATTCCCCCCATAAGGGTTGATTTACTCAGAGCCATAACTAGACATTTTGGTTGCCTGTGCCAGGAAGAGCAATGGTGCCCCTGTGCGAATAAGAGTGTGTGGTCTCATGGTGAAGGGGCATGACCACCCAATACCCCAATTCTAATTATGCCACACAGTAGTAGTGCCCCTTATGCATTACCCCACACAGTAGTAGTGCCCATTATACATTACCCCACACAGTAGTAGTGCCCTTGCACATTATGCCCACAGTAGTGCCCTTTACACATTACGCTCACAGTAGTAGTAACCATTACACATTATAACCGCACAGTAATAGTGGTGCCTCTTACACATTATGTCACACAGTCGTAGTAGTAGTGCACTCACCCCAGGCCAATAGTAATCTGTGGCTGATAGTAAACCAAGCCGTCTTACAAGAATAGCTTGCCCTCACCACAAACGGTCCCAGTACGGCTACTCTGCTGGAAGGCATTGTCCGGGTCCAGTTTTCTGCAAACTGAACCCGCTCGTACTTCCACGATCCAAGTGAATCCGAGCCATGGCTTGTGTTTTCCCTTACGTGCAGCCCAGAGCTCTCAATACAGGGCATCATTAAGTCCTTACTGGTGCTGTAACTGCATACTGTGCAACCCAGAGCTCCCACAGTGCAGCCCAGAACTCCTAATAGTAATACAGAGCAGCATTAATGCTTTATTAATGCACAAACTGCTGTAACTGCCGCAAAAGGTTTTGGTGTGTGCCAATTTCCACCCTTACTATAAGCGCAGTGAGTTGCAGCAGTGTGTAAAGTATATAAATAAAATAAAATGTGTGTGTGTTCAGGGCCAGGCAGTGACACTGTGTTACAATAATGCTCAGTGCCCCGCACATGCTCAGAAAGGCAGAACGGGCACGGGGTGAAGGACCACCCATTAAATTTGCAATGGTGTCTGGTCGGCGATGCACACCAGCAGTTAGCGTTATTGATATCTGAAAAAGGGGGTGGCCTCACATTAACGGGTTGGATCAGGGCAGGGCCATAACTAGCTGTGTGCCAGTGATGCCTTGCCCACAGCGCATATGCACTGTGGGCGCACCATCAGGCAGCATCACCCGTACAGCCGCTCGCTCACTCACCACCGCCCGCTACTGCAGTGCTGCCCTTTATTTAGGGGTGTGCTCAGTGTCGGACTGGGGCAAGAAGGGCCCACCGGGGGTATGCAGTGATGGGGGCCCATACTTAGGTGTGTGGTTATCCTACAAAGGGGGTGTGGCCAACCTCCACAGAGGCTTGAAATACACAATAGACTTGTGCAGTGTAAAGCAACATATCTACCATGTATAATACAAGTGCACAGTCTGGAACCTGATCCCTATAGGAAGGAGTGGGGCCCACCGGTGGTTTCCCCTGTACTCCTGTGGGACAGTCTGACCCTGGGTGTGCTGAGTGCACCACTATATAAGCAAGTTAGCACACAGTAGGCTTGCAGCGCCAGCTTCTCCCTGGATTGGATGCTCCGCCCCCATGCAGTGTCCTGAGCTGCAAGGCGAGTCAGACCTCTGGTGAGCTTTCTTCCATTTGCCCTTAGTCTTGAGGGTAATAAGTGAGCGGTACATAAAATAATGTTAAAAGTGGCTCTACCTGGTGCAATGTTTATCAGGGACTCTACCTGGCGCACTGTGTAAGAGGGGGCATTTTCTGGTGCAATATGTTAAAGGGGCTCTACTTGGCATTGTAAAAGGGGACTCTACCTGGCGTAATGTGTAAAAGGGGTTCTACCTGCCGTAATATATATAAGGGGCTCTGCTCTACTGTGGTGTAATGTGTAAAAGGCTACTCTACCTGGTGTAATGTGTATATGTGGCACTATTGTGTTGCGTAATTTGAATAATGGAGACTACTGTGCAGTGTAATATGAATTGGTATAATTTTATAACCACGCCCCTACCCCGTGAAGCCACGCCCCTTTATTGTTGCCGTGCATTGTCCCTGTTTTAATTATGGGGGGGGGGGGGAGTGCACCAATTCTATTTCTGGCACAGGGGACCAAAATGTCTAGTTACGGCTCTGTATCAGGGTATAGTTGTGAGTTCTGGCTGCTAATTGGGTACCCAACATTCTCACGCTACCCCCATTTCCATTATTTATATTACGGTGTATCCAAGTATGACCCCATTTTTTACATTCAGAAATCTTGTAGGTTCTGCCAGAGGCTGAAGAAACGCGCTGATCACCCGGGCTGATTGGGACATTATAACCTCCGGGGAACAGCAATTGCTTTCTTGTTCAACTAAAAATTCCCAGGAAAAGGTGACTGGTTTCAATTAGTCTGTTTTCGTCTATAAGTGCAGAAATATTTAATCATCTCTGGCTTTACCATTAAATTTTATTTCAGGGACCTAAGCTGAGCAAATCCTCCCAGATCTGCACGTTGTGTGCGACACGTGTTGGGTCATTAAATTATATTAGTGGCGGTGGAAGTAGAGATCTGTCACATTCCTGGGTTTATTTTGCAGCGTGATGAAGGAAATAATGTGTTTTTTAAGGTCTAATTACTTGAAACTGCAGCCCGTTAATTCATTTAAACTTGTATCCGTGTCAGATAACTTCTTAAGCTGCAAAAATCATCACAATCCATTAAATGCAATTGCGTGTGCCAGGGCAGGCTGCTGAGCTTGCAGTGTACCTAGTAACAAAGCTCGTCGCTGACTACATGTCTGTGCAGTATAAGCCAGGAGGGATTCAGCACCAGCAGAATGGAAGAACCTCAACATTGCGCAATTGTGAGGCGGACGCTGCAGCATCCGTGTGTGCGTCATTTGCTAGTCTTCCGTCTGTGACTTATATATACTAGTAAATTTATATAATGGAGGCTCTACCACACTATCTGCAAAATTCTTCTTGCAAATTCCATCTGAAGTTCCATTCCAACCCTTGAAGAAGAATCTCCTCTTATAATGACTGTAAATTAATTATCCCAGATAAAGCTCTTACAGCACATTTCTCAAGGCATTGATCACCCTCTCTGATAAATAATGCACGACGCAAGAACATTTCCACTCAGAGGTATTCACCGGCCTTGCTATGATAAAATTCCGTCCCTTTCACCTCGCAGGTTACAGTGATCCTGCCCCTGCAAATCATCATATTGTTCAGAAGAAATACAATACTAGTATATAGAGAATATAGAAGGGTGATAAGGTGCCCGAGACTGGCACATCCGGTGAGCTGCAGAAGGAGGGCAAAGTGATGACGTACGGGTCATGTAGGCATCCTGCCTCCACTCTACACTTTCATTCAGAGGGGATTTACTAGGCAGAAGGATGTGGGCTTATTTTCCCCGGTAGCTTCATGCTGTTGTGGGCATTCTAACGACCAGTGCAAGGGGTGGAGAGTGATCTAAGGTAATTAGCAGTGGCCCATTTGATTAGTGAAGCTGCTCGAAGCTCCGCCCCTGAATGGCAGATCGCTGTGCTACCAGATGAGGGTTTTGTAGTAGGAGCTGCCCCTCTTTCCTCTGAAGCCTGTGAGACTTTGTTCCTACTGCACCATCCGCCACACATTAGTGCCTCCCAGTTCACCTTCCGCCACACAGTAGTGCTCCCAGTTCACCTTCCGCCACACAGTAGTGCTCCCAGTTAACATTGTGCCACACAGTAATGCCTCCCAGTTCACCTTAAGCCAAACCGTAGTGCTCCCAGTTAACATTTTGCCACACAGTAGTGCACCTAGGTCACCTTATGCCACACCTTAATGCCCCTAGTTCACATTATGCCACATAGTAGTGCCCCTAGGTCACCTTATGCCACACATTAATGCCCCCAGTTCACATTATGTCACATAGTAGGAGTCCCTGTTCACATTTTGCCACACAGTAGTGTCCCTAGGTCACCTTATGCCACACATTAATGCCCCCAGTTCACATTATGCCACATAGTAGGAGTCCCTGTTCACATTTTGCCACATAGTAGTGCCCCTAGGTCACCTTATGCCACACATTAATGCCCCCAGTTCACATTATGCCACATAGTAGTAGCCCCTGTTCACATTATGCCATACAGTAGTGCACCTAGGTCTCCTCATGCCACACATTAATGCCCCCAGTTTACATTATGCCACATAGTAGTAGCCCCTGTTCACATTTTGCCACACAATAGTGCTCCTAGGTCACCTTATGCCACACATTAATGCCCCCAGTTCACATTATGTCACATAGTAGTAGTCCCTGTCCACATTTAGCCACACAGTAGTGCACCTAGGTCACCTTATGCCACACATTAATGCCCCCAGTTCACATTATGCCACATAGTAGTAGTCCCTGTTCACATTTTGCCACACAGTAGTGCACCTATGTCACCTTATGCCACACATTAATGCCCCCAGTTTACATTATGCCACATAGTAGTAGCCCCTGTTCACATTTTGCCACACAGTAGTGCTCCTAGGTCACCTTATGCCACACATTAATGCCCCCAGTTCACATTATGTCACATAGTAGTAGTCCCTGTCCACATTTTGCCACACAGTAGTGCACCTAGGTCACCTTATGCCACACATTAATGCCCCCAGTTCACATTATGCCACATAGTAGTAGTCCCTGTTCACATTTTGCCACACAGTAGTGCACCTAGGTCACCTTATGCCACACATTAATGCCCCGGCTCACATTATGCCACATAGTAGTGCCCCTAGGTCACCTTATGCCACACATTAAAGCCCCCAGTTCACATTATGCCACAAAGTAGTAGTCCCTGTTCACATTTTGCCACACAGTAGTGCACCTAGGTCACCTTATGCCACACATTAATGCCCCCAGTTCACATTATGCCACATAGTAGTAGTCCCTGTTCACATTTTGCCACACATTAGTGCTCCTAGGTCACCTTATGCCACACATTAATGCCCCCAGTTCACATTATGCCACATAGTAGTGCCCCTAGGTCACCTTATGCCACACATTAATGTCCCCAGTTCACATTATGCCACATAGTAGTAGTCCCTGTTCACATTTTGCCACATAGTAGTGCACCTAGGTCACCTTATGCCACACCTTAATGCCCTCAGTTCACATTATGCCACATAGTAGTGCCCCAGGTCACCTTATGCCATACATTAATGTCCCCAGTTCACATTATGCCACATAGTAGTAGTCCCTGTTCACATTTTGCCACACAGTAGTGCACCTAGGTCACCTTATGCCACAACTTAATGCCCCAGTTCACATTATGCCACATAGTAGTGCCCCAGGTCACCTTATGCCATACATTAATGTCCCCAGTTCACATTTTGCCACACAGTAGTGCACCTAGGTCACCTTATGCCACAACTTAATGCCCCCAGTTCACATTATGCCACATAGTAGTACCCCTAGGTCACCTTATGCCACACATTAATGCCCCCAGTTCACATTATGTCACATAGTAGTAGTCCCTCTTCACATTTTGCCACACAGTAGTGCCCCTAGGTCACCTTATGCCACACAGTAATGTGCCCAGTTCACATTATGCCACATAGCAGCCCCCACACTTGGAACTGCAATAAACAGTTTGCCACTTAATGGCTCCTGACTTCTCTTAATCAGCTCCTCCTGGCAACTGTTCCTCATCCCAATGGTTGCGGTTTTTCTTCATAAACTGAATGGCAATATACTGTAATAAGACCACAGCGCTGGGAGGCAGAGAACTGTATGCTTCACCTCTCTACATTGTCCCGGGACTATGTCGCCTCTCTGAAATGTTTGGGAGGGTTGAGCAGCCCCCTCTCCCCCCACACGTCCCATATCGCCTGCCAGGAATCTATGACATTACAATGTCTCACTTATATAATTAGCCATTATAGAATAAGTAGGCTGCGTTCTAATTGGGGTTCCCAGTCACTTTACGCAAAAACGACACCAAAAAAAGTAAAAAAACTCATGTCGACCTTTTCATGTGTCGACCTTTCATGTGTCGACCATTTTCATGTGTCGACCATGTGTCCATGTTGACCATGTCAATGTCGACCAATAGTGGTCGACCTAATGACTGTCGACCATAACATGGTCGACCATTCATACCGGAACCGTGTATGAGTGGCGCTACTATGGGAGAGAAGTCATGACGTCTCTCCCATAGTAGAGAGGAGCCGGCGGACGGAGACGGAGGGCAGCGCTGTAGGAGCGGTAAGTATTGTCTGTGTATTTTTTTTAAAATGTGTGTGTGTTTGCGGCGCCCAGGGCGGGATTAACAATGGGGCGGATGGAGCTGCAGCTCCAGGCCCCCCATTGAAAATAGGCCCACAGACCGCTGCAGTGAAGTTGCCCATAGCACACTTGCTAAGCGTTTTCTGTACCACGCTACTGTTTTCCTGCAAAGTTTATTAAAACTCACGGATTCTACCAGCGCTGTCTGTAATCCATGTGGGTGTCCGGAAAAGGCGGGGGCGGAGCTTGACGTTCAGTATGCAAAATATAGGGGCGGCTCAGTGTCTGCAGCGTTCCACCTCCACTCTGTGTTTGCAGCCTCTCTGCTTTATCCCACCCCTGATCTGCTCCGCCTCCCCTCCTGTCAGTGGAGGGTAGATGCTAGAGCTCCAGCAGCCGGCTCCTGGCAAGTGAAGAAGCAGCTACAGAAGGAGGACAGTGGACTGCACTCAGACATAGGTACATCACTCTCTCTCTCTGGGGGAGATGTACTAAGCCTGAAAAGTGATAAATATCACTGTGATAAAGCACCAGCCAATCGGCTCCTAACTGCCATGTCACAGGCTGTGTTTGAAAAATGACAGTTATGAGCCGATTGGCTGGTGCTTTATCACAGTGATATTTATCACTTTTCAGGCTTAGTACATCTGGCCCATTATCTCACACACACACACACACACACACACACACACACACACACACACACACACGAAACTTATTTGTATTATAATTCAGTTACATTTTGTTTTTTCTTTTTCACACTTCTGAAATAACAGATCTTATATGCTCTTCTCTCTATGATATATAACCCTTAAATGAGAAAGTGAAATGTATTTCTTCACTTTGAATGTGGTTGAGTCCCCCCCTTGCTCTCTAATGTACTGCTATTTAACAGTGTAGTGTGGGGTATAGAGGGGTACGTGATGTATAGGGGGGTCAGTGATGTAGCATAGGGGATAGAGGAGGCCGTGATGTAGCATAGGGGATAGAGGAGCCCGTGATGTAGCGTAGGGGATAGAGGGGTCCGTGATGTATCGTAGGGGATAGAGGGGTCCGTGATCTAGCATAGGGGATAGAGGGGTCCGTGATGTAGCATAGGGGATAGAGGAGCCCGTGATGTAGCGTAGGGGATAGAGGAGGCCGTGATGTAGCATAGGGGATAGAGGAGGCCGTGATGTAGCGTAGGGGATAGAGGAGGCCGTGATGTAGCGTAGGGGATAGAGGGGTCCGTGATGTAGCGTAGGGGATAGAGGGGTCCGTGATGTAGCATAGGGGATAGAGGAGGCCGTGATGTAGCATAGGGGATAGAGGAGGCCGTGATGTAGCGTAGGGGAGAGAGGGGTCCGTGATGTAGCGTAGGGGATAGAGGGGTCCGTGATGTAGCGTAGGGGATAGAGGGGTCCGTGATGTAGCGTAGGGGATAGAGGGGTCCGTGATGTAGCGTAGGGGAAAGAGGGGTCCGTGATGTAGCGTAGGGGATAGAGGGGTCCGTGATGTAGCGTAGGGGATAGAGGGGTCCGTGATGTAGCGTAGGGGATAGAGGGGTCCGTGATGTAGCGTAGGGGATAGAGGGGTCCGTGATGTAGCGTAGGGGATAGAGGGGTCCGTGATGTAACGTAGGGGATAGAGGGGTCCGTGATGTAGCGTAGGGGATAGAGGGGTCCGTGATGTAGCGTAGGGGATAGAGGGGTCCGTGATGTAGCGTAGGGGATAGAGGGGTCCGTGATGTAGCATAGGGGATAGAGGGGTCCGTGATGTAGCGTAGGGAATAGAGGGGTCTGTGATGTAGCGTAGGGGATAGAGGGGTCCGTGATGTAACGTAGGGGATAGAGGGGTCCGTGATGTAGCGTAGGGAATAGAGGGGTCCGTGATGTAGCATAGGGGATAGAGGGGTCCGTGATGTATCGTAGGGGATAGATATCGTAGGGGATAGAGGGGTCCGTGATTAGCGTAGGGGATAGAGGGGTCCGTGATGTAGCGTAGGGGATAGAGGGGTCTGTGATCTAGCATAGGGGATAGAGGGGTCCGTGATGTAGCATAGGGGATAGAGGAGGCCGTGATGTAGCGTAGGGGATAGAGGGGTCCGTGATGTAGCATAGGGGATAGAGGAGTCCGTGATGTAGCGTAGGGGTATAGAGGGGTCCATGATGTATCGTAGGGGATAGAGGGGTCCGTGATGTAGCATAGGGGATAGAGGAGCCCGTGATGTAGCGTAGGGGATAGAGGAGGCCGTGATGTAGCATAGGGGATAGAGGAGGCCGTGATGTAGCGTAGGGGATAGAGGAGGCCGTGATGTAGCGTAGGGGATAGAGGGGTCCGTGATGTAGCGTAGGGGATAGAGGGGTCCGTGATGTAGCATAGGGGATAGAGGAGGCCGTGATGTAGCATAGGGGATAGAGGAGGCCGTGATGTAGCGTAGGGGATAGAGGGGTCCGTGATGTAGCGTAGGGGATAGAGGGGTCCGTGATGTAGCGTAGGGGATAGAGGGGTCCGTGATGTAGCATAGGGGATAGAGGGGTCCGTGATGTAGCGTAGGGGATAGAGGGGTCTGTGATCTAGCATAGGGGATAGAGGGGTCCGTGATGTAGCGTAGGGGATAGAGGGGTCCGTGATGTAGCATAGGGGATAGAGGAGTCCGTGATGTAGCGTAGGGGTATAGAGGGGTCCGTGATGTATCGTAGGGGATAGAGGGGTCCGTGATGTAGCATAGGGGATAGAGGAGCCCGTGATGTAGCGTAGGGGATAGAGGAGGCCGTGATGTAGCATAGGGGATAGAGGAGGCCGTGATGTAGCGTAGGGGATAGAGGAGGCCGTGATGTAGCGTAGGGGATAGAGGGGTCCGTGATGTAGCGTAGGGGATAGAGGGGTCCGTGATGTAGCATAGGGGATAGAGGAGGCCGTGATGTAGCATAGGGGATAGAGGAGGCCGTGATGTAGCGTAGGGGATAGAGGGGTCCGTGATGTAGCGTAGGGGATAGAGGGGTCCGTGATGTAGCGTAGGGGATAGAGGGGTCCGTGATGTAGCGTAGGGGATAGAGGGGTCCGTGATGTAGCGTAGGGGATAGAGGGGTCCGTGATGTAGCGTAGGGGATAGAGGGGTCCGTGATGTAGCGTAGGGGATAGAGGGGTCCGTGATGTAGCGTAGGGGATAGAGGGGTCCGTGATGTAGCGTAGGGGATAGAGGGGTCCGTGATGTAGCGTAGGGGATAGAGGGGTCCGTGATGTAGCATAGGGGATAGAGGGGTCCGTGATGTAGCGTAGGGGATAGAGGGGTCCGTGATGTAGCGTAGGGGATAGAGGGGTCCGTGATGTAGCGTAGGGGATAGAGGGGTCCGTGATGTAGCGTAGGGAATAGAGGGGTCTGTGATGTAGCGTAGGGGATAGAGGGGTCCGTGATGTAACGTAGGGGATAGAGGGGTCCGTGATGTAGCGTAGGGAATAGAGGGGTCCGTGATGTAGCATAGGGGATAGAGGGGTCCGTGATGTATCGTAGGGGATAGATATCGTAGGGGATAGAGGGGTCCGTGATGTAGCGTAGGGGATAGAGGGGTCCGTGATGTAGCGTAGGGGATAGAGGGGTCTGTGATCTAGCATAGGGGATAGAGGGGTCCGTGATGTAGCATAGGGGATAGAGGAGGCCGTGATGTAGCGTAGGGGATAGAGGGGTCCGTGATGTAGCGTAGGGAATAGAGGGGTCCGTGATGTAGCGTAGGGGATAGAGGAGTCCGTGATGTAGCGTAGGGGATAGAGGGGTCCGTGATGTAGCGTAGGGGATAGAGGGGTCCGTGATGTAGCGTAGGGGATAGAGGGGTCCGTGATGTAGCGTAGGGGATAGAGGGGTCCGTGATGTAGCGTAGGGGATAGAGGGGTCCGTGATGTAGCGTAGGGGATAGAGGGGTCCGTGATGTAGCGTAGGGGATAGAGGGGTCCGTGATGTAGCATAGGGGATAGAGGAGGCCGTGATGTAGCGTAGGGGATAGAGGGGTCCGTGATGTAGCATAGGGGATAGAGGAGTCCGTGATGTAGCGTAGGGGTATAGAGGGGTCCGTGATGTAGCGTAGGGGATAGAGGGTCCGTGATGTAGCGTAGGGGATAGAGGGGTCCGTGATGTAGCGTAGGGGATAGAGGGGTCCGTGATGTAGCGTAGGGGATAGAGGAGGCCGTGATGTAGCGTAGGGGATAGAGGGGTCCGTGATGTAGCGTAGGGAATAGAGGGGTCCGTGATGTAGCGTAGGGGATAGAGGGGTCCCTGATGTAGCGTAGGGGATAGAGGGGTCCGTGATGTAGCGTAGGGGATAGAGGGGTCCGTGATGTAGCGTAGGGGATAGAGGGGTCCGTGATGTAGCGTAGGGGATAGAGGGGTCCGTGATGTAGCGTAGGGGATAGAGGGGTCCGTGATGTAGCGTAGGGGATAGAGGGGTCCGTGATGTAGCGTAGGGGATAGAGGGGTCCGTGATGTAGCGTAGGGGATAGAGGGGTCCGTGCTGTAGCGTAGGGGATAGAGGGGTCCGTGATGTAGCGTAGGGGATAGAGGAGTCCGTGATTTAGCGTAGGGGATAGAGGAGCCCGTGATGTAGCGTAGGGGATAGAGGGGCCTGTGATGTAGCGTAGGGGATAGAGGAGTCCGTGATTTAGCGTAGGGGATAGAGGAGCCCGTGATGTAGCGTAGAGGATAGAAAAGTCCGTGATGTAGCATAGGGGTATAGAGGGGTCGGTGATGTAGCGTAGGGAATAGAGGGGTCCATGATGTAGCATGGGGTATAGAGAGGTCAGTGATGTAGCGTGAAACAGGGCCGTAACTACGTGTGTGCCAGGTGTGCCTGGCACACAGCGCAGTTGCCCTGAGGGCGCAACGGCCAGCGGCATGTAATGAGTCAAATTGACTCATTACATGCCGCCTCTGCTGTGTGCGCCACGCTGGTGAGGAGAGCTGCAGAACCGGAGCCAGCGGAGAAAGGGGAGGAGGGAGGGGGGACTGGAGCCGCAGCAGCGCTATGTAATTGGTAGAGGTGCCACTGCAGCAGTCGCCTCTCCTTCCGTATTGGCTGCCCGGCGCTGTTGTGAATGCTGGGATGCGGTTCCTTCATCCCAGCATTCACAGCGGCGGCGGGCAGCCAATACGAAAGGAGAGGGGACTGCTACAGCGGCACCTCTACCAATTACATAGCACTGCTGCGGCTCCAGTCCCCCTCCCTCCTCCTCCTTCTCGCCTGCCTGCACCGAGGGATCTGCCAGCACGAGGAGCGATGGTAATTATCTCTCTCTCTCTCTCCCTCTCTCAATTTCTCTATCTATTCTGAAAAAGGGGGACGCTGTCTGCCGTAATGTGTAAAAAGGGGGACGCTGTCTGCCGTATTGTGTAAAAAGGGGGACGCTGTCTGCCGTAATGTGTAAAAAGGGGACGCTGTCTGCCGAATGTGTAAAAAAGGGGACGCTGTCTGCCGTAATGTGTAAAAAAGGGGATGCTGTCTGCCGTAATGTGTAAAAAGGGGACGCTGTCTGCCGTAATGTGTAAAAAGGGGGACGCTGTCTGCCGTAATGTGTAGAAAGGGGGACTGTCTGCTGTAATGTGTAAAAGGGGCTCTACCTGGTGTAGTGGCGCTACTGTGCAGCATAATTTGAATAATGGAGACTACTGTGCACTGTAGTATGAATTGGTATTGTCTTTTGGCCACGCCCCTTCCCCATGAAGCCATGCCCCCTTTTTTTTTTTTTGCACGCCAACGGCGTGCACTGCCTCTACCTTGCATGGGGGGAGGGCACCAATGCCATTTCTTGCACACAGTGCTGAAATGCGTAGGTACGGCACTGGCATGGGGTATAGAAGGGGTCAGTGATGTAGCGTGGGGTATAGAGGGGTCAGTGATGTAGCGTGGGGTATAGAGGGGCCAGTGATATAACGAGGGGTATAGAGGGGTCAGTGATATAACGTGGGGTATAGAGGAGTCAGTGATGTAGCGTAGGTTATAGAAGAGTCTGTATTGTAGTGTGGGGTATAGAGGGGTCAGTGATGTAGCGTGGGGTTTAGAGGAGTCAGTGATGTAATGGAATGTATAGAGGGATCCGTGATTTAGCATGGGGTATAGACGGTCTGTGATGTAGTGTAGGGTATAAGGTCTCCTCTCATCCCAGTTAAGTGGTTTCTATGTCAGTAAGTTTATATGTGTTGTATGCGTGTGTGTGTGTGTCTGTCAGTAAGCATTGTCTGTCAGTAAGTGGTATCTGTCAGTAAGTGGTGTCTGTGGTGTCAGTAAGTTGTGTCTGTGTTGTGTGTGTCAGTAAGTAGTGTCGGTTAGTAAGCTGTGTCTGTGTCAGTAAGGTTCTCTGAGTGTCAGTAAGTTGTGTCTGTGTTGTGTGTGTCAGTAAGTAGTGTCGGTTAGTAAGCTGTGTCTGTGTCAGTAAGGTTCTCTATGAGTGTCAGTAAGTTGTATCTGTGTCAGTAAGGCGTCTCCATACCTCCCAACATGACCCTCTCCAGAAGGGACAGAATGCTCTGCTCCTGAACTTCCCTCTTAATGTATTATTGCCAGCACCTGTGCTGAAACACCTTATCCATTAACCTGTTCAACACAGGTGCTGGTAATCATAAAGATGAGAAAAGTCCAGGATCAGAGCATTGTGTCCCTCCTGGAGAGGATCATGTTGGGAGGTATGAGTGTCTGTCAGTAAGTTGTGTGTGTGTGCGTCAGTAACTGTAATCTATGTCAGTAAGAGATGTCTGTGTTATTAAGTGCTATCTGTTAGTAATGGGTATCCGTCAGTAAATGTGTTTGTTTCAGTAAATGGTGTCTGTGTCCCTTATTTAGGACCCCCCCTTGCAGCACTTGTCACAACTCCTGCCGAGGCACACAATAGGCCCGTCATAAATCTCAGCTCCAGGCCCATGTGGACCTTAATCTGGAACTGGCGGCGCCACGGGGGCACTGGCACAGCTAGGAGGCACAGCAACTGGGGACACTGCTACAAGGGGCACAGCAACTGGGGGCACTGCTACAAGGGGCACAGCAACTGGGGGCACAGCTACAAAGGGCACAGCAACTGGGGGCACAGCTACTGGGGACACTGCTACAAGGGGCACAGCAACTGGGGACACAGCAACTGGGGGCACAGCTACAAGGGGCACAGCTACAAGGGCCACAGCTACAAGGGGCACAGCAACTGGGGGCACAGCTACAAGGGGCACAGCAACTGGGGGCACAGCTACAAGAGGCACAGCAACTGGGGGCACTGCTACAAGGGGCACAGCAACTGGGGGCACAGCTACAAGGGGCACAGCAATTGGGGCACTGCTACAAGGGGCACAGCTACAGGGGTCACAACTACTGGGGGCACTGCTACAGGGGGCAAAGCAACTGGGGGCACATTTACAGGGGTCACAACTACTGGGGGCACTGCTACAGGGGAAAAAGCTACAGGGGGGCACAAGTACAAGGAGATAACTGTGGCCAAGCCCCTTCCCTATGAAGAAGCCACGCCCTGGGCGCCACAAGGTCTAGAACCGTCCCTGTGTCCAATCACCCACAGGCGGCGCTGGAAGCGGAAGTGGCGGCGCCTGTGTGCCTGAGACTGAGTTCCTCCTCCGGCGCTGGCTGCGCCTGTGTGCGGTGGCCGGGTGGTAATCCCCCCCCCCTTGTTCCTCCTCCGGCGCCTGCTCCGTCCTCCCAGCCAGCAGCAGCACTCTCCCCTGTCTGTGCTAATGTCCTCCCGCGTCAGTGAGTGCATAATATTCATTAATTTCTCTCTATTTCTTTCTCTCTCTCTCTCTCTCTCTCTCTCCTCCTGTGGATTACTTTGTTTGTAAGTAAAATTTCCATTTTTACAGGTACCCCTATTGGATTCTACATGGACAAGTGGACGTGACTGGAGTGGGATGTAGGTAAGTAATCTCTCTCTCTTTTTTACAGGTACCCCTATTGGATTCTACATGGACAAGTGGACGTGACCGGCGTGGGATGTAGGTAAGTATGTGTGAGTGTGTGTGTTTTATTACATTTTTACTTTTGTGTGTTGTGTTTTTATTTGGGGATTTTTTTGTTGTAGAACTACAGGTACCAGCGGGCCCGTTATTTCTCTACATGCTGGTACTTGAGGTTCTCCAAGTACCAGCAAGCGGGGGAGGCTTGTTGGGCCTTGCAGTTCCACAACAAAAGACAATATTCCTTTTTTTACACACTTATGGCTATCAGCCCGGCACCCACCACCCAGGGGTGCTGGGGACAGCCTCGGGCTTCATCTCTGGCCCTTGGATGCCTGGAGGGGGGGGACCCCTTGATTTAAGAGGTCCCCACTCCTCCAGGGAACCCCGGCCAGGGGTGACTAGTTGGGGGGGTAATGCCACGGCCGCAGGGACCTACATAAATGTGTCCCCCGGCTGTGGCATTATGTCCCTTGCTAGTGGAGCCCGGTGCTAGTTTTAAAAATACGGAGGACCCCTACATCTTTTGTCCCCCATATTTTTGGAACGAGGACCGGACTAAGAGCCCGGTGCTGGTTGTCTAAATACGGGGGAACCCCTGTCCAATTTTCCCCCCAGTATTTAAAGAGCCAGGACCGTCTCAAAGAGCCCGAGGCTGGTTATACTTAGGAGGGGGGACCTCACGCATTTTTTTTTTACATTTTTTAACCCATTGAGATCCTTCTCCATTAAGTTAATGGAAGCCCTGGACAACAAAATTGCATTCATGTCCTCCTCCCACTCCCTTCCCAAACACTAAGTTTTATTTTTTTTCTATAAAAATGTACAATATATCACAAGTATGATGAGCAGGCGGGCATTGGCGGCATCGGACTTAGATGCAAATTAGTGGCGGAGGGCTGGGTCAGTTGATGGTGGGCGAGTTTGTAAGCCATTGGCGGTGGCAGTGGGCATCGGCTCAGAGGCAGTAGCGGGCATTGGCTCGGCAGCGGTAGGGGTCATCGGCAGGATTCGGCGGACATTATGGCTGTAGTGCCTCACCAGCCACTGAACTCACCACACGCCACTGGTAGAGGCGGCGTGTAGATGAGCTCATCTCCCAGCGGCACCTCCACACCCGCCCAAGATGCCGCCGCGGTCCACGCCCCTGATGGCAACCCAAACTGGCAATATGCCGGGTTGGGAAGCCAGCTGAAAATGGCCGAATGCCGGGTCGCACCTGGGAAGGACCCGTTTCCAATTCCCGGGTGTGACCCGACATCGCAATGTGAAAGTGGCATTAGAGAAATTTACTTATTTATTTTTTATTTAATAATGTTTACATCTTTGATTATTGCAATATGTTAAGAAAAGCCAGAGTTTCAGTTCCGCCGTGTGTGTGCGAGGCGCTCACTCCTGAGCTCCGCTGCAGAGTCTCGCCTGGCAGAGCGGTAACTTATCTCTAGTAGCGCTCAGCTGCCTCCGCCAATTTTGTTCAGAAACACAATAAATAAATAATAACAAATATACTTATTGCCGCGATTAGGGGAATAATAATAGATAGTCCCTTAAGTCTCAAGTATACGTTCCTCTGTACAAGGCACAAGCAAGAAACGTCGTCTCTTTAACAATGTGATCTGTAAAAGCATTCGTATTGTAGTGACTGGCGTTGGCTGACGGCAGCCCCAGTCTACAATTACACCGCAAACTGTCAGAACCAGCCCAGGCATATCCGCGGCTCTCTATACAAGAACCCAGCTGGTTAATGACAGGTAGAGGATCTTTCTCTCTCTCTGCAGCTAGATGAGCTGAAAAATACAGTATAATGTTTATTTTATGAGCAACGCTCAAGTACTGACATTTTTATTTGACATTATAATAAGAATATCAGGTAACCATATTAAAACTAATTAGGAATTAAATAACGTAATGACTCCAAGGGCCAAATGTAATAGAGTGAGAGTTTCAAAAAGTGAGAGATTTGGTAAGGTTTTGCAGTTTTTTTTTTTTTAAAGTGGCAATCATTTACACAACAAGATCAACCTGGTTTTGCAGTGTAAATGATTGCCACTTTAAACAAAACTGAAAAACCTTACCAAATCTCTCACTTTCTGAAACTCTCACTCTATTACATTTGGCCCTAAGAATCCAGCCAGCGGTTGTATTTACTTTAACTATTTTAAATGCATAATAAGATTTCTATTATAATTATCCTGTATTTACAGAATCTTCCCCCGACTTTTGCTCTAGTTCTGTGCAATCAGGGAATTGATTCCATGCACATCAGTCTCTTTTGCAGAAGAGCTTACCATCTAATGATGGTCAGAAAGCTACCATTATGTCTTGGAACCCTGGGATGAAGCAGTAGGAGGAAAGCTACACATACACTGGGAGAATAGATAGTCTGACTTGGGCTCTAATTCCACTTGCACCAAAAATAGAAATTCTAAAAATAAATTAAAAAACATATATTTTTTAATGGGTTTATTCATCATCCCTTATTTTTTACAAAAGTAGGTGAAAATTAACATTTTCACCTAATTTTTTTTTAGAAAGTAAGGGGTCTATTCATCAAAACTTAAAACTGTACAGTGTTAATTTAGTTTAGAACTCGCATTGAGTTCTACCTAAATAACATTCATTCATCATGGCTCCTCTACATAAGTAACTGTAATTTCTGCAGAGACAGATTTTCAGAATAGAGATACAGTAATTTTCTCCTCTTTCCCTTACTTAACGCTGGAAGAGGGGGACAGAGAGAAATGGGTAGAAGAGGGGGATAAAGAGAGTGGGAGGAAGAGGGGGAGAGAGAGAAAGGTAGATGGGAAAAAGAGGAGAGAGAGATAGGAGTAAGAGGGAAAAAGAGATGGAGGAGGGGTAGAGAGAGAAGGGCTAGGAAGAGGGGGATAAAGAGAGTGGGAGGAAGAGGGGGGAGAGAGAAAGGTAGATGGGAAAAAGAGGGGAGAGAGATGGTAGGAAGAGGAAGAGAGAGGTGGAGGAGGGGTAGAGAAAGAGAAGTGGCAGGAAGAAGGTGATAAAGAGAGTGGGAGGAAAAGGGGGGAGAAAGGTAGATGGGAAAAAGAGGGGGAGAGAGATAAGAGGAAGAGAGAGGTGGAAAAGGGGTAGAGAGAGAAGTGGCAGGAAGAGGGGGATAAAGAGAGTGGGAGGAAAAGGGGGGGAGAGAGAAAGGTAGATGGGACAAAGAGGGGAGAGAGATGGTAGGAAGAGGAAGAGAGAGGTGGAGGAGGGGTAGAGAGAGAAGTGGCAGGAAGAGGGGGATAAAGAGAGCGGGAGGAAAAGGGGGGAGAGAGAAAGGTAGATGGGAAAAAGAGGGGGAGAGAGATAGGAGGAAGAGGAAGAGAGAGGTGGAGAAGAGGTAGAGAGAGAAGGGCTAGAAAGAGGGGGATAAAGAGAGCGGGAGGAAAAGGGGGAAGAGAGAAAGGTAGATGGGAAAAAGAGGGGGAGAGAGATGGTAGGAAGAGGAAGAGAGAGGTGGAGAAGGGGTAGAGAGAGAAGTGTCAGGAAGAGGGGGATAAAGAGAGCGGGAGGAAGAGGGAGAGAGAGAACGGTAGATGAGAAAAAGAGGGGGAGAGAGAGATGGGGAGCTGAGGAAGAGAGAATTAAAAAAAATCCTTGCAGTCCTTGTAACAATAACTAACAATCCAGCAAACTACTGCTCCAAAATACAAGTATTACATAAATATTTAGGATAGCCATAAACACAATGATAAGACCAAAAACTTTGGAAGGTAGGGGGAATAGAGGGTAAGAGGAAAAGACTCACTATGGCTTGTACATGCACGCTATGATGGACTCACCCCCACCTCCGCTAATACTGCGACCCGCGGGTGGGGCGGCAGAACAGTCCCAGAGAAGCGGGACAGTTGGGAGGTATGTGTATATATATATATATATATAAATATATATATAGACAAGCAAAGATGCGGCACTCACGAACAATTTGATAGAAGTCACAGACCCGGTTCAGGTATAATCAATATATATATATATATATATATGCATCTCATTGCCTCTTGTAGAAACATGGCCGCCTTACTTAATGACCCCCTGCTTCTCAAAGAAAAACAACAACAACAACAACAACAAAAACCACTGATGGAGTCCAGAATAATATATATTGTAATCACACTAGAATGGTAAGTTTGAGGTTGAGCACAAAGCTCCTCTCAGCCAGCCTGTGTTATACAATGAGCCAGGCTCGTTTATTTAGAGAGCGGGAAGGGGGGGCTTTGCCTATTAAAGTTGCACTGAGCGTGGCATTGACGGCTTTTTCCTCTGTTCAATATCTTTATATCACCCAAACTGCCTAATCAAAGCCTCTTGTTCAGTTGCCCCCCGCTCGCATTGGCCTGCCATTGATTTCAAATCGAAAGAGAGGAGAGAGGGAAAAACAAGCCTTTAGAAAAGGGAAAGCAATTAGCACCCAAATAGCTTCATTTCACGGTGTTTTCAGCCGCTTCTGCATTTGTGGCACCTTCTACGTCTCGGCGCCTTTCTCCTTCCACACGCGCATTTTGTCTTTAAGGAAGCTGTTTATCAGCAGGGAAGATTAAGCTCCCCGCCGAGAGAGAAATGGGGTGCCTTTGTGTTTGTGTCCTTAATCTGCCTTATTAAAATTGTTCCGGGGATTTTAGACACTTGGAAAGTCTAAGGAAAGTTTAGCAAGTCAAACAGGCGAGGCGGCGGTGCGTTGCCACAGGAGGGTGGGGGGATAATTGCGTGTGTAAACACACTGTGCAACAATACATCATAAAGCACCGCTCATTCTGCACAATGCAATGTCCAGTACAAAACGTCCATGTCATTATAGATAATATCTGGATTATGATCAGTAATAGCAATTAGTACACATCTGGATTTATAATTAGGGTGGTGCACTAGGACAGCTTATCCACAAAGGTGCCCCAGACAGGTTGGTACTGTATGTACAAATATAATATAAACATAACCTACAAAATAAACATAACCTACAGTACTTGGCAAAAATGTCCGAATACTGTACATAGGGGGTCATTCCGACCTGATCGCATGCTGCTGTTTTTCGCAGCGCAGCGATCAGGTCACCACTGCACATGCGTATGAACCGAAATGCGCATGTGCATTGTACGGGTATAAAGCGGTTCGTTGCTGTGCGATGGATTTAACGAAGAATCCATTCGCACAGCCGATCGCAAGGAGATTGACAGGAAGAGGGCGTTTGTCGGTGGTAACTGATCGTTTTCTGGGAGTGGTTGGAAAAACGCAGGCGTGTCCAAGCGTTTGCAGGGCGGGTGTCTGACGTCAATTCCGGGACCAGACAGACTGAAGTGATCGCAGCGGCTGAGTAAGTCCAGAGCTACTCAGAAACTGCACAAAATGTTTTTGTACCGCTCGGGCATTCGCACACTTGCAAAGCGATCAACTCGGAATGACCCCAATAGGTACTTGGTAAATTACATTATTATTTTATTTTTTTATATAAATTGTTTATTGAAAGATTTTGAAAGTAGTACAGGCATACCAGAAAATAATATCTGCTAAATGTAAATTGAATGGTTAGAAAAGACTGGTTACGTTTTTTGAAAACATCAGTAAAAAAGTATTTTTTTCCCAAATTATTTTTTTTCAGAACAGAAACAAGGGTCTTCTTTTTGTGTGCAGCTCCCCCAGACACAGCACAAAGTGATATACAAATCCATACTGCAGTTTAGATTAGAGATGAGCGGGTTTGGGTTTACCCGGATGTCAAAACGGGATCTTATTGGCTCTCGGATGTCAAGTGTTTTGGCTAGCCAATAAGAAAAATCTGGATAAATCTGAACTTGCGTTAATTCTGGCGTAAGAACCAAGTAAATCCGAACCCACACATCTTTCGTTTAGATAGAGCAGAAAAACGTGCAAGTTCACATTAGGCCTGATTCATGTATGTAAGTAAAGCAAAAAAGCAAGCAACTGGGCAAAACCATGTTGCACTGCAGGTGGGGCAGATGTAACATGTGCAGAGAGAGTTAGATTTGGGTGAGGTTTGTTCAGATGGGTTCAGTATGTTTGGCTGGCGGATGGGGTGCTGACGTTCACAATACCGATGCCAGCACCCGATCTTTGAAAATCCGACATGTTTACTCCTCTCCCCTACACCCTAACCCACCCTACCTGCAGCCTAACTGTAACATCCCCCTTTAGTGCCTAACTCCAACCTCCCCCCGGAGGTGGTTAAACCTATCCCCCTCTTCCTCACAGCTTAACTCTAGCCCTCCCTCCTTAGTGCCTAAACCTAACCTTCCCCGGCGATGCACAACCCTAAGCCCCCCATCCTCCCCGCAGCCTAACCTAAACCTCCCCCCTCCGCAGCCTAACCCTAGATAGAAGATCTGCACATGGCACAGGTCTGGTGAAAGTTTCAATGGAGCGACCTATGGTGGCGACTAAGGAAGCACAGAGCATGATTGCAGCATCTGTAGACACTGGAAGTGGAAGTCTCAGTCAGGGCAGCCATCAGTGGGGACTGTGGGGACTGGTGTCCTGGGCCCTTACAGACACCTTACAGGTATTGGCGCCTACCGCCAATACCTGGAGAGCTGCACCAGTCTGTGAATCAGCAGCAGTCTGATGCGCAGGGAGGACTTCTTAAAACAAGCCTTCCCTGCGTATCAGCTCCCTGTAAACTGTTCCTGTAGGTCCGCAACACTCCACCTATATATAACGTCACAATGTATGACATCACATAGGGGTGGACCAGTGCGTCAGAATCTTTTTTTGGGGGAGGGAGGGGCCCTGTCTATTTTGTCAGTCCCGGGCGCCATAATTTCTCATGGCAGCCCTGGCTCTCAGTCCTTGCACATATGGACTCATGTTCATACACCGGGTTAGGGCTGTATAGCACTATTAGCATAAAGTCACAGATGCATCTACAGCAAAAGATGCAAGGAAGGCCGCCACTGCCTCCGACTTAGGACCAGGCCCTATAAAGAGGGAGTATCCCGCCCCCTCCACAGACCCCACCCCCACCATGGTTGCTTCCTGAAATTTCCCAGGCTGGTTTTCCATCCCAATCCGCCCCTGAACCCAGTCATACGTCTTGATAGGTCTGTCAGCTAAACTCACAAGTGTGTAATTCGCTTTCCTGCTGACAGAGCATTTTACCTGTCGATTCTCACATTCATTACGTTCATGAATATTTGCTGGCTGAGAATAAACCTGAAACAAGTGATTCATTGTATAGCTGTTCATCCAATTATAATGGTCAAATAGATGTAATAATTATTTTATTATAGTCACTATTAATCAGCCCAGCTAATTTCCTCACATACGACCACCTACTGAATTGACAGCGGAAAGGTTTAGACGATGACCTACATTTTATACTTTTATGTTTGACATAGATTTAGGAGAAGTATTCTTTATAACGCTAATCATTTTAGTCATGATGAAGAAAATGTCTTCCTGGTGAATAATGTAGAATGATATTTGCCTGTAAGAATAAACTTGCCGTGTGTTGCGTCCTGTGCTGAGGTAATCATATGCAGAGATCCACCAGATTCCGTCGGATCTCCTGCACCAAGACTGTGGTTGGTGCGAAGGCAGAAAATATAGATGACAGCCGCCCTCTCCCAAAGGCTGGGGGTGGGGGAAGTCCCAGTATCAGGGATTTTTTCGTGAACATCAGCAGGCTCAGAAACCCCCCCCCCCCCCAGATAAATGACGTGAAAACACATCGGTCAGTGAACGTATCACAAATTCTATGTGCTTTTGCCCTAAAGTAGACATTTTTTGGATGCAAAAAGCGGGGGCTAATTGAATAACCCAGAAAAAACGGTGCAAAAAAGAAATCATGAAAAATTCCAGTCACAACCAGAAAAAAATCGGGGCTAACTGAAATCCAAAGGCGGAACTAGCATTGGTGCAGCAGGTGCATTGCACCGGGGCGGCTAAGGAATAAGGGACCCACTGCTGCCCAGGCCAGCAATGAGTTATCCCCTGCACCTCCACACCCTGGCATATGCATACCTCCAAACATTGCCCTTCCGCCAATCGTCAGAAGAGGGCATGGCTGTCAGATGTGTTAGGGCTGCCAAGAAAAATCCTGGGCCCCAGTACAACAACTTCCTGGGGCCCCCCTGGAGGGGATGTGACCACAGCACAAGAGAAGGGGGCATGTTTTTGGGGGCGTGTCTAGCATATGAGAAGCACCCACTCACAGGAACATGGCATGCCTCCCAGCCAGAGCAGTAGAGAGCATGGCTGGTCCTAGGTACTTTTCATGGGGCGTGGCCTAATCACAGGAGGAATGGCCATGCACCCTTGGAAAAAAATACAGAAGAAATTGTATTTTGGGGGTAATTCCAAGTTGATCGCAGCAGGAATTTTTTTTAGCAGTTGGGCAAAACCATGTGCACTGCAGGGGAGGCAGATATAACATGTGCAGAGAGAGTTAGTTCTCTGTAAAAAGGGACTCTTGCCTGCTGTAATGTGTAAAATGGGGACTCTTGCCTGCCGTAATGTGTAATTGGGGACTCTTGCCTGCCATATTGTGTAAAAAGGGGACACTTGCCTGCTGTAATGTGTAAAATGGGGACACTTGCCTGCCGTAATGTGTAATTGGGGACTCTTGCCTGCCATAATGTGTAAAAAGGGGACACTTGCCTGCCGTAATGTGCAAAATGGGGACACTTGCCTGCCGTAATGTGTAATTGGGGACACTTGCCTGCTGTAATTTGTAATTGGGGACACTTGCCTGCTGTAATGTGTAAAAAGGGGACACTTGCCTGCCGTAATGTGCAAAATGGGGACACTTGCCTGCCGTAATGTGTAATTGGGGACACTTGCCTGCTGTAATGTGTAAAATGGGGACACTTGCCTGCTGTAATGTGTAAAATGGGGACTCTTGCCTGCCGTAATGTGTAATTGGGGACTCTTGCCTGCCATAATGTGTAAAAAGGGGACACTTGCCTGCTGTAATGTGTAAAAAGGGGACACTTGCCTGCTGTAATGTGTAAAATGGGGACACTTGCCTGCTGTAATGTGTAAAATGGGGACTCTTGCCTGCCGTAATGTGTAATTGGGGACTCTTGCCTGCCATAATGTGTAAAAAGGGGACACTTGCCTGCCATAATGTGTAAAAAGGGGACACTTGCCTGCTGTAATGTGTAAATTGAGGACACTTGCCTGCCGTAATGTGTAATTGGGGACTCTTGCCTGCCATAATGTGTAAAAAGGGGACACTTGCCTGCTATAATGTGTAAAATGGGGACTCTTGCCTGCCGTAATGTGTAATTGGGGACTCTTGCCTGCCATAATGTGTAAAAAGGGGACACTTGCCTGCTGTAATGTGTAAAATGGGGACACTTGCCTGCCGTAATGTGTAATTGGGGACACTTGCCTGCTGTAATGTGTAAAATGGGGACACTTGCCTACCGTGATGTGTAAAATGGGGACTCTTGCCTACCGTGATGTGTAAAATGGGGACTCTTGCCTACCGTGATGTGTAAAATGGGGACTCTTGCCTGCCGTAATGTGTAAAATGGGAACTCTTGCCTGCGGTAATGTGCAAAATGGGGACACTTGCCTGCTGTAATGTGTAAAATGGGGACTCTTGCCTGCCGTAATGTGTAAAATGGGGACTCTTGCCTACCGTGATGTGTAAAATGGGGACTCTTGCCTGCCGCAATGTATAAAATGGGGACTCTGCCTACCGTAATGTGGGGATTTAATGTATCAAGGGCATTGCGGTGTGTGGAATAATATGGTGCAGGGGGCATTACTGTGTGGGGTTTAATATGGTAGAATTATTTTTTTTTACCTATGGTGGGCGTGATCTGTTGGTGCAGGGTCAAATTCTGGGGTGTAAGGTAGTATTTTCAGACGAGGCCACGCCCATTAAAATGAGGCCATGCCCACTTGCCGGGCGCACGCAAGATTTTGTTTTTTGTTTTTATCTAAGGGGGGGGCACATTTTTTTTAATGTCATGGGGGGGGGGGTATTTTTAAATCTCGCAGTGGGACCCAAATTGGCTAGAAACAGCCCTGTCTGCCCCCTCTCTCGGCGCCACTGGTGTTAGTGTGACCTCATCCTAAACATGACTGGTGAGTGAGGACATACCTCCCAATTCCTCAGCAGTTAGGACAAATGAGCCAGCTGCCGGCGCAGTGGGACATACCCCCTCTCACGTTTCTCCGTCCTTAACCTACTTACAGATCTTTATCACCGTCCCCATAGACCCTTATGGGGAGGGGACAGTAAAATTGCTCAATTCACTTTTCGCCACAAAGCAATATCATCTCAGTATGACCTTAGGTATCATTAATATAGGATTCAACCCCACCAGAGAGATTTTTCGGGATCCCTCACCGGATCACATTGCTGTGTACATGAGCCAACTTTGGGCCTAATTCATACCTGATCGCTAGCAGGCGATTTTTGCACTGCTGCGATCAGATAGTTGGCACCCATAGGGGAGTGTATTTTCGCTGTGCAAGTGTGCGATCGCATGTGTAGAAGAGGTGTACAAACTGATTTTGTGCAGTCTCTGAGTAGCCCAGGACTTACTCAGCCGCTGCGATCACATCAGCCTGTCCGGGACCGGAATTGACATCAGACACCCTCCCTGCAAACGCTTGGACACGCCTGCATTTTTCCAGACACTCCCTGAAAACGTCAGTTGACACCCACAAACGCCCTCTTCCTGTCAATCTCCTTGCGAACACCTGTGCGAATGGATCCTTCACACAAACCCATCGCTGAGCGGCAATTCACTCTGTAACCATGCAACGCGCTTGTGCATTGCGGTGCATGCGCAGTTCTGACCTGATCGCCCGCTCTACGAATTTGCAGCCTAAAGATCAGGTCTGAATTACCCCCTTTAGCCGCACAACTTGCTTCCTCCCTTTCCCTGCTGCGTTAGGTTTTCAGATAAAATAAAGCAATTAGCGCAGAGGAGAGAGGTTTTCGTAGGGGACTTGCAGAGTTTCTCTGGCGGCAGTAATAGAGGATGATACATATTGCAGCCCACTAGCCACCAGTAACAAATAGACCTCAATATTAAAATGTGGCTCTCTTTTGATCCGTATGCTGTATTTTCTTTAGGTAATTGTACGGCTACAGGTAGGTTTGATTATTA
This sequence comes from Pseudophryne corroboree, assembly GCF_028390025.1. Taxonomy (NCBI): domain Eukaryota; kingdom Metazoa; phylum Chordata; class Amphibia; order Anura; family Myobatrachidae; genus Pseudophryne; species Pseudophryne corroboree. Next base: position 453,204,422 of record NC_086452.1, on the reverse strand, counting down.
CATCAGTGTTCACTACATTACATTGCTTTAAAAGTCTTGCTATTTTATTAGGTTGTTGTATCTGAATTACAGCTTGTTGCACAGTTTTATAGTTTTCTAGGACATTTCATTATAGTATTATTTAAAATCGTATATGCAAGTTACATACATTGCTGTGCTGTCATTTAATTCACTCTTATAATTCTGTGGAGTGGCTCCATGGGATGGTATCGGAATATCGATGGTCGGGATTCTGACTTCATCCATAGTGAGTTATTTTATCACAATGCATGTTCTTGCTAGAGATGTGCAGTTCGGTTCTCCAGAAATCCGCAACCGCCCGGATTTTGTGGATCCGAACCAAACCCGGGTCCGGATTTATCATGAGATCCGTTCTGAACTGAGTCCCAGTTTAAATCTGCAACAATAACTTGATTTTAGCTGTTTTATGTTTGTAAATAAAAATCCCAAACCAAAATACGAGGATGAAATTAGAACCAAAACCAAAACCAAAACACGACACCGCACGCACATCTCTTATTGCAGAGTTTAGGATATGTATAATTAGTAATATGTTAGGGGTGTGTGGTAGAGATGAGCGGGTTCGGTTCATCGGAATCCGAACCCGCCCGAACTTCATTTTTTTTTACACGGGCCGAGCGACTCGGATCTTCCCGCCTTGCTCGGTTAACCCGAGCGCGCCCGAACGTCATCATCCCGCTGTCGGATTCTCGCGAGGCTCGGATTCTATCGCGAGACTCGGATTCTATATAAGGAGCCGCGCGTCGCCGCCATTTTCACACGTGCATTGAGATTCATAGGGAGAGGACGTGGCTGGCGTCCTCTCCGTTTATAGAGAAGAGAGTGAGACTAGAGTAGAGAGAGACACAGTAGTAATTTTGGGGAGCATTAGGAGGAGTACTACTACTTGCTGAAGTGATAGATAGATAGTGTGACTGTATAATGTATATCTGACTTGTGGGGGAGACACTGACAGTGGGGAGCAGTTAGAGTCTGAGAGCAGGACTCAGGAGTACATATAACGTACAGTGCACACTTTTGCTGCCAGAGTGCCACACTGCCATTGTGACCACACTGACCACCAGTATAATATATATTGTGATTGTCTGCTTAGGAGTACTACTTGCAAGTTGCTGATAGTGTGACCAGTGACCTGACCACCAGTTTAATAATCACCACCAGTTTAATATATATATATATATATATATATATATATAATTGTATATAATATATATATAATATTGTATACCACCTACCCGTTTTTTTTTTTTCTTTCTTCTTCTTTATACATACTACTATAGTAGCTTACTGTAGCAGTCTGCGGTGCTGCTGAGCTGACAGTGTCCAGCAGGTCCGTCATCAGTCATTACATAATAAATATATATACCTGTCCGGCTGCAGTACTAGTGATATTATATATATATATATATATATATATATATAATATTTCATCTCATTATCATCCAGTCTATATTAGCAGCAGACACAGTACGGTAGTCCACGGCTGTAGCTACCTCTGTGTCGGCAGTCGCTGGTCCATCCATAATTGTATACCACCTACCCGTGTTTTTTTTTTCTTTCTTCTTGATACATACTACTATAGTAGCTTACTGTAGCAGTCTGCGGTGCTGCTGAGCTGACAGTGTCCAGCAGGTCCGTCATCAGTCATTACATAATAAATATATATACCTGTCCGGCTGCAGTACTAGTGATATTATATATATATATATATATATATATATAATATTTCATCTCATTATCATCCAGTCTATATTAGCAGCAGACACAGTACGGTAGTCCACGGCTGTAGCTACCTCTGTGTCGGCAGTCGCTGGTCCATCCATAATTGTATACCACCTACCCGTGTTTTTTTTTCTTTCTTCTTGATACATACTACTATAGTAGCTTACTGTAGCAGTCTGCGGTGCTGCTGAGCTGACAGTGTCCAGCAGGTCCGTCATCAGTCATTACATAATAAATATATATACCTGTCCGGCTGCAGTACTAGTGATATTATATATATATATATATATATTAATTTCATCTCATTATCATCCAGTCTATATTAGCAGCAGACACAGTACGGTAGTCCACGGCTGTAGCTACCTCTGTGTCGGCAGTCGCTGGTCCATCCATAATTGTATACCACCTACCCGTGTTTTTTTTTTTTCTTTCTTCTTGATACATACTACTATAGTAGCTTACTGTAGCAGTCTGCGGTGCTGCTGAGCTGACAGTGTCCAGCAGGTCCGTCATCAGTCATTACATAATAAATATATCTACCTGTCCGGCTGCAGTACTAGTGATATTATATATATATATATATATATTAATTTCATCTCATTATCATCCAGTCTATATTAGCAGCAGACACAGTACGGTAGTCCACGGCTGTAGCTACCTCTGTGTCGGCAGTCGCTGGTCCATCCATAATTGTATACCACCTACCCGTGGTTTTTTTTTTCTTTCTTCTTGATACATACTACTATAGTAGCTTACTGTAGCAGTCTGCGGTGCTGCTGAGCTGACAGTGTCCAGCAGGTCCGTCATCAGTCATTACATAATAAATATATATACCTGTCCGGCTGCAGTACTAGTGATATTATATATATATATATATATTAATTTCATCTCATTATCATCCAGTCTATATTAGCAGCAGACACAGTACGGTAGTCCACGGCTGTAGCTACCTCTGTGTCGGCAGTCGCTGGTCCATCCATAATTGTATACCACCTACCCGTGTTTTTTTTTTTTCTTGATACATACTACTATAGTAGCTTACTGTAGCAGTCTGCGGTGCTGCTGAGCTGACAGTGTCCAGCAGGTCCGTCATCAGTCATTACATAATAAATATATATACCTGTCCGGCTGCAGTACTAGTGATATTATATATATATATATATATATATATATATTAATTTCATCTCATTATCATCCAGTCTATATTAGCAGCAGACACAGTACGGTAGTCCACGGCTGTAGCTACCTCTGTGTCGGCAGTCGCTGGTCCATCCATAAGTATACTAGTATCCATCCATCTCCATTGTTTACCTGAGGTGCCTTTTAGTTGTGCCTATTAAAATATGGAGAACAAAAATGTTGAGGTTCCAAAATTAGGGAAAGATCAAGATCCACTTCCACCTCGTGCTGAAGCTGCTGCCACTAGTCATGGCTGAGACGATGAAATGCCAGCAACGTCGTCTGCCAAGGCCGATGCCCAATGTCATAGTACAGAGCATGTAAAATCCAAAACACCAAATATCAGTAAAAAAAGGACTCCAAAATCTAAAATAAAATTGTCGGAGAAGCGTAAACTTGCCAATATGCCATTTACCACACGGAGTGGCAAGGAACGGCTGAGGCCCTGGCCTATGTTCATGGCTAGTGGTTCAGCTTCACATGAGGATGGAAGCACTCAGCCTCTCGCTAGAAAACTGAAAAGACTCAAGCTGGCAAAAGCACCGCAAAGAACTGTGCGTTCTTCGAAATCCCAAATCCACAAGGAGAGTCCAATTGTGTCGTTTGCGATGCCTGACCTTCCCAACACTGGACGTGAAGAGCATGCGCCTTCCACCATTTGCACGCCCCCTGCAAGTGCTGGAAGGAGCACCCGCAGTCCAGTTCCTGATAGTCAGATTGAAGATGTCAGTGTTGAAGTACACCAGGATGAGGAGGATATGGGTGTTGCTGGCGCTGGGGAGGAAATTGACCAGGAGGATTCTGATGGTGAGGTGGTTTGTTTAAGTCAGGCACCCGGGGAGACACCTGTTGTCCGTGGGAGGAATAGGGCCGTTGACATGCCTGGTGAAAATACCAAAAAAATCAGCTCTTCGGTGTGGAAGTATTTCAACAGAAATGCGGACAACATTTGTCAAGCCGTGTGTTGCCTTTGTCAAGCTGTAATAAGTAGGGGTAAGGACGTTAACCACCTCGGAACATCCTCCCTTATACGTCACCTGCAGCGCATTCATAATAAGTCAGTGACAAGTTCAAAAACTTTGGGCGACAGCGGAAGCAGTCCACTGACCAGTAAATCCCTTCCTCTTGTAACCAAGCTCACGCAAACCACCCCACCAACTCCCTCAGTGTCAATTTCCTCCTTCCCCAGGAATGCCAATAGTCCTGCAGGCCATGTCACTGGCAATTCTGACGAGTCCTCTCCTGCCTGGGATTCCTCCGATGCATCCTTGCGTGTAACGCCTACTGCTGCTGGCGCTGCTGTTGTTGCTGCTGGGAGTCGATGGTCATCCCAGAGGGGAAGTCGTAAGCCCACTTTTACTACTTCCACCAAGCAATTGACTGTCCAACAGTCCTTTGCGAGGAAGATGAAATATCACAGCAGTCATCCTGTTGCAAAGCGGATAACTGAGGCCTTGACAACTATGTTGGTGTTAGACGTGCGTCCGGTATCCGCCGTTAGTTCACAGGGAACTAGACAATTTCTTGAGGTAGTGTGCCCCCGTTACCAAATACCATCTAGGTTCCACTTCTCTAGGCAGGCGATACCGAGAATGTACACGGACGTCAGAAAAAGACTCACCAGTGTCCTAAAAAATGCAGTTGTACCCAATGTCCACTTAACCACGGACATGTGGACAAGTGGAGCAGGGCAGGGTCAGGACTATATGACTGTGACAGCCCACTGGGTAGATGTATGGACTCCCGCCGCAAGAACAGCAGCGGCGGCACCAGTAGCAGCATCTCGCAAACGCCAACTCTTTCCTAGGCAGTCTACGCTTTGTATCACCGGTTTCCAGAATACGCACACAGCTGAAAACCTCTTACGGCAACTGAGGAAGATCATCGCGGAATGGCTTACCCCAATTGGACTCTCCTGTGGATTTGTGGCATCGGACAACGCCAGCAATATTGTGTGTGCATTAAATATGGGCAAATTCCAGCACGTCCCATGTTTTGCACATACCTTGAATTTGGTGGTGCAGAATTTTTAAAAAAACGACAGGGGCGTGCAAGAGATGCTGTCGGTGGCCAGAAGAATTGCGGGACACTTTCGGAGGACAGGCACCACGTACAGAAGACTGGAGCACCACCAAAAACGCCTGAACCTGCCCTGCCATCATCTGAAGCAAGAAGTGGTAACGAGGTGGAATTCAACCCTATATATGCTTCAGAGGTTGGAGGAGCAGCAAAAGGCCATTCAAGCCTATACAATTGAGCACGATATAGGAGGTGGAATGTACCTGTCTCAAGCGCAGTGGAGAATGATTTCAACGTTGTGCAAGGTTCTGCAACCTTTTGAACTTGCCACACGTGAAGTCAGTTCAGACACTGCCAGCCTGAGTCAGGTCATTCCCCTCATCAGGCTTTTGCAGAAGAAGCTGGAGGCATTGAAGGAGGAGCTAAAAGGGAGCGATTCCGCTAGGCATGTGGGACTTGTGGATGGAGCCCTTAATTCGCTTAACAAGGATTCACGGGTGGTCAATCTGTTGAAATCAGAGCACTACATTTTGGCCACCGTGCTCGATCCTAGATTTAAAACCTACCTTGGATCTCTCTTTCCGGCAGACACAAGTCTGCTGGGGTTCAAAGACCTGCTGGTGACAAAATTGTCAAGTCAAGCGGAACGCGACCTGTCAACATCTCCTCCTTCACATTCTCCCGCAACTGGGGGTGCGAGGAAAAGGCTCAGAATTCCGAGCCCACCCGCTGGCGGTGATGCAGGGCAGTCTGGAGCGACTGCTGATGCTGACATCTGGTCCGGACTGAAGGACCTGCCAACGATTACGGACATGTCGTCTACTGGCACTGCATATGATTCTCTCCCCATTGAAAGAATGGTGGAGGATTATATGAGTGACCGCATCCAAGTAGGCACGTCAGACAGTCCGTACTTATACTGGCAGGAAAAAGAGGCAATTTGGAGGCCCTTGCACAAACTGGCTTTATTCTACCTAAGTTGCCCTCCCACAAGTGTGTACTCCGAAAGAGTGTTTAGTGCCGCCGCTCACCTTGTCAGCAATCGGCGTACGAGGTTACTTCCAGAAAATGTGGAGAAGATGATGTTCATTAAAATGAATTATAATCAATTCCTCCGAGTAGTATAGTGAACCACCTTTCATCAAACTTTTGACAGGTGCTCCACCCCCTTTAAGCCCTGCCCCTTTTTAATTGTGTTTGATATAAAACTGATATCAAATGATATAAAACTGATATCAAATGATTATTGATTGGCCATTAAGAACAGAATCCGACCCTTAGACAAGCCGCATTTATAGTGTGTACTCCGAAAGAGTGTTTAGTGCCGCCGCTCACCTTGTCAGCAATCGGCGTACGAGGTTACTTCCAGAAAATGTGGAGAAGATGATGTTCATTAAAATGAATTATAATCAATTCCTCCGTGGAGACATTGACCAGCAGCAATTGCCTCCACAAAGTAGTACACAGGGAGCTGAGATGGTGGATTCCAGTGGGGACGAATTGATAATCTGTGAGGAGCGGGATGTACACGGTGATATATCGGAGGATGATGATGAGGTGGACATCTTGCCTCTGTAGAGCCAGTTTGTGCAAGGAGAGATTAATTGCTTCTTTTTCGGTGGGGGTCCAAACCAACCCGTCATTTCAGTCACAGTCGTGTGGTAGACCCTGTCACTGAAATGATGGGTTGGTTAAAGTGTGCATGTCCTGTTTATACAACATAAGGGTGGGTGGGAGGGCCCAAGGACAATTCCATCTTGCACCTCTTTTTTCTTTCATTTTTATTTGCGTCATGTGCTGTTTGGGGAGTGTTTTTTGGAAGGGCCATCCTGCGTGACACTGCAGTGCCACTCCTAGATGGGCCAGGTGTTTGTGTCGGCCACTAGGGTCGCTTAGCTTACTCACACAGCTACCTCATTGCGCCTCTTTTTTTCTTCTTTGCGTCATGTGCTGTTTGGGGAGTGTTTTTTGGAAGGGCCATCCTGCGTGACACTGCAGTGCCACTCCTAGATGGGCCAGGTGTTTGTGTCGGCCACTAGGGTCGCTTATCTTACTCACACAGCTACCTCATTGCGCCTCTTTTTTTCTTTGCGTCATGTACTGTTTGGGGAGTGTTTTTTGGAAGGGCCATCCTGCGTGACACTGCAGTGCCACTCCTAGATGGGCCAGGTGTTTGTGTCGGCCACTAGGGTCGCTTATCTTACTCACACAGCTACCTCATTGCGCCTCTTTTTTTCTTTGCGTCATGTGCTGTTTGGGGAGTGTTTTTTGGAAGGGCCATCCTGCGTGACACTGCAGTGCCACTCCTAGATGGGCCAGGTGTTTGTGTCGGCCACTAGGGTCGCTTATCTTACTCACACAGCTACCTCATTGCGCCTCTTTTTTTCTTTGCGTCATGTGCTGTTTGGGGAGTGTTTTTTGGAAGGGCCATCCTGCGTGACACTGCAGTGCCACTCCTAGATGGGCCAGGTGTTTGTGTCGGCCACTAGGGTCGCTTATCTTACTCACACAGCTACCTCATTGCGCCTCTTTTTTTCTTTGCGTCATGTGCTGTTTGGGGAGTGTTTTTTGGAAGGGCCATCCTGCGTGACACTGCAGTGCCACTCCTAGATGGGCCAGGTGTTTGTGTCAGCCACTAGGGTCGCTTATCTTACTCACACAGCTACCTCATTGCGCCTCTTTTTTTCTTTGCATCATGTGCTGTTTGGGGAGTGTTTTTTGGAAGGGCCATCCTGCGTGACACTGCAGTGCCACTCCTAGATGGGCCAGGTGTTTGTGTCGGCCACTAGGGTCGCTTATCTTACTCACACAGCTACCTCATTGCGCCTCTTTTTTTCTTTGCGTCATGTGCTGTTTGGGGAGTGTTTTTTGGAAGGGCCATCCTGCGTGACACTGCAGTGCCACTCCTAGATGGGCCAGGTGTTTGTGTCGGCCACTAGGGTCGCTTATCTTACTCACACAGCTACCTCATTGCGCCTCTTTTTTTCTTTGCGTCATGTGCTGTTTGGGGAGTGTTTTTTGGAAGGGCCATCCTGCGTGACACTGCAGTGCCACTCCTAGATGGGCCAGGTGTTTGTGTCGGCCACTAGGGTCGCTTATCTTACTCACACAGCTACCTCATTGCGCCTCTTTTTTTCTTTGCGTCATGTGCTGTTTGGGGAGTGTTTTTTGGAAGGGCCATCCTGCGTGACACTGCAGTGCCACTCCTAGATGGGCCAGGTGTTTGTGTCGGCCACTAGGGTCGCTTAGCTTAGTCATCCAGCGACCTCGGTGCAAATTTTAGGACTAAAAATATTATTGTGAGGTGTGAGGTATTCAGAATAGACTGAAAATGAGTGGAAATTATGGTTTTTGAGGTTAATAATACTTTGGGATCAAAATGACCCCCAAATTCTATGATTTAAGCTGTTTTTTAGTGTTTTTTGAAAAAAACACCCGAATCCAAAACACACCCGAATCCGACAAAAAAAATTCGGTGAGGTTTTGCCAAAACGCGGTCGAACCCAAAACACGGCCGCAGAACCGAACCCAAAACCAAAACACAAAACCCGAAAAATTTCAAGTGCACATCTCTAGTGTGTGGTTGTCAAAAACAGATCCCATTAAAGATCTGTCTATAGCAGTGGTTTTCAAACTCGGTCCTCAGGACCCCACACAGTCCATGTTTTCCAGGTCACCCGGCAGGTGCACTGTGTATCACCAACTGTCACATTTTAAAAATCCACAGGTGACCTGCGTGGTGTTCTGACTCCTGAGGACTGAGTCTGAGAACCTGTGGTCTGAGGTGTTCCTGCGCAGTATTCCAGGGGGGTGACTGACACGGAAGCAGTGCAGCAATATCTCTGGCAGCCAGTGTGTTAATGTACAGGATAGCCTGGCTGCGCACCGCAGGGGGGCTCGCCCTCTTTCACAAACGTCTCGTTCTATCCAGAAGAGATAATTTTACTGATCATGTAATTTGCCATAATTTCATAGTCTGCCCAGACAAGTTACCATGACACCACCACACAGCATGAGGCGGCGGTTTCATTTTACCATTCACACAAAGTAGTTATATCATTGTGCGCAAATCCTGAGAACAGAGAGGTCCTGTAGGGTTCCACGTAGAAGCAGAGAATTCTCATCTGTAGGTGTGTACTGGCTGTGAGACATGGACAGCCGGAATACAAAGGTGCTGTATGAAAATGTGCGAGGGGTGGAAGTCAAAAGATTGTGTTTCCGGGGACACGGGGTCTATTTACTAAACCTTGGATGGAGATAAAGTACCAGCCAATCAGCTCCTAACTGTCATGTCACAGGCTGTGTTTGAAAAATGACAGTTAAGAACCAATTGGCTGGTACTTTATCTCCAGCGACTTTATCTCCATCCAAGGCTTAGTAAATAGACCCCTTATTAGGGGGTTATTCAGTTACGGGTGATGCCCATGATGTGCTGTTGCAACGCGGGGGGAAACGCCAGCTACTGTGCACCAATTCCCCCCATTATGCCTCGGAATCGCAGATTTGTGTTCGCAGCCGCATACAAAAATTCTGGATCTTGGGGCGACCGTGTGTCACTCAGATGCGCTAGTTGGCAAGTATCACCCGCAATTAAATTAACCACTTTGATGCACAGCTTCCTCTTCTCATAAACCCTTATTGTACTCTCCTCCATATACAGCTGGTGTCAGGCGAGGCCCTACAGTATGTATCTAATAGCTGCCTTTGAAAGCTATGTGCAAGTAGCTCATTGAACATTGAACACTGCCTGCAACTCCAGAATATTTATCGTGAGGAGAGATTACTCCCTGGTCCACTGACCCTGAAGAGAGTGTTGCTCCAACACCGCGCCTTAACCCCGCAGACTGGCATCCATCATTAGGAGGACCCAGTTGGAGATCCAGAAGGGACGACCCCTGCTCAATTGTCGATCCTGTAGCCACCAGCTCAGTGACAGACGAACCTCCGGAGTCAAGGAGATTATGTGAGATCTGATCCAGTGAGGCCGGCCATCCCACTTGGCAAGGAATAGCTTCTGCAGAGGACGAGAGTGAAATTGAGCGTACTCTACCATGTCGAAAGCCGACATCATGAGGCCTAGTACTTGCATTGCCGAGTGTATCGACACTCATGGGCGAGAAAGGAAGCATCATATCCTGTCCTGAAGCTTCAGGACCTTCTCTGGAGACAAGAACAAGCATTGGTTGTGTGTGTCCAGTAGTGACCCTAGGTGCACCATTCTCTGAGCAGGGACCAGTGAGGACTTCTTCCAATTGATGAGCCACCCGTGTGCTTGTAGGAATTGGACTGTCAGTTACAGAAAACGGATGAGAACCTCTGGGAAGTTTGCCAGGATCAGCAAGTCGTCCAACTATGGCAGGATCCTGATACCTTGCCGACGGAGAATGGCCGTCATGACTACCATGACCTTGGTGAAGATCTGAGGAGCTGTAGTCAGTCCAAAGGGCAAGGCTTGGAATTGATAATGTAGGTTGCCAATAGCAAACCACAGATACTGCTGATGCGACACGGCAATAGGTATATGTAGGTAAGCATCCTGTATGTCCAGAGATACCATATAATCCTTGGGCTCCAAAGCCAGAACAACAGAGCGAAGAGTTTCCATACAGAATTTGGATACCTTCACAAATTTGTTCAAAGATTTGAGGTTGGGAATGGGCCGGGAGGATCCATTCGGCTTTGTAACCTGGAACAGTGTTCAATAGTACCCCCTGCCCCTCTGAGACAGAGGCACCGGCACTATCACTCCTGTGTCCAGGAGGGATTGCACCACCAAATGTAGAGTTTTTGCTTTTAACGGATCCGAAGGGATAACCGTCGAACAAAACCTGTGAGGGGGACGTTTTTTGAAAGAGATGGCGTATCTACGAGTGACGACTTCCCTCACCCAGGCATCTGAAGTGGTCTGTAACCATACCTGGGTGAACCGCAGAAGTCGGCCTCCCACCTTGGGGTCCCCCAGGGGGAGGCCCGCCCCGTCATACAGCAGGCTTGTCTGGTTTGGAAGTAGGCTGACTGGCAGCCCAAGAACGTTTAGGCTTGGGCTTAGAGGTTTTGTAAGTACGAGCTTGTTTTGGGTACGCCTGACCCTTTGCTTTACTTGGAGGTCAAAAGGAGGTACTTTTAGCCTTCGGAGCCGAAGGATTAGTACTTGGTAGACATGCAGTCTTAGCAGACGCTAAGTCAGCAACAACCTTGTTCAAATCTTTCCCGAATAGTATGTCTCCCTTAAAAGGGATCACCTCCAAAGTCTTTTTAGAGTCCAGGTCTACCGACCAGGACCGCAACTACAGAATCCAGGTGAGCCAGAATGGACGTAGTAGACGCTTTGGCCGCCAGAACACCGGCATCAGAGGCCGCCTCCTGAATGTAATGAGAGGCTGTGGTAATATATGAAAGACACTGTCTGGCATTATCAGAAAAATTCAGAGGTAGCTCTGCCTCAACAGCTTGAACCCAGGCTTCAATACCCTTGGCAGCCCAAGAAGCTGCTATAGTGGATCTATGTACGGCACCCACAAGAGTGTAAATAGACTTCAAGCAACCCTCCACACGCTTATCTGTCGGTTCCTTCAGAGAGGAAACAGTAGAGACAGGCGGAGTAGAAGACACCACAAGACGAGTGACATGTGAGTCCACCGGTGGTGGTGTTTCCCAATTCTTACTTAACTCTGCAGAGACGGGATAACGAGCTAGCATCTTTTTAGACAGGGAGAATTTCTTTCCTGGAGATTCCCAGGATTCCTGACGTATGTCAACTAAATGGTCAGAATGTGGCAAAACTAATTTAGTAACCTTCTGACGTTTGAACTGATCAGATTTCTTAGACGTATCTGGAGGGTCAGTTTCATCATCAATCTGAAGAATCAGTTTGATAGCCTCCAATAGGTCAGGAACATCAACCAGTGTTGTAGATTCCTCATCAGAAGCATCTGCATCAGTGTCTGATGGGTATATATATACCCTATCTTCATCGGATGAAGTATCCGAAACATGAGTGGATTGTGAGGAAGAAATTGCCCGCTTAGACGACCCTTTGGTCCTAGGAGGGAAAGGGTTAGGGTTTTGTTTAACCAAAGACTGATTTAATTGCTGTAACTGAGTAGACAGAGTATCCGCCCATGGCGGATTAACTACAGGGGAAATATGTGGCTGTATTGGCACAGGAGATCCCACAGGGGGCGTAAGTCTCGATAATAGCGTAGTCAGTAAATTAGAAAAAGCAGCCCAAGGTGGGTCTTGGTGAGCCACCGATGCTGCAGACTGACTCAGGGGTCCAGAACCCCCGGTACCCGGACCCTCTGCTGGAATATTTTCCTCAGATAAATATGCAGCGTCAGCACTGCATGATGCAGGATCAGCCACGGATGTCCCGCCCTGTGTAGCAGACATTATATGGAAATGTAGACTTAGGCCGTAACAGTACAATATAGCCAGACTCAGTACCTGACAAAAAATCCCTGTGGAGTGTGACTGCAAATGCAGAACACAAACAGAGGGCATAGCCGAAACTGGGGGGTGGGGGCTAGGGGGGCATGTGACCTGGGCGCCAGACTGCAGAGGGCACTGAGACTGTCACATTAATCCCCCCTAACGCCCCCTCCCTATGCGGCAGCGATAGCTTAGAGCCGGCAGAGCTCGAGCTCCAGACTCTGCTAGATGCCGCCTAGCCAGGCAGGCACACCGCATCGCTGAGATGAAACTGAAAATAAACTACATCTCCCAGCAGCCATTGCTGCCGGGAGCTGTACTTTACTTTCAGACTGCGTAGGGCAGATAATGTGACTGAGCAGCATAAACGCACCATCTGGGCTTGCGGAGCGCCTCTCAATGCATCACCTTGGCTTGGAAGGGGTTAATGTTTTGTGGTGGGAGAAACATAGGGAGAACGTCCAGGAGCCTGATTGGCTGGATCGTGGATAAGGGCTGGCCTGTCATACATATAGGCTGTTGACCTAGGACTTCCTGCCTCTTTCCAGTTCTTCTCGTGAGGCTGCTAAGTAGTACTACCTACTTTTTATCACATACTTCAAGTTATATATTCCATTGCTATTTCTAACTCTCCTTTGTTCTTTCCCTACTTCTGCATCTCCCTCCACTCCCTGCTGTCTCCTATTCCCTCCTTTCTTATTCTTTACTGTGCCTCCTTTATCTTATTCTTTACTGTGCCCCCTTTATCTTATTCTTTACTGTGCCCCTTTATTCTAAATGGCCGCCAGACTCAGACCCAGCCGCAGCGCTGGCCTCCCCGCCCGGCTCATGGACTCCTCTGATGTCCAGCTGGCCCGGGGTAGACCTGCTGCGGCTGCCGTGCGGGAGACTCTGGGCGTGCGCGGCCGGGCTCGGCCTCCCGCCCGTGCTCCCACGCGTTTGCGCTCTCCATCTCCGTCCCCGCTGCTGACCGCGGCGGTGGACGGAACGCCGGGGGGCCGGGGACGTCTGAGGCGGCCTGCCAGGGACGGTGTTCTGCCGTCCCTGAACCCTCCGCTCGCCGCAGCTGGCGGACGCACAGGTCACGTGGGGCCGGGACAGAGCTCGGCGGCTCTCCCTCGCCAGGGGGAACAGCTCCCTTACTTCGGGTGGTGCCAGTGGGCGGGCGGGGGGTCGCGCGGCTGCCGGACGCGTGCAGTCTGGGCAGCGCACGCGTGCCGTTTTTCAATCAGTCAGCAGGGGGCTACCCCCTCTGGTGCAAACACCTCTGTGGCCTTTCAGGACCCGGCCAGCGCCCTCCCGCGACAGGGCGGGGCGTCACTCCCGTTCTGCGGCTGCGGATGGGTTGTTGCCGATAGTGCAGGGCCTGTCGGGCGGGGGCGGGCCGTGTCCGTCCACGGTGGGGCGGGCCACCTGGCCTCTCCTGCCGTGGATGGGCCCAGGGTGCCTGCCCCTTCCGGGTTGCCTCGCATGGCACTTAGTGCTGCCGCCGCCCCTGGCCGTGCGGCTCCTGCTGGGCACAAGCTGGGGTCTCAGCTGCGGTCACTCACCCCATAAGGGGGTGGCGTGCGCAGGCGGCTGGCGAACGATCTGCCCCTCCCCACGTCCAGTCCTCTCCTGCTGACGCTGCTGCGGACAGCTCTCAGTCCGACGTCGCGCTGCCTCCTTCTAGTAGTGACGACTCTCTGGTTTCTCATCCTGAGGCCAATGCTCGGGATAGGAGGAGGTCGCGGTGCCGGCGGTTTGGGCGCGGTTTATGCAGCAGGACGGATGTGCCGTGATACCCGACAGTGAGGGATCCTCTGGGTCCTTACTCCCGACGGGAGGTTTGCGAACCTCCTGTGGGGTGCGCGACTCGCGTGGCGGGTCTGATCTTACTACGCCTGCCACTGCGGCTGCACCCTTGGTGGACACCACCGTCTTGTCCGCCATTTGTGCCGCTGTTGTGTCGGCGGTGGCTCCCTTGTTATCCTCCGTACCCGGGGGATTGGGGCGGCCCACTGCTTCTTTGGCGGATAGCATTGCGCAATCTCTTACCCCGCTTCTGTCCTCTGGCGCGACGGTCCCCCCCGCCTGCCCCACTCCCGGCGGCTGCGGGTCCGGTGGGTGAGCAGGGGAACGTCGGGTCAGGAATGGAGTCAGTCGGTGGATCCACAAGTCATCCGGTGGGCGCTGGGACAGACGGAGTTCCCTCTCGTGCAGGTGAGTCTTCATCCTCTAGCGGGGGCAGCAGTGCGCGTAGGGTTTCCAGCAAGCGCAGTAGACGCAGGCGTCGGGGCACGGATTCTTCCCTTGCCTCCACGTCCTCGGAGGGTCTGTCCTCCTCTGACGGCGGCTTGCAAGGGTCAAGCGTTGCAGACGGCGCGAGCAACGGTATTCAACCTCGTCCGCCTAGCAAGTATCGGTGGAGTCGGATACCGTGCACTGCGCCAATACGGCTGTGCAACGTGGGCTCAGGCCCAGGGTCCGGGACCGTAAGGGCCAATATGTCAATATATTTGCTTTTACTAGTGACGATCGAAAAGCCTTGCTTTCAGCTAAATAAAAGGGGCAGGGCAGCGAGGACGCTTTGCACTCCTACCAGAATTGGGTTCGATGCATGTTGATCTTCGCGGTGTGTTACCTAGAGACCCGCCCGGACGAACACATGAACATTGTGGGATATCAATTCCTCATACACATGCTGTACCATAAGTACAAAGGGTCGGCCTGGCGACGTTACGATGAGGATTTTCGGCGCAAACAACACGGGCGGCAGATCTATAACTTCGGTAAAAATGATGTGGAATTGTACTCGAAACTGAACCAGGGTTCGGCCGGCACTGAGGAAGGCGGTACGGCGAGACGATGGGCAAAACGATCTGCCTCTCGTTCTGCTGGCTTTCGCGGCGGTTCAGGGCACTCGGGGCATGGAAAATGCTTCGCTTTCAATAATGCCCAATGCGTCTTGGGGGGGCGGTGTCGTTTTCGTCACTCCTGCATCAGATGTGGCGGAGGCCACGGGATTAAAGACTGCCCCAGTCCGGGGACCGGGGGTACTTCCGGCCCGCAGACCCGGCAGAGTCGCGCTCCTGCGGCCACTGGCGCTGGCCACAGCTCCCACCCCAATTAGACTTTGGGCGCTCATTCCTTGGCTGCGACGGTACCCGCGGCCGGTGGACGCCCAATTCTTACACTCGGGTTTCACGTCGGGCTTCCCCTTGCTGATACATGGACAGTGGGTCCCGGTGCGGGTACGTACCTGCGTTCGGCTCGGGAGTTTCCGGACGTGCTCCGGCAGAAGGTGGAGGCTGAGGTGTTGTTAGGGAGAATGATAGGTCCTTTCCGGGAACCCCCCTTGCAAGACTTGGTCTTGTCACCCGTAGGCATAGTGCCCAAAAAGACCGCGGGCAAATTTCGGCTCATCCAACATCTTTCCTGTCCTCTGGGGTCATAGGTTAATGATGCTACCCCTTATGATCAGTGTAGGGTTGTTTACCTATCCTTTGGTTCGGCCATAGACACCATCCGGTCTTTTGGTCCGAGGGCAGTTATGTGTAAATTGGACATCCAGTCGGCGTTTCGTCTCCTCCCGCTGCACCCTTCCGCCTTTCGTTTTATGGGTTTTAAGCTGGACGATGGCTATTACATCGATCGATGCCTCCCTATGGGTAGTTCTATCTCCTGAGCATACTTCGAAAGATTCAGTTCCTTCCTCCACTGGTGTTTGGAGCAGGCGACGGGCGAGTGGGGGAATTTCGCACTACTTGGACGATTTTCTTTTTATCGGCCCATCGGACTCTGATCGCTGCGTCAACTTGCTGCAGAGGGCTTTGACCCTCTTCGCACACTTCAGGGTTCCGGTTGCACCAGAAAAGACGGAGGGTCCCTTCGCCTCCTTGGTTTACCTCGGGATTCAGATTGATACGGTCAGTGGTCTCTGTAGGCTCCCTGCGGACAAGGTGTTGCGTCTACACGATGGTATCCTCTATGCGCTAGCTGCGGGCAAGCTCACTCTCAAGCAGGCTCAATCCTTATTGGGCCTGTTTAACTTTGCTTGCAAGGCTATCCCCATGGGTAGGGTTTTCTGTAGAAAATTGGAATGAGCTACCGTGGGGGTTAGACGTCCGCATCATTTTCTTAGGTTGTCCCTCGAATTCCGGAGGGATTTACGTATTTGGGACGACTTTCTAGTTCGTTTCAACGGCGTCTGTATTTGGCAAGAGGCGGTCATGTCTAGCCCATCCGTGGAGCTCTTCACGGACGCCTCTGGCGCTTTTCGGGTTCGGAGCTTATTTTCGCTGGCCGATGGAGCGCGTCTCCTTGGCCGCGTGCCTGGCTTAGCAAGGACCACATGACGAACATGCTGTTACTGGAAATTTTTCCCATTCTGGTCGCTTTGGAATTGTGGTGCGATGCCCTGCGTAACAAACAGGTTATCTTCTGGTGCGACAATTTGGGCGTGGTTTTTGCTATCAACCGGCAGAAATCCATGTCCTTGCCGGTCCTGCGGGTCATTGCGCAGATAGTCTTGCTGTGCTTGGTGAACAACATTACGTTGCGAGCCAAGCATGTCCCGGGCATGTGTAACGAAATTGCTGATGCCCTTTCTCGCGGCGACTGGCAGCGGTTTAGGCGCTTGGCTCCTGCAGCACACCACCAAGGGGAATCATGTCCTACTTATGTGTGGCAGGTTATCCGCCCGGATTGGAGGATTTAGCCCACAGGTCGTTGGCCCCTGCATCTTTTGCGGCCTATCGGGCCGGTGGAGTCGCTTCCTCCTGGAGAGAGGCCAGAGTAGTAAGACCTCTCACGACTTACTCTTAGAATACATCTGGGTTTTGTACTCCAATGGGATTTCGCGGGCATCTGTTGGTAGGGTTCTGGCGGGTATATCATTCTTTCTGCAGCTTCGGGGGAAAGTGGATTTTACGAAGTCCTTTTTCCTCCGGAGGGTGTTGAAAGGTTGGGCTCGGGCGATCCCGCCAGGATACTCGCCAGCCGATCACTGGGTCTTTGCTGAGGCAGATTTTGGGATCCCTACGAAGTATTTGCTCTTCGGGATATGAGGTTCGCCTCTTCATGGCGGCCTTCACGATGGCCTTCCACGGTGCGTTCAGGGTGGGTGAGCCGGTGTCCGTTTCTCGGACTTCTGCCTCGCACATGCTGGCGGGTCACGTCGTCGTTCTCCCCGATGGTTTGTAGTGTAGGATTTAGCGCTCCAAGACTGACGTAGTCGGCAGGGGGCAGTGGGTTCGAATGGGTCGGGCTCGTGTGCGGGGCATTTGTCCAATTGCCGCGGCCCAGACTTATTCGTCCGTACGGCCTCCAACACCCACCAGGTGGCTCATTCATAGTGACGGTTCCCCGTTGACCGGGGGGAGGTAGGGGAGTCGCAGCACAATATGCCAGCATGACATACTGTATAGCACCAAGTGCCTATGCTGCGGCCCTTGAAGTCTTCTTTCTTGTCAGAAAAGCTCTTTTCAGGGCTGCCTAGCGCAGCCCTCCCTATTAGCTGCCTGCACTGCAGGCACCAACTTACAAACTGAGCTCCAGTGCCTGGAGGCGGGGATATAGAGGAGGTGGTGCAAGCCATCCTGGGAACAGTCAAAGCTTTAGCCAGTTGGTGTCTCAGATCAAGATCCAACTACACCCCGATGTTATTCCCTGTGGAATACCAGTGTACCCCGCTGCAGAAAGTAATTTAACTTTAGATATTTTCTTTGCATGATAGTGGGCAGTACCACTGCACAGGGCTGCCATCAGAAATTATGGGGCCCGCGACTTGCAAAATAGGCAGGCCCCCACCCAAAAAAATAATAATACAATTTAATTATATATATATATTTAAAAAAATAAAGAAAATTCCTATGTCCCCACAGTTTTGCCCCAGCACCATATTATGCTGCCCCACACAGTAATGCCCCAGTACCTGCTTATTGTCAGGGATATTGCTTGTTGTCAGTGCCCAGGCTTCTGCTCGTCCCCTCCCCCCCCCCTGCCGCCACGGCAGCCTGCTTCAAATGAAACTATTGAAAATGTTCCTCCCAAAATGTCCGCCACCTCGTTGGAGATACTGTAGTTATTAAAGACACTAGAGCCTCCTCTTTTATCTTTAATAACTGTCTACTCTGAGGCGGCGGTCATCTTGAGAGTAATATTTTCAAAAGCCTGCAGGCACTGGGCAAGCAACGGCGGTGGCGGCGGCAGGGGGACGGGCGGCGTGCAGGCAGCGGCATGAGCGGCCCGGGCCCTCCCCTCTCTGTTAGAGAGTCCAGGCCCGGGACAGCTGTGCCCGCAGCACTCCCCTGATGGTGGGCCTGCCAGTGCAGTTCATACCCTTAATCCAACTATAAATCATTGGCCCTTATTCCGAGTTGTTCGCTCGCAAGCTGCTTTTAGCAGCTTTACACACGCTAAGCCGCCGCCTACTGGGAGTGAATCTTAGCTTCTTAAAATTGCGAACGAAAGATTCGCAATATTGCGAAAAGACATCTCTGTGCAGTTTCTGAGTAGCTCGAGACTTACTCTGCCAGTGCGATCAGTTCAGTGCTTGTCGTTCCTGGTTTGACGTCACAAACACACCCAGCGTTCGCCCAGACACTCCTCTGTTTCTCCAGCCACTCCCGCGTTTTTCCCAGAAACGGTAGCGTTTTTTCCCACACGCCCATAAAACGGCCTGTTTCCGCCCAGAAACACCCACTTCCTGTCAATCACATTACGATCACCAGAACGAAGAAAAAGCCGTGAGTAAAATTCCTAACTGCATAGCAAATTTACTTGGCGCAGTCGCAGTGCGAACATTGCGCATGCGCACTAAGCGGAAAATCGCTGCGATGCGAAGAAATTTACCGAGCGAACAACTCGGAATGACCCCCATTATCCTGGCTGCACAGGAGTTCTATTCAGCAGCTTCAACATGTTTATATTCGGCTTTGTAACCTGGAACAGTGTTCAATAGTACCCCCTGCCCCTCTGAGACAGAGGCACCGGCACTATCACTCCTGTGTCCAGGAGGGATTGCACCACCAAATGTAGAGTTTTTGCTTTTAACGGATCCGAAGGGATAACCGTCGAACAAAACCTGTGAGGGGGACGTTTTTTGAAAGAGATGGCGTATCTACGAGTGACGACTTCCCTCACCCAGGCATCTGAAGTGGTCTGTAACCATACCTGGGTGAACCGCAGAAGTCGGCCTCCCACCTTGGGGTCCCCCAGGGGGAGGCCCGCCCCGTCATACAGCAGGCTTGTCTGGTTTGGAAGTAGGCTGACTGGCAGCCCAAGAACGTTTAGGCTTGGGCTTAGAGGTTTTGTAAGTACGAGCTTGTTTTGGGTACGCCTGACCCTTTGCTTTACTTGGAGGTCAAAAGGAGGTACTTTTAGCCTTCGGAGCCGAAGGATTAGTACTTGGTAGACATGCAGTCTTAGCAGACGCTAAGTCAGCAACAACCTTGTTCAAATCTTTCCCGAATAGTATGTCTCCCTTAAAAGGGATCACCTCCAAAGTCTTTTTAGAGTCCAGGTCTACCGACCAGGACCGCAACTACAGAATCCAGGTGAGCCAGAATGGACGTAGTAGACGCTTTGGCCGCCAGAACACCGGCATCAGAGGCCGCCTCCTGAATGTAATGAGAGGCTGTGGTAATATATGAAAGACACTGTCTGGCATTATCAGAAAAATTCAGAGGTAGCTCTGCCTCAACAGCTTGAACCCAGGCTTCAATACCCTTGGCAGCCCAAGAAGCTGCTATAGTGGATCTATGTACGGCACCCACAAGAGTGTAAATAGACTTCAAGCAACCCTCCACACGCTTATCTGTCGGTTCCTTCCGAGAGGAAACAGTAGAGACAGGCGGAGTAGAAGACACCACAAGACGAGTGACATGTGAGTCCACCGGTGGTGGTGTTTCCCAATTCTTACTTAACTCTGCAGAGACGGGATAACGAGCTAGCATCTTTTTAGACAGGGAGAATTTCTTTCCTGGAGATTCCCAGGATTCCTGACGTATGTCAACTAAATGGTCAGAATGTGGCAAAACTAATTTAGTAACCTTCTGACGTTTGAACTGATCAGATTTCTTAGACGTATCTGGAGGGTCAGTTTCATCATCAATCTGAAGAATCAGTTTGATAGCCTCCAATAGGTCAGGAACATCAACCAGTGTTGTAGATTCCTCATCAGAAGCATCTGCATCAGTGTCTGATGGGTATATATATACCCTATCTTCATCGGATGAAGTATCCGAAACATGAGTGGATTGTGAGGAAGAAATTGCCCGCTTAGACGACCCTTTGGTCCTAGGAGGGAAAGGGTTAGGGTTTTGTTTAACCAAAGACTGATTTAATTGCTGTAACTGAGTAGACAGAGTATCCGCCCATGGCGGATTAACTACAGGGGAAATATGTGGCTGTATTGGCACAGGAGAACCCACAGGGGGCGTAAGTCTCGATAATAGCGTAGTCAGTAAATTAGAAAAAGCAGCCCAAGGTGGGTCTTGGTGAGCCACCGATGCTGCAGACTGACTCAGGGGTCCAGAACCCCCGGTACCCGGACCCTCTGCTGGAATATTTTCCTCAGATAAATATGCAGCGTCAGCACTGCATGATGCAGGATCAGCCACGGATGTCCCGCCCTGTGTAGCAGACATTATATGGAAATGTAGACTTAGGCCGTAACAGTACAATATAGCCAGACTCAGTACCTGACAAAAAATCCCTGTGGAGTGTGACTGCAAATGCAGAACACAAACAGAGGGCATAGCCGAAACTGGGGGGTGGGGGCTAGGGGGGCATGTGACCTGGGCGCCAGACTGCAGAGGGCACTGAGACTGTCACATTAATCCCCCCTAACGCCCCCTCCCTATGCGGCAGCGATAGCTTAGAGCCGGCAGAGCTCGAGCTCCAGACTCTGCTAGATGCCGCCTAGCCAGGCAGGCACACCGCATCGCTGAGATGAAACTGAAAATAAACTACATCTCCCAGCAGCCATTGCTGCCGGGAGCTGTACTTTACTTTCAGACTGCGTAGGGCAGATAATGTGACTGAGCAGCATAAACGCACCATCTGGGCTTGCGGAGCGCCTCTCAATGCATCACCTTGGCTTGGAAGGGGTTAATGTTTTGTGGTGGGAGAAACATAGGGAGAACGTCCAGGAGCCTGATTGGCTGGATCGTGGATAAGGGCTGGCCTGTCATACATATAGGCTGTTGACCTAGGACTTCCTGCCTCTTTCCAGTTCTTCTCGTGAGGCTGCTAAGTAGTACTACCTACTTTTTATCACATACTTCAAGTTATATATTCCATTGCTATTTCTAACTCTCCTTTGTTCTTTCCCTACTTCTGCATCTCCCTCCACTCCCTGCTGTCTCCTATTCCCTCCTTTCTTATTCTTTACTGTGCCTCCTTTATCTTATTCTTTACTGTGCCCCCTTTATCTTATTCTTTACTGTGCCCCTTTATTCTAAATGGCCGCCAGACTCAGACCCAGCCGCAGCGCTGGCCTCCCCGCCCGGCTCATGGACTCCTCTGATGTCCAGCTGGCCCGGGGTAGACCTGCTGCGGCTGCCGTGCGGGAGACTCTGGGCGTGCGCGGCCGGGCTCGGCCTCCCGCCCGTGCTCCCACGCGTTTGCGCTCTCCATCTCCGTCCCCGCTGCTGACCGCGGCGGTGGACGGAACGCCGGGGGGCCGGGGACGTCTGAGGCGGCCTGCCAGGGACGGTGTTCTGCCGTCCCTGAACCCTCCGCTCGCCGCAGCTGGCGGACGCACAGGTCACGTGGGGCCGGGACAGAGCTCGGCGGCTCTCCCTCGCCAGGGGGAACAGCTCCCTTACTTCGGGTGGTGCCAGTGGGCGGGCGGGGGGTCGCGCGGCTGCCGGACGCGTGCAGTCTGGGCAGCGCACGCGTGCCGTTTTTCAATCAGTCAGCAGGGGGCTACCCCCTCTGGTGCAAACACCTCTGTGGCCTTTCAGGACCCGGCCAGCGCCCTCCCGCGACAGGGCGGGGCGTCACTCCCGTTCTGCGGCTGCGGATGGGTTGTTGCCGATAGTGCAGGGCCTGTCGGGCGGGGGCGGGCCGTGTCCGTCCACGGTGGGGCGGGCCACCTGGCCTCTCCTGCCGTGGATGGGCCCAGGGTGCCTGCCCCTTCCGGGTTGCCTCGCATGGCGCTTAGTGCTGCCGCCGCCCCTGGCCGTGCGGCTCCTGCTGGGCACAAGCTGGGGTCTCAGCTGCGGTCACTCACCCCATAAGGGGGTGGCGTGCGCAGGCGGCTGGCGAACGATCTGCCCCTCCCCACGTCCAGTCCTCTCCTGCTGACGCTGCTGCGGACAGCTCTCAGTCCGACGTCGCGCTGCCTCCTTCTAGTAGTGACGACTCTCTGGTTTCTCATCCTGAGGCCAATGCTCGGGATAGGAGGAGGTCGCGGTGCCGGCGGTTTGGGCGCGGTTTATGCAGCAGGACGGATGTGCCGTGATACCCGACAGTGAGGGATCCTCTGGGTCCTTACTCCCGACGGGAGGTTTGCGAACCTCCTGTGGGGTGCGCGACTCGCGTGGCGGGTCTGATCTTACTACGCCTGCCACTGCGGCTGCACCCTTGGTGGACACCACCGTCTTGTCCGCCATTTGTGCCGCTGTTGTGTCGGCGGTGGCTCCCTTGTTATCCTCCGTACCCGGGGGATTGGGGCGGCCCACTGCTTCTTTGGCGGATAGCATTGCGCAATCTCTTACCCCGCTTCTGTCCTCTGGCGCGACGGTCCCCCCCGCCTGCCCCACTCCCGGCGGCTGCGGGTCCGGTGGGTGAGCAGGGGAACGTCGGGTCAGGAATGGAGTCAGTCGGTGGATCCACAAGTCATCCGGTGGGCGCTGGGACAGACGGAGTTCCCTCTCGTGCAGGTGAGTCTTCATCCTCTAGCGGGGGCAGCAGTGCGCGTAGGGTTTCCAGCAAGCGCAGTAGACGCAGGCGTCGGGGCACGGATTCTTCCCTTGCCTCCACGTCCTCGGAGGGTCTGTCCTCCTCTGACGGCGGCTTGCAAGGGTCAAGCGTTGCAGACGGCGCGAGCAACGGTATTCAACCTCGTCCGCCTAGCAAGTATCGGTGGAGTCGGATACCGTGCACTGCGCCAATACGGCTGTGCAACGTGGGCTCAGGCCCAGGGTCCGGGACCGTAAGGGCCAATATGTCAATATATTTGCTTTTACTAGTGACGATCGAAAAGCCTTGCTTTCAGCTAAATAAAAGGGGCAGGGCAGCGAGGACGCTTTGCACTCCTACCAGAATTGGGTTCGATGCATGTTGATCTTCGCGGTGTGTTACCTAGAGACCCGCCCGGACGAACACATGAACATTGTGGGATATCAATTCCTCATACACATGCTGTACCATAAGTACAAAGGGTCGGCCTGGCGACGTTACGATGAGGATTTTCGGCGCAAACAACACGGGCGGCAGATCTATAACTTCGGTAAAAATGATGTGGAATTGTACTCGAAACTGAACCAGGGTTCGGCCGGCACTGAGGAAGGCGGTACGGCGAGACGATGGGCAAAACGATCTGCCTCTCGTTCTGCTGGCTTTCGCGGCGGTTCAGGGCACTCGGGGCATGGAAAATGCTTCGCTTTCAATAATGCCCAATGCGTCTTGGGGGGGCGGTGTCGTTTTCGTCACTCCTGCATCAGATGTGGCGGAGGCCACGGGATTAAAGACTGCCCCAGTCCGGGGACCGGGGGTACTTCCGGCCCGCAGACCCGGCAGAGTCGCGCTCCTGCGGCCACTGGCGCTGGCCACAGCTCCCACCCCAATTAGACTTTGGGCGCTCATTCCTTGGCTGCGACGGTACCCGCGGCCGGTGGACGCCCAATTCTTACACTCGGGTTTCACGTCGGGCTTCCCCTTGCTGATACATGGACAGTGGGTCCCGGTGCGGGTACGTACCTGCGTTCGGCTCGGGAGTTTCCGGACGTGCTCCGGCAGAAGGTGGAGGCTGAGGTGTTGTTAGGGAGAATGATAGGTCCTTTCCGGGAACCCCCCTTGCAAGACTTGGTCTTGTCACCCGTAGGCATAGTGCCCAAAAAGACCGCGGGCAAATTTCGGCTCATCCAACATCTTTCCTGTCCTCTGGGGTCATAGGTTAATGATGCTACCCCTTATGATCAGTGTAGGGTTGTTTACCTATCCTTTGGTTCGGCCATAGACACCATCCGGTCTTTTGGTCCGAGGGCAGTTATGTGTAAATTGGACATCCAGTCGGCGTTTCGTCTCCTCCCGCTGCACCCTTCCGCCTTTCGTTTTATGGGTTTTAAGCTGGACGATGGCTATTACATCGATCGATGCCTCCCTATGGGTAGTTCTATCTCCTGAGCATACTTCGAAAGATTCAGTTCCTTCCTCCACTGGTGTTTGGAGCAGGCGACGGGCGAGTGGGGGAATTTCGCACTACTTGGACGATTTTCTTTTTATCGGCCCATCGGACTCTGATCGCTGCGTCAACTTGCTGCAGAGGGCTTTGACCCTCTTCGCACACTTCAGGGTTCCGGTTGCACCAGAAAAGACGGAGGGTCCCTTCGCCTCCTTGGTTTACCTCGGGATTCAGATTGATACGGTCAGTGGTCTCTGTAGGCTCCCTGCGGACAAGGTGTTGCGTCTACACGATGGTATCCTCTATGCGCTAGCTGCGGGCAAGCTCACTCTCAAGCAGGCTCAATCCTTATTGGGCCTGTTTAACTTTGCTTGCAAGGCTATCCCCATGGGTAGGGTTTTCTGTAGAAAATTGGAATGAGCTACCGTGGGGGTTAGACGTCCGCATCATTTTCTTAGGTTGTCCCTCGAATTCCGGAGGGATTTACGTATTTGGGACGACTTTCTAGTTCGTTTCAACGGCGTCTGTATTTGGCAAGAGGCGGTCATGTCTAGCCCATCCGTGGAGCTCTTCACGGACGCCTCTGGCGCTTTTCGGGTTCGGAGCTTATTTTCGCTGGCCGATGGAGCGCGTCTCCTTGGCCGCGTGCCTGGCTTAGCAAGGACCACATGACGAACATGCTGTTACTGGAAATTTTTCCCATTCTGGTCGCTTTGGAATTGTGGTGCGATGCCCTGCGTAACAAACAGGTTATCTTCTGGTGCGACAATTTGGGCGTGGTTTTTGCTATCAACCGGCAGAAATCCATGTCCTTGCCGGTCCTGCGGGTCATTGCGCAGATAGTCTTGCTGTGCTTGGTGAACAACATTACGTTGCGAGCCAAGCATGTCCCGGGCATTTGTAACGAAATTGCTGATGCCCTTTCTCGCGGCGACTGGCAGCGGTTTAGGCGCTTGGCTCCTGCAGCACACCACCAAGGGGAATCATGTCCTACTTATGTGTGGCAGGTTATCCGCCCGGATTGGAGGATTTAGCCCACAGGTCGTTGGCCCCTGCATCTTTTGCGGCCTATCGGGCCGGTGGAGTCGCTTCCTCCTGGAGAGAGGCCAGAGTAGTAAGACCTCTCACGACTTACTCTTAGAATACATCTGGGTTTTGTACTCCAATGGGATTTCGCGGGCATCTGTTGGTAGGGTTCTGGCGGGTATATCATTCTTTCTGCAGCTTCGGGGGAAAGTGGATTTTACGAAGTCCTTTTTCCTCCGGAGGGTGTTGAAAGGTTGGGCTCGGGCGATCCCGCCAGGATACTCGCCAGCCGATCACTGGGTCTTTGCTGAGGCAGATTTTGGGATCCCTACGAAGTATTTGCTCTTCGGGATATGAGGTTCGCCTCTTCATGGCGGCCTTCACGATGGCCTTCCACGGTGCGTTCAGGGTGGGTGAGCCGGTGTCCGTTTCTCGGACTTCTGCCTCGCACATGCTGGCGGGTCACGTCGTCGTTCTCCCCGATGGTTTGTAGTGTAGGATTTAGCGCTCCAAGACTGACGTAGTCGGCAGGGGGCAGTGGGTTCGAATGGGTCGGGCTCGTGTGCGGGGCATTTGTCCAATTGCCGCGGCCCAGACTTATTCGTCCGTACGGCCTCCAACACCCACCAGGTGGCTCATTCATAGTGACGGTTCCCCGTTGACCGGGGGGAGGTAGGGGAGTCGCAGCACAATATGCCAGCATGACATACTGTATAGCACCAAGTGCCTATGCTGCGGCCCTTGAAGTCTTCTTTCTTGTCAGAAAAGCTCTTTTCAGGGCTGCCTAGCGCAGCCCTCCCTATTAGCTGCCTGCACTGCAGGCACCAACTTACAAACTGAGCTCCAGTGCCTGGAGGCGGGGATATAGAGGAGGTGGTGCAAGCCATCCTGGGAACAGTCAAAGCTTTAGCCAGTTGGTGTCTCAGATCAAGATCCAACTACACCCCGATGTTATTCCCTGTGGAATACCAGTGTACCCCGCTGCAGAAAGTAATTTAACTTTAGATATTTTCTTTGCATGATAGTGGGCAGTACCACTGCACAGGGCTGCCATCAGAAATTATGGGGCCCGCGACTTGCAAAATAGGCAGGCCCCCACCCAAAAAAATAATAATACAATTTAATTATATATATATATTTAAAAAAATAAAGAAAATTCCTATGTCCCCACAGTTTTGCCCCAGCACCATATTATGCTGCCCCACACAGTAATGCCCCAGTACCTGCTTATTGTCAGGGATATTGCTTGTTGTCAGTGCCCAGGCTTCTGCTCGTCCCCTCCCCCCCCCCTGCCGCCACGGCAGCCTGCTTCAAATGAAACTATTGAAAATGTTCCTCCCAAAATGTCCGCCACCTCGTTGGAGATACTGTAGTTATTAAAGACACTAGAGCCTCCTCTTTTATCTTTAATAACTGTCTACTCTGAGGCGGCGGTCATCTTGAGAGTAATATTTTCAAAAGCCTGCAGGCACTGGGCAAGCAACGGCGGTGGCGGCGGCAGGGGGACGGGCGGCGTGCAGGCAGCGGCATGAGCGGCCCGGGCCCTCCCCTCTCTGTTAGAGAGTCCAGGCCCGGGACAGCTGTGCCCGCAGCACTCCCCTGATGGTGGGCCTGCCAGTGCAGTTCATACCCTTAATCCAACTATAAATCATTGGCCCTTATTCCGAGTTGTTCGCTCGCAAGCTGCTTTTAGCAGCTTTACACACGCTAAGCCGCCGCCTACTGGGAGTGAATCTTAGCTTCTTAAAATTGCGAACGAAAGATTCGCAATATTGCGAAAAGACATCTCTGTGCAGTTTCTGAGTAGCTCGAGACTTACTCTGCCAGTGCGATCAGTTCAGTGCTTGTCGTTCCTGGTTTGACGTCACAAACACACCCAGCGTTCGCCCAGACACTCCTCTGTTTCTCCAGCCACTCCCGCGTTTTTCCCAGAAACGGTAGCGTTTTTTCCCACACGCCCATAAAACGGCCTGTTTCCGCCCAGAAACACCCACTTCCTGTCAATCACATTACGATCACCAGAACGAAGAAAAAGCCGTGAGTAAAATTCCTAACTGCATAGCAAATTTACTTGGCGCAGTCGCAGTGCGAACATTGCGCATGCGCACTAAGCGGAAAATCGCTGCGATGCGAAGAAATTTACCGAGCGAACAACTCGGAATGACCCCCATTATCCTGGCTGCACAGGAGTTCTATTCAGCAGCTTCAACATGTTTATATTTGTTTATGTGCTTCTTTTTTTTTAATTTGCCAACTAAATGAACAAACAGTTCTGGAAATAGTTAGCAGTGATCACCCCCCCTTCCCCCCCCCCTCCTCCGGTTGTTTTTCAAATGTGTTGTCAGGGAGATTACACCTTTAAAAGGCACCAGCCAGGCTGCAGATGTGCGCTGTATCCCAGTCTTCAGTATCTCATGACTAGCCTTGCGTGGAAGTAAATATCAACGGATCTTCGCCTGGCTCTGGGAGGCTCTAAGAAACACGCTTTTTATTACAGCTGATATTTTATACAGCTAGTAATTAAATGCTCACAGCGAGGTACTGCAGAGCCTTCGGAACGCTGGGGTGTGGGTACTGCGCTCGCTGGGTGATGCATGGAAGTGTGCGATACCAGCTAAAAGGTGTCACTACCCCAAAGCAAAAGAAGAACATTATCAACAAGAAATCATAATCCTCCACCAAATGCCTTGCAAACAGTGTTTTTGAATGTATAAAAGATTCTTGTTGCAGGCGCGCGTTGTTTGCACAGCTGCTCCTTTCCAATTGAACCTTTCCTTAAATGTTGACAAAAAATTGAAAGAAAGTACAGGAGATGACAGTCTTTTGGGTTGGGAGTGGGCGGCGATGGGGGCATGATGAGGCCAGGATCTCCATTGGAAGATGGAGATTTCCTGGTCTCTTTGTAGGATCTGCGGTGGCCGGCTTGTTTGGTCCCGTGGGTCATGCAACTGGATGATGTTGTCGTAGGTGATCCAATGCTGTTTCTGGGTCACTAATGCAACCAGG
Source organism: Pseudophryne corroboree (assembly GCF_028390025.1). Lineage (NCBI taxonomy): Eukaryota > Metazoa > Chordata > Amphibia > Anura > Myobatrachidae > Pseudophryne > Pseudophryne corroboree. The sequence continues at coordinate 453,175,684 of NC_086452.1, read as the reverse complement.
GGACCTCTTTTCATTTCTGATGTCTCCTGCTGCATTACCATATTAATGCAATCGCTGCTGCTTGCATGTAATCAGCAGCTATAGCACCTCCAACCACATCTGAATCATGCCCTTGGTTTGCAGACATCTAGGAGTCAATTCAGTTCCACAATATAGTGTGCACCTCCAGTGGCGGATTCAGGGGGGGGGGGGGGGGGGGCACCCGGGCACGTGCCCCCCCCCTGTCATTTAGGATATATTCATATTACAGTAGCTGCATGGGCTCTGGGCCACAGCCCACTCAGCTACTGTATTATGAATATAGCGTGTCACCAGGAAGCAGGGATCGCCGGAGCGGAGTAGCGGATTGGGACGCCGGCCCGGGACATACTACCGGTCGGCCGCCCCCCCCCTGTACACTTCAGTGGCCGTGCTCCCCCTTCGTTTTGGCTGGCTCCTATATCCGCGGCTGCGGCGATAAGAGCTTCTGCCTGCGCATGCTCAGAAACTCATTCAAGCCGGAGCCGCGGCAGTGAAGAGAGTGTCTGCTGGCTGCTGCCCTCAAGGCAAATAACCAGGGGCAGCGAGCGCACCGAGGAGCCAGGTATCCAGGGCCTGACAAACGGCGGCGGTGACTCTGATCACCCGTGAGTGTGTCTGACTTTGCAATGCGTCCTCTCCCTGCACACTGTATAAGATGGGACTGTGTTATGATAGGAGGTCAGGGTTTGGATGCCAGGGAGAGCTGCAGGAAAGTTATTCCTGAATCCTCAGTGTGTCAGTTTGTGTATATCAGTAAGTCAGCATCTGTGTCAACATCTGTTTGTCAATGTATCAGCATCTGTCTGTGTGTCAGTGTCTGTGTCAACATCTGTCTGCGTCAGTGTGTCAGCATGTTTCTGTGTGTCTGTCTCAGTGTCTGTCTGTGTTAGCGTCTGTGTGTCAACAGCTGTCTGTCAGCGTCTATGTCAGCATGTTGCTGTGTGTATCTGTGTGTCAGTATCAGCATCTTTCTGTGTGTTTGTGTCAGCAATAGTGTGTCAGTATCTGTCTGAGTGTCAGCATCTGTGTGTCAGCTTCTGTCTGTGTGTGTCAGCCCCCTAGACAGAGTATATCCTATGGGGGTCAGTGCATTCATTATTTTTGATGTCGGTGGTCAATTTGTTTTTGTTTTCTTGTGAAAGCCAGTGTGTTTTTTTATTTAATTTTTTCTGCGTTGTTCAGTTCGGGTTTTTTTTTCTGTAGTGCCAATGGTGTGTGTGTGAATCAGGCCCCACCTTTGACAGACTCCACCCCCTTTGACAGACCCCACCCCTTAACAGGCCCCGCCCCATTAGGGCTGCTTTCATCAATTTCCCGGGCTGGTTTTCCATCCCAATCCGCCCCTGAGCGTGGAGGCGGCCATGATTTGGGGGCACTGCTTCTACTTCTCCTCAGCCCGGACTACTGTGGCTGGGTCCCACCGCTGCCTGTACCTGCTGCGGTCGCTGTCAGTCAGGACAGCCTGATCATGGCGATGCCCTTGTGTGTGCGGGCGCTGCGGCTCTCCGGGGCCGCCCGGTTCCTGCGCTCTCCCCGCTTGCAAAATCTCCACACCAGCTCCGTTTTGGCCTCCAAGGCGCCCGTGTCCACCGCAATGGGTCATGGTCATGACGACCATGAGGATGATATGACCGACTCCTATGCCAGGGTAAGACCCTCCCTTATATACCTACTATAGTGTCATTGCCCATATGTGCCATACCCCCTATATCCTATAAACTGTGCCATGTGTACTGAGGTGACTCCTCCTGTATACCTGTCCATACTATTCCTATATACTGTGTGCCCTGTATGAGGTGATACCCCCTATATACGCACTCACTCCGTCCCCTACCAGACCTGTCCCCGCACACTCACCCTGTCCCCTACCAGACCTGTCCCCGCACACTCACCCTATCCCCGCACACTCACCCTGTCCCCTACCAGACCTGTCCCCGCACACTCACCCTGTCCCCTACCAGACCTGTCCCCGCACACTCACCCTATCCCCGCACACTCACCCTGTCCCCTACCAGACCTTTCCTTGTATACTCACCCTGTCACCCACCAGACCTGTCCCCGCACACTCACTGCGTCCCCTACCAGACCTGTCCACACACACTCACTCCGTCCCCAACCAGACCTGTCCCCACACAGTCACTCCGTCCCCTACCAGACCTGTCCCCGCACACTCACTCCATCCCCTACCAGACCTGTCCCCGCACATTCACCCTATCCACGCACACTCACCCTGTCCCCTACCAGACCTGTCCTTGTATACTCACCCTGTCACCCACCAGACTTGTCCCTGCACACAGGGCCGGTGCTAGGGTGTTCGGCGCCCCCCTGCAAACTATAAAATTGCGCCCTCCCATATTCCGTTGGCGTGCGCCGGGAAAAGGGGTGTGGTCTCACAACTAAGGGGCATGGCCACACAATAGTACCCCCATTTAAAATTACGCCACAATGTAGCACAATCTTATTAATCTTATACGTAATGCCCCACCCGTAGTAGTAGCGTCCTTATATGTAATGCACCCCAGTAGTAGTAGCACCCTTATACATAATGCACTCACAGTAGTAGTAGCATCCTTATACATAATGCCCCCCAGTAGTAGTAGCATCCTTATACGTAGTGCCCCCCCAGTAGTAGTAGCATCCTTATACATAATGCACACAGAGTAGTAGTAGCATCCTTATACGTAGTGCACCCCCAGTAGTAGATGCGTCCTTATATACGTAATGCCCCCCCCAGTAGTAGAAGCGTCCTTATACGTAGTGCACCCCCAGTAGTAGAAGCGTCCTTGTACGTAATTCCCCCCTAGTAGTAGTAGCGTCCTTATACGTAATGCCCCCTCCCCACAGTACTAGTAGCGTCCTTATACGTAATGGCCCCCCCAGTAGTAGCATCTTTACATGTAATGCCCCCCCCCTGTAGTAGTAGCGTCCTTATGCATAATGCCCCCCCAGTAGTAGCATCCTTATACGTAATGCCCCTCTAGTAGTGGTAGCATTGTTATACGTAATGCCCCCCGAGTAATAGTAGCGTCCTTATATATAATGCCCCCAAGTAGTAGTAGCGTTCTTATACGTAATGCCCCCCCCCAGCAGTAGTAGCGTCCTTATACGTAGTGCACCCCCAGTAGTAAAAGCGTCCTTATACGTAATTCCCCATAATAGTAGTATCGTCCATATACGTAATGCCCCACAGTAGTAGTAGCGTCCTTTTACATAATGCACCCCCAGTAGAAGCCTCCTTATATGTAATTCCCCCGTAGTACTAGTAGCGTCCTTATAAGTAATGCCCCCCCCCCAGCAGTAGTAGCGTTGTTACGCGTAAAGCCCCCCCTGTAGTAGTAGCATCCTTATACGTAGTGCACCCACAGTAGTAGTAACATCCTTATACGTAATTCCCCCCTAGTAGTAGTATCGTCCTTATAAATAATGGCCACCCCAGTAGTAGCGTAGTTTCACATAATGCCCCCCTGTAGTAGTAGCGTCCTTATACGTAATGCCCCCCCAGTAGTAGTAGCGTCCTTGCATGTAATGGCCTCCCCCAGTAGTAGCGTCATTATACGTAATGCCCCCCCCAGTACTAGCGTCCATAAAGTGCGCGTACGCAGACATACCTCACACACACAATTCACACATATATACACACACATACACACCCACCCACCATATGCGCGCACACACACACACACACACACACACACACACACACACACACACACACACACACACACCACTTACCTAAGCCAGTATCCCTGGTCAGTGTAGCTCCGCCCCTTCTGTCCCGGTTAGCCCCGCCCCCTTTCGGCCCGTTAAGCTCCGCCCCCGTCTGTCCCGTACTCAGCCGCTGTCACACAGGGAGGGGAGGCAGGAGGTTTTTGATTCTGCAGACGCTGCTGCCAGTGACTGTCATACAGTGACAGACACAGCAGCAGCAGGGGGGACAGGAGTCACAGGACGGCGCAGCAGTGAAGGGATTCAGAGCAGGGAAAGCGCCTCTCTGTCCCAGCGCCTCCCTGCACTGCATCCCTTCGCTGAGCGGGTGGCGCCGGACCTGCCTGCCAGGGCCGGCTCCAGGCATGTTCCAATAGAGCGGCCGCGCAGGGCGCCACCCTTAATGGGCGCCGCATGCTTGTGCCGCCATATTGGAACCTGGCTGGAGCAGTGGAGCCTGGAGAGCATCTGTGACCGGCTGCAGCACACAGCGATCCGTCCATGATTAATCCATTCCCGCCCCGGCCCGCCCGCCCGCCTGCTAATAGTGGTAGTAGCCTGCCTAGCGACAACAGCAGTGGACGGCCAGCGGCCGCGGCTGACTGTTTGTGGTGTGCCTGCTGCCCCGTACCGATGATGAGTCATCGAGGGGGAGTGCTGTGGGCGGGCCGCGGACTAAATCTAAACTACCCAGGCTGTGCGCGCTGACGCTGTACGGCGGCAGCGGCTCCGGCGTCTGACGTCAGCGGAACCGCACAGCGCACATGGCGCGCAGAGCCGATCAGAGTCAGACCTTAGCTTAGTCTGCGCCACACCGTGGACCTTACTGCCTCCGGGACTCTGCAGATTGTGTGGCCAGTGGACGAGATCCAGCACAAGGAGTGCAGCCTGACATCAGGTAAACAGCTGCGGACGCTACCGGCCAGGCCTGAATATATAGCAAACTCTTCCATACCTTCCAGCAAGCACTGGCCTGAAGTTAAAGGCTACGTTTCTAGAAGCACAATTATTAATATAATTATATAATATCAGGAGGCAAATATTCAACATAACAGTTCTGAAAGCTTTGCGTAGCTTTAGAATTATATCAGCGTACAAAGCCCACCCAGACGCCTCTGCACAATGAGAGCGCACTGCTTCTCGCAATCATTTTCCACCTACAGTCATTATTTGGAGTTAAAAGCATTTAACAAATTTACAAGTCAGGGCCAGGGTATTGCATCCGGGAAATGAGTGAGAGAAGTAATGGCATACCTCCCAACATGACCCTCTCCAGGAGGGACAGAATACTCTGCTCCTGGACTTTTCTCTTCATGTATGATTGCCATCACCTGTGCTGAAACACATTTCTTATCCATTTACCTGTTCAAAACAGGTGCCAGCAATCATACACTAAGAGAAAAGTCAAGAAGCAGAGCATTGTGTCCCTCCTGGAGAGGGTCATGTTGGGAGGTATGTAAAGGTAAGAATATGATCTTACTGAAAAAGCATTTACACATTGGACCAGGCCACACAGAAGACAGGGGCCGATAGCCTGGATACTTTTACGGGTCTTCAGCGAGCGTTTAAGGTATCTGGCACTGTGAGGGCATATCTGGCACTGGGGGCATTAATGTATCTATCACTGTGGGGGAATATCTGGCACTGGGGGCATTAATGTATCTGGCACTGTGGGGGCATATCTGGCACTGGGGGCATTAATGTATCTGGCACTGTGGGGGAATATCTGGCACTGGGGGAATTAATGTATCTGGCACTGTGGGGGCATATCTGGCACTGGGGGCATTAATGTATCTGGCACTGTGGGGGCATATCTGGCACTGGGGGCATTAATGTATCTATCACTGTGGAGACATATCTGGCACTAGGGGCATTAATGTATCTGGCACTGTGGGGGCATTAATGTATCTGGCACTGTGGGGGCATTAATGTATCTGGCACTGTGGGGGGCATTAATGTATCTGGCACGCGGGGGGCATTAATGTATTTGGCACTGTGGGGGGCATTAATGTATCTGGCACTGCGGGGGCATATCTGGCACTGTGGGGGCATTAATGTATCTGACACTGGGGGGCAATAATGTATCTGGCACTGTGTGGGCACTTATGCATATGGCACTGGGGGCATTTATGCATCTGGCACTGGGGGCATTTATGTATCTGGCACTGGGGGCATTTCTGTATCTGGCCCTGTGGGGGCATATCTGGCACTGTGGGGGCATTTTTATATCTGGCACTGTGGGGACATATCTGGCACTGTGTGGGCATTTTTATATCTGGCACTGTGTGGGCATTTTTATATCTGGCACTGTGGGGACATATCTGGCACTGTGTGGGCATTTTTATATCTGGCACTGTGGGGACATATCTGGCACTGTGTGGGCATTTTTATATCTGGCACTGTGGGGACATATCTGGCACTGTGTGGGCATTTTTATATCTGGCACTGTGGGGGCACTTATGTATCTGGCACTGTGTGGGCACTTATGTATCTGGCACTGTGGGGGCATTTATGTATCTGGCACTTTGGGGGCATTTATGTATCTGAACTGTGGGTGCATATCTGGCACTGTGTGGCCATTTATGTAGCTGGCACTGCTGGGGGGCATGTCACGTGTAGCTGGCACTGCTGGGGGGGCATGTCATGTGTAGCTGGCACTGCTGGGGGGGCATGTCACGTGTAGCTGGCACTGCTGGGGAGCATGTCACGTGTAGCTGGCACTGCTGGGGGGCATGTCACGTGTAGCTGGCACTGCTGGGGGGCATGTCATGTAGTGTTCCCGCTAGGCGTCTGTGGCTAGGCAATGTGTCTCAGTGCTCTCCCTGGTGCAATGTGTCTCAGTGCTGTGCCTGACGCAAAGTGTATAGGAGGTTCTACCTGGTGCAGTGTGTATTAGCTGCACTACTGTGTGGTGTAATGCAAATTGCCACTATTATGTGGCCACGTACCTTCCCCACGAAGTAACTCCCCTTAATTTTTGCTGCGCGCCTTCGGCGCGCACTGTCCATGCTTTGGCATATAGGTATGGGAACAACAAGCAGTATGTACATCATTTTGCCCTCGTAACTTAAAAATGTGCCCTCCCTGTGATCAGCACCATGCCCTAAAAAGTGAACACTATCATGTGTAGCTGGCACTGCTGGGGGGCATGTCATGTGTAGCTGGCACTGCTGCGGGGCATGTCATGTCTAGCTGGCACTGATGCGGGGCATGTCATGTCTAGCTGGCACTGCTGGGGGGGCATGTCACGTGTAGCTGGCACTGCTGGGGGGGCATGTTACGTGTAGCTGGCACTGCTGGGGGGCATGTCATGTCTATCTGGCACTGCACATTATGTGTATCTGGCACTATACTGGAGACATTGTGTGTAAGGAACACTACTGTGGCTATGTGTAAGGCTGCTAATTGTGTGAAAATATATTTATAGTTTGATGATATGAAGTTACGAGGCCACGCCCACTTTTCCAGAGGCCACGCCCACTTTTCCAGGAGCGCGCGCCGTAGGGGGAGGGGGGGGGCGGGCGCTTTTACATTTTCTCGCTCAGGGTGCTAGTAGGCCTGGAGCCGGCCCTGCTGCCTGCACACTCACTGCGTCCCCTACCAGACCTGTCCCCACACACTCACTCCGTCCCCAATCAGACCTGTCCCCACACAGTCACTCCGTCCCCTACCAGACCTGTCCCCGCACACTCACTCCATCCCCTACCAGACCTGTCCCCGCACACTCATCCTATCCCCGCACACTCACCCTGTCCCCAACCAGACCTGTCCCCACACACTCACTCCTTCCCCAACCAGACCTGTCCCCACACAGTCACTCCATCCCCTACCAGACCTGTCCCCGCACACTCACCCTGTCCCCTACCAGACCTGTCCCCGCACACTCACTCCATCCCCTACCAGACCTGTCCCCGCACACTCATCCTATCCCCGCACACTCACCCTGTCCCCAACCAGACCTGTCCCCACACACTCACTCCGTCCCCTACCAGACCTGTCCCCGCTCACTCACTCCATCCCCTACCAGACCTGTCCCCGCACACTCATCCTATCCCCGCACACTCACCCTGTCCCCAACCAGACCTGTCCCCACACACTCACTCCTTCCCCAACCAGACCTGTCCCCGCACACTCACTGCGTCCCCTACCAGACCTGTCCCCGCACACTCATCCTATCCCCGCACACTCACTCCGTCCCCAACCAGACCTGTCCCCGCACACTCATCCTATCCCCGCACACTCACCCTGTCCCCAACCAGACCTGTCCCCACACACTAACTCCTTCCCCAACCAGACCTGTCCCCGCACACTCACTGCGTCCCCTACCAGACCTGTCCCCACACACTAACTCCTTCCCCAACCAGACCTGTCCCCACACAGTCACTCCGTCCCCTACCAGACCTGTCCCCACACACTAACTCCTTCCCCAACCAGACCTGTCCCCGCACACTCACTGCGTCCCCTACCAGACCTGTCCCCGCTCACTCACTCCATCCCCTACCAGACCTGTCCCCGCTCACTCACTCCATCCCCTACCAGACCTGTCCCCGCACACTCATCCTATCCCCGCACACTCACCCTGTCCCCAACCAGACCTGTCCTTGTATACTCACCCTGTCACTCACCATACACCAGACCTGTACTCCATGCCCACAGCGTGATAAAAATGAGGTTGTGGCTCGTTGGTATGGCACCGTGAAGCCACAACCCTTGTTATGAGACCACACCCACCTTCCCAGGAGCGTGCGCAAAAATCCCCCCCCCCCCTGCCTTCCCCTAACATGGTGCCCCCCCCCTGTCATTTTGTTCTGGATCCGCCCCTGTGCACCTCTGATGCACATACCGTAGCCCCACAAATCAGTACTTTTATACACACTCATGAGGTTGCGAACTAGGATATGCAATTTTGCGGAGAAATCAGGAGAGATTGGGTGCAATTTAGAGTGCTGTTGCTGGTGTTCCAACACACATTGATAGCATCGCTGGTGTCACGGTTCACGGGGAAATTGCCCTGTGTGTGTCTAAAGCTAGAAGCACGCAAATACCTCAGAATGAGTGATCTATAGGCTTTGTTTAAACTAGTGATGTGCACTGGACATTTTTCGGGTTTTGTGTTTTGGTTTTGGATTCGTTTCCGCGGCCGTGTTTTGGATTCGGACGCGTTTTGGCAAAACCTCCCTGAAAATTTTTTGTCGGATTCGGGTGTGTTTTGGATTCGGGTGTTTTTTTACAAAAACCCTCAAAAACAGCTTAAATCATAAAATTTGGGGGTCATTTTGATCCCATAGTATTATTAACCTCAATAACCATAATTTCCACTCATTTTCAGTCTATTCTGAACACCTCACACCTCACAATATTATTTTTAGTCCTAAACTTTGCACCGAGGTCGCTGGATGGCTAAGCTAAGCGACCCAAGTGGCCGACACAAACACCTGGCCCATCTAGGAGTGGCACTGCAGTGTCAGACAGGATGGCACTTCAAAAAAATAGTCCCCAAACAGCACATGATGCAAAGAAAAAAAGAGGTGCACCAAGGTCGCTGTGTGACTAAGCTAAGCGACACAAGTGGCCGACACAAACACCTGGCCCATCTAGGAGTGGCACTGCAGTGTCAGGCAGGATGGCACTTCAAAAAAATAGTCCCCAAACAGCACATGATGCAAAGAAAAAAAGAGGCACACCAAGGTCGCTGTGTGACTAAGGTAAGCGACACAAGTGGCCGACACAAACACTTGGCCCATCCAGGAGTGGCACTGCAGTGTCAGGCAGGATGGCACTTCAAAAAAATAGTCCCCAAACAGCACATGATGCAAAGAAAAAAAGAGGCGCACCAAGGTCGCTGTGTGACTAAGCTAAGCGACACAAGTGGCCGACACAAACACCTGGCCCATCTAGGAGTGGCACTGCAGTGTCAGGCAGGATGGCACTTCAAAAAAATAGTCCCCAAACAGCACATGATGCAAAGAAAAAAAGAGGCGCACCAAGGTCGCTGTGTGACTAAGCTAAGCGACACAAGTGGCCGACACAAACACCTGGCCCATCTAGGAGTGGCACTGCAGTGTCAGGCAGGATGGCACTTCAAAAAAATAGTCCCCAAACAGCACATGATGCAAAGAAAAAAAGAGGCGCCCCAAGGTCGCTGTGTAACTAAGCTAAGCGACACAAGTGGCCGACACAAACACCTGGCCCATCTAGGAGTGGCACTGCAGTGTCAGGCAGGATGGCACTTCAAAAAAATAGTCCCCAAACAGCACATGATGCAAAGAAAAAAAGAGGCGCACCAAGGTCGCTGTGTGACTAAGCTAAGCGACACAAGTGGCCGACACAAACACCTGGCCCATCTAGGAGTGGCACTGCAGTGTCAGGCAGGATGGCACTTCAAAAAAATAGTCCCCAAACAGCACATGATGCAAAGAAAAAAAGAGGCGCACCAAGGTCGCTGTGTGACTAAGCTAAGCGACACAAGTGGCCGACACAAACACCTGGCCCATCTAGGAGTGGCACTGCAGTGTCAGGCAGGATGGCACTTCAAAAAAATTAAGCTTAAGTCTTTTCATTTTTCTAGCGAGAGGATGAGTGCTTCCATCGTCATGTGAATCTGAACCACTAGCCATGAACATAGGCCAGGGCCTCAGCCGTTCCTTGCCACTCCGTGTCGTAAATGGCATATTGGCAAGTTTACGCTTCTCATCAGACGCTTTCAATTTTGATTTTTGGGTCATTTTACTGAACTTTTGTTTTTTGGATTTTACATGCTCTCTACTATGACATTGGGCATCGGCCTTGGCAGACGACGTTGATGGCATTTCATCGTCTCGGCCATGACTAGTGGCAGTAGCTTCAGCACGAGGTGTGTGGAATTATATGCCAGTATCAATAGCAATGGCCTACTACTATATATACTGCGCACAACTGAAATGCACCACAGGTATGGATGGATAGTATACTTGACGACACAGAGGTAGGTAGAGCAGTGGGCAGTGGCGTAACTAGAAATTTTTCTCCCCCAAGCCAAAAAATCCTTTGGCGCCCCCCCCCCCCCCCATAATTGGCACTAGTAAAGGGACAAACATGCGCGCGCCGTCAAAAAGGGGGCGTGACTTTGTCTAAATGGGAGTGGCTTCGCATAAAGGGGCGTGGCATTGCAGGAAAAGACTACCTTATACCCCAGTTTTGCAACCTGCACTCCCAGACGTTAGCCACCACAGGAAAGAAAAATAATCCTGATTCATGCCCCTTACATTATTTGTCATTTTTCCTCCTTATAGTAATGCCCAGTATACATTATGCCACATACTGCAAAGGCCCTCAGACATTATGCCACACACAATAATGCACATGACACAATATGCACACACTGTAATGCCCCCGACACATTATGCCACACACCGTAATGCATGTGACACATTATGACTAGAGATGAGCGCCTGAAATTTTTCGGGTTTTGTGTTTTGGTTTTGGGTTCGGTTCCGCGGCCGTGTTTTGGGTTCGAACGCGTTTTGGCAAAACCTCACCGAATTTTTTTTGTCGGATTCGGGTGTGTTTTGGATTCGGGTGTTTTTTTCAAAAAACACTAAAAAACAGCTTAAATCATAGAATTTGGGGGTCATTTTGATCCCAAAGTATTATTAACCTCAAAAACCATAATTTCCACTCATTTTCAGTCTATTCTGAATACCTCACACCTCACAATATTATTTTTAGTCCTAAAATTTGCACCGAGGTCGCTGTGTGAGTAAGATAAGCGACCCTAGTGGCCGACACAAACACCGGGCCCATCTAGGAGTGGCACTGCAGTGTCACGCAGGATGTACCTTCCAAAAAACCCTCCCCAAACAGCACATGACGCAAAGAAAAAAAGAGGCGCAATGAGGTAGCTGTGTGAGTAAGATTAGCGACCCTAGTGGCCGACACAAACACAGGGCCCATCTAGGAGTGGCACTGCAGTGTCACGCAGGATGTCCCTTCCAAAAAACCTGAACCACTAGCCATGAACATAGGCCAGGGCCTCAGCCGTTCCTTGCCACTCCGTGTGGTAAATGGCATATTGGCAAGTTTACGCTTCTCCTCCGACAATTTTATTTTAGGTTTTGGAGTCCTTTTTTTACTGATATTTGGTGTTTTGGATTTGACATGCTCTGTACTATGACATTGGGCATCGGCCTTGGCAGACGACGTTGCTGGCATTTCATCGTCTCGGCCATGACTAGTGGCAGCAGCTTCAGCACGAGGTGGAAGTGGATCTTGATCTTTCCCTAATTTTGGAACCTCAACATTTTTGTTCTCCATATTTTAATAGGCACAACTAAAAGGCACCTCAGGTAAACAATGGAGATGGATGGATTGGATACTAGTATACAATTATGGACGGGCTGCCGAGTGCCGACACAGAGGTAGCCACAGCCGTGAACTACCGCACTGTACTGTGTCTGCTGCTAATATATAGACTGGTTGATAAAGAGATAGTATACTCGTAACTAGTATGTATGTATAAAGAAAGAAAAAAAAACCACGGTTAGGTGGTATATACAATTATGGACGGGCTGCCGAGTGCCGACACAGAGGTAGCCACAGCCGTGAACTACCGCACTGTACTGTGTCTGCTGCTAATATATAGACTGGTTGATAAAGAGATAGTATACTCGTAACTAGTATGTATGTATAAAGAAAGAAAAAAAAACCACGGTTAGGTGGTATATACAATTATGGACGGGCTGCCGAGTGCCGACACAGAGGTAGCCACAGCCGTGAACTACCGCACTGTACTGTGTCTGCTGCTAATATAGACTGGTTGATAAAGAGATAGTATACTCGTAACTAGTATGTATGTATAAAGAAAGAAAAAAAAACCACGGTTAGGTGGTATATACAATTATGGACGGGCTGCCGAGTGCCGACACAGAGGTAGCCACAGCCGTGAACTACCGCACTGTACTGTGTCTGCTGCTAATATATAGACTGGTTGATAAAGAGATAGTATACTCGTAACTAGTATGTATGTATAAAGAAAGAAAAAAAAACCACGGTTAGGTGGTATATACAATTATGGACGGGCTGCCGAGTGCCGACACAGAGGTAGCCACAGCCGTGAACTACCGCACTGTACTGTGTCTGCTGCTAATATATAGACTGGTTGATAAAGAGATAGTATACTCGTAACTAGTATGTATGTATAAAGAAAGAAAAAAAAACCACGGTTAGGTGGTATATACAATTATGGACGGGCTGCCGAGTGCCGACACAGAGGTAGCCACAGCCGTGAACTACCGCACTGTACTGTGTCTGCTGCTAATATAGACTGGTTGATAAAGAGATAGTATACTCGTAACTAGTATGTATGTATAAAGAAAGAAAAAAAAACCACGGTTAGGTGGTATATACAATTATGGACGGGCTGCCGAGTGCCGACACAGAGGTAGCCACAGCCGTGAACTACCGCACTGTACTGTGTCTGCTGCTAATATAGACTGGTTGATAAAGAGATAGTATACTCGTAACTAGTATGTATGTATAAAGAAAGAAAAAAAAACCACGGTTAGGTGGTATATACAATTATGGACGGGCTGCCGAGTGCCGACACAGAGGTAGCCACAGCCGTGAACTACCGCACTGTACTGTGTCTGCTGCTAATATAGACTGGTTGATAAAGAGATAGTATACTCGTAACTAGTATGTATGTATAAAGAAAGAAAAAAAAACCACGGTTAGGTGGTATATACAATTATGGACGGGCTGCCGAGTGCCGACACAGAGGTAGCCACAGCCATGAACTACCGCACTGTACTGTGTCTGCTGCTAATATAGACTGGTTGATAAAGAGATAGTATACTCGTAACTAGTATGTATGTATAAAGAAAGAAAAAAAAACCACGGTTAGGTGGTATATACAATTATGGACGGGCTGCCGAGTGCCGACACAGAGGTAGCCACAGCCGTGAACTACCGCACTGTACTGTGTCTGCTGCTAATATAGACTGGTTGATAAAGAGATAGTATACTCGTAACTAGTATGTATGTATAAAGAAAGAAAAAAAAACCACGGTTAGGTGGTATATACAATTATGGACGGGCTGCCGAGTGCCGACACAGAGGTAGCCACAGCCGTGAACTACCGCACTGTACTGTGTCTGCTGCTAATATAGACTGGTTGATAAAGAGATAGTATACTCGTAACTAGTATGTATGTATAAAGAAAGAAAAAAAACCACGGTTAGGTGGTATATACAATTATGGACGGGCTGCCGAGTGCCGACACAGAGGTAGCCACAGCCGTGAACTACCGCACTGTACTGTGTCTGCTGCTAATATAGACTGGTTGATAAAGAGATAGTATACTCGTAACTAGTATGTATGTATAAAGAAAGAAAAAAAAACCACGGTTAGGTGGTATATACAATTATGGACGGGCTGCCGAGTGCCGACACAGAGGTAGCCACAGCCGTGAACTACCGCACTGTACTGTGTCTGCTGCTAATATAGACTGGTTGATAAAGAGATAGTATACTCGTAACTAGTATGTATGTATAAAGAAAGAAAAAAAAACCACGGTTAGGTGGTATATACAATTATGGACGGGCTGCCGAGTGCCGACACAGAGGTAGCCACAGCCGTGAACTACCGCACTGTACTGTGTCTGCTGCTAATATAGACTGGTTGATAAAGAGATAGTATACTCGTAACTAGTATGTATGTATAAAGAAAGAAAAAAAAACCACGGTTAGGTGGTATATACAATTATGGACGGGCTGCCGAGTGCCGACACAGAGGTAGCCACAGCCGTGAACTACCGCACTGTACTGTGTCTGCTGCTAATATAGACTGGTTGATAAAGAGATAGTATACTCGTAACTAGTATGTATGTATAAAGAAAGAAAAAAAAACCACGGTTAGGTGGTATATACAATTATGGACGGGCTGCCGAGTGCCGACACAGAGGTAGCCACAGCCGTGAACTACCGCACTGTACTGTGTCTGCTGCTAATATATAGACTGGTTGATAAAGAGATAGTATACTACTAATATTATATATACTGGTGGTCAGGTCACTGGTCACTAGTCACACTGGCAGTGGCACTCCTGCAGCAAAAGTGTGCACTGTTTAATTTTAATATAATATTATGTACTCCTGGCTCCTGCTATAACCTATAACTGGCACTGCAGTAGTGCTCCCCAGTCTCCCCCACAATTATAAGCTGTGTGAGCTGAGCAGTCAGACAGATATATAATATATATAGATGATGCAGCACACTGGCCTGAGCCTGAGCAGTGCACACAGATATGGTATGTGACTGACTGAGTCACTGTGTGTATCGCTTTTTTCAGGCAGAGAACGGATATATTAAATAAACTGCACTGTGTGTCTGGTGGTCACTCACTATATAATATATTATGTACTCCTGGCTCCTGCTATAACCTATAACTGGCACTGCAGTAGTGCTCCCCAGTCTCCCCCACAATTATAAGCTGTGTGAGCTGAGCAGTCAGACAGATATATATAATATTATATATAGATAATAGATGATGCAGCACACTGGCCTGAGCCTGAGCAGTGCACACAGATATGGTATGTGACTGAGTCACTGTGTGCTGTGTATCGCTTTTTTCAGGCAGAGAACGGATTATAAATAAAACTGGTGGTCACTGGTCACTATCAGCAAAACTCTGCACTGTACTGAGTACTCCTAATGCTCCCCAAAATTAGTAAATCAAGTGTCTCTCTAATCTATTCTAAACGGAGAGGACGCCAGCCACGTCCTCTCCCTATCAATCTCAATGCACGTGTGAAAATGGCGGCGACGCGCGGCTCCTTATATAGAATCCGAGTCTCGCGATAGAATCCGAGCCTCGCGAGAATCCGACAGCGTCATGATGACGTTCGGGCGCGCTCGGGTTAACCGAGCAAGGCGGGAAGATCCGAGTCGCTCGGACCCGTGAAAAAAAACATGAAGTTCTGGCGGGTTCGGATTCAGAGAAACCGAACCCGCTCATCTCTAATTATGACAGGAATCGCAATGCCCGTTATACATTATGCTACACACTGCAATGCCCCTGATACATTATAGCACATACAATGTCTGTGACACAGTATGACACACACCGCAATGATCCTGAGACATTATACCACATATCACAATGCCCGTGATATAGTATACCATACTTAATGTGTATATGGAGCGCTTGATAATGTGTTACTGTCTAATGCTGAAAAAGAAAAACAGGTTTAAACACAGTGGGTTAGTTATAAACTCAAGGTGCCCTGTAATGTTTAAGCTCTTTTTTGAAAATTTTAAAAAGTCCCGATCTCCAGCTTAATGTGGACCCTCCAGGCACAATAGCAAGGTCCCCGGCAGGTGTACTAGCTGTCCCTATCCTACCTCTGGGTCCTCTGGTCTGTGGATCTCACACTGGTCAGTTCGTTCTCGGCGGCCGGCGTCTCTTCTTCCTAACCGGAAGTTGATGAGGCGCCGCGGGACGTCACTTCCGGGTGACGCGGTGACGGGAACTTCGTGTATCGACGCGTTTCATGCACTGCGGCTCCAGGATCCTGGACGAAGTGCCGCAGTGCATGAAATGCGTCGATACACGAAGTTCCCGTCACCGCGTCACCCGGAAGTGACGTCCCGCGGCGCCTCATCAACTTCCGGTTAGGAAGAAGAGACGCCGGCCGCCGAGAACGAACTGACCAGTGTGAGATCCACAGACCAGAGGACCCAGAGGTAGGATAGGGACAGCTAGTACACCTGCCGGGGACCTTGCTATTGTGCCTGGAGGGTCCACATTAAGCTGGAGATCGGGACTTTTTAAAATTTTCAAAAAAGAGCTTAAACATTACAGGGCACCTTGAGTTTATAACTAACCCACTGTGTTTAAACCTGTTTTTCTTTTTCAGCATTAGACAGTAACACATTATCAAGCGCTCCATATACACATTAAATATACTATTTATATCCAATGGAGCTGCTGGTTTTATAGCGCAGTACTTTTTTCCTTTTTTTCCTCTTATAGTATACCATACACCGTAATGCCTATGACACATACCGCAATGCCGTTATACCCTATGCCACACACCGCAATGCCTGTTATACATTATGCCACACTGCAATGCCGCTGAGACATTATACCACATACCACAATGCCCGTGATATAGTATACAACACACCATAATGCCTGACACATTATGACACACACCGCAATGTCCGTGATACATTATGCCACACACCGTAATGCCCATTACACATTAAGTTCTACAGTAAGTCTTCTAATTACTTTTAAATTACCTGCTCGTTGCCAGGGGTTTCATGCTCTTGGTTCCATGCACGGTGCCAGGGATTTTCATGCTCAGGGTGTCATGCTCGTTGCCAGGGGTTTCATGCACTGGGTGTCATGCTCGTTGCTAGGGGGTAGTGCTTGTTGCTAGGGCCGTGCTCCCAGTGCCAGATATTCCCCCACAGTGCCAGGTACATGCCCCCAGTGCCAAATATACCCCCCCCCAGTGCCACATATGCCCCCAGTGCCAGATATTCCCCCACAGTGCCAAGTATATGCCCCCAGTCCCAGATATTCCCCCACAGTGCCAGGTACATGCCCCCAGTGCCAAATATACCCCCCCAGTGCCACATATGCCCCCAGTGCCAGATATTCCCCAACAGTGCCACATATGCCCCCTCAGTGCCTGCTCCCCTCAGTGCCAGATATTCCCCCACAGTGCCAGGTATATGCCCCCAGTGCCAGATATTCCCCCACAGTGCCACTTATGCCCCCTCAGTGCCTGCTCCCCCCCAGTGCCAGATATTCCCCCACAGTGCCAGGTATATGCCCCAGTGCCAGATATTCCCCCACAGTGCCACATATGCCCCCTCAGTGCCTGCTCCCCCCAGTGCCAGATATTCCCCCACAGTGCCAGGTATATGCCCCCAGTGCCAGATATTCCCCCACAGTGCCACTTATGCCCCCTCAGTGCCTGCTCCCCCCAGTGCCAGATATTCCCCCACAGTGCCAGGTATATGCCCCAGTGCCAGATATTCCCCCACAGTGCCACATATGCCCCCTCAGTGCCTGCTCCCCCCAGTGCCAGATATTCCCCCACAGTGCCAGGTATATGCCCCCTGTGCTAGATATTCCCCCACAGTGCTAGGTATATGCCCCCAGTGCCAGATATTCTCCCACAGTGCCACATATGCCCTCTCAGTGTCTGCTCCCCCAAGTGCCAGATATTCCCCCACAGTGCCAGGTATATGCCCCCAGTGCCAGATATTCCCCCACAGTGCCAGGTATATCCCTCCAGTGCTAGATTTTCCCCCACAGTGCCACATATGCCCTCCTCAGTACCTGCTTCCCCTCCCCCTCCTCCTTTGTGTTTCAGGGACACGGAGGGCAGAGCGCGCGCCTCTCCCGTGTCCCTCCTGGCTCTCCGGCCGGTCTAATAAAGGAAGTGCCGGTTCGTGAGCCAATCAGAGCTCACGAACGGCACTTCCTTTATTAGACCGGCCGGAGAGCCAGGAGGAATACGGGAGAGGCGCGCGCTCTGCCCTCCGTGTCCCTCCAACACAGCAGCGGAGGGAAGGAGACCGCAGATTGACATGCGGACGCTCGTCCGCATGTCAATCTGTGCTAAGTCAGTGGCGCCCCCGCAGCCCCTCGCCCCCAAGCCACTGCGAGGACTGCGGGGGCAGTAGTTACGCCACTGGCAGTGGCCTACTGTACCGTAATGCTATATATTATATACTGGTAGTCAGCAAACTGTGCAAAACTGAAATGCACCACAGGTATGGATGGATAGTATACTTGACGACACAGAGGTAGGTACAGCAGTGGCCTACTGTACTGTAATGCTATATATTATATACTGGTGGTCAGCAAACTATGCAAAACTGAAATGCACCACAGGTATGGATGAATAGTATACTTGACGACACAGAGGTAGGTACAGCAGTGGCCTACTGTACCGTACTGCTATATATTATATACTGCTGGTCAGCAAACTGTGCAAAACTGAAATGCACCACAGGTATGGATGGATAGTATACTTGACGACACAGAGGTAGGTACAGCAGTGGCCTACTGTACCGTAATGCTATATATTATATACTGGTAGTCAGCAAACTGTGCAAAACTGAAATGCACCACAGGTATGGATGGATAGTATACTTGACGACACAGAGGTAGGTAGAGCAGTGGCCTACTGTACCGTACTGCTATATATTATATACTGGTGGTCAGCAAACTATGCAAAACTTAAATGCACCACAGGTATGGATGGATAGTATACTTGACGACACAGAGGTAGGTAGAGCAGTGGCCTACTGTACCGTAATGCTATATATTATATACTGGTGGTCAGCAAACTGTGCAAAACTGAAATGCACCACAGGTATGGATGGGTATACTTGACGACACAGAGGTAGGTAGAGCAGTGGCCTACTGTACCGTACTGCTATATATTATATACTGGTGGTCAGCAAACTGTGCAAAACTTAAATGCACCACAGGTATGGATGGATAGTATACTTGACGACACAGAGGTAGGTACAGCAGTGGCCTACTGTACCGTAATGCTATATATTATATACTGGTGGTCAGCAAACTGTGCAAAACTGAAATGCACCACAGGTATGGATGGATAGTATACTTGACGACACAGAGGTAGGTACAGCAGTGGCCTTCTGTACCGTACTCCTATATATTATATACTGGGGGTCAGCAAAATTATACACTGTACTCCTACTATATACTACAATGCAGCACAGATATGGAATGTTTTTCAGGCAGACAACGTATACTGGTGGTCACTGGTCAGCAAAACTCTGCACTGTACTCCTCCTATATAATACTGCTGGTCCCCAGTCCCCACAATAAAGCAGTGTGAGCACAGATATATGCAGCACACTGAGCACAGATAAGGAGCGTTTTTTTTAGGCAGAGAACGGATAAAACTGGTGGTCACTGATCAGCAAAACTCTGCACTGTACTCCTCCTATATTAATAATACAGCTGCTCCCCAGTACCCAGAATTAAGATATAAGCAAGCACAAATATTTGCATCAACAATGAATAAACGGAGAGGACGCCAGCCACGTCCTCTCCCTAACATTTCCAATGCACGAGTGAAAATGGCGGCGACGCGCGGCTGCTTATATAGAATCCGAATCTCGCGAGAATCCGACAGCGGGATGATGACGTTCGGGCGCGCTCGGGTTAACCGAGCCATATGGGAGAATCCGAGAATGCCTCGGACCCGTGTAAAATGGGTGAAGTTCGGGGGGGGTTCGGTTTCCGAGGAACCGAACCCGTTCATCACTAGTTTAAACACAAACGGGGTAGTGCAAGGTGAAGCATGTTGTAAGCAGTAAGCACAGACACTTGGAGTATGCAAGATTATTGAAGATGATACAGGCACTAGGAACATGCAGGATAACGGTAGATGATACAGGCACTAGGAACGCAGGATAAATGCAGATGATACAGACACTAGGAACACGCAGGATAACTGCAGATGATACAGGGACTAGGAACACGCAGGATAACTGCAGATAATACAGACACTGGGAACACGCAGGATAACTGCAGATGACACAGGCACTGGGAACACGCAGGATAACTGCAGATGATACAGACACTAGGAACATGCAGGATAACTGCAGATGATACAGACACTGGGAACACGCAGGATAACTGCAGATGATACATACACTGGGAACACGCAGGATAACTGCAGATGATACAGACACTAGGAACATGCAGGATAACTGCAGATGATACAGACACTAGGAACATGCAGGATAACTGCAGATGATACAGACACTGGGAACACGCAGGATAACTGCAGATGATACAGACACTAGGAACATGCAGGATAACTGCAGATGATACAGACACTAGGAACATGCAGGATAACTGCAGATGATACAGACACTAGGAACACGCAGGATAACTGCAGAAGATACAGACACTAGGAACACGCAGGATAACTGCAGATGATACAGACACTAGGAACATGCAGGATAACTGCAGATGATACAGACACTAGGAACACGCAGGATAACTGCAGATGATACAGACACTGGGAACACGCAGGATAACTGCAGATGATACAGACACTAGGAACATGCAGGATAACTGCAGATGATACAGACACTAGGAACACGCAGGATAACTGCAGATGATACAGACACTGGGAACACGCAGGATAACTGCAGATGATACAGACACTAGGAACATGCAGGATAACTGCAGATGATACAGACACTAGGAACACGCAGGATAACTGCAGATGATACAGACACTAGGAACACGCAGAATAACTGCAGAAGATACAGACACTAGGAACATGCAGGATAACTGCAGATGATACAGACACTGGGAACATGCAGGATAACTGCAGATGATACAGGCACTAGGAACACGCAGGATAACTGCAGATGATACAGACACTGGGAACACGCAGGATAACTGCAGATGATACAGAACTAGGAACACGCAGGATAACTGCAGATGATACAGACACTAGGAACACGCAGGATAACTGCAGATGATACAGGCACTAGGAACACGCAGGATAACTGCAGATGATACAGACACTAGGAACACGCAGAATAACTGCAGAAGATACAGACACTAGGAACACGCAGGATAACTGCAGATGATACAGACACTAGGAACACGCAGGATAACTGCAGATGATACAGACACTAGGAACATGCAGGATAACTGCAGATGATACAGACACTAGGAACACGTAGGATAACTGCAGATGATACAGGCACTAGGAACACGTAGGATAACTGCAGATGATACAGACACTAGGAACACGCAGAATAACTGCAGAAGATACAGACACTAGGAACACGCAGGATAACTGCAGATGATACAGGCACTAGGAACACGTAGGATAACTGCAGATGATACAGACACTAGGAACACGCAGAATAACTGCAGAAGATACAGACACTAGGAACACGCAGGATAACTGCAGATGATACAGGCACTAGGAACACGCAGGATAACTGTAGATGATACAGACACTAGGAACACGCAGGATAACTGTAGATGATACAGACACTAGGAACACGCAGGATAACTGTAGATGATACAGGCACTAGGAACACGCAGGATAACTGCAGATGATACAGGCACTAGGAACATGCAGGATAACTGCAGATGATACAGGCACTAGGAACACGCAGGATAACTGCAGATGATACAGGCACTAGGAACACGCAGGAAAACTGCAGATGATACAGACACTAGGAACACGCAGGATAACTGCAGATGATACAGACACTAGGAACACGCAGGATAACTGCAGATGATACAGACACTAGGAACACGCAGGATAACTGCAGATGATACAGACACTAGGAACATGCAGGATAACTGCAGATGATACAGACACTAGGAACACGCAGGATAACTGCAGATGATACAGACACTAGGAACACGCAGGATAACTGCAGATGATACAGACACTAGGAACAGGCAGGATAACTGCAGATGATACAGGCACTAGGAACACGCAGGATAACTGCAGATGATACAGGCACTAGGAACACGCAGGATAACTGCAGATGATACAGACACTGGGAACACGCAGGATAACTGCAGATGATACAGGCACTGGGAACACGCAGGATAACTGCAGATGATACAGACACTGGGAACACGCAGGATAACTGCAGATGATACAGACACTGGGAACACGCAGGATAACTGCAGATGATACAGACACTGGGAACACGCAGGATAACTGCAGATGATACAGACACTGGGAACACGCAGGATAACTGCAGATGATACAGACACTGGGAACACGCAGGATAACTGCAGATGATACAGACACTAGGAACACGCAGGATAACTGCAGATGATACATACACTGGGAACACGCAGGATAACTGCAGATGATACAGACACTAGGAACATGCAGGATAACTGCAGATGATACAGGCACTAGGAACACACAGGATAACTGTAGATGATACAGACACTGGGAACACGCAGGATAACTGCAGATGATACAGACACTAGGAACACGCAGGATAACTGCAGATGATACAGACACTAGGAACACGCAGGATAACTGTAGATGATACAGGCACTAGGAACACGCAGGATAACTGCAGATGATACAGACACTAGGAACACGCAGGATAACTGCAGATGATACAGACACTGGGAACACGCAGGATAACTGCAGATGATACAGGCACTAGGAACACGCAGGATAACTGCAGATGATACAGGCACTAGGAACATGCAGGATAACTGCAGATGAAACAGACACTGGGAACACGCAGGATAACTGCAGATGATACAGGCACTAGGAACACGCAGGATAACTGCAGATGATACAGGCACTAGGAACACGCAGGATAACTGCAGATGATACAGGCACTAGGAACATGAATGATAAATGCAGATGATACAGACACTGGGAACATGCAGGATAACTGCAGATGATACAGACACTAGGAATATGCAGGATGACTGCAGATGATACAGACACTAGGAACACGCAGGATAACTGCAGATGATACAGACACCAGGAACACGCAGGATAACTGCAGATGATACAGGCAATAGGATCGTGCAGGATAACTGCAGATGATACAGGCCCTAGGAACACGCAGGATAACTGCAGATGATACAGGCACTAGGAACATGCAGGATAACTGCAGATGATACAGGCACTAGGAACACGTAGGATAACTGCAGATGATACAGGCACTAGGAACGTGCAGTATAACTGCAGATGATACAGGCACTAGGAACGTGCAGGATAACTGTAGATGATACAGGCACTAGGAACACGCAGGATAACTGCAGATGATACAGACACTAGGAACACGCAGGATAACTGCAGATGATACAGGCACTAGGAACACGCAGGATAACTGTAGATGATACAGGCACTAGGAACGTGCAGTATAACTGCAGATGATACAGGCACTAGGAACACGCAGGATAACTGCAGATGATACAGACACTAGGAACACGCAGGATAACTGCAGATGATGCAGGCACTGGGAACATGCAGGATAACTGCAGATGATGCAGACACTAGGAACATGCAGGATAACTGCAGATGATACAGGCACTAGGAACACGCAGGATAACTGCAGATGATACAGACACTAGGAACACGCAGGATAACTGCAGATGATACAGACACTGGGAACACGCAGGATAACTGTAGATGATACAGGCACTAGGAACACGCAGGATAACTGCAGATGATACAGGCACTAGGAACACGCAGGATAACTGCAGATGATACAGGCACTAGGAACACGCAGGATAACTGCAGATGATACAGACACTAGGAACACGCAGGATAACTGCAGATGATACAGGCACTGGGAACACGCAGGATAACTGCAGATGATACAGACACTAGGAACACGCAGGATAACTGCAGATGATACAGGCACTGGGAACACGCAGGATAACTGCAGATGATACAGACACTAGGAACACGCAGGATAACTGCAGATTATACAGACACTGGGAACACGCAGGATAACTGCAGATGATACAGACACTGGGAACACGCAGGATAACTGCAGATGATACAGACACTGGGAACACGCAGGATAACTGCAGATGATACAGACACTAGGAACACGCAGGATAACTGCAGATGATACAGACACTAGGAACACGCAGGATAACTGCAGATGATACATACACTGGGAACACGCAGGATAACTGCAGATGATACAGACACTAGGAACACGCAGGATAACTGAACACGCAGGATAACTGCAGATGATACAGGCACTAGGAACACACAGGATAACTGTAGATGATACAGACACTGGGAACACGCAGGATAACTGCAGATGATACAGACACTAGGAACACGCAGGATAACTGCAGATGATACAGACACTAGGAACACGCAGGATAACTGTAGATGATACAGGCACTAGGAACACGCAGGATAACTGCAGATGATACAGACACTAGGAACACGCAGGATAACTGCAGATGATACAGACACTGGGAACACGCAGGATAACTGCAGATGATACAGGCACTAGGAACACGCAGGATAACTGCAGATGATACAGGCACTAGGAACATGCAGGATAACTGCAGATGAAACAGACACTGGGAACACGCAGGATAACTGCAGATGATACAGGCACTAGGAACACGCAGGATAACTGCAGATGATACAGGCACTAGGAACACGCAGGATAACTGCAGATGATACAGGCACTAGGAACATGAATGATAAATGCAGATGATACAGACACTGGGAACATGCAGGATAACTGCAGATGATACAGACACTAGGAATATGCAGGATGACTGCAGATGATACAGACACTAGGAAAACGCAGGATAACTGCAGATGATACAGACACCAGGAACACGCAGGATAACTGCAGATGATACAGGCAATAGGATCGTGCAGGATAACTGCAGATGATACAGGCCCTAGGAACACGCAGGATAACTGCAGATGATACAGGCACTAGGAACATGCAGGATAACTGCAGATGATACAGGCACTAGGAACACGTAGGATAACTGCAGATGACACAGGCACTAGGAACGTGCAGTATAACTGCAGATGATACAGGCACTAGGAACGTGCAGGATAACTGTAGATGATACAGGCACTAGGAACACGCAGGATAACTGCAGATGATACAGACACTAGGAACACGCAGGATAACTGCAGATGATACAGGCACTAGGAACACGCAGGATAACTGTAGATGATACAGGCACTAGGAACGTGCAGTATAACTGCAGATGATACAGGCACTAGGAACACGCAGGATAACTGCAGATGATACAGACACTAGGAACACGCAGGATAACTGCAGATGATGCAGACACTAGGAACACGCAGGATAACTGCAGATGATACAGGCACTAGGAACACGCAGGATAACTGCAGATGATACAGGCACTAGGAACACGCAGGATAACTGCAGATGATACAGACACTAGGAACACGCAGGATAACTGCAGATGATACAGACACTGGGAACACGCAGGATAACTGTAGATGATACAGGCACTAGGAACACGCAGGATAACTGCAGATGATACAGGCACTAGGAACACGCAGGATAACTGCAGATGATACAGGCACTAGGAACACGCAGGATAACTGCAGATGATACAGACACTAGGAACACGCAGGATAACTGCAGATGATACAGGCACTGGGAACACGCAGGATAACTGCAGATGATACAGACACTAGGAACACGCAGGATAACTGCAGATGATACAGGCACTGGGAACACGCAGGATAACTGCAGATGATACAGACACTAGGAACACGCAGGATAACTGCAGATTATACAGACACTGGGAACACGCAGGATAACTGCAGATGATACAGGCACAGGGAACACGCAAGATAACTGCAGATGATACAGGCACTGGGAACATGCAGGATAACTGCAGATGATACAGACACTAGGAACACGCAGGATAACTGCAGATGATACAGGCACTGGGAACATGCAGGATAACTGCAGATGATACAGACACTAGGAACATGCAGGATAACTGCAGATGATACAGGCACTAGGAACACGCAGGATAACTGCAGATGATACAGGCACTAGGAACTAGAGATGAGCGGGTTCGGTTTCTCTGAATCCGAACCCGCCAGAACTTCATGTTTTTTTTCACGGGTCCGAGCGACTCGGATCTTCCCGCCTTGCTCGGTTAACCCGAGCGCGCCCGAACGTCATCATGACGCTGTCGGATTCTCGCGAGGCTCGGATTCTATCGCGAGACTCGGATTCTATATAAGGAGCCGCGCGTCGCCGCCATTTTCACACGTGCATTGAGATTGATAGGGAGAGGACGTGGCTGGCGTCCTCTCCGTTTAGACACTTGATTTACTAATTTTGGGGAGCATTAGGAGTACTCAGTAGTGTACAGTGCAGAGTTTTGCTGATAGTGACCAGTGACCACCACTTTTATTTATAACCTGTTCTCTGCCTGAAAAAAGCGATACACAGCACACAGTGACTCAGTCACATACCATATCTGTGTGCACTGCTCAGGCTCAGGCCAGTGTGCTGCATCATCTATATATATTATATATCTGTCTGACTGCTCAGCTCACACAGCTTATAATTGTGGGGGAGACTGGGGAGCACTACTGCAGTGCCAGTTATAGGTTATAGCAGGAGCCAGGAGTACATAATATTATATTAAAATTAAACAGTGCACACTTTTGCTGCAGGAGTGCCACTGCCAGTGTGACTAGTGACCAGTGACCTGACCACCAGTATATAATATTAGTAGTATACTATCTCTTTATCAACCAGTCTATATTAGCAGCAGACACAGTACAGTGCGGTAGTTCACGGCTGTGGCTACCTCTGTGTCGGCACTCGGCAGCCCGTCCATAATTGTATATACCAGTGACCTAACCGTGGTTTTTTTTTCTTTCTTTATACATACATACTAGTTACGAGTATACTATCTCTTTATCAACCAGTCTATATATTAGCAGCAGACACAGTACAGTGCGGTAGTTCACGGCCGTGGCTACCTCTGTGTCGGCACTCGGCAGCCCGTCCATAATTGTATATACCACCTAACCGTGGTTTTTTTATCTTTCTTTATACATACATACTAGTTACGAGTATACTATCTCTTTATCAACCAGTCTATATATTAGCAGCAGACACAGTACAGTGCGGTAGTTCACGGCTGTGGCTACCTCTGTGTCGGCACTCGGCAGCCCGTCCATAATTGTATATACCAGTGACCTAACCGTGTTTTTTTTTTCTTTCTTTATACATACATACTAGTTACGAGTATACTATCTCTTTATCAACCAGTCTATATATTAGCAGCAGACACAGTACAGTGCGGTAGTTCACGGCTGTGGCTACCTCTGTGTCGGCACTCGGCAGCCCGTCCATAATTGTATATACCACCTAACCGTGGTTTTTTTTTCTTTCTTTATACATACATACTAGTTACGAGTATACTATCTCTTTATCAACCAGTCTATATATTAGCAGCAGACACAGTACAGTGCGGTAGTTCACGGCTGTGGCTACCTCTGTGTCGGCACTCGGCAGCCCGTCCATAATTGTATATACCAGTGACCTAACTGTGGTTTTTTTTTCTTTCTTTATACATACATACTAGTTACGAGTATACTATCTCTTTATCAACCAGTCTATATATTAGCAGCAGACACAGTACAGTGCGGTAGTTCACGGCTGTGGCTACCTCTGTGTCGGCACTCGGCAGCCCGTCCATAATTGTATATACCAGTGACCTAACCGTGGTTTTTTTTTCTTTCTTTATACATACATACTAGTTACGAGTATACTATCTCTTTATCAACTAGTCTATATATTAGCAGCAGACACAGTACAGTGCGGTAGTTCACGGCTGTGGCTACCTCTGTGTCGGCACTCGGCAGCCCGTCCATAATTGTATATACCAGTGACCTAACCGTGGTTTTTTTTTCTTTCTTTATACATACATACTAGTTACGAGTATACTATCTCTTTATCAACCAGTCTATATATTAGCAGCAGACACAGTACAGTGCGGTAGTTCACGGCTGTGGCTACCTCTGTGTCGGCACTCGGCAGCCCGTCCATAATTGTATATACCACCTAACCGTGGTTTTTTTTTCTTTCTTTATACATACATACTAGTTACGAGTATACTATCTCTTTATCAACCAGTCTATATATTAGCAGCAGACACAGTACAGTGCGGTAGTTCACGGCTGTGGCTACCTCTGTGTCGGCACTCGGCAGCCCGTCCATAATTGTATATACCACCTAACCGTGGTTTTTTTTTCTTTCTTTATACATACATACTAGTTACGAGTATACTATCTCTTTATCAACCAGTCTATATATTAGCAGCAGACACAGTACAGTGCGGTAGTTCACGGCTGTGGCTACCTCTGTGTCGGCACTCGGCAGCCCGTCCATAATTGTATATACCACCTAACCGTGGTTTTTTTTTCTTTCTTTATACATACATACTAGTTACGAGTATACTATCTCTTTATCAACCAGTCTATATATTAGCAGCAGACACAGTACAGTGCGGTAGTTCACGGCTGTGGCTACCTCTGTGTCGGCACTCGGCAGCCCATCCATAATTGTATATACCACCTAACCGTGGTTTTTTTTTCTTTCTTTATACATACATACTAGTTACGAGTATACTATCTCTTTATCAACCAGTCTATATATTAGCAGCAGACACAGTACAGTGCGGTAGTTCACGGCTGTGGCTACCTCTGTGTCGGCACTCGGCAGCCCGTCCATAATTGTATATACCACCTAACCGTGGTTTTTTTTTCTTTCTTTATACATACATACTAGTTACGAGTATACTATCTCTTTATCAACCAGTCTATATATTAGCAGCAGACACAGTACAGTGCGGTAGTTCACGGCTGTGGCTACCTCTGTGTCGGCACTCGGCAGCCCGTCCATAATTGTATACTAGTATCCAATCCATCCATCTCCATTGTTTACCTGAGGTGCCTTTTAGTTGTGCCTATTAAAATATGGAGAACAAAAATGTTGAGGTTCCAAAATTAGGGAAAGATCAAGATCCACTTCCACCTCGTGCTGAAGCTGCTGCCACTAGTCATGGCCGAGACGATGAAATGCCAGCAACGTCGTCTGCCAAGGCCGATGCCCAATGGCATAGTACAGAGCATGTCAAAACCAAAACACCAAATATCAGTAAAAAAAGGACTCCAAAACCTAAAATAAAATTGTCGGAGGAGAAGCGTAAACTTGCCAATATGCCATTTACCACACGGAGTGGCAAGGAACGGCTGAGGCCCTGGCCTATGTTCATGGCTAGTGGTTCAGCTTCACATGAGGATGGAAGCACTCAGCCTCTCGCTAGAAAACTGAAAAGACTCAAGCTGGCAAAAGCACCGCAAAGAACTGTGCGTTCTTTGAAATCCCAAATCCACAAGGAGAGTCCAATTGTGTCGGTTGCGATGCCTGACCTTCCCAACACTGGACGTGAAGAGCATGCGCCTTCCACCATTTGCACGCCCCCTGCAAGTGCTGGACGGAGCACCCGCAGTCCAGTTCCTGATAGTCAGATTGAAGATGTCAGTGTTGAAGTACACCAGGATGAGGAGGATATGGGTGTTGCTGGCGCTGGGGAGGAAATTGACCAGGAGGATTCTGATGGTGAGGTGGTTTGTTTAAGTCAGGCACCCGGGGAGACACCTGTTGTCCGTGGGAGGAATATGGCCGTTGACATGCCAGGTGAAAATACCAAAAAAATCAGCTCTTCGGTGTGGAGGTATTTCACCAGAAATGCGGACAACAGGTGTCAAGCCGTGTGTTCCCTTTGTCAAGCTGTAATAAGTAGGGGTAAGGACGTTAACCACCTCGGAACATCCTCCCTTATACGTCACCTGCAGCGCATTCATAATAAGTCAGTGACAAGTTCAAAAACTTTGGGTGACAGCGGAAGCAGTCCACTGACCAGTAAATCCCTTCCTCTTGTAACCAAGCTCACGCAAACCACCCCACCAACTCCCTCAGTGTCAATTTCCTCCTTCCCCAGGAATGCCAATAGTCCTGCAGGCCATGTCACTGGCAAGTCTGACGAGTCCTCTCCTGCCTGGGATTCCTCCGATGCATCCTTGCGTGTAACGCCTACTGCTGCTGGCGCTGCTGTTGTTGCCGCTGGGAGTCGATGGTCATCCCAGAGGGGAAGTCGTAAGCCCACTTGTACTACTTCCAGTAAGCAATTGACTGTTCAACAGTCCTTTGCGAGGAAGATGAAATATCACAGCAGTCATCCTACTGCAAAGCGGATAACTGAGTCCTTGACAACTATGTTGGTGTTAGACGTGCGTCCGGTATCCGCCGTTAGTTCACAGGGAACTAGACAATTTATTGAGGCAGTGTGCCCCCGTTACCAAATACCATCTAGGTTCCACTTCTCTAGGCAGGCGATACCGAGAATGTACACGGACGTCAGAAAAAGACTCACCAGTCTCCTAAAAAATGCAGTTGTACCCAATGTCCACTTAACCACGGACATGTGGACAAGTGGAGCAGGGCAGGGTCAGGACTATATGACTGTGACAGCCCACTGGGTAGATGTATGGACTCCCGCCGCAAGAACAGCAGCGGCGGCACCAGTAGCAGCATCTCGCAAACGCCAACTCTTTCCTAGGCAGGCTACGCTTTGTATCACCGCTTTCCAGAATACGCACACAGCTGAAAACCTCTTACGGCAACTGAGGAAGATCATCGCGGAATGGCTTACCCCAATTGGACTCTCCTGTGGATTTGTGGCATCGGACAACGCCAGCAATATTGTGTGTGCATTAAATATGGGCAAATTCCAGCACGTCCCATGTTTTGCACATACCTTGAATTTGGTGGTGCAGAATTTTTTAAAAAACGACAGGGGCGTGCAAGAGATGCTGTCGGTGGCCAGAAAAATTGCGGGACACTTTCGGCGTACAGGCACCACGTACAGAAGACTGGAGCACCACCAAAAACTACTGAACCTGCCCTGCCATCATCTGAAGCAAGAAGTGGTAACGAGGTGGAATTCAACCCTCTATATGCTTCAGAGGTTGGAGGAGCAGCAAAAGGCCATTCAAGCCTATACAATTGAGCACGATATAGGAGATGGAATGCACCTGTCTCAAGTGCAGTGGAGAATGATTTCAACGTTGTGCAAGGTTCTGATGCCCTTTGAACTTGCCACACGTGAAGTCAGTTCAGACACTGCCAGCCTGAGTCAGGTCATTCCCCTCATCAGGCTTTTGCAGAAGAAGCTGGAGGCATTGAAGAAGGAGCTAAAAGGGAGCGATTCCGCTAGGCATGTGGGACTTGTGGATGCAGCCCTTAATTCGCTTAACAAGGATTCACGGGTGGTCAATCTGTTGAAATCAGAGCACTACATTTTGGCCACCGTGCTCGATCCTAGATTTAAAGCCTACCTTGGATCTCTCTTTCCGGCAGACACAGGTCTGCTGGGGTTGAAAGACCTGCTGGTGACAAAATTGTCAAGTCAAGCGGAACGCGACCTGTCAACATCTCCTCCTTCACATTCTCCCGCAACTGGGGGTGCGAGGAAAAGGCTCAGAATTCCGAGCCCACCCGCTGGCGGTGATGCAGGGCAGTCTGGAGCGACTGCTGATGCTGACATCTGGTCCGGACTGAAGGACCTGACAACGATTACGGACATGTCGTCTACTGTCACTGCATATGATTCTCTCAACATTGATAGAATGGTGGAGGATTATATGAGTGACCGCATCCAAGTAGGCACGTCACACAGTCCGTACTTATACTGGCAGGAAAAAGAGGCAATTTGGAGGCCCTTGCACAAACTGGCTTTATTCTACCTAAGTTGCCCTCCCACAAGTGTGTACTCCGAAAGAGTGTTTAGTGCCGCCGCTCACCTTGTCAGCAATCGGCGTACGAGGTTACATCCAGAAAATGTGGAGAAGATGATGTTCATTAAAATGAATTATAATCAATTCCTCCGCGGAGACATTGACCAGCAGCAATTGCCTCCACAAAGTACACAGGGAGCTGAGATGGTGGATTCCAGTGGGGACGAATTGATAATCTGTGAGGAGGGGGATGTACACGGTGATATATCGGAGGGTGAAGATGAGGTGGACATCTTGCCTCTGTAGAGCCAGTTTGTGCAAGGAGAGATTAATTGCTTCTTTTTTGGGGGGGGTCCAAACCAACCCGTCATATCAGTCACAGTCGTGTGGCAGACCCTGTCACTGAAATGATGGGTTGGTTAAAGTGTGCATGTCCTGTTTTGTTTATACAACATAAGGGTGGGTGGGAGGGCCCAAGGACAATTCCATCTTGCACCTCTTTTTTCTTTTCTTTTTCTTTGCATCATGTGCTGATTGGGGAGGTTTTTTTTGGAAGGGACATCCTGCGTGACACTGCAGTGCCACTCCTAGATGGGCCCGGTGTTTGTGACGGCCACTAGGGTCGCTAATCTTACTCACACAGTCAGCTACCTCATTGCGCCTCTTTTTTTCTTTGCGTCATGTGCTGTTTGGGGAGGGTTTTTTGGAAGGGACATCCTGCGTGACACTGCAGTGCCACTCCTAGATGGGCCCGGTGTTTGTGTCGGCCACTAGGGTCGCTAATCTTACTCACACAGCTACCTCATTGCGCCTCTTTTTTTCTTTGCGTCATGTGCTGTTTGGGGAGGGTTTTTTGGAAGGGCCATCCTGCGTGACACTGCAGTGCCACTCCTAGATGGGCCCGGTGTTTGTGTCGGCCACTAGGGTCGCTAATCTTACTCACACAGCTACCTCATTGCGCCTCTTTTTTTCTTTGCGTCATGTGCTGTTTGGGGAGGGTTTTTTTGAAGGGACATCCTGCGTGACACTGCAGTGCCACTCCTAGATGGGCCCGGTGTTTGTGTCGGCCACTAGGGTCGCTTATCTTACTCACACAGCGACCTCGGTGCAAATTTTAGGACTAAAAATAATATTGTGAGGTGTGAGGTATTCAGAATAGACTGAAAATGAGTGGAAATTATGGTTTTTGAGGTTAATAATACTTTGGGATCAAAATGACCCCCAAATTCTATGATTTAAGCTGTTTTTTAGTGTTTTTGGAAAAAAACACCCGAATCCAAAACACACCCGAATCCGACAAAAAAAATTCGGTGAGGTTTTGCCAAAACGCGGTCGAACCCAAAACACGGCCGCGGAACCGAACCCAAAACCAAAACACAAAACCCGAAAAATTTCAGGCGCTCATCTCTACTAGGAACACGCAGGATAACTGCAGATGATACAGGCACTAGGAACACGCAGGATAACTGCAGATGATACAGACACTGGGAACATGCAGGATAACTGCAGATGATACAGACACTGGGAACATGCAGGATAACTGCAGATGATACAGGCACTGGGAACATGCAGGATAACTGCAGATGATACAGACACTAGGAACATGCAGGATAACTGCAGATGATACAGGCACTAGGAACACGCAGGATAACTGCAGATGATACAGGCACTAGGAACACGCAGGATAACTGCAGATGATACAGACACTGGGAACATGCAGGATAACTGCAGATGATACAGACACTGGGAACATGCAGGATAACTGCAGATGATACAGGCACTGGGAACACGCAGGATAACTGCAGATGATACAGGCACTAGGAACACGCAGGATAACTGCAGATGATACAGGCACTAGGAACACGCAGGATAACTGCAGATGATACAGGCACTAGGAACACGCAGGATAACTGCAGATGATACAGACACTGGGAACATGCTGGATAACTGCAGATGATACAGGCACTGGGAACATGCAGGATAACTGCAGATGATACAGACACTGGGAACACGCAGGATAACTGCAGATGATACAGACACTGGGAACATGCAGGATAACTGCAGATGATACAGGCACTGGGAACATGCAGGATAACTGCAGATGATACAGGCACTGGGAACACGCAGGATAACTGCAGATGATACAGACACTGGGAACGCGCAGAATATCTGCAGATGATACAGACACTGGGAACATGCAGGATAGCCAGTAGCAGGTCTTGCCACAGTTTTTTATTTTTTTTATTTTAGGGTTTCAAAGCAGCGCTACTCCAGGGGGCACATACTGGGGCACTGCTACTGGGGGCACAACTACTGGGGGCATTACTAAAGGGGGCACTTCTACAGAGGGAACAGCTACTGGGGGGAAATTAACTGGGGGCACAACTACAGGGGGCACATCTACTGGGGACACTACTACTGGGGACACAACTACTGGGGCACAGCTACTGGGGACACTACTACTGGGGACACAACTACTGGGGCACAGCTACTGGGGACAAATCTACAGGGGGCACATACTGGGGGCACTACTACAGGGGAACTGCTACAGGGTGCAAATCAACTGGGGGCACAGCTAGAAGGGGCACAGCTACTGGGGGCACTACTACAGGGGGCACATACAGGGGGCACTGCTACTGGGGGCACAGCTACAAGGGGCACAACTACAGGGGGCACTACTAAAGGGGGCATTGCTACAGGGGTAACAGCTACTGGGGTAAAATTTACTGGGGGCACAGCTGCTGGGGGTACAGCTATTGCGGGCACATCAACTGGGGGCACACCTACTGGGGGCACAGCTACAGGGGCCACAAGTACAGGGGTACTACAGGGGGGCACAGGTACAGGGGGATAACTGTGGGCATGCCCCTTCCCTATGAAGAAGCCATGCCCCCTCCCTATGCAGAAGCCAGGTCCATGTTTTGGGGCGTGCACCAACTGTATTTTACCCGGAAAGGGGGGGGGGGGGGGGAGCACCACAGGAAACTTTCACCCTGGGCGCCACAAGGTCTAAAACTGGCCCTGAGGATAACTGCAGATGATACAGAAAAAAGGAACATGCAGGATAACTGCACATGATACAGGCACTGGGAATTGCAGACAAGGTTGTGGGATTTTATTATTGTTGAAAGAGGAGTGAGCTTCTGCTCAGACCCCAGTCTTCCTGTTCTCCGGGGAGGCTTCATGCCCTATCCCAAGATGGCCACCGAGGTCACTTCTGAGCATGTGCTGAGGCCATCTTCTCTTTACTGTGTAGACTTGGTGGGAGGTAGACGTCTCCTGATCGATAGATGATATTCCGGTGTTCCTGCAATGCTGGTGTTCTGTATGAAACACTGCTCGGCTCAAGCTGTGCTCCCTCACCAGTGTACATATAAAGTGTGCGGTGTAACGTGAAACAGGTTCGGTTAAGATCAGAGAGGTGAACCTGCTTTACCCCTCAGACACAATGACCACACTGAATGCTGGATCCAACTCCATTTTATTGTTGCAAAACTGAACCGTGTAAAGAGTAACAATTTCAAGGATACATGTGAACCGTATGCAGCAGTTTACACAAACAGTTTCATCCCTTGAACCATTTTCATTAAGAAGCAGAGAAGTGGAACAATTATATGAAATCAGGCTGGCTTTGGCTTAGTATACAAATCAGTCACTATACCAGCCATAGCAGTAGCGTAGTACACAGGTGAGATAAGAAGCACGTAGCAAACAGGTGCATCAACAAAGCAGACTGGTCTTGGTTTTAATTTTAATTACCACAAAATATCAATTCCATTCTACACCAAATCGCACAGTGTCTAAACCCAAACCACTGGGCTATCCTGTCAGCTTCAGCAGCATCACTTTAAACTCACTAAATTGACATTAACTCAAATACATACTGTATGCATTAAAACATTACACTACAGTTCACACTTCAGCAAAACAACGGTCAGCCAGAGATGCACTTAGTCTTAAACATAAACACATTAGTATAATGAATCGCTTTACAGGAATGTGGGGCTCTTGGGAACCTATCCCCTTACTTGTACTGACTGGCTGACACAGGTAAATGAGGGGAGCCTACCCCCTTTAATAAATGTTCTGCGGGTCACCGAACTTAAGGGGAGCTTACCCCCTTGTTAAGGCATATGCAGGGGCACTTGGACGCATGGGGAGCCTTTAATGCTGTCCCCAATATGCAGAGTTCTGCAGCGGAAGGGCTTAAAGCTGGTCTCACCCTTGTTGCGGTGCTTCTGCCACATTGGACCGGCTCCTTGTCTTCGGCGCCATTCGGGATGCAAAGCACAGCACCGGGGGTGCACCCTTGCACAGACGTCCTCGGGCTCAGGGCGCCATCAAGGGGTTCCTCTACGGGTCCTAACCAGGTCTCTGGCTGCGTTGTCCTCAGTGACTCTCCCGGGGTCCTTCCGGGCTCTTCTGCCAATGAAGTACCAGGGGTGTCCTCCACAGGGCCTGTTCTCCCTCCGCCAATCACGGGAGTCTTCCCATTGTGGTTCTCCTGTCCTCGACCGCCTGGGGTCCTTTTCGGGGTCTTCTCTCTGGGGTCATCCTCTACGGTTCCTGCCCGCTCATCACAGGCTGCTCGCTGTCGCTCCTCGGGATCCATGGGATGGAGGTCATCCACGACCTCACTGGATGGGCTGCGGTCTCTCCGGCTCAATGCTCCAGTCTCCTGACAGCTGCGGCACTTCCTGGCATTCTGTTCCAGCTGGCAGTGACATAGGCAACTCTCCTCTGACATTGGTGCTGTGGGGTCCTCCGCACTGCATCACCAGCTGTGGTCCTCCCAGCTACTGGGCATCCACCTCCCCATCGCTGTGCTCCGGAGACTGCATGCTGGGCACCCCAGGTACTCTTTCTCACATTCCTCCAAGGGCTCTCTTTCGCGCTGCGGCGCATCCTTAAATAAGTCCAGGTCCTCTGGCCCACCCCTGTCCTTGGTGGCCACTGGCTCCTCGGCCCCAGCAACAGCCCTCCCCCAGGCCTCTCTGCACTGCGACCCAGAGCACCCAATCAGTTAGGGGGTCAATTTCCTGGGTTCTGCTGTTGCGGATCAGAGGGTGACAACCCAGGAAGCAGTGGCACCAAAACGCCCTGTGAGGAGCTTATGGGGTCACTAAAAGTTCAACCCTTGTACTGTGTGGGCTGTGGGGATGCTCTGGCTATATGGGGGAACAAATATACCAGGGGTTGCCTAAGCTGCTAAAGTAAAAAAAAAAAAAAAATGTATAGGGATATTACACATGTAACAGTGAGTACGGCTGTGCCTGCTATCTATCAATAAACCAACACCACTGGGCTGTTTGTGTTTAGAGCGTGTGCCTATATAACTCTGGGGCAGATGTTTTAAGCCTAACCAGCGATAAGTGCAAGGTGATAACGCACCAGCCAGTCAGCTCCTAACCGTCAATTTACATATTGGAGCTGATTGGCTGGTGCGTTATCACCGTGCGCTTATCACCGCTTTATCACTACTCCAGGCTTAATACATCTGCCCCTCTGTTCCTTTGAAGTGACACACCCGGCTTGCACTCTAGTCCACCCGCTGACATTAAAGTCCCTCTGTACAACGGAAGGAGCTGATAAATCCCAGCACCACTCGGCTCCGTTGCCAGTAACCGGGGATGCTTTCTTGGTTAATTTAAGCGAGTCAAGTCTGATGAAGTAATTTTGCTGGCCCTGGGGATCTGACAGCTTATGGCAAAGCTTTTGCTATTTCACATGAAATTGAGTTAATTTTCACTGAAATTGCTTCTTAACAGACAAACACGTTCCCCATCATCGCCAGCGTATGCCTCTGCTCCTCTATTATTCTTTAATTTAAACACCCTGGCAGCTCAGGATTAATGCCAGGGACACACGTAGATGCTGCAGTGCATGCTGACAGGCAGACTGAGGAGTATTGTGGGTGAAAGCTCCAGGATTTATTGCTGCAACATCCCAGTGACCTGGTTGTAATCTCGCACTTGCACTGCAATACCTGCGATTCCGAATTTATCAATGAATTCCAGAGAGCTCCCTGGTTGGTTGCCCGCAGTCGGCCTGGAAGAGCCTTAATTTTTATTGCAATATAGGGGGTCATTTTGACCCGATCGCTCGCTGCAGTTTGTCGCAGCGCAGCTATCGGGTCAGAACTGCGCATGCACCGGCGCCGCAGTGCGCCGGCGCATGGCAGTCGTCGGTGCCCAGCGATCGCCTCTGAGACAGAGGCGGTCGCTGGGCTGGAGGGGGCTGAACGGTGGTGTTAAGCCGCCATTTAGCAGGCGCGGTCCGGCCAATGCAGACGTGGCCGGACCGCTGGGGGGCGTGGCAGCTGCATGACGTCTCACGTGGCCGCTGCGGCCAGCGGCAACGACAGATAACTCCCGGCCAGCTGCAGGAGCTGCGCTGGCCGGGAGTTACTCCACAGATACAAAGGCTTTTGTATTTGTGCGGGGGTCATCGGCAGTGATATGCGGGGCGGACTAGCCCTGTGCTGGGCGTCCCTCCATATGTTGAGTTTACGATCGTAGCTGTGCTAAATTCAGCACAGCTACGATCAATTCGGAATGACCCCCATAGTTCGCTAACATTTGTTCCACGAAGAGTTCTGATTCTATGTTGCTCGTGTGACGATGCCATACGCAGTTCCGTCTGCACACACACCCTGATTGTCGGCGCCCAGAGACGCAGAATAGAATGGGATGGTGTAGCCACTTATTGCATCCAGCAGGACATAGCGTTACAGCGCAAGACTAGCATTAATAATGTGATAATATCCTGTGGAATATTGTTATTAATGGAGTGCAGTTATAGTCAGGCAGTTACCATATTTCTCTTCTGCCGTTTAGCATGAGCCACGCCTTGCAGCTACGGACGAAGGAGCCATTTTGTCTTACACCGATAATGCGGTATCGAGGCCTGAGCAATTCTGTGGGGTGAGACACGCTTGAGTAGAACTTTGGAATAGATGACACAAATTGGATTGCTGGACAGTTTTTGTAGTAACAGGTATCAGGAAATGATAAAGTAGTAGAGGAAATGATGCTAGCGGGTAGGGATAATGCCAGTAACTTGCAGCTGTATATATGTCACTGGTCGCTGCTGTATATATGTCACTGGTCGCTGCTGTATATATGTCACTGGTTGCTGCTGTATATATGTCACTGGTCGCTGCTGTACAATTGTTGCCGTTATGCATAAATTGAAATAAACGTAAGATATAAGACGGCTCCGGCGATCCACCGCTCCCTGCCATACAAGAGTGATTAAGCTCAGAAAGCTCTGCCTGAGTCAGGACCACAGTCGAGGGTGTAGCTACCATAGGCAATATGGCATACTATGAACTGGGGCACTGTAATGTGACACAATATGAACTGGAAGCACTATAGCATACCTACCAACTTCTTGGTTGAGGGGGTTGGGACGCTTGTGCTGGATAGCCGCATTTGACTGGAAAAGGGGTGTGACCTCGTGTGAAGTGGGTGTGGCCTCACCCGAGTGGGTGTGGCCTTGCAATACTAACCCATTATCCGGCATGTTGGGGACGTGCCCAGCGCGCCCTGAGCAACTGGTCAGCCCCTGCTCACCTCCAACCACCGAATAGATGCCTTGCGCATGTGCACGGCATCTATTGAGAGATCACTCGCTGCTTTACAGAAAAGCGGGTGATCAAAGGATTTCCCAACTGCCCACCCGCGAGACACTGCTGTCTGCGGGAGGGGCAGCCAGGGCCGGTTCTAGACCTTGTGGCACCCAGGACAAAAGTTTCCTGTGGCGCCCCCCCCAAGGTAAAACAGAGTTGGTGCTCACCAAAGGTGGGCGCCCAAAAATAGGGTCGTTCTTCTTCATAGGGAAGGGGCATGGCCACAGTTAACCCCATGTACTTGTGCTCCCCTGTAGTTGTGCCCCCAGTAGCTGTACCCCTAGCAGCTGTGCCCCCAGTAGCTGTGCCCCCTGTAGCTGTGCACCCTGTAGCTGTGTCCCCAGTAGCTGTGCACCCTGTAGCTGTGCCCCCCTGTAGCAGTGCCCCCTAGCTGTGCCCCCTGTAGCTGTGCACCCTGTAGCTGTGTCCCCAGTAGCTGTGCCCCTGTAGCTGTGCCCCCCTGTAGCAGTGCCCCCTAGCTGTGCCCACAGTAGATTTTCCCCCGGTAAATTTGCCTCCAGTAGCTATGCCCCCAGCAGCTGTGCACCCTGTAGCTGTGCCCCCAGTAAATTTGCCCCAAGTAGCTGTGCCCCCTGTAGCAGTGCCCCCAGTGGCTGTGCCCCCAGCAGCTGTGCCCCCTGTAGCTGTGCACCCAGTAGATTTGCCCCTGTAGCTGTGCCCCCTGTAGCAGTGCCCCCTGTAGCTGTGCCCCCTGTAGCAGTGCCCCCTAGCTGAGCCCCTAATAGATTTGCCCCCAGTAGCTGTGCCCCCAGCAGCTGTGCCTCCAGTAGATTTGCCCCCAGTAGCTGTCC
Source organism: Pseudophryne corroboree (assembly GCF_028390025.1). Classification (NCBI taxonomy): domain Eukaryota; kingdom Metazoa; phylum Chordata; class Amphibia; order Anura; family Myobatrachidae; genus Pseudophryne; species Pseudophryne corroboree. The sequence goes on along the minus strand of NC_086452.1, from coordinate 453,135,156 downwards.
CCCTGTAACAGTGCCCCCTAGCTGTGCCCCCAGTAGATTTGCCGCCAGTAGCTGTGCCCCCAGCAGCTGTGCACCCTGTAGCTGTGACCCCAGTAGCTGTGCCCCCTGTAGCAGTGCCCCTTAGCTTTGCCCCCAGTATCTTTGCCACCTGTAGCAGTGCCCCCAGTAGTTGTGCCCCCTGTAGCTGTGCCCTTTGTAGCTGTGCCCCCAGTTGATTTGCCAAAGTATCTGTGCCCCCTGTAGTAGTGCCCTCAGTAGTTGCGACCCCTGTAGCTGTGCCCCCGTAGTAGCGCCTCTTGCAAACACCCCAAAATTTTTTTACAAACTGTAAAAAACAATACTTACCAGTCCCACTCCTGCTTCCGGACCGCTGCTGTGCTGCCCTCCGTCTCTGGCCGCCGGCTCCTCTCTATGGGAGAGACCCCATAGCAGCGCTGCACAAACACTAGAGGTCAATTATGACCTCTAGCGTCTGTCACTGGAGCAGGCTGCAGTGGGCGCCCACACAGCCCACGGCGCCCGCTGCAGCCGGGGAGCGGGGATCAGGAGTAGCGGGGATCAGGAGTTGCCGGCGCCCTCGGGACGGCGGCACCCTTGGGCAAAAAGCCTGCTTGCCCATGGCAAGAGCCGCTACTGGGGCCAGCGAGACCGTGTCTGAATAGCAGGATTGTCCCGCTGGATTAGGGACAGTTGGGAGGTATGACTATAGTGTGACATAATCTGAATTGGAGGTACTGTATATGTATAATGTGTACTGGCAGCCCTACAATGTGACATAATGTAAGCTAGGGCACCATTATGGTTCATAAAATAAACTGGAGCACTACAGTAAATTAGGGGGCAGGGGCCCCTACGAAACGTTGCTATGGGGCCAGGCTGTGTCTTGTCTGGTCCAGGTTTTGTTACTGAGAAGTGTTATTGGATCAGTGTGTCTGATATTCATGCTTCCCACCAGCGGCGGCTGCTACCTCAGTGGAGGAGGGGGGCTGCCGGTGGTCAAGGGAAGCACGCTGGGTCCCTCCTCCCTTGTCCCCACAACCGGCTGGGTCCCGGCATCTGTATAATGTAGTTCACAGATGCCGGGACCGGCGCATGCGCAGTAGCGGTGACAGTACTGCCCATGCTCAAACCCCTGGCTTCTAAGGACTGCATCGGCTGCAGTCCATAGAAGCTGGCTAGTGCTGCCCGAAAGGCAGAGAGTGGCTTTCTACAGGAAGCCAGGTCTCTGCTAATCGCAGCCCAGTCTGGCAGTCCTGGAGGGAGGAAACACCTCCCAATGGGACTGCCTGTAGTATTTGTGACTAGCAAGTAGGAATTCCAATAGGAAGTCACTGCCAGTCTCAGTGAAGCCAGTGCAGTCTCACGTACTGCGTCTGGCTTCACAGACTCTGTGCTGAAGTGGCGGATTTTACCTGGGGGTGTGCAGTCCTGCAGACCATAGGCAAAATCCGCCACTGCTTCCCACATTTCCTAACAAACCTTTTTTTAGTTGTTTGAGGCCATACTCAAAAGGAAGGATGTCCTGTCAAGCAGCAAAATCTGGTAGTCTCTTCCCAGATCTGGTATTTAGCACACTGTCAGTGTCCCTCCTTCACCCTGGTGCTGGCATCCTTCCACACACCCCAACCCCTGCCCACCAACTGCAACACCCCTCTACCACCACCATGGCCCCACCAAAAAACACTTCCCGCTGTCCAGTGGAGGAGAGGAGACAGAGATCAAAGAGAGTGAGATAAGGGGGTGACACAGAGAGAAAGAGTTGGAGCTTCAGAGACACAGGGGTGGCATGAGGCTGGGGAGGCACAGGGGTGGCATGAGGCTGGGGAGGCACAGGGGGCGCATGAGGTTGGAGAAACACAGGAGTGGCAAAAGGCTGGAGAGGCACAGTGAGTGTGTGGAGACTGGAGACACACATGGGCTGCATGAGGCTGGAGAGACACAGGGGGCATGATGCTGGAGACACATGGGGAGGAATGAGGTTGGGGAGACACAGGGAGGCACAATGCTAGAGAGAAACACAGAAGGGGGCATGAGGGTGCAGAGAACATTGAGGGATGGGACTGGAGAGACACACAGGGTATGAGGGATGAGGCTATATAGTGGCCACACTAGCTAGCGACTCGGCAAGGATTAGGCTTAGGCTGCTAGAAGGGGGGGTATACCTTCCCCTGTTGGGATCCTGATCATTGGGATGCCGCAGTCAGTATTCTGACCGCTGACAACCCAACCGCCGACATTTCAATCCCAATAAGTTAGAGTGTCCACCAGTATACAGCAGCCTTCACTCGATGGATGAGAAACATGTTTTACACAGTTGTCTCGGCTGTCATTACTTTTAGGACTACTCCTGTCTTCCAAATTACTTTTACTTCTATTAATAGCTGATTTTCTCCTAGATTGCAGCTGGTAAACTGATTTGTTCAAACAGAAGTAATATGAAATTGTGTTATTCTTTCACATTTCTCAGTGAAAAGGACAAAATAACAACTTAGATATTACATAACAGTGTAACATGCAAATGAGCTTCCCTGAGTTAACTTCCTACATTATGGTCTTGTCATCAATAAAGTCCTGATATAGATTCTGATCATGGCCCTCATTCCGAGTTGTTCGCTCGCTAGCCGCTTTTCGCAGCAGTGCACACGCTAAACCGCCGCCCTCTGGGAGTGAATCTTAGCTTAGCAGAATTGCGAACGAAGTATTCGCAATATAGTGTAAAGATTTTTCTTTGCAGTTTCTGAGTAGCTCGAGACTTAATCTTCCAGTGCGATCAGTTCAGTGCTTGTCGCTCCTGGTTTGACGTCATAAACACACCCAGCGTTCGCCCAGACACTCCTCCGTTTCTCCAGCCACTCCCGCGTTTTTCCCAGAAACGGCAGCGTTTTTTCACACACTCCCATAAAACGGCCAGTTTCCGCCCAGAAACACCCACTTCCTGTCAATCACACTACGATCAGCAGAATGAAGAAAAAACCTCGTAATGCCGTGAGTAAAATACCAAACTTCTTAGCAAATTTACTTGGCGCAGCCGCAGTGCGAACATTGCGCATGCGCAGTTAACGGAAAATCGCACCGATGCGAAGGAAAATAACGAGCGAACAACTCGGAATGAGGGCCCATATGTCTTCTCTCCTGGGCCGCCATCCTCGCAAGAAGGGAAAAACGTTTTACAGATGCCCCGGAGCTGCTGGCAATTCTATACCAACTCCTGCAATCTATAGATGTGAAATATTGCACCACCAGAAATCCTGCAGCCTCGGCCCGCCATACTTACCTGCAATAATAGGTGCGTTTTCAGAAAGGTATATTCGCACGGATCTCCTGCACCTAGGGGGTCATTTCGACCTGATTGCACGCTATTTTTTGAAGTGCTGCGATCAGGTCAAAACTTGGCAAAACTGCGCATGCGTATGCCCCGCAATGCGCAGGCGCGTCGTACAGGTACAAAACGGATCGTTGCTGGGTGATGGATTTAATGAAGAATCCATTCGCACAGCCGATTGCAAGAAGATTGACAGGAGGAAGGCGTTTGTGGGTGTCAACTGACTGTTTTCTGGGAGTGGTTGGAAAAATGCGGGTGTGTAAAAGCGTTTGCAGGGCGGGTGTCTGACATCAATTCCGGGACCAGACAGGCTGAAGTGATCGCAGCAGCTAAGTCCTGGGCAACTCAGAAACTGCACAAAACTTTTTTGTACCGCTCGGCTGCACATGCGTTCGCACACTTGCAAAGCGAAAATACACTCCCCCATAGGCGGCGACTATCTGATCACAGCGCTGCAAAAAGTAGTTAGCGTGAGATCAGGTCGGAATGACCCCCCTAGCACGAGATAGGTGTAAATGCCGGTCATAGGGGGTGATTCAGACCTGATCGTAGATGTGCTAAATTCTATGATCAGTTTCTCTGGCATATTTTAAAGGTATTTAAAAAAAAAAAAGAAAAAGAAAAAAAAGCTTGCTGCTTCGGTGTGTTGTAACTGCGCCCTTCGTAGCCGGTGTGCCGCGCACAATGCGCTCTAGAGCCTGTGACTCGGCTCTGTATGGAAATCCAGCTGAAAGATTTAGCAGGCGAGATAAGAGCGATCTTTGGCAAAGCTTGATTGATCCCCCCCACTGCACACACACACTAGAGCTACACATGTAAGGATTAGCATCCTGAGCAGAGTGAGGATTAGCTGTACAGCAGCAATCGCTGCTGTAAGTCTCTCACCAACCAATACAACTCCGAGTGAGAATCAGTCTGAGGAGCAGAGATAGGAGATTTCATCCCTGGTCAATTCTCAGCTTTCAAAAGGTTTTTTTTTTTTTAACCATCATTCATTTATTTTGCCGCATTGGAAGCAAAGCTGGATTGAATCCTTCTTATGGTTGCAGGGAGGAATGACGGCCCAAAGCATATTTTTACACCACCATGCCCAGTGGTCAAAATGGGAATTTTGAAGTGGGGCATGGAAAATGTAAAGGGATTTAGGCCCTCATTCTGAGTTGTTCGCTCGCTAGCTGCTTTTAGCAGCATTGCACACGCTAAGCATCCGCCCTCTGGGAGTGAATCTTAGCTTTGCAGAATTGCGAACGAAAGATTAGCAGAATTGCGAATAGAGATGAGCGCCTGAAATTTTTCGGGTTTTGTGTTTTGGTTTTGGGTTCGGTTCCGCGGCCGTGTTTTTGGTTCGAACGCGTTTTGGCAAAACCTCACCGAATTTTTTTTGTCGGATTCGGGTGTGTTTTGGATTCGGGTGTTTTTTTCCAAAAACACTAAAAAACAGCTTAAATCATAGAATTTGGGGGTCATTTTGATCCCAAAGTATTATTAACCTCAAAAACCATAATTTACACTCATTTTCAGTCTATTCTGAATACCTCACACCTCACAATATTATTTTTAGTCCTAAAATTTGCACCGAGGTCGCTGTGTGAGTAAGATAAGCGACCCTAGTGGCCGACACAAACACCGGGCCCATCTAGGAGTGGCACTGCAGTGTCACGCAGGATGTCCCTTCCAAAAAACCCTCCCCAAACAGCACATGACGCAAAGAAAAAAAGAGGCGCAATGAGGTAGCTGTGTGAGTAAGATTAGCGACCCTAGTGGCCGACACAAACACCGGGCCCATCTAGGAGTGGCACTGCAGTGTCACGCAGGATGGCCCTTCCAAAAAACCCTCCCCAAACAGCACATGACGCAAAGAAAAAAAGAGGCGCAATGAGGTAGCTGTGTGAGTAAGATTAGCGACCCTAGTGGCCGACACAAACACCGGGCCCATCTAGGAGTGGCACTGCAGTGTCACGCAGGATGTCCCTTCCAAAAAACCCTCCCCAAACAGCACATGACGCAAAGAAAAAAAGAGGCGCAATGAGGTAGCTGTGTGAGTAAGATTAGCGACCCTAGTGGCCGACACAAACACCGGGCCCATCTAGGAGTGGCACTGCAGTGTCACGCAGGATGTCCCTTCCAAAAAACCCTCCCCAAACAGCACATGACGCAAAGAAAAAAAGAGGCGCAATGAGGTAGCTGACTGTGTGAGTAAGATTAGCGACCCTAGTGGCCGACACAAACACCGGGCCCATTTAGGAGTGGCACTGCAGTGTCACGCAGGATGTCCCTTCCAAAAAACCCTCCCCAATCAGCACATGATGCAAAGAAAAAGAAAAGAAAAAAGAGGTGCAAGATGGAATTGTCCTTGGGCCCTCCCACCCACCCTTATGTTGTATAAACAAAACAGGACATGCACACTTTAACCAACCCATCATTTCAGTGACAGGGTCTGCCACACGACTGTGACTGATATGACGGGTTGGTTTGGACCCCCCCCAAAAAAGAAGCAATTAATCTCTCCTTGCACAAACTGGCTCTACAGAGGCAAGATGTCCACCTCATCATCACCCTCCGATATATCACCGTGTACATCCCCCTCCTCACAGATTATCAATTCGTCCCCACTGGAATCCACCATCTCAGCTCCCTGTGTACTTTGTGGAGGCAATTGCTGCTGGTCAATGTCTCCGCGGAGGAATTGATTATAATTCATTTTAATGAACATCATCTTCTCCACATTTTCTGGATGTAACCTCGTACGCCGATTGCTGACAAGGTGAGCGGCGGCACTAAACACTCTTTCGGAGTACACACTTGTGGGAGGGCAACTTAGGTAGAATAAAGTCAGTTTGTGCAAGGGCCTCCAAATTGCCTCTTTTTCCTGCCAGTATAAGTACGGACTGTGTGACGTGCCTACTTGGATGCGGTCACTCATATAATCCTCCACCATTCTATCAATGTTGAGAGAATCATATGCAGTGACAGTAGACGACATGTCCGTAATCGTTGTCAGGTCCTTCAGTCCGGACCAGATGTCAGCATCAGCAGTCGCTCCAGACTGCCCTGCATCACCGCCAGCGGGTGGGCTCGGAATTCTGAGCCTTTTCCTCGCACCCCCAGTTGCGGGAGAATGTGAAGGAGGAGATGTTGACAGGTCGCGTTCCGCTTGACTTGACAATTTTGTCACCAGCAGGTCTTTCAACCCCAGCAGACTTGTGTCTGCCGGAAAGAGAGATCCAAGGTAGGCTTTAAATCTAGGATCGAGCACGGTGGCCAAAATGTAGTGCTCTGATTTCAACAGATTGACCACCCGTGAATCCTTGTTAAGTGAATTAAGGGCTCCATCCACAAGTCCCACATGCCTAGCGGAATCGCTCCGTGTTAGCTCCTCCTTCAATGTCTCCAGCTTCTTCTGCAAAAGCCTGATGAGGGGAATGACCTGACTCAGGCTGGCAGTGTCTGAACTGACTTCACGTGTGGCAAGTTCAAAGGGCATCAGAACCTTGCACAACGTTGAAATCATTCTCCACTGCGCTTGAGACAGGTGCATTCCACCTACTATATCGTGCTCAATTGTATAGGCTTGAATGGCCTTTTGCTGCTCCTCCAACCTCTGAAGCATATAGAGGGTTGAATTCCACCTCGTTACCACTTCTTGCTTCAGATGATGGCAGGGCAGGTTCAGTAGTTTTTGGTGGTGCTCCAGTCTTCTGTACGTGGTGCCTGTACGCCGAAAGTGTCCCGCAATTCTTCTGGCCACCGACAGCATCTCTTGCACGCCCCTGTCGTTTTTTAAAAAATTCTGCACCACCAAATTCAAGGTATGTGCAAAACATGGGACGTGCTGGAATTTGCCCATATTTAATGCACACACAATATTGCTGGCGTTGTCCGATGCCACAAATCCACAGGAGAGTCCAATTGGGGTAAGCCATTCCGCGATGATCTTCCTCAGTTGCCGTAAGAGGTTTTCAGCTGTGTGCGTATTCTGGAAAGCGGTGATACAAAGCGTAGCCTGCCTAGGAAAGAGTTGGCGTTTGCGAGATGCTGCTACTGGTGCCGCCGCTGCTGTTCTTGCGGCGGGAGTCCATACATCTACCCAGTGGGCTGTCACAGTCATATAGTCCTGACCCTGCCCTGCTCCACTTGTCCACATGTCCGTGGTTAAGTGGACATTGGGTACAACTGCATTTTTTAGGACACTGGTGAGTCTTTTTCTGACGTCCGTGTACATTCTCGGTATCGCCTGCCTAGAGAAGTGGAACCTAGATGGTATTTGGTAACGGGGGCACACTGCCTCAATAAATTGTCTAGTTCCCTGTGAACTAACGGCGGATACCGGACGCACGTCTAACACCAACATAGTTGTCAAGGCCTCAGTTATCCGCTTTGCAGCAGGATGACTGCTGTGATATTTCATCTTCCTCGCAAAGGACTGTTGAACAGTCAATTGCTTACTGGAAGTAGTACAAGTGGGCTTACGACTTCCCCTCTGGGATGACCATCGACTCCCAGCAGCAACAACAGCAGCGCCAGCAGCAGTAGGCGTTACACGCAAGGATGCATCGGAGGAATCCCAGGCAGGAGAGGAATCGTCAGAATTGCCAGTGACATGGCCTGCAGGACTATTGGCATTCCTGGGGAAGGAGGAAATTGACACTGAGGGAGTTGGTGGGGTGGTTTGCGTGAGCTTGGTTACAAGAGGAAGGGATTTACTGGTCAGTGGACTGCTTCCGCTGTCACCCAAAGTTTTTGAACTTGTCACTGACTTATTATGAATGCGCTGCAGGTGACGTATAAGGGAGGATGTTCCGAGGTGGTTAACGTCCTTACCCCTACTTATTACAGCTTGACAAAGGGAACACACGGCTTGACACCTGTTGTCCGCATTTCTGGTGAAATACCTCCACACCGAAGAGCTGATTTTTTTGGTATTTTCACCTGGCATGTCAACGGCCATATTCCTCCCACGGACAACAGGTGTCTCCCCGGGTGCCTGACTTAAACAAACCACCTCACCATCAGAATCCTCCTGGTCAATTTCCTCCCCAGCGCCAGCAACACCCATATCCTCCTCATCCTGGTGTACTTCAACACTGACATCTTCAATCTGACTATCAGGAACTGGACTGCGGGTGCTCCTTCCAGCACTTGCAGGGGGCGTGCAAATGGTGGAAGGCGCATGCTCTTCACGTCCAGTGTTGGGAAGGTCAGGCATCGCAACCGACACAATTGGACTCTCCTTGTGGATTTGGGATTTCGAAGAATGCACAGTTCTTTGCTGTGCTGCTTTTGCCAGCTTGAGTCTTTTCATTTTTCTAGCGAGAGGCTGAGTGCTTCCATCCTCATGTGAAGCTGAACCACTAGCCATGAACATAGGCCAGGGCCTCAGCCGTTCCTTGCCACTCCATGTCGTAAATGGCATATTGGCAAGTTTACGCTTCTCCTCCAACAATTTTATTTTAGGTTTTGGAGTCCTTTTTTTTCTGATATTTGGTGTTTTGGATTTGACATGCTCTGTACTATGACATTGGGCATCGGCCTTGGCAGACGACGTTGCTGGCATTTCATCGTCTCGGCCATGACTAGTGGCAGCAGCTTCAGCACGAGGTGGAAGTGGATCTTGATCTTTCCCTAATTTTGGAACCTCAACATTTTTGTTCTCCATATTTTAATAGGCACAACTAAAAGGCACCTCAGGTAAACAATGGAGATGGATACTAGTATACAATTATGGACTGCCTGCCGAGTGCAGACACAGAGGTAGCCACAGCCGTGAACTACCGTACTGTACTGTGTCTGCTGCTAATATAGACTGGTTGATAAAGAGATGTCTATGTAACTATGTATGTATAAAGAAGAAAGAAAAAAAAACCACGGTTAGGTGGTATACAATTATGGACGGACTGCCTGCCGAGTGCAGACACAGAGGTAGCCACAGCCGTGAACTACCGTACTGTACTGTGTCTGCTGCTAATATAGACTGGTTGATAAAGAGATGTCTATGTAACTATGTATGTATAAAGAAGAAAGAAAAAAAAACCACGGTTAGGTGGTATACAATTATGGACGGACTGCCTGCCGAGTGCAGACACAGAGGTAGCCACAGCCGTGAACTACCGTACTGTACTGTGTCTGCTGCTAATATAGACTGGTTGATAAAGAGATGTCGTAGTAGTATGTATGTATGTATAAAGAAGAAAAAAAAACCACGGTTAGGTGGTATACAATTATGGACGGACTGCCTGCCGAGTGCAGACACAAAGGTAGCCACAGCCGTGAACTACCGTACTGTGTCTGCTGCGACTGGATGATAAATGATATAAAAAATATATATATATCACTACTGCAGCCGGACAGGTATATATTATATATTATATAATGACGGACCTGCTGGACACTGTCTGTCAGCAGAATGAGTTTTATTTTTATAGAATAAAAAAAACAACAACACACAAGTGAAGTCACACGACGAGTGTTTAACTTTTTCAGGCAATCACAATATAAGTATACTACTAACTATACTGGTGGTCAGTGTGGTCAGGTCACTGGTCAGTCACACTGGCAGTGGCACTCCTGCAGCAAAAGTGTGCACTGTTTAATTTTAATATAATATTATGTACTCCTGGCTCCTGCTATAACCTATAACTGGCACTGCAGTGCTCCCCAGTCTCCCCCACAATTATAAGCTGTGTGAGCTGAGCAGTCAGACAGATATATAATATATATAGATGATGCAGCACACTGGGCTGAGCCTGAGCAGTGCACACAGATATGGTATGTGACTGAGTCACTGTGTGTATCGCTTTTTTCAGGCAGAGAACGGATATATTAAATAAACTGCACTGTCTGGTGGTCACTCACTATATAATATTATGTACTCCTGGCTCCTGCTATAACCTATAACTGGCACTGCAGTGCTCCCCAGTCTCCCCCACAATTATAAGCTGTGTGAGCTGAGCAGTCAGACAGATATATAATATATATAGATGATGCAGCACACTGGGCTGAGCCTGAGCAGTGCACACAGATATGGTATGTGACTGAGTCACTGTGTGTATCGCTTTTTTCAGGCAGAGAACGGATATATTAAATAAACTGCACTGTCTGGTGGTCACTCACTAGTAAACTCTCTGCACTCTCTACACTTCTACAGTACTCCTCCTAGTCCTAAACTCCAGTAAATCTCTCTCTCTTATAATCTAAATGGAGAGGACGCCAGCCACGTCCTCTCCCTATCAATCTCAATGCACGTGTGAAAATGGCGGCGACGCGCGGCTCCTTATATAGAATCCGAGTCTCGCGATAGAATCCGAGCCTCGCGAGAATCCGACAGCGTCATGATGACGTTCGGGCGCGCTCGGGTTAACCGAGCAAGGCGGGAAGATCCGAGTCGCTCGGACCCGTGAAAAAAAACATGAAGTTCGTGCGGGTTCGGATTCAGAGAAACCGAACCCGCTCATCTCTAATTGCGAATAGAAATGTCTTAGCAGTTTCTGAGTAGCTCGAGACTTACTCCTACACTGCGATCAGTTCAGTCAGTTCCGTTCCTGGTTTGACGTCACAAACACGCCCAGCGTTCACCCAGACACTCCCCCGTTTCTTCAGACACTCCCGCGTTTTTCCCAGAAACGCCAGCGTTTTTTCGCACACACCCATAAAATGGTCAGTTTCCGCCCAGAAACACCCACTTCCTGTCAATCACACTACGATCACCAGAACGATGAAAAAATAAGATTTTACTCACCGGTAAATCTATTTCTCGTAGTCCGTAGTGGATGCTGGGACTCCGTAAGGACCATGGGGAATAGCGGCTCAGCAGGAGACTGGGCACAACTAAAGAAAGCTTTAGGACTACCTGGTGTGCACTGGCTCCTCCCACTATGACCCTCCTCCAGACCTCAGTTAGGATACTGTGCCCGGAAGAGCTGACACAATAAGGAAGGATTTTGAATCCCGGGTAAGACTCATACCAGCCACACCAATCACACCGTATAACTCGTGATACTATACCCAGTTAACAGTATGAAATATAACTGAGCCTCTCAACAGATGGCTCAACAATAACCCTTTAGTTAGGCAATAACTATATACAAGTATTGCAGACAATCCGCACTTGGGATGGGCGCCCAGCATCCACTACGGACTACGAGAAATAGATTTACCGGTGAGTAAAATCTTATTTTCTCTGACGTCCTAAGTGGATGCTGGGACTCCGTAAGGACCATGGGGATTATACCAAAGCTCCCAAACGGGCGGGAGAGTGCGGATGACTCTGCAGCCCCGAATGAGCAAACTCTAGGTCCTCCTCAGCCAGGGTATCAAACTTGTAGACTCTTGCAAAAGTGTTTGAACCCGACCAAGTAACAGCTCGGCAAATTTGTAAAGCCGAGACCCCTCGGGCAGCCGCCCAAGAAGAGCCCACTTTCCTCGTGGAATGGGCTTTTACAGATTTAGGGTGCGGCAGTCCAGCCGCAGAATGTGCAAGTTGAATCGTGCTACAGATCCAGCGAGCAACAGTCTGCTTAGAAGCAGGAGCACCCAGCTTGTTGGGTGCATACAGGATAAATAGCGAGTCAGTTTTCCTCACTCCAGCCGTCCTGGAAACATATTTTTCAGGGCCCTGACTACGTCCAGTAACTTGGAATCCTCCAAGTCCCAAGTAGCCGCAGGCACCACAATAGGTTGGTTCACATGAAAACTGATACCACCTTAGGAAGGAATTGGGAACGAGTCCTCAATTCCGCCCTATCCATATAAAAAAATTAGATAAGGGCTTTTGCATGATAAAGCCGCTAATTCTGATACACGCCTGGCCGACGCCAAGGCCAACAGCATGACCACTTTCCACGTGAGGTATTTTAGCTCCACGGATTTAAGTGGCTCAACCCAATGCGACTTCAGGAAATCCAACACCACGTTGAGATCCCACGGTGCCACTGGAGGCACAAACGGGGGCTGACTATGCAGCACTCCCTTAACAAAAGTCTGAACTTCAGGCAGTGAAGTCAGTTCCATTTTGGAAGAAAATCGATAGAGCCGAAATCTGGACCTTAATGGAACCCAATTTTAGGCCCATAGTCACCCCTGACTGTAGGAAGTGCAGAAATCGACCTAGCTGAAATTCCTCCGTTGGGGCCTTCCTGGCCTCACAGCAAGCAACATAATTCCGCCATATGCGGTGATAATGGTTTGCGTTCACTTCTTTCCTAGCTTTAATTAGCGTAGGGATAACTTCCTCCGGAAAGCCCTTTTTCTTCAGGATCCGGCGTTCAACCGCCATGCCGTCAAACGCAGCCGCGGTACATCTTGGAACAGACAGGCCCCCTGCTGCAGCAGGTCCTGTCTGAGCGGCAGAGGCCATGGGTCCTCTGAGATCATTTCTTGGAGTTCTGGGTACCAAGCTCTTCTTGGCCAATCCAGAACAATGAGTATAGTTCTTACTCCTCTCCTTCTTATTATTCTCATTATCCTGGGTATGAGAGGCAGAGAAGGGAACACATACACCGACTGGTACACCCACGGTGTTACCAGAGCGTCCACAGCTATCGCCTGAGGGTCCCTTGACCTGGCGCAATATCTTTGTAGCTTTTTGTTGAGGCGGGACGCCATCATGTCCACCTGTGGCCTTTCCCAACGGTGTACAATCATTTGGAAGACTTCTGGATGAAGTCCCCACTCTCCCGGGTGGAGGTCGTGTCTGCTGAGAAAGTCTGCTTCCCAGTTGTCCACTCCGGGAATGAACACTGCTGACAGTGCTAACACATGATTTTCCGCCCATCGGAGAATCCTTGTGGCTTCTGCCATCGCCATCCTGCTTCTTGTGCCGCCCTGTCGGTTTACATGAGCGACCGCCGTGATGTTGTCTGACTAGATCAGCACCAGCCGGTGTTAAAGCAGGGGTCTAGCCTGACTTAGGGCATTGTAAATGGCCCTCAGTTCCAGAATATTTATGTGTAGGGAAGTCTCCTGACTTTTCCATAGTCCTTGGAAGTTTCTTCCCTGTGTGACTGCCCCCCAGCCTCGAAGGCTGGCATCCGTGGTCACCAGGACCCAGTCCTGTATGCCGAATCTGCGGCCCCCTAGAAGATGCGCACTCTGCAGTCACCACAACAGCGACACCCTGGCCCTTGGAGACAGGGTTATCCGCCGATGCATCTGAAGATGCGACCCGGACCACTTGTCCAACAGATCCCACTGGAAGATCCTTGCATGGGACCTGGCGAATGGAATTTCTTCGTAAGAAGCTACCATCTTTCCCAGGGCTCGCGTGCATTGATGCACCGACACCTGTATTTGTATTAGGAGGTCTCTGTCTAGAGACGACAACTCCTTGGACTTCTCCTCCGGGAGAAACCCTTTTTTTCTGTTCTGTGTCCAGAACCATACCCAGGAACAGTAGACGCGTCGTAGGAACCAGCTGCGACTTTGGAATATTCAGAATCCAGCCGTGCTGTTGTAGCACTTCCCGAGATAGTGCTACTCTGACGAACAACTGCTCCCTGGACCTCGCCTTTATAAGGAGATCGTCCAAGTACGGGATAATTATTTCGGCCATTACCTTGGTAAATACCCTCGGTGCCGGGGACAGACCAACGGCAACGTCTGGAATTGGTAATGACAATCCTGTACCACAATTTTGAGGTACTCCTGGTGAAGAGGGTAAATAGGGACATGCAGGTAAGCATCCTTGATGTCCAGTGATACCATGAAATTCTCCAGGCTTGCAATAATCGCCCTGAGCGATTCCATTTTGAACTTGAACCTTCGTATATAAGTGTTCAAGGATTTCAATTTTAGAATGGGTCTCACCGAACCGTCTGGTTTCGGTACCACAACATTCTGGAATAGTAACCCCGGCCTTGTTGAAGGAGGGGTACCTTGATTTCACCTGCTGGAAGTACAGCTTGTAAATTGCCGCCAGTACTACCTCCCTTTCTCCGAGGGCAGCAGGCAAGGCTGATGTGAGGTAACGGCGAGGGGGAGTCGCCTCGAACTCCAGCCTTTATCCCTGTGATACTACTTGCAGAACCTAGGGATCCACCTGTGGGCAAGCCCACTGGTCCCTGAAGTTTCCGAGACGCGCCCCCACCACACCTGTCTCCACCTGTGGAGCCCCAGCGTCATGCGGTGGACTCCGAGGAAGCGGGGGAAGATTTTTGATCCTGGGAACTGGCTGTCTGGTGCAGCTTTTTCCTTCTTCCCTTGTCTCTGTGCAGAAAGGAAGCGCCTTTGACCCGCTTGCTTTTCTGAAGCCGAAAGGACTGTACCTGAAAATACGGTGCTTTCTTAGGCTGTGAGGAAACCTGAGGTAAAAAATTTTCTTCCCAGCTGTTGCTGTGGATACGAGGTCCCAGAGACCAACCCTAAACAATTCCACACCCTTATAAGGCAGAATCTCCATGTTCCTTTTAAAGGCAGCATCACCTGTCCACTGCCGGGTCTCTAATACCCTCCTGGCAGAATGGACATTGCATTAATTCTGGATGCCAGCCGGCAAATATCCCTCTGTGCATCCTTCATATATAAGACGACGTCTTTAATATGCTCTATGTTAGCAAAATATTATCCCTGTCTAGGGTATTAATATTATCTGACAGGGTATCAGACCACGCTGCAGCAGCACTATTTATGCTGAGGCAAATGCAGGTCTCAGTATAGTACCTGAGTGTGTGTATATATAGACTTCAGGATAGCCTCCTGCTTTTTATCAGCAGGTTCCTTCAAAGTGGCCGTATCCCCAGACGGCAGTGCCACCTTTTTTGACAAACGTGTGAGCGCCTTATCCACCCTAGGGGATATCTCCCAACGTGACCTATCCTCTGGCGGGAAAGGGTACGCCAGCAGTAACTTTTTAGAAATTACCAGTTTCTTATCGGGGGAACCCACGCTTCTTTACACACTTCATTCACTCATCTGATGGGGGAACAAAACACTGGCTGCTTTTTCTCCCCAAACATAAAACCCCTTTTATGTGGTACTTGGGTTAATGTCAGAAATGTGTAACACATTTTTCATTGCCGAGATCATGCAACGGATGTTCCTAGTGGATTGTGTATATGTCTCAACCTCGTCGACACTGGAGTCAGACTCTGTGTCGACATCTGTGTCTGCCATCTGAGGTAACGGGCGTTTTTTTGAGCCCCTGATGGCCTTTGAGACGTCTGGGCAGGCGCGGGCTGAGAAGCCGGCTGTTCCACAGCTGTTACGTCATCCAGCCTTTTATGTAAGGAGTTGACATTGTCGGTTAATACCTTCCACCTATCCATCCACTCTGGTGTCGGCCCCACAGGGGGCGACATCCCATTTATCGGCCTCTGCTCCGCCTCCATGTAACCTTCCTCATCCAACATGTCGACACAGCCGTACCGACACACACACACACACACACACACACACACACACACACACACACACACACACACACACACACACACACACAGGGAATGCTCTGACTGAGGACAGGACCCCACAAAGTCCTTTGGGGAGACAGAGAGAGAGTATGCCAGCACACACCAGAGCACTATATAATGCAGGGATTAACACTATAACTGAGTGATTGTTCCCCCAATAGCTGCTTGTATACACATATTGCGCCTAAATTTAGTGCCCCCCTCTCTTTTTAACCCATTTGAGCCTGAAAACTACAGGGGAGAGCCTGGGGAGCTGTCTTCCAGCTGCACTGTGAAGAAAAAATGGCGCCAGTGTGCTGAGGAAGATAGCCCCGCCCCTTTTTCGGCTGACTCTTCTCCCGCTTTTTTCATGGATTCTGGCAGGGGTAATTTATCACATATATAGCCCTGGGACTATATATTGTGATGATTTGCCAGCCAAGGTGTTTATATTGCCCTCAGGGCGCCCCCCCCCCACCCCCCAGCGCCCTGCACCCATCAGTGACCGGAGTGTGAGGTGTGCATGAGGAGCAATGGCGCACAGCTGCAGTGCTGTGCGCTACCTTGTTGAAGACAGAAGTCTTCTGCCGCCGATTTTCCGGAACACTTCTTGCTTCTGGCTCTGTAAGGGGGCCGGCGGCGCGGCTCCGGGAACGAACACCAAGGTCGGGTCCTGCGGTCGATCCCTATGGAGCTAATGGTGTCCAGTAGCATAAGAAGCCCAAACTACCACCAGTTAGGTAGGTTCGCTG
This sequence comes from Pseudophryne corroboree, assembly GCF_028390025.1. Classification (NCBI taxonomy): domain Eukaryota; kingdom Metazoa; phylum Chordata; class Amphibia; order Anura; family Myobatrachidae; genus Pseudophryne; species Pseudophryne corroboree. Next base: position 453,118,702 of record NC_086452.1, on the reverse strand, counting down.
CTTCTCCCCTTAGTCCCTCGCTGCAGTGAGTCTGTTGCCAGCAGATCTCACTGTAAAATAAAAAAACTAAAATATACTTTCTTTCTAGGAGCTCAGGAGAGCCCCTAGTGTGCATCCAGCTCAGCCGGGCACAAGATTATAACTGAGGTCTGGAGGAGGGTCATAGTGGGAGGAGCCAGTGCACACCAGGTAGTCCTAAAGCTTTCTTTAGTTGTGCCCAGTCTCCTGCGGAGCCGCTATTCCCCATGGTCCTTACAGAGTCCCAGCATCCACTTAGGAGTAGACGTCAGAGAAATCTTCGTTACGCCGTGAGTAAAATACCAAACTTTTGTGCTGATTTACTTGGCGCAGGCACACTGCGAACATTGCACATGCGCAGTTTCCGACTAATCGCTCCGTTGCGAAAAAAAATAACGAGCGAACAACTCAGAATCACCCCCTTAGTGTTTATACCAGGATGCACTGTTGTGCACGCTAGAAAAGAGGGTGTGGTCATTGTAAAGGAGGTGTGCCCTTAAGTCTTTTTATCAGTACAGGGGGCGTGCCCAGCACTCACCGAGATGCTGGTCAACCCCAAAGTTTTCCCATCAGAGTGAACAGATGCTGTATGCATGTAAGCTGTAGTGTTATTAAAAGGCATAAGCATCTCATGAAAGAAACAAAAACATTGGCCCCCACAGGAAAATAATAAAAAAGCATAGGCTTTGCATGAAAGAAACAAACACACGGGTCCCCACAGGAAAAAAACTAAATGCATAGGCTTCGCATGAAAGAAACAAACACATGGCCCCCCACAGAAAAATAATAAAAAGCATAGACTATGAACATAAGAAACAAACACATGGGCCTCAACATAAAATTAATAAAACGCATAAGCTTTCGATTAAAAAACCCCACAAACCTAGGCAAAACATACACATAGGCCCTCACAGGAAAACACACACTCACACACACATACGCTGCCACAGGTAAAAACACACGCATACATAGGCACAGATAGGAGAAAACACGCAAATATAGGTCCCATAACAAAACACACACATAGGCACTGATAGGATAAAACAAACACACACACACACACACACACACACACACAGCATCAGCGTCATGCTCCTGGCACAGTCCTGTGGTAGGAGAAATAGAGGAGGAATAGTGGGAGACGTGACAGGAGAGAGAGAGAGAGGGAGAGAGAGAGAGAGAGAGAGAGAGAGAGAGAGAGAGAAAGACTAGGGGAAGATGGAAGAGAGAGAGAGAAGGTATAGTGGAAGATGGAAGAGAGAGAAGGAATAGGGGAATATGGAAGAGAGAGGTGGAATAAGGGGAGATGGAAGAGAGAGAGGAAGAATAGGGGGAGATGGAAGAGAGAGGAGGAATAGGGGAATATGGAAGAGAGAGAGGAGGAATAGGGGGAGATGTAAGAGAGAGAGGAATAGGGGAATATGGAAGAGGGAGAGGAGGAATAGGGGGAGATGGAAGAGAGAGAGGAATAGGGGGAGATGTAAGAGAGAGGAGGAATAGGGGGAGATGTAAGAGAGAGAGGAGGAATAGGGGGAGATGTAAGAGAGAGAGGAGGAATAGGGGGAGATGTAAGAGAGAGAGGAGGAATAGGGGGAGATGTAAGAGTGAGAGGAGGAATAGGGGGAGATGTAAGAGAGAGAGGAGGAATAGGGGGAGATGTAAGAGAGAGAGGAGGAATAGGGGGAGATGGAAGAGAGAGAGGAGGAATAGGGGGGGTGTAAGAGAGAGAGGAATAGGGGGAGATGTAAGAGAGAGGAGGAATAGGGGGAGATGTAAGAGAGAGAGGAGGAATAGGGGGAGATGTAAAAGAGAGAGGAGGAATAGGGGGAGATGTAAGAGAGAGAGGAGGAATAGGGGGAGATGGAAGAGAGAGAGGAGGAATAGGGGGAGATGGAAGAGAGAGAGGAGGAATAGGGGGAGATGGAAGAGAGAGAGGAGGAATAGGGGGAGATGGAAGAGAGAGAGGAGGAATAGGGGGAGATGGAAGAGAGAGAGGAGGAATAGGGGGAGATGGAAGAGAGAGAGGAGGAATAGGGGGAGATGGAAGAGAGAGAGGAGGAATAGGGGGAGATGGAAGAGAGAGAGGAGGAATAGGGGGAGATGGAAGAGAGAGAGGAGGAATAGGGGGAGATGGAAGAGAGAGAGGAGGAATAGGGGGAGATGGAAGAGAGAGAGGAGGAATAGGGGGAGATGTAAGAGAGAGAGGAGGAATAGGGGGAGATGGAAGAGAGAGAGGAGGAATAGGGGGAGATGGAAAAGAGAGAGGAGAAGAAAATGGAGATGGGAGCGAGAGGAGAGAGACTGGAGAGGATGAATAAATGGAGACGTCAGAGAGAAGAAGAAGAAGGGGAGATGGGTGAGAGGAGGAAATGGGAATGGGAGAGAGAGGAGAGAGACGGGAGAGAGAGGAAGAACAGAGCAGCAGCAGAGAGAGAGAGAGAGAGAGAGATGAGGAATAGGGGAAGACGGGAGAGAGCGTAGGTAGATGGGAGGGGGGGGGAAGAATTGAGGAAAAAGGCAGGAAACAAGCAGGACCCTCCTTCCTTTTTTTCCACCCTAGCTCAGTCCATGTCACCATGCTCCGCCCCCATGTCTCCTTCTCACCTTCAGTGACTGACACTTACTGCTCGCTCATACATCGGGTATAGGATCACTGAGTACTGAACAGATTCCCACCCACAACTTGCCACTGAATGCTACCGGTCTCCTCAGCATGTTGCACTACCCTTGTCCCTGTTATTTACCCTACTTAGCCTGTAATACTATAGTAATGTTTGGCACAGTGGTTATGTTTACTGTTACTGTTTTTTATGTATACCTTGTATGGCGCTGCAAGCACTGTGTCGTGCCTTATCTATAAAAGTTAAGAAGAAGATAAAGAAGAGGAAGGTCCTAATATCCAGTCACCCCCTCCCTCTCATCTATGAATGCAGAAATAGGCCATGAATAGACGTGGCTGTGGCAGCTCAGATATGGGGGTGCTCAGCACCTTTGGAACCAGTATCTGTGTATGTACTGTAGTCTTTTGGGGTATGTAGATAAATACAATGGGCGACTGATGAAGATGGTGTAAGTTCTACTAGCGCAGGACTGGCCTTGAGGCTGATCCCAGTGACACCTGAGTTATGGCATAAAAGCTGATGTGTGTTTGTGCGGTGAGGATCTGACACTTGCAAAACCGGTGACAGACGGGATCAGCGCAGTGAAAAGGCTGCTCAGTGAAAGGTGCTTTGAGCGAGATGCTTGCTGATGAGATAAGTTAGGCCTCATTAAAAAGATCCCGTTGTAGAGGCTGAAAGGCTGGTGCATTGTCTGACATATATCCACAGCCGACCAGGAGTGATCAGAAAAGAGGAACGCAAATATGTCATAAGCGAAGTGATATCCCACCGGGTACCATGGCGCTATTTCATCCTCTGGGGCAAAAGTTCTATCTTCTTTTAGTTACTGAATTGGACATTAAACAGTGAATTATTAATCCTGTGAGATACTACCTAGGTCTCTCTGTCATCCGTTTCCTCTCCCAATGTATTTACAAGTGGATCAGGAAGCGTTTATTGGGCCTGATTCATGTTTGTAAGGAAGCGGCAATTCCCTATCATTAAAATTCGAATGCGTCAGGAGGCGTGTGTAGGAGATAGACACCTCCTGTTAGCATTAGTGAGGATGCGCCGCTGCGGCACTCCTGATTGGCTGGGAGTCCGCAAGCTCTGATTGGCTGGCGGCCGGCGCCATGATTTGAACTGCCGGCAGCGCTGTCTCTGTCTGTCTCCTTGTCTGCCCACAGTCTAAGCGACATGTGTCCTGAGAGTAACTGCTGGTGTGTGCAGTACAGTACTGTTACAGTACAGACACATTCCCAGGGGGTGTGATCAGTGTGATTGCCATCCTCCAGTAACATTTATCACCTGCCCACTACGGCTGCCTGCTGAGGCACGAATTGCAGGGAGAGATAGGAGATTGCTACTCAGAGGCAGCAGCCTTCCCTGATCCTCTCCAGCCAGTGTCGGACTGAGGCATGTAGGGCCCACCGGGGGAATACAGTGGTAGGGGCCCATGTTTAGGGGTGTGGCCAGTCTCTAGAGGGGGTGTGCCCAGCTGCCACATTGTTTTGCCTAACCATTTTGCATGGGTTGGTCCCCTAGATAAATATATACAGTAAATACTATACTGCGTGCATGATAATGTACTAGATTAGTAACAGCACAGTCTGGAACCTGATCCCTAGGGGAGGGGGTGGGCCCCCAGGCAGTAGGGCCCACCGGTGGTTTCCCCTGTACCCCTGTGGGCCAGTCCAACCCTGTCTCCAGCCCAGCATTCAACAGTGTGTGCTGGGCTGGGGGGAGGGAGGATGTGAAAGAGGCGAATTTGCACAAAACTGTCCTATTTAGCACTGGATAATGGTTTATTTGTGTACTGAAATATTTACACGTGTGAAGAGTATGTTGTAACTCTGAGGCAGGACAAATGTCAGTGTGCTTCACCAACAGCTGTACATGTTGCATAACAGAAATTGGATGCATGGACAATTTCTCATTTCAATATACTGTCATATTCAGGACTCAAACCCATGACTTCCATATTGCAGTCAGACACGACACTCGTGGAGCCATTTCCTCCTGTATGAGAAGTATTAGAGTCATTTGAAATGTGTACATTAAATAAAGGAGCGTGTGACTGAAGGTGCTTTGGGACGGGAGGGGAGATGGGAACGTCCTGGTGATCCCAGGGATTAAAGAGGAAGTTGCAGGTGAGATTAAGTAAAATGATTGTTCCTGCATGGGTGTGAGAGGGAGTTCACATCACAGCTCAGTGCTGTTGGGAGAAAAGGGATGTTCAGCCAGTTTAACCCCAGCGTCCAGCAAGGAGTAGGAGAAATGGCGAGTAATGCGCGGTTGCTATGGAAACCCAATCATGAATCTTCTACTAAACAGCAATGTTAATATTGTTGAAATGTGTGTGTACAGATGTGAGGATGTAGCAGAGCTTCTGTACACACCAGCGGATGCCTTACACCTACAAACAGCCCAGTTACTTACCTAGTGAGATAAAGCAGATACAGCTGTACTCACTGTTACACACACTGGTAGATGGAGTGTCATACAGCTCCCCAGCCAGTAAGTGTATGTAGGTACCATGTAGCAGATGTAGCAGATACTTGAACAGTGGTTATATCAGCAGGTAATCACGGGTCTAACTGGAGCTGAGTGGTAGACTACTGTCTCCCATTGTGGCACTCTCACACAGTAGTAGCCTCTGCAGCCATCTTGGTACAGGGAATGAAGCTTCCCCGGAGAAGTAGCAACATGGAGTCTACAGTAGCGCACTCCACTTTCAACAAATATTGTCCATCTAATGAAACTGGATAACTACGTATTATATAATGATAGCAACAACAAAAAAAAGTTAAGAGAACGAGTTTCTAGGCTGAGACTTGTTGTTCTATAGCATCTGGACAGATTGTTGTGGCCTATGCTTAGCATGGGTAGGTAAGGATAATCCAGACTTCATAAATGCAAAACCCACCTAGCACCGGAAGGGGTGGATAGATCCTTTTCTCCATCCGCACAATGCAAGAGGGGTCAATGCCAGGGCCGTAACTAGGGTGGTGCGGCATGGGCACTGCAAGCCAGGGGGCGCCGTTCTGCAGTTCCTGTTCATTTTCTATTTCACTTAATCTTACTTGCAACTTCCTCTGGGATCACCTGGACGCTCCTATCTCCCCTCCCGTCCCAAAGCACCATCAGTCACACACTTCTTTATTTAAGGTACACATTTCAAATGACTCTCATTCTTCCCATACAGGAGCAAATAGCTCCATGAGTGTGGTGTCTGACTACAATATGAAAGTCATGGGTTTGAGTCCTGAGTATGATAGTATATTGAAATGTGTGCTTGACATAAAGGAGGCTGTGACTGAAGGTCCTGGGTATGAGTACTATGCGTGTGATTTAAAATAAAGGATAATGTAACTAAATGACAAAGAGCTCTCACATTTAGGGGGTCATTCTGACCCGTTTGCTCGCTGCTTTTTGTCGCAGCCGAACGAACGGGGCCCTACTGCGCATGTGCCAGTGCCATAATCCGCCGGCGCATGCCAGACGGCAAAAGGCCATAGCAGGGCTGCGATTGCCTCTGCCTGATTGACAGGCAGAGGCGATCGGTGGGCGGGAGGGGGCGGAACGGCGGCGTTTGGCCGCCGTTTCGTGGGAGCGGTCCGGCCAATGCAGGCGTGGCCGGACCGAACGGAGGGCGGGCCGCAGCAGCTGCGTGACGTCACACGCAGCCGCTGCGGGCCGGGGGCGATGAGTAGCTCCCGACCAGCACGCTAAAGCTGCGCTGGCCGGGAGCTACTCTTGAAATGCAAAGGCATCGCCGTGCACTTCTGTGGGGGGGCCGATACTGACATGCGGGGCGGACTAGCCCTGTGCTGGGCGTCCCCCCGCATGTCAGTGTGAATGATCGTAGCTGTGCTAAATTTAGCACAGCTACGATCAACTCGGAATGACCCGCTAAGTGCATAAATGATGGTACAAGAGGACTGGTTTCCACATTCATTTTCTTGGGACAAAGGGTTGACAGATAAAAGTTAGCCAATGGGTAAGGTCAACAGAGAGAAAAGGTCGACAGGGTCAAAAAGTGGGGTTAGAGGGAGCATAGTCTGTTTTTCTGCTCAGTAATAAACTGCAATGTCAGCGTTCACCGTCCTGACAGCGCATTTCAGTATGAAAGACAAAGATTTATTCCCTGCTATACTGTGGAGCGCGTACCTTCCCAGGTATCCCCCCGCACAGCCACATCATTTACTGTATGTTTGTAGTAATATTAGCATTCATGTAAAGAAGCTATAAAATCAATAAAGAATTCAGCAGGAAAATAAAATGATTTCAGGAAGTTTATTAAAGATGCTAATTTAGCAGGAAGAGAGAGAATGCAGCGTTCACAGGGGAAAACCTTGAAAGAGAGCCAGGCGGCAGCTGCTTCTAGGAAGTTTTACTTCCATTAAGGAACGTCTTGAAGGGTATGTAAAGAAACAAATTAACCATGTTCCCCTGAAGCGCGAAACTCATCTGAATCGGGAGTTTGTAGAAAGAAAGAGTGTTCATTTCTGAGTTCTGTTCAATTTCATTTAGGAGCGGTTTTCATTAAGAAAAAATTATATATATATATATATATATATATATATATATATATATATAAAAGAAAAAAAAATAGCGGCAGGAAGTTAACCCTTGTTCCACCATTGGCACCTATTATATAAGGAATAAGTACGTTACTATGACTGTACAGCATAGGAAAACAAATGAAGGCACTGAGTTTGCACGCATTAAACAAGCAATCTGTTTCCGAGAGTCACTGTTTCTTTTTGTTTTAAAATATTTTATTGAAGAGTTTTCAACATATAATTAAGTGTCCAGTTTGTTCTTTTTTGTATTACTTTACTAGCTGTTCTACCCGTTCTTCGCACAGGAGTTTCTGATTTTCACAGTTGTAAATATAAATGAGAGTTAAAAATCTGGAAAATCTATAGAGATGTAAACTTGAGACATCTTAATGGAAGTAAATATGAATCCATGGTTCTTGGCGTTACACGAGCAGCACGCATAGCAGATACGGTAAAAAGTGACAGGACTATTTCTGCTGCCGGGTACACTGGGCTCCACAAGGAATAACATCGGGGTGTAGAGTAGGATCTTGATCCGAGACAGGATCAAAGCTTTGACTGTTCCCAAGATGCACAGCGCCGCCTCCTCTATAACCCCGCCTCCGTGCACAGGAGCTCAGTTTGTAAGTTGGTGCCATGCAGTAAGCAGGCATACAACAGGGGGGCTGCTCAGCCCTAAGAAAGCTATTTTCAGAAGAAAAGAAGACTTCAAGGGCTGTAGCAGTGTTAGATGTCAGTCAGACATCCCCTGCTGCAGCTCCATCACTCCCCCAGCGGCGCTGTATAATCCCGCGTCCTGGTTGCCGGGTAACTACAGCGGAGGCTCCGGTGTTCTTCTATGTCACACACACTCGCCGCTGTCTCTTGGATCGCTTGCCCGCATACAGGGGGAGGTAAGGGGTCTCTTTGGCCCGCTGCAATCGCGATCCGGCGCGGCCGGTGGGATGCGGGCCGTGCGCGCTGGTGTGGACACTGTAAGGGGCAGCCGCTCCACTAGTCATCGGGACACTGGGCACAGGTTGGTTTTCTCTCTAAAACCATTTATTTACAGGCCGCAGTGCCCGGTGGGGAAGCCAGCAATGGGAATAAGGCCTAACCTGTAGCCCCAGCCCCAGGGCGCCATTTAGGCAAATGTTCCCGCCCTGGAGCTGCATATCTCTCTCCCTCACTCCCTGTCAGCCGCCATTACACAGAGCTGTGCTGTTCCTAGGACTGCTTGGGCAAATCCTCCTCTGTAAAGCCGCCTGCATGTCAGCGCTGTGCATTTTACAGGACACTTAAGTATTCTACCTGTCAGTGGACAGTGTTATTTAAGAAAGAGTGCATACATTCAGCATACCTCCCAACTTTTCTTTTGTCGAAAGAGGGACACACGATCCCGAAAAAAGGGGCGTGGCTTAAGAAAAGGGTGGTGGCTTCGCGGGAGGACCCGCTATCACGAGCCACGCCCCCATTTTCGTCACTGAGGGGGCATGCCCAGCGCTCTGTGAGCCACTGGCATGCCCCCTCTCCCTCTGACTCAAGTGAATAGACGCTGTGACAGAGCCTCCAAACTGTTCCCCCCCACCGTGGGACACTGCGGCCCGCGGGTGGGACAGCGGGACAGTCCCCAAAAAACGGGACTGTCCCGCGAAAATCGGGACAGTTGGGAGGTATACATTCAGGGTTGTGTGGTACAAACACCCTGTGATATACATCCAGTTTAGCTGTGTTTTGCTATATCTCCTGTTCATATATATATATATATATATATATATAGAGCTATACTGAGTATTACTTTGTATTGCTACCCGAATCCGCTCATCATTAAGCTAGTCCAGTGCAGTCTTATTGTGTTATATAACTTCTGCATTGTATATTGTGACTTTATGTGTGTGTGCATGTAGCTGCTGCATGGCTGCCATTTTGTGTATTTCTTTCAGCTTGCTATGCCTATGGGGGTCATTCTGACCCGATCGCACGCTGCAGTTTATCGCAGCGGTGCGATCGGGTCAGAACTGCGCATGTGCCGGTGCCGCAGTGCGCCGGCGCATGCCAGACGGCCGAATGTCGTCGGGCCTCTACGATCAGGCAGAGGCGATCGCTGGGTGGGTGGGGGGGGAACGGCCGCGTTTGGCCACCATTTCATGGGCGCGGTCCAGCCTACGCAGGCGTGGCCAGACCGAATGGGGAGCGAGCTGCAGCGGCTGCGTGACGTCACATGCAGCCGCTGCAGACCGGGGAGCAATGAGTAGCTCCTGGCCAGCACGCTAAAGCTGCGCTAGTTGGGAGCTACTCTTCAAGTGCAAAGGCATCGCTGCGGCACTGACATGCGGAGCGGGATAGCCCTGTGCTGGGCGTCCCCCCGCATGTCAGTGTGAATGATCGTAGCTGTGCTAAATTTAGCACAGCTACGATCATCTCGGAATGACCCCCTATATTCTGCATCCTGAGGGGGCTAATTGCGTCAGGTTTATTAACTAATATAGGTGTTTCACAAGTAATACTTACTGTGTATTTTTCTATGTGATTTATAGTCACCATATATCTCTTGGATTCCCGGGTTGTGCTGATACACCACACTGGGAGTTCTTGCTAGATATAGTGCTGCTAATGTTGTACCGGGTTGCCTGATATTGAGGGGCAACGGAACTGGGGCTGATCCCACATTGCGTGGAGGTAACGCTGAAGACACTTTTGAGGAAAACATGGCAGCAGAGAGTTCAGGTTCAGGGGGTTTCTTACCCCCCAGTGGAGTTGTGGCTGCGGGGGGTCCACAATGACCCACCATGGGCTGCCTTCTCCACGTTATTAAATACGCTGGTAACTAAGCTTACGCCCCCTATGGGACCTCCTATGCCAGTGCAGCAATTTATGGTCCCTACAGTTAATCCGCCATGGGCAGATCAGATAACATCTCAGTTACAGCACTTTAACCAATCACTGACTAAAAAGAAGTCTCACTCTCACCCTCCTAAGACTAAGACGTCTTCCAAATGGGCCGCTACTTCCTCACAATCCACTGTTCCTGAAACCTCCTCTGATGAGGACGGCACATATACTGACCCCACGGTCACTGACTCAGATGTTTCAGATGGGGAAGGACGGTCACAGGTGGATGTCCCTGATTTGATTGAGGCTATGAGGCTGATTCTTCAAGTTTCTGATGAACCCGAGCCTGAGGTTGTTTCAAAAAATCCGGACAGATTTAAACGTAAGAAAGTGGTTAAACAAGTTTTACCTCATTCTCAACACCTGGCTGACATACCTCAGGAATCCTGGGAAAATCCAGGAACAAAGTTCACACCGCATAAGAGACTGTTGGCTCGCTATACTCTCTCTGCGGAGCTATGTAAAAATTGGGAAACTCCTCCACCTGTGGATTCTCAGGTGGCGAGGCTGGTGGTTTCCTCAGCTCTGCCAGTGACTACCGTCACCTCTGTGAAGGAACCGGCAGATAGAGGTGTGGAAGGTTGTTTAAAGGCGATTTACACCCTAACAGGGGCTGTGCGTAGGCCAACCAAGGCAGCAACATGGGCTGCTGAAGCTGTTGAAGCATGGGCTCAGGAGCTAGAGGCGGAGCTACCTTCTAATGCTTCTGATCATGCTAGACAATGTCTCTCATATATCGCCACGGCTTCTCATTACCTTAAGGAAGCGGCTTCTGATGACGGGGGGTGCTGGCGGCCAAGGCTGCTACTACGTCCATCTTGGCTCGGAATATTCTTTGGTTGAGATCCTGGTCTGTGGACATGGAGTCTAAGAAAACCCTGGAGGTGCTCCCTTTTAAGGGAGACATTCTTTTCGGAGAAGACCTCAATAAGATTGTGGCTGACTTGGCATCTGCTAAAATAGCTTGCCTACCAAGTATGGCACCTTCTGCGCCAAAGGTTAAAACTACTTTCCCTCAGCCCTTTTCGTCCTTCAGGAAAAGCAAAAGGTCAGGCGTACCCGAAACAAGCTCGTGCTTCCAAACCTGCCAAGCCCAGACCTAAGAGGGCCTGGGCTGCCCATCAGCCTGCTTCCAAAACAGACAAGCCTGCCGCATGATGGGGCGGGCCTCCATCTGGGGGATCCCAGGGTGGGGGCCGACTTATAGGGTTTGCCCAGGAATGGTTGAAGACCACTTCGGATGCCTGGGTGCGGGAAGTCATCACTAAAGGTTACGCCGTATCCTTCAAGAATCGTCCCCCTCATCGATTTTGCCTGACAGGCGTCCCTTCGGATCTGGTGAAGGCAACAACGCTTCATTCAGTAGTACAGTCCCTCCTGGACACAGAAGTGGTAGTACAGGTGCCTCTAGCTCAGAGAGGCAAGGGGTTTTATTCACCGCTGTTTCTAGTCTCGAAACCAAACGGGTCCTCGCGGCCTATTCTCAATCTCAAGTCCTTGAACAAGTATGTGAGGGTCTCCAAGTTTCGTATGGAAACTCAACGCTCTATTGTTCTGGCCTTGGGGCCTGGGGACTTTATGGTCTCCCTGGACATACAGGATGCCTACCTGCATATTCTTATTGCAACATCACATCAGCAGTTTCTGAGGTTTGCAGTGAGCAATCTTCATTACCAATTTCGAGCGTTACCTTTTGGTTTGACACCGGCTCTGAGAGTTTTCACCAAGGTTATGGCGGTAATGACGGCTGTACTCCGCCGTCAAGGGGTCAGGATCCTACTGTACCTGGATAATTTGCTGATCCTGGCAAATTCCCCAGAAATTCTCCTGCGACATCTGTATCTGACTATCCAGTTTCTGCAAACCCACGGGTGGATAGTCAACTGGAAGAAATCTTCCCTGGTCCCTGCTCGGAGCATGCTGCACCTGGGAGCGTTGTTGGACACTCACACCCAGAGGTTGTTCTTGTCTCAGGAGAAAATCCTGAAACTTCAGGACAGGATTCGATGCTTCCTATATCGTCCGCGTGTGTTGATTCATTTAGCGATGCAAGTGCTAGGTCTCATGGTGTCAGCTTTCGACATGGTGGAGAGTGCGCTCAATTCAATTCTCGCCCTCTACAGATGCTAATTCTGGCCAAATGGGATGGCCTGCCTGACCGGATCAGATCTCAAATGGTCTCCTTGTCTCCGGAGGTCCGACTGTCACTGAGCTGGTGGCTTCAGGACCAACGTTTGAGCAGGCGTCGTCCTTTCTGGATCTCCATCTGGGTCCTTCTGACGACGGATGCCAGTCTGAGAGGTTGGGGCGCGGTGTTGGAGCAACACTCCCTTCAGGGTCGGTGGACCGAGGAGGAGTCTCTCCTCCCGATAAACATTCTGAAATTGCGGGTGGTGTTCAATGCACTGAACTTGGCCCAGCATTTGATACAGAACAGACCTGTTTGAGTACAATCGGACAATGCCACCACGGTAGCTTACATAAATCATCAAGGCGTCACTCAAAGCCGCATGGCAATGAGGGAGGTATCACAAATTATGCAGTGGGCAGAGCGCCATCTGCCAGCCATATCGGCAGTATTCATTCCGGGGGGTCCTAAACTGGGAAACTGGGAAGCGGACTTTCTCAGTCATCAGGACATACATGCCGGAGAATGGAGCCTCCATCCAGAGGTGTTTCAGCTTCTCGTGGACAAGTGGGGCCTTACAGATGTGGACCTGATGGCATCTCAACACAATCACAAGGTTCCGGTCTTTGGAGCAAGGACAAGGGATCCTCAAGCAGCGTTCGTGGACGCACTGGCAATTCCATGGGACTTTTGGCTGCCGTACGTGTTCCCTCCGGTGTCACTCCTGCCCAGGGTAATACGGAACCGTTGCATCAATATAGAGGGTGACTGCTCCTTAGGGGAGCCAGATGAAATGGATAATTCTGTTAGAAAGAATATGCATTAGGAATGATATGCTTATGAGCGTCTATAAATAAAAGTTTTGATGTTCTCTAGATGTTTATGAACCATTCGAATGGTGCAGTATAACTGAATTGAATATTCAAGATTATCATATTCATCTAAGCAGGGCCGCCATCAAGGGGGTGCTGGGGGTATAATTGTCCCGGGCCCGCCACTCTGACAAAGAGGAGAGGGCCCGGGCCGCTTATACCACCCGCTGATGTTTCCGCTGCTGTGTAATGGGCCCCCGTTCGTCCCTGGCCCCGCCTGCTGCTCATGATGCCCGGCACGTCAGTACAGCAGACGCTCAGTACTCCGTATTGAATACTACTGAATATGTCCCTTCCAAAATGGCCGCCACCCTTAGAGGAGACAGTTATTAAATATGCTAGAGGAGGCGGCAGCCATTTTGGGGGTTACATTTTCAATAGTATTCCATACGGAATACTGAGTGTCTGCTGCACGTGACGGACGACAGGCATCAAGAGCTGCGGGCATGGGAGCGGGGTGAACGGGGCCCATAGACAGCAGCTGCTCTTGAAGAGGGGGCAGCCGTGAACAGCGGGCGGCAGTGGCGGCCAGGTAGGGAGATCCTGGCCCTGATGCTGATCAGAACCCCTGACAGGTACAGGGGCATAATATGGTATCATGGCTATGTGTACAGGAATCACATATATATATTTCTTTATTTGATTTTTGTTTTTTTGGGTGTGTGTGTGGGGGCCTGCCTATTATATCAGTCCCGGGCCCCACAAATTCTGATGGCAGCCCTGCATCTAAGTAGTAAACGCTGTCATGGTATATATTGTGAACTAGAAATAGATATGTTTGATTAAACAGTAAGCATAGACATGCTATGACGGAGATACATGCAGATTTCTGGCAACCTTCCTTGGCTTTATGAAAAATCACAAGTATCCAGGCCATGGTTTGACACTGCTATTAAGGTGATTCTGTGTTTAGCAAAATGAACTGATACAGTTACTATTATTTTGCAACACTGAAGTTGATGCTACGTTTAGTACTATGAATCAGATACAGTCAAGTTCTTGCACAGAATAAATGACTTCTGCTAGTTTTAGTTTATGGTAGAGTCTATGATTTGGCAGGACTCCCGTTTATAGAGCGGGGATAAACCTTTACAAAAAATTGGTTATTATAGCCAGGAGGTATAAGTCACTGTTATGATATATGTTGTGTAACCAACAGGCAGCATTACAAACTGTTTTTGGAGATTCATCCTTCATATTCCAATAGGCAATTTACTCCAGATTGAGAAGGCTGAAATATAATTCCTCAAAATAGTGAGCTAGGACTTGTTGGATAAATTCATCTGGATATCGAATGTCTATTTCTAAAATTCTGTACATGCATTATGATCTATTGAGATCAAGAATAGTGGTAAAGATTAATTTCTTTGTCCCATTTTTTGTGTGCATAAGAGAGGTGCATGGCAGGGAGCCGAAATACAGGTTGCTAACAGGTTATATAGAAACCGTCATTTTTGAATGTAAATTTAATGAATTGATCTGAACCTGTCAATAATTAAGTTTATATTTTCACCGTTGCTGAATGTATACAGTTTTAAAATATACCCATATACAAAGGTACATCTATCTTAAATTAATGATATGGAAATGAGCAAAATTTTAACTCAATTAAATAGGTACATGGGAAAAATATTTTGTTATAAAAATTATTGTTGGATAAGGTTTTGTCTGGTCTTCTAATTGAATTAAACATCCTAGTAGTAATTGGTGTACCCCCTTCTTAAAGTAAACCTTAGTTACCTTCTAAAACTCAGTAAATAAAGACACGGAGACATGATTTTGGCAGAAAAATTGCTAGCTATTTATTTGACCCTAACCATAGCAAACCTGTGAATGGAAAAATTTGTTAAGCTGCCGAATCAGCCGGCAAAATGGTGGCAGAAAAAAGAACGGCTCAATTAACTATTGGTAAGGTTAAATTATTAAACTGACCGAAACCGTCCAACACCTTATCAAAAACCGGTAATAGGTGTCAACACAACCCCCACAGTGACTTCCCACCGCTCCTGGGTGCCCTGCCGCTGCCTCCCGGATGGGTGGTCGAGCGGCCATTAAGTCGATGGAGGTGAGTGCACCTAAACCAAATAAACTGAAGCTTACTACCTATATATAAGCGATACAACTACAAACTGCCGTTCTTTTCCGCCAATAAATAGCCAACGAATGAAAAAACCAGCCAGCAATCAAAACGCCAATGCACTCCGCATGATTTAAGACAACCTTCATCCCCATAGGGCGGGAGGGCGGGAAAAAGATTCAAGCAGCAAAGAGGCCTAAAATGGCCGCTGCAGTCTATATATACCTCACCCTCCCCTTTTTCCTAAGGCTGTACTACCTCACTTCTGGGTACACCCCCTCACAGGATGTTTAACCCATTCCTCTCCTATGCAGTCAATTCTTTCTCCAAAATAGTAAATATAGAACAGTAACCTAATCTGAGCCTGGATGTAAACGCTTTTTGTTATTTAACTTTCTAATTTTTGAATTTCTTATTGTATTGTCATTGAGGGCCTTTTTGTTATATATGGATACTGGCTGGTAAACATTCATTCTATGCTGAGCCAGATATGAACAATTTATTTTAATGAAATATAATTAAAGTTTATTTTAAGTCTATAACGATACATATTATTAAAAGAGTGCGCCACAAAGGGAGCCTTCATGGTTAAGATCCTCTAGTGGTCTTACCAAAAACCCCAGAAACAATTAATAAGGAAGTTCAAGCAGGAAGGAGTAATTCTACTTCTGATCGCTCCGGCGTTGCCCAGACGGCACTGGTTCTCCAATCTACAGGGCCTCTTGCTGGTTCGTCCCCTTCTACTTCCACAAGGATCAGACCACCTCGTTCAGGGTCCTTGTGTTTACCAGGACTTGGCCTGTCTGGTTTTGACAGCGTGGCTCTTGAAGCTTCCGTCTTGAGGGCCAAGGGTTTTTCTGAGGTGGTCATTCAAACTATGTTGAAGGCCCGTAAGCCGGCTTCTGCTCGGATTTACTATAGGGTCTGGAATTCTTATTTTACTTGGTGTGCGTCTCATAATCATGATGTTTTCAAGTTTAGTACGGCTAAACTTTTGCCCTTCCTACAGCAGGGCCTGGACTTAGGCCTTCGTCTGGCCTCCCTCAAGGTTCACATTTCTGCCTTGTTGGTTTGGTTTCAGAGAAAAGATTGCTACCCTACCTGATGTTCATACTTTCACTCAGGGTGTGTTGTGGATTCAGCCTCCTTATGTACCGCCTGTGGCCCCTTGGCTTTGTCGGTAGTTCTGGAGGCCTTGCAAGAGTATCCGTTTGAACCTCTTGCATCTGCAGACCTTAAGTGACTTTCCCTTAAGGTTTTGTTTTTGCTGGCCATTGCCTCGGCTAGAAGGGTCTCGGGCTTGGGTGCCTTATCCTGTAAGTCCCCCTACCTGAATTTTCACCATGACCGGGCGGTTCTTAGAATGTGCCCGGGTTATTTACCCAAGGTGGTGTCTTCCTTCCACCTTAACCAGGAGATTGTGTTTCCGGCCTTTAATTCTCCTTAATTGTCCTCCGAAGAGCGTTCTTTGGATGTGGTACGGGCTCTCTGTATCTATGTGAAGAGGACTGCCTCCATTAGGAAGTCTGATTCTCTCTTTGTACTGTTTGGATTTCACAAACGTGGCTGGCCTGCTAACAAGCAGACCTTGGCCAGATGGATTAGAATGGTGATTGCACATGCTTATGTACAGGCTGGTCTTCCAGCTCCTGCTACCATCAAAGCCCATTCTACTCAGTCGGTTTTGGACCTTCTTGTGCGGCCCACCGTGGTGCGACCCTTGAACAATTGTGCAAGGTGGCTACGTGGTCCTCAGGGAACACGTTCATAAGGTTCTATGCCTTCGATACTTCCGGCTCCCAGGATGCTTCCTATGGATGCCGGGTTCTTGTGCCCGCTACAGTGCGTCCCCTCCCATAAGGAACTGCTTTAGGACATCCCCGATGTTATTTCTTGTGGAGCCCAGTGTACCCCGCAGCAGAAAACGAGATTTATGGTAAGAACTTACCTTTGTTAAATCTCTTTCTGCGAGGTACACTGAGCTCCACAAGGCGCCCACCCTGACGCACTTAGCCTCTTTGGGTTGGTATGGCATTAGCCGCTGACACCCTCTCCTGTAGTGAGTGTGTGGTGTATGTGGCTACTAATGATTGTCGTCTCTGTTACCTGCTACTGCATTGGACTGGTTAACTAAACTGAGCTCCTGTGCATGGAGGCGGGGTTATAGAGGAGGCGGCGCTGTGCATCTTGGGCAGGGCTGGCTCCAGGCCTACTAGTACCCTGAGCGAGAACATGTAAAAGCACCCCCCCATGCGCGTGCCGAAGGGCGCACGCTCCAGTAAAAGTGGGCGTGGCCTCTGGAAAAGTGGGCGTGACCTCATAACTTTATATTATTAGACTATAAATAAATATATTTTCACACCCCCTCTACGCACACAATTAGCAGCCTTACACATAACAGCCACAGTAGTGTTCCTTACACACAATGTCTCCAGTGTAGTGCCAGATACACATAATGTGCAGTGCCAGATAGACATAATATACCCCCAGCAGTGCCAGCTACACACAAAATGGGTGTGGTTTGTTTTATCGACAGTATCTAGGTCGACAATGTTTAGGTCGACCACTATAGGTCGACAGTCACTAGGTCGACATGGATGGAAGGTCGACAGGGTTTCTAGGTCGACATGTGCTAGGTCGACAGGTCTAAAGGTCGACATGAGGATTTTTTTTTTTTTTTTGGTGTCGTTTTCTTCGTAGAGTGACCGGGATCCCAAATTAGTGCACCGCAGTGCAGGCATGGTGCCTTCGCTCCGCTACCGCTTCGCTCGGCACACTTTACCATTCCAATCGTAGTCCACGTGGATCGTGAAGTATGAAAAAATCCCAAAAAATGTGAAAAACTCATGTCGACCTTTAGACCTGTCGACCTAGCACATGTCGACCTAGAAACCCTGTCGACCTTCCATCCATGTCGACCTAGTGACTGTCGACCTATAGTGGTCGACCTAAACATTGTCGACCTAGACACTGTCGATCTTCAGACCGGATCCCCACAAAATACCCCCCAGCAGTGCCAGATAGACATGACATGCCCCCCAGCAGTGCCAGCTACACACAATATACCACCCAGCAGTGCCAGCTACACATGATAGTGTTCACTTTTTAGGGCAGGGTGCTGATCACAGGGAAGGCACATTTTTAAGTTAGGAGGGCAAAATGATGTACATACTGTAATGCTTGGTGCTCATCTACCTACACGGCAAAGCATGGACAGTGCGCGCCGAAGGCGCACAGCTAAAATTTAGGGGCGTTGCTTCGTGGGAAAGGTGCGTGGCCACATAATAGTGGCAATTCGCATTACACCACACAGTAGTGCAGTTAATACACACTGCACCAGGTAGAACCTCCTAGACACTTTGCGCCAGGCAGAGCACGTTAGACACTTTGCGCCAGGCAGAGCACGTTAGACACTTTGCGCCAGGCAGAGCACGTTAGACACTTTGCGCCAGGCAGAGCACGTTAGACACTTTGCGCCAAGCAGAGCACTGAGACTCATTGCCTAGCCACAGACGCCTAGCGGGAACACTACATGATATGCTCCCCAGCCGTGCCAGCTACACATGACATGCCCCCCAGCAGTGCCAGATACAGAAATGCCCCCACAGTGCCAGATACATAAATGCCCCCGCAGTGCCAGATACGTCCCCACAGTTCCAGATAAATGCCCCCACAGTGCCAGATAAATGCCCCCACAGTGCCAGATAAATGCCCCCACAGTGCCAGATACATAAATGCCCCCACAGTGCCAGATATGTCCCCACAGTTCCAGATACATAAATGCCCCTACAGTGCCAGATACAGAAATGCCCTACAGTGCCAGATATGCCCCCACAGTGCCAGATATGCCCCCACAGTGCCAGATACATAAATGCCCCCACAGTGCCAGATATGCCCCCACAGTGCCAGATACATAAATGCCCCTACAGTGCCAGAAATTCCCCCACAGTGCCAGATATGCTCCCACAGTGCCAGATAAATGCCCCCACAGTGCCAGATATGCCCCCACAGTGCCAGATAAATGCCCCCACAGTGCCAGATAAATGCCCCCACAGTGCCAGATACATAAATGCCCCCACAGTGCCAGATATGTCCCCACAGTTCCAGATACATAAATGCCCCCACAGTGCCAGATATGCCCCCACAGTGCCAGATAAATGCCCCCACAGTGCCAGATATGCCCCCACTGTGCCAGATATGCCCCACAGTGCCAGATATGCCCCCACAGTGCCAGATACATAAATGCCCCCACAGTGCCAGATATGCCCCTACAGTGCCAGAAATGTCCCCACAGTGCCAGATACAGAAATGCCCCCACAGTGCCAGATAAATGCCCCCACAGTGCCAGATATGCCCCCACAGTGCCAGATATGCCCCCACAGTGCCAGATATGCCCCCACAGTGCCGGATATGCCCCCACAGTGCCAGATACATAAATGCCCCCACAGTGCCAGATATGCCCCTACAGTGCCAGAAATGCCCCCACAGTGCCAGATACAGAAATGCCCCCACAGTGCCAGATAAATGCCCCCACAGTGCCAGATATGCCCCCACAGTGTCAGAAATGCCCCCACAGTGCCAGAAATGCCCCCACAGTGCCAGATACAGAAATGCCCCCACAGTGCCAGAAATGCCCCCACAGTGCCAGATATGCCCCCACAGTGCCAGATAAATGCCCCCCACAGTGCAGATATGCCCCCACAGTGCCAGATAAATACCCCCACAGTGCCAGATAAATGCCCCCACAGTGCCAGATAAATGCCCCCACAGTGCCACCCATCCATAAATGTGCCTCCCCCCTCCCCCCCAAATACCTGCGGCGCTGAGAGGGGGAGGAGTACTGCTGTCCGATGGCGGGCGGGCGGATGGCCTGCGAGTGCGGGTCCGGGTCCAGGTGAGGGCGGACGGGCGGGCGGCCTCCAAGGCGCTTGTGTGCGCTATGCGCGCTGCGCGGCGCCTGACGTTAGACACTGGCGCCGCGCAGCGCGCATAGCGCACACAAGAGGTCACGGCGGCCGGGCCAACAATGCACAGGGCCGGATCCAGCCTCGAATATGGCGGCGCCAGCGCGCGGCGCCCATTAAGGGTGGCGCCCTGCGCGGCCACTCTATTCGAACATGCCTAGAGCCGGCCCTGATCTTGGGAACAGTCAAAGCTTTGAGCCTGTTGGTGCCTCGGATCAAGATCCTACTCTACACCCCGATGTTATTCCTTGTGGAGCCCTGTGTACCTCATAGAAAGAGATTTAACAATGGTAAGTTCTTACCATAAATCTTGTTTTTTGTAATTTATTATATTCTACACACAGGAGGTGCAATCCAAATTCTGATCTGATTGTCCGTTTGGGCGTTATCGTTCACGCAATGCAAGCCACGCATCGGTGATGATGTCATTATATCATCCCCCTGTTCATCCCCTTAGGGGAGGTGTCACAAACCGATCACTCACCTCTGCGGGTTCTGGGGTGCCAGCGCGGTTGCTCACGGTGCTGTGCGGCCATGTGGGGATGCGGCGTGGTCAGCGGCAGAGGTGATGCAGGTTCTGGAAGCTGGGAGTGCGGGGACCAAATGGCCAAAGGTACCACTGTGTGTCTGCAGTATAGGAGGTGGCTATGTTGGAGACCAAATGAGCACCTGGGAGCACTTGCAAAACACCTGTGGGTAAGTGTTAGCCAATGCTGTGCTTGTGCTGCCTTTAAGTAGGCTGGGATTATGTTACTCTGAGCCAGTGCTTTGTTGTAGCTACTCTATGCCCTAGCTCTGTGCTCTCTCTGTGGTTTTCTGTGTGATTCCAGTAGTCCAGATATCACCTCCGCTTTCCAGAGTCTTGTGAGAGGTTACCCTGTCTGCCTGCTTCAATCACACAGCCTTTGGAAGATTCTACTAAACTCAGGTGCTTGTTTAATCAGCTCTCAGCTTAACCCATTCATCACCATTGTCGTCTGCTGCAGTTTCACAGTGCTGTGTTATCTTCACAACTCACAAGTATTCCATTCAGTATTGTATTTTCATTGTTGCTGCAATCAAGGACAATTCTTCACAGCCTTACAGTTTAATCTTTAAGCTTCAGTACAAGTCTCTACAGTTATTCATTTATGTCTGCAATATCCAGTTAACACTCCTTACAGTTTGGCACCAATCATTGCTTCATTTGGACAATTCGGCATTCATTCACAAGCCTGTTTAAAAACTCAGTTATATGAACATTTCTTCAATGCATCTTTAAGACTGTTCCTGCTTATCATTATACCATTCATTGCAATACGTCAGTATATATATGGTGATTAATAATTTGTCATTTAACTCCTTACTGGAATTGTTGCCTTTAATAAATATATGAAACTGAACTTTGTTCATCCTCCCTGCTTTCATCATATCCCAGCACCTACACCTTTGGTTGGTCCAGGGTTAACGGATTCACAAAACACTTGGCCCTGACAGGAGGTTTATTAACATTATGATTACGTAGTTTTTCTATTTCCCACCTGCAGAATACCTATGTTACATTTCAGCCTCCTGACATATCGGGAAGTAGAAGAATTAGTCGTTAGTGAGGGTTTTCACATATATAATGCAGGGTAGTTCCACGGCACTCAGCAAATAATCACATATACAGTACACGGCAGTGATATAGCAACGTTTCGAAGGTTTATTCCTTCGTTGGGCACAAAACACAGTGAACAAACGTCTCTTTTATGAATATCTGTTTGATGCTGATGATTAACTCTGTTTTACATATTGTTTATATATACATACTTTGTTAAACTTATTATGCTCCTCCGCTTGTACTGTAGATGTTTGTATGTTATTTTGATGGCCATGGCAACGGACTGAGGTTGATGACGTCACTTGTGGACGCCATCCTCCGGCTTCCGGACGCCGCTGCCTTCACGTGGGTTACCTGGGGTATAAGGTGAGAGTTCTGTTCACTGTGTTTTGTGCCTGACGATGAAGGAATAAACCTTTGAAACGTTGCTATATTACTGCCGTGTATATGTGATTATTTGCTGAGTGCCGTGGATCTACCCTGCATTATATATTTCATTTTTCAGAAGATATTGTTGAAAGAGGAGTACACTACTGCAGACTGCATTCTTCCTGTTCATGCCCTATCCCAAGATGGCCACGAGATATCTACTGAGCAAGTGCAGGGTTTATCTTGTTCTTTATACAGTGTCGGACTGGGGCGTGTAGGGCCTACCGGGGGAATGCAGTGGTAGGGGGCCCATGTTAGGGGTGTGGTCAGTCTGCAGAGGGGGTGTGGCCTGCCACCTCACTGGTTTGACTAATCATTAGAGAGTGCAACGTCTGGGCCCATTTATAAATATACATAGTAAATTCATCTGCTGCATGCATGATAATGTACCAGATTAATAACAGCAATGCACTGTAGAAAATACACCATAGTCCAGTATAAGGTAACATATGTATGATTCAAGTGCACAGTATGGAACCTGATCCTTAGAGCAGGTGGTGGGCCCCCAGGCAGTGGGGCCCACCGGTGGTTTCCCCTGCACCCCTGTGGGCCAGTCCAAGCCTGTCTTTATAGTGTAAGAGCATCTCTGTGGAAGACACCTTTCCAGAGAGATCTGCATTTACCTGCAATCCACAGCGATTCCAGTGTTCCTGCACTACTACCCAGTGTCTACATACACTAACCGCCTGGTAGGCTGTGTGATACCCCACTCTGCTCCATGAGAAACAGCGTGTAACAGTGAGTACGGCTGTACCTGCTATCTAGCCATAAACCAACACCACTGGTTAAGTAATTGGGCTGTTCATAGTTTGAGTCATCCGCTGGTGTGTGCAGATGACTGCAAACACATAATTTCCAACAGATATTATTGCTATTAGTGGCTAGCATAAATCTATTACACTTATATAATATATAAATAAAATAGATCTTTCATCCAGAAATTGTCGCCCTAGAAGATGCCTCAGCCCCAACACGGATTCTTACACTTCAAATCATTGGAGCAAGTATGACCTTGATTAAATATAGTAGGCTGGGTTCTGAGTCGCAGGCAACTCCGTATGCGGCCGCATTTAGTGGAATCTGGCAAACTGTGCATGCAGCGTAATCTTTGCGATTCTGAGCCTAATGAGTGTCAACCCATTTGTGTGGGTTTCCATTGGGCACTCCGGTTTCCCCCCCACACTCCCAAAACATACTGGTAGGTTACTTGGATGCTGATGAATTCACCCCTAGTGTGTGCTTGTATGTTATAGAGCATAGAGGTCTATGTACTACTAAGCCTTGGAGAGAGATAAAGTATCAACCAATCAGCTCCTAACTGCCATGTTACAGACTGGGTTTGAAATATGACAGTTAGGAGCTGGTTGTTTGATACTTTGGGGTCTATTCATGATACAGTGAAAAGTGTGGAGCCAGTGGAGAAGTTGCCCATGGCAACCAATCAGCATTGAAGTAACATTTATAATTTGCATACTATAAAATAATAGAGCAGCTGATTGGTTGCCATGGGCAACTTCTCCACTGCCTCACTTCTCTACTCTTTTCACTGCTGCTTGAATAGACCCCTTTATCTCTTTCAACTTTATCTCTCTCCAAGGTTGAGAGAGCTAAAGGACCAGCCAATCAGATCCTAACAGCTGGGTTTGAAAAATGACAATTGGTTGACTGGTACTTTACCTCTGTATGCTTTCTCTCTCTCCAAACCTTAGTACATAGACCTTAGAATTAGATGAGCGGATTCGGTTTTACTCGGTTTTACTCGGTTCTCAAAACCGAACCTTATTGGCTATCCAAAACACGTGACATCCGTGAGCCAATTAGATGCCGTTTTGAGAACCGAGTAAAACCGAGTAAAACCGAACCCGCTCATCTCTAGAATTTACACAACAATGGAGCAGGGGCTGGTTTGAGTGACATATACTCTTTGTACGGCATTGCATAAATTAGTGGCTATATGTAAATAAATAATGATAATAATTTAGTGTTAAGACTCAACTTTGGCTTCTTCTCTGCAAATATGGAAAGTTTACTAAAGCCGGGTATACACTGTGGCGATTTCAGCCTAAAAAATAAACGATAACGACATAAATGTCATTATCTTTCATTTTTATCCTTGTATCATCCAGTGTGTATGGGGGTATTATTGGCGAACGATGTGCACTCCCGCACGCCTTTCAGCGATCACCAACATTGAGCTGGCATTCAGCTCAACCCGTCAATGGCCCTCATTCCAAGTTGTTCGCTCGCTAGCTGCTTTTAGCAGCATTGCACATGCTAGGCCGCCGCTCTCTGGGAGTGTATCTTAGCATAGCAGAATAGCAAACGAAAGATTAGCAGAACTGCTAATAAATAATTCCCTGCAGTTTCTGAGTAGCTCCAGACCTACTCCTAGATTGCGATCACCTCAGTCAGTTTAGTTCCTGGTTTGACGTCACTAACACGCCCTGCGTTCGGCCAGCCACTCCCCCATTTCTCCAGCCACTCCTGGGTTTTTACCTGGCACGCCTGCGTTTTTAAGCACACTCCCTGAAAACGTCCAGTTTCCGCCCAGAAACACCCACTTCCTGTCAATCACACTACGATCACTCGAGCGAAGAAAAAACGTCGCTCGAGCTTGTGCAAATCTCCAAAGTTTTGTGTTAAATTAGTGAACGCATGCGCGCTGCGTACCATGCGCATGTGCATTTTCCACCTAATCGCTCCGTTGCGAAAAACAGCAACGAGCGAACAACTCGGAATGACCACCAATGTCGGGCTGTGCTGCATGTCTGGGAATGACGGCGGTGACGTCACTGATCGCTATCGTCGAACGATAACATTCAGTGTGTACGCGCTATATTGTTCAACGATACAGTCATTCATCGCCGGCATTTCAGCATCGCCCAGTGTACCCATCTTAAGCGTCCAACTCAATGTAAAATACCTGGTGAAAGGGTTTGTATTGTTTGTGCAAAATGTAAACATTACTCGAGTTTCCGTCTGATGCAAGAGCTTCTGTCCAGCTAAAACGCATTATGTAAACGGGTTTCTGAAAGAGAGATTTTTTTTATGTAAGGACAAATATGAAAAGCAGCCAGATACAGTATGAGCTGGAAAGTGCCAAATCTCAGGCTCCCTCTGCGTGCGGGTGTGCTCCGCTAAGGGCACATCATCCGAAACCTAGCTATCAGTTGTTGGAGCAGCTCCCCTCATTGTCCTGCACAATGCACATTACCCTCCGTGCTGACATAAAAGCTGCCTTGTAATCATCTCAGGTGAACTTGTGATTCAGATTATGGTATTGGCGCAGGCTGTGACAGAGAGAATGTTAATCGGATTGTATTCATAGCCTTCCAGCATCATTATCTGGAAAATCTCAGCGCAATTATGTACTGTTTTTCTCTGCCCTGTGATTGGCTGTGTGGGAGTTACCCACAGTGCAAAGCACATCGTTTAGCGAGAGCTAAATAACACCTGTAGTAACACGCGGGGTATGCTTGGCTCTGGTGCTAGCTATCTGACTGCTCTTAGCCGGCGATCTGGGAGTGACTCGCCGAAACGTGGAAATATTCAGCAAGTGGAGATCAGATTTCATCTAGATGTATTGCTGCAGCCTAACAAAGCAAAAACTGATTGTGCGTCATAGGATCACTAAATCCAAAATGTACGTTGTGGTGTACAAATGGATAAATTGCCCAAAGCAACCGATCAGCTTGTACCTATCATTTTCTAGGATGCACTTGACAAATGCTAGCTACAAGCTGATTGGACGATGTTAGCAACTTTCCCCCCATTTTAGAAGGCTTGATACACCTCCCCCATAAGGTTGGAGCAGAGCTGGACAGATCCCAAGATCCAGGAAGCCAGTGAGCAAAAAACTTACTGTTCGCGCTTAACTTTATAGGTATTGAGTATTTTTTAGTACTTTTGGGAGAGAGTTCAATTCTTAGGGGCCTATTTATCACCATCCATGCGGATGTGCTGTGATAAAATCGCCCAAACTCGCACTGCGATAATTGATTACATCGCAGGGAAGTATCAATTATCGCATGCAGGGACAGAGCTTGCGAGCAAGCTCTGTCGGTGCGATGACACTCCGCAGCATCATCGGGGTATTTTTCCAAGGAGCCGGTCCACGCTGCTCTTGCTGGGTGCCGAATACTGTGTGCTGCGGTGACACCCGGTGCCAGGGCCGAATTAAGGTCCACATAGGCCTGCGACTGAAAATGATCAGGAGTCTATTGTGAGAAGTTGAGGAGGTGTGGCTAATGCTGTGTGGGTGTGACCAGTGACATATGGGCGTGTACACTTCCTACACTATAAGCCCCAATGTCTCCCAAAATATGTAAAAGTAGAATAACAGCGTCACGTGTGAGGAAATTAGAAATATCATTTTAATTTTTATCATTTACGGCATCCATGTGACCAACTGGACAATTAATCATCTCATGCTGTCATGGTGATGGGCCTATTTTTATCTGGGGCCTGGAGCTGTAGCTCCATCCGCCCCATTGTTAATCTGGCCATGCCCAGTGCTGTAAAGTGTGCTGCCATTTTGCAGCATCACTTTACTGCACCGGGGGTCACAGTGCAGCATATAGGGGACCCGCCGCCCAGCAGAGCTCAACGGAGCAGAGGACACCAGCTCCCTGGACAGGTATGTTTTTATTTTTTTAAATTTAAACTTTTTATTTTTATTTTTACACTGTGGTGTGTCACACAAGCTGATCACACTGCTGGGTTCCTGCACAGCTTTCTCTGGGCAAATGCCTGCCTATCGCAGTGCTGCCCTGTGATCTCGCCAGCCATAGGCACACTGCGGTATTTTTAAAAAAAAAATGTTTTTAATAGTAAATTTGGCCACAACGCATTTCCCATTATAAGTATGGGGAATGCGATGTGGGTTACTAAAAAAAAAGTGAAAAAAAAAAGGGTTTGGAGCAGTTTTTTATGAAAACTGCTCCAAATGCCCTTTAATACATTGGAGTGATACTAAAATAATGTGAAAAGGGTGTGAAAACCTGTGAATAGGGGCTATAAAAAATTCTAAGGATCGGGTCTGAAACCCAGAAATTAGTAAATATGCTCCACAATCGCTCTGAGCCCCGTTAGTTTTTGTAAGGAATTGCACAGTGTCAGGGAAGCGGCAGCGCAATTCCATGTCATTACAATTCTAATGAAGCAGGAGGCGTCTGTCGGAGAAATTGTACGAATTCATGAAGAAAAAAAAATAGCTTTTGTGGTCATTTGAGGTGACAACATTTTTTGTTCAAAATATAAAAAAATTATCAAAAGCATTTATTTTTTGCTGGAATAAATATTTGAATTCATCTACGGGTGCATAATCTAACAAAAATGTTGATTTTGGGGTAATTTTGAGGCCATTTATTTTTTTTAACCCCAAAAATGACATGTACAATAATTATTGGCCCATTTAAGCTAACTGAAAACTTCTAAATGCCTAATTAGTCATTAGGGGGATTGACCAGGGGTTCTGAAGCAAGTCCTGACATTTTCCCCAACCTTTTCACACCCTCACAGGAGTGTGCACACACAAATGTGAATTTCCTCTGAAAAAGCAATGCGAGTTTGAAATTGGAGTGCGTAATTTGATAATTGCATCGCACCACACTTTCTCCTGTCATGTGGGCATATTGCGGCCCCTCTGCAGGGGTAACGAAATGGGGGATACCAAGTATCAGGGTTCCAGGAAATGTAGCCACTTCCCCAAGATGGCATGGCCACTCCCCCTTCAGCAGCACACGGCGTCTGCAGATCTCTTGTCAGCCCAGACCTCAGTTGATGAGGTGATTTTAAAATAATTTTTGTTACAATGTTTCTATTATCAGAGCACTTGCCAAGCTTTTCCTTCCAGAGCCAAATGTCAAATAATCCAGTAGCAATTATTTTGTATGATTAATAAAATGTCAGACATACAAGTACAATGTGTGTGTGTGTGTGTGTGTGTGTGTGTGTGTGTGTGTGTGAAAATGTAGAACCAAGCGCCAGATGTTTAAAAAGCACTTTAACCAAATATAGTCAAATATTCATATAAGGCACTACCCATTAGTTAGAGTGGCTGCTTAAAACAATTTATGTGTATTGTGAATTACATATATGTAAAAGGTTCGGTCTGGGTTTTGTAAAAAGCGCCTAATAGTGCAAAATAATTATAAAGTGACTTAGTAAAAAATTGTCTTAACAAATTAAGTGGCTTGGCAAAAAAGTGCTGAAAAGTGCTAAAGTGAATCAATATATTGGGAGGAAACGTATCTTTTTTCCTTAGTATCTTCGTTCATACGTCCATTGTGTGTGTGTGTGTGTGTGTGTGTGTGTGTGTGTGTATATATATTTCATACTAGGTGCTTCATCGCGCCCTACGGGCGCTCTTCACACCGTCATAAGGGGCTACGCCCCCTTAACACCTGCACGCATTTCTAGGGTTCAATATATGTATTATATGGAGTATTACCTGCATTCCTAGTTTTGTTAGTGGTTAAATATTGCACAATGAAAGGGCGTCGGATGGTGAGGGGGGCGTAGCCCCTTGCGACGGAGTGAACAGCGCCTGCAGGGCACACTGTACAGAATGCAGAAAATGTGGGGGGGACCGCGGATGGGGGAGGGAGTCGGGAGGTGCTGCGGGTGGGGGAGGGGTGGGGGTGCCGCAGGTAGGGTAGGGGCAGGTGAGGGAATCTGGTGGATGGGGTTCCGGAGACGCTGCAGGTGGGGAAGGGGCAGGTGTGGTAGGGACGCGTGTGGGGGAGGGGCAGGTGCGGGGGTGCGGCAGATGGGGGAGGGGTCCTGAGGCGCTGCGGGTGGTGATGGGGCGGGTGCAGTGGGGCCGCGGGTGGGGTAGAGGGTCAGGAGGAGCTGCGGGTGGGGGAGAGGCGGTTGCGGGGAATGACTGCGGATGGGGGAGGGTGTCTGTAGATGCTGTGGGTGGAGGGGGGTCTGCGGTTGGGAGGTTCTGTGGTTGGGGGAGGGGCAGGGGAGTGGGGGCCGTGGGTGGGGTAGGGGGTCAGGAGGCGCTGTGGGTGGGGGAGGGGCGTGATAATGTCGATATTATCTTAAACCATAAAGCTATACCTTTAAACACACTTTTACCATGGAGCCGCTGCGGCCGCTATACTTAATATGCACCCTACGTACGTGTACGGACTTAGCGTACAAACGCCGCGCTGGGGGTACAAAGTACACACAGCGCGCACACACCCAGAGTTATACTTTAAACCTTATTAGTAATGCAATGCAATGATGTTACACTTTAAACCTTATGCAGCACTGACGGTACAAAGTGCCCGCAGCGCGT
The DNA here is from genome assembly GCF_028390025.1 of Pseudophryne corroboree. NCBI lineage: Eukaryota > Metazoa > Chordata > Amphibia > Anura > Myobatrachidae > Pseudophryne > Pseudophryne corroboree. The sequence goes on along the minus strand of NC_086452.1, from coordinate 453,089,305 downwards.
ACACACCTTATCAATACACTTTCAAACCTTATACAGTTAGGTAATGTAATACGCTTTAAACCCTAGCAGGGAAAAGAGGACACAACACCGATTTGTAGTTAAACACTGGGCTCCGACACCACAGAGTATATATCTGGAAGGGGGTTAACAATACAATTTATACACTACAATACAACAGAGTAAAATGGCTACAGTCAATGTACATACGTGAGAATATTCGCATGCGCTTCCTGGTCCAGTCCTCCGCTAATCAGGTAGATAGCGTTAAGAGTCTTCTGACCGGCCAGGCAGCAACAGGCTTTTTATACACTACTTCCAAAAGCAATACAATGGATACTGTAATCCCTTTGTCCATTGGACACAGGGATGCATCTTTACATTACAGGAGAGGTCATAGGTTGATTTGAAAAGGTGGGCGATGTCTTTCTCAACTGCTCTTGTGGGTGGTCTCCTCTGGATTCCCGCCGCATACATAATATACAGTAAATACAGTTTATATCTATATTCTACTTCTGCACATAACTATACGCAGGAACATGCGATCTTCCTCTAACCAACACCGGAATGTTACCCTTAAAATACCCTTCAGCTGGATACCAGACATCACCTTATAACCTTACAGTAAAACAGATGAGTGTACTCCTGCGCTGGATAATGTAGGCAGCAAATGGATATCTACCAGTGTTATCAAAACTGGAAAAGGTAACAATAGACAAGACAAAGATTCGATATCTTATGCGCCCCACATTTGATAGGATAAAACAGATACTCAATCGTATGAAAGTTCTCGTATAACAAGTCCAAAACGGTTCTCCTTCCTCCCTCCTTTTAGGTTGGAAGACCCAAAACTTTTTTCTCCTCCAAACGAACACCGTAGATGGTAGCCGGGGAAAGCAAAAAACAAACAGAAAAAGTCCAATGTGTAGTACAGTCTATTTCACAATTCGGGAAAATATAAAGGTGAATCAATTCGGGAAGACCAGGATCTTTAAACGTAGATTCCCACTCCGTGTATGGTCTAAATTAGGGGACCACCCAAATCAACGTGATGATGTGTATTTATGCTCACTTTGTATGCTTACATAAAACAAGTATTCTCATGCACATAAAGGTATCTTTTTCCTTGTAATTTACTTCTCACAATTAGTTCCCATATATTACCCAAATGGTCAGGGAGATTTTCAGCTTACACGTAGCTTACTTGTAACAAGTAGATGTAATCATATAACGGTTTCTTTGATCGTTCTCACACAGAAGGGATGACGTTTTCATAAACTCCCGTCCATGGATGTTAAAAAGAACCTTTTGGTATTAACATTTATCAAAATGTGATCAGAGTGGACACTCAGGATTTTTCAAAGAATAACTTCAAAACATCAAAAAGGAGACTGCCGAAGCTTCAAGCCAGTCTCATGTGTCAAACACAAACGTGAAATACAGATACGGATAAGCTGTCCATACAGATTCACATAGGAAAAAACTTTCCAAACAGACAGCCAGTGGTACTCCAGTGTCCTGTTAGGCGCCGGGGTCCGCGATGTCCTCGTGGCCCGGCGCCTAGCTACTAGGGACGCCGGGCGGGCTAACCGCCGGGTCCCTAGCAACGCTGGGACGCCGTGCGCGCGTAGCCGCCGGCTCCCTACCAACGCAGGGACGCCAGGCGCGCTGAGCCGCTCGGACCCTAGCAACGGGGACGCCACGGGCGGACCGCGTTCCCCGTTGCAGGGTCAATCTAATCAATCACACACACATTTGTCTCTGCTCGTGCAGCCTGGCAGCTGCACGGCATGTTTGATAATATGGCTTGGAAACATCTGATTGGAGGACTCCTTGTTAAATACTTTCTCAGTGCTTCACACAGACGCCGGTAATAGCTTCCTGCATGCTGCTTTGGTTTGCTGAACGTCTGTTCCAGTCCTGCTGTGTCCGGTCATTCCTGTCTTCAGAGTTCCTGAATCGTGGAGTAGTCATCTCATCCCAAGAAGTCTCTGGTCCTCTATTGTCCGCCACGGTTGCCAGAGAATCTCGTGTGGTGTTCGTAAGTTGCGGCTCTGCCGTGTGCTGCGGCTCAGCCCGCTTTATTTTTTATTCTGTTTTCGGAGCTTTTGCAGAGGGTTCCGCTTCCACAAGTCCTCTCCGGAACTCGCGGTGCCGGGTAGGAGAGTGGACAAGTGGGTATTTTGGTTGTCCTTTTCCCTGGCGGTTTTTCCGCACATATTCTAGTTTAAGTTAGTTTGTAGCCCCTGGCCTTGTTGCTGAGTTAGAGGGCCCCTTGTTATCACCCTGTCTCGGATTTCCATTTGTCTCCCATTAAGACCTGAGGGGGCATCGGAGTTGGGCAGACGTAATCCGCCCTTCAAACGCGGCTGCCATGGGCTCAAGCAACCATAGTCTCGCAAGGGATTTCTGACAGCACGGGCGAGACAACGGAGTTAGGGAGCCAGGGGCTATTTTCCATTCCCGCTTCCTTTCCCAGCATTACGTTCCAGTGCTCAGGTCCTTGTTATAAAATCTCCTCAGACCAGAGTGCTGGAATCATAACATTATTACCGGCCCAAAAACAAAATTTAAAATTAAACGGGGTTTAATTTTTTCTCATTCAGTTTTTGTGAGAGTTTATCGGCCTCATGAATCCGTCAGGTTTAGGGCCGAATCCCGGTCAGCTCTTAGTAAACCAGATACAAGAACTTACTCAGATGGTTCAGGATCTTTCTCTTCGGGTGAGATCGCAGGAAGATCTTTTGCGAGCCTCCCCGAAGGTAGTCCCTGAACCAAAGATGCATTCCGGTGATAGAAAATAATTTTTTAATTTTAAAGAATCCTGTAAACTTTATTTTCGTTTAAGACCAACATCCTCTGGTAATGAATCTCAGCGGGTTGGGATTATTATTTCCTTACTCCAGGGGGATCCTCAGACCTGGGCATTTGGTTTAAGAGCAGAGGATCCTGCATTGTTATCTGTAGACGCCTTTTTTAAGTCTTTAGGGCTCTTGTATGATGACCCAGATAGAGAGGCGTCCGCTGAGAGTCAGCTGCGCGCTCTCAAACAAGGAAGAAATCCTGCGGAGGTTTATAGTACCGAATTTCGCCGTTGGTCGAACGACTGTGGCTGGAATGACCCTGCCCTGCGCAGTCAGTTTCGCCTCGGTTTATCTGAAGCTATAAAGACAGCCTCCTCCAGTACCCCGCTCCTGAGACTCTCGATAAACTCATGGAGCTTGCTATAAAGATTGATCGTCGTCTCCGAGAGCGGAGGGCTGAAAGAGGAGCACTTGTAAGGTCTAGTCCTTGTGCATATTCCATTCCAGAGGACGTCGAGGAGCCCATGCAGATGGGTCTCTCCCGGCTGTCTCCTGAAGAAAAAACCAGAAGACAAAATTCCGGTCTTTGTTTATACTGTGGTTGTAAGGGACATTTTGCTCGTAATTGCCCGAACAAGTCGGGAAACGCTTTGACCAAGTGAATTGTGAGGGGGTTCACTTAGGTCTGCAGCTTATCTCCTCAAACAACTCTCTCTTAGTTCCTGTTAAAGATTCCTTTGGCAGCCTCAGTTCTTTGGTGTCGGCTTTTGTCGACAGTGGAGCTGCAGGAAACTTTATGGATTTAACTTGGGCTAAGGCTTTAGGCATTCCGCAGTTACCATTAGATATATGTATCACCATGCACGGCTTAGATGGGGGTCCGCTTTCTAATGGGATAATTACTCACCGTACACCTCCAGTAGTACTTACCGTAGGAGCCTTACATTCCGAAAATATTGAATTTTACCTTACACATTGCCCGGCAGTTCCTGTTGTTCTGGGTCACCCTTGGCTGGCCTTTCATAATCCCACCATTGATTGGCGGTCCGGGGAGATTTCCCAATGGGGTACATTTTGTGCTAAGGAATGTATTTCGTATCCAGTCAGAGTTGCAGCAATCATTCCAGAGCTCATTCCTGTGGAATACCAAGAGTTTGCCGATGTCTTCTCTAAAAGCAATGCGGACATTCTGCCTCCCCATCGGCCTTATGATTGTACGATTGAGCTAGTTCCAGGTGCCACTTTGCCAAAGGGGAGATTATATGCTTTGTCCGGGCCAGAAACTACGGCCATGAATAATTATATTCAGGAAAGCCTAAAGAAGGGATTTATTAGACCATCAAAATCTCCTTTAAGTGCAGGTTTTTTCTTTGTGGAGAAAAAAGATGACTCGCTTAGACCCTGCATTGATTTTAGAGCCCTGAATAAGATCTCCGTTAAAAACACCTATCCTTTGCCGTTGATTTCTGTACTTTTTGATCAGTTACGTTCTGCTGTGATTTTTTCTAAAATTGACCTTAGAGGAGCTTACAACCTCATCCGAATTAAATCTGGGGATGAGTGGAAGACGGCTTTCAGCACTCAGTCGGGTCACTACGAATACCTGGTGATGCCGTTCGGCCTGTCTAACGCTCCGGCAGTTTTTCAAGACCTTATTAACAATGTTCTCCGTGACTTCTTAGGGAAATTCGTGGTCGTTTATTTAGACGACATCTTGATTTTTTCTGAATCAATGGAACAACATGTTACCCAGGTGCGTCTGGTTCTTCAAAAGTTACGTGAGAATCATTTATATGCCAAGCTGGAGAAGTGTGATTTTCACGTCACGGAAGTATCTTTTTTAGGGTACATAATTTCTCCTCAGGGATTTTCCATGGAACCAAAGAAGCTCCAGGCCATCCTTAATTGGGCGCAACCCACTAATTTAAAAGCAATTCAGCGCTTTTTAGGGTTTGCAAATTATTATAGGAGGTTTATTCATTCTTTTTCTGACCTGGTTGCTCCCATAGTAGCTCTGACAAAAAAAAGGGGCGGATCCTACCAACTGGTCGCATGAAGCCGAATTGTCCTTCCAGGCCTTGAAATAAGCCTTTGTCTCGGCTCCAGTCCTCAGACATCCTAATCCGGAATTGCCTTTTGTTGTGGAGGTTGATGCCTCAGAGGTTGGAGTGGGGGCTGTCCTTTCTCAAGAGGACTCGGAGTCTCTGGAGTTACATCCTTGTGCCTTTATGTCCAGGAAATTCTCCTCCGCTGAATCCAACTATGACGTTGGTAATCGGGAGTTACTGGCGGTGAAATGGGCTTTTGAGGAGTGGAGGCATTGGCTGGAGGGAGCTAAACATACAATTTCGGTTTTTACTGACCATAAGAACCTGCAATATATTGAGTCAGCTAAACGGCTTAATGCTCGGCAGGCACGTTGGGCATTATTTTTTACTCGTTTCAGGTTTATAATTACTTTCAGGCCTGGTTCCAAGAATACAAAAGCTGATGCCCTGTCACGTAGCTTTTTTCCGGTTCACAATAGCAATCCTGTTGTTACCTCCATACTTCCATCTTCGGTCATCCGGGCAGGCCTCACTCAGGATTTATTTACCCAGTTAAACCAGCTTCAACACCAAGCTCCTAGACTTACTCCTGCTGGTCGTCTTTATGTCCCTGAATTTTTGAGAGCCACTGTTTTAACTGAATTTCATGACAGCAAGGTCTCAGGGCATCCGGGAATCACTAAGACATTGGAGTTAGTCTCTCGTTCAGTGTGGTGGCCTAGTCTTTCTAAAGACGTTAAGGAATTCGTTCTTTCATGTCAGGTTTGTGCACAGCATAAGGTTCCTCGTTCGTTGCCTATCGGGCAACTCATGCCTTTAGCTGTTCCTCTCAGGCCATGGTCTCATATTTCCATGGATTTTGTGGTTGACCTTCCCCTTTCAGCCGGATTCCGAGTCATTTGGGTGGTAGTGGACCGTTTTAGTAAAATGGCTCATTTTGTTGCTCTTCCCCGATTGCCTTCTGCTCAAGGGTTAGCAGTTTTGTTCCTCCGCCATGTGTTCAGGCTTCATGGGTTGCCCACTGATATTGTTTCTGACAGGGGTCCACAATTCATCGCACAATTCTGGAAATGTTTTTGTGCCTCATTGAAGATGACACTATCGTTAACATCTGGTTACCACCCACAGTCTAACGGGCAAACCGAACGAGTCAACCAGTCATTAAAACAATATTTGCGTCTGTATTCAGCCAAACTCCAGAATGATTGGTCTGAGTTTCTCCCTTTGGCTGAATTTGCTTACAATAACTCTTGTCTGTTAGGCACCGGGGTCCGCTCGTCTGCGCGGCCCGGCGCCTAGCAACTAGGGACGCCGTGTGCGTACAGCCGCCGGCTCTCTAGCAACGCTAGACGCCGGGCGCGCTGAGACGCACGGACCCTAGCAACGGGGACGCCACTGGCGGACCGCGTTCCCCGTTGCTGGGTCCTGTTTAATTAATAGGTGCACCTGATCTCTGGCCGTGCAGCAAGGCAGCTGCATGGCATTCATTCTAATCAGCTCTGTCAACAGCTGATTGGAGGACTCCTGTTTAAATACACTCTCAGGGCTTCTCACAGACGCCGGTAATAGCTTCCTGCATGCTGTCTTTGGTTGCTGAGAGTCTGTTTCCAGTCTTGCTGTATCCGGTCATTCCAGTCCTCTGAAGTCCTGTACTTGGGAGTTATCATCTCGTCCCTGGAGTCCTGACCGATCACCGTTTAACATCCAGTGGTGTTCGTGAGTCGCGGCTCTGCCGTGTGTAGCGGCTCGGCCGCTTTACCCTTTATTATTTGTGTTTGGAGCATTTTGCGGAGGGTTCCGCTTCCACAGGTCCACTCTGGTATCCGGCGGTGCCGGGTAGGAGTATTGGACAAGTGGATTTTGGTTGTCCTTTTCCCTGGCGGTTTTTCCGCACATACTTTAGGTTTTTTTAGTTAGCTCGTAGCCCCTGGCCTGTTGTTAGCTAGAGGTCCTCTTGTTATCATCCTGCCTCGGATTTCCCTTTGTCTCTCATTAAGACCGGGGGGGATCGGAGTTGGGCAGACATAATCCGCCCTTCAAACGCGGCTGCCAAGGGCTCAAGAAACCATAGTCTCGCAAGGGATTTCCGATAGCACGGGTGAGACAACAGAGTTAGGGCGCCAGGGGCTATTATTCTTTCCTGCTCCCGTTCCCAGCATTCCATTCCAGTGCTCCGGTCATTGTCATAAGATCTCCTCTGGCCAGGAGTGCTGGAATCATAACATTATTACCGGCCATACCAAAACTTAAAATTAAACAGGGTTTATTTTTTTCTTATTCAGTTTTGTGAGAGTTTATCGGCCTCATGAATCCTACAGGTTTAGGGCCAAATCCTGGTCAGCTCTTAGTCAGCCAGATTCAAGAACTTACTCAGATGGTTCAGGATCTTTCTCTTCGGGTGAAGTCGCTGGAAGATCTTTTGCGAGCTTCCCCGAAGGTAGTTCCTGAACCAAAGATGCATTTGCCTGACCGTTTTTCTGGTGATAGGAAAGAGTTTTTTAATTTTAAAGAATCCTGTAAACTTTATTTTCGTTTAAGACCGATTTCCTCGGGTACTGAATCTCAGCAGGTCGGGATTATTATTTCTTTGCTCCAGGGGGATCCTCAGACCCGGGCATTTGGTTTAAAAGCAGAGGATCCGGCATTGTTGTCAGTGGACGCTTTTTTTGGGTCTTTAGGGCTCTTGTATGATGACCCTGATAGAGAGGCGTCCGCTGAAAGTCAGTTGCGCGTTCTCAGACAGGGTAGAAATCCTGCGGAGGTTTATTGTACGGAGTTTCGCCGTTGGTCGAACGACTGTGGCTGGAATGACCCAGCCCTGCGCAGTCAGTTTCGCCTCGGCTTATCAGAGTCTATAAAAGACAGTCTCCTTCAGTACCCCGCTCCTGAGACTCTCGATAAGCTCATGGAGCTTTCTATTAAGATAGATCGTCGTCTCAGAGAGCGGAGGGCTGAAAAAGGAGCACCTGTAAGGTCAAGTCCGTGTGTATATTCCATTCCTGAGGACGTAGAGGAGCCCATGCAGATGGGTCTCTCCCGGCTGTCTCCTGAAGAAAGAGCCAGAAGGCAAAATTCTGGTCTTTGCCTGTACTGTGGGGGTAAGGGACATTTTTCTCGTAATTGTCCGAACAAGTCGGGAAACGCTTTGACCAGGTGAATTGTGAGGGGGTTCACCTAGGTCTGCAGCTTATCTCCTCGAATAACTCCCTTTTAGTCCCAGTTAAAGTTTCCTTTGGCAGCCTCAGTTCTTCGGTGTCGGCTTTTGTTGACAGTGGAGCTGCAGGAAACTTTATGGATTTAACTTGGGATAAGGCCTTAGGCATTCCTCAGTTACCTTTGGGTAGGTGTGTCACCATGCATGGCTTAGATGGGAGTCCACTGTCCAATGGGGTTATTTCTCTACGTACACCCCCTGTATTACTTACAGTAGGAGCTCTACATTCTGAAAAAATCGAGTTCTTCCTTACTCATTGCCCAGCAGTTCCAGTAGTTCTGGGTCACCCTTGGCTGGCCTTTCATAATCCCACCATTGATTGGCGGTCGGGGGAGATTTCACAATGGGGTACCTTTTGTGATAGGGAATGTATTACGTTTCCAGTCAGAGTAGCAGCTGCCATTCCTGAACTCATTCCTGTGGAATACCAGGAGTTTGCTGATGTGTTCTCCAAAGGCAATGCGGACATTCTGCCTCCTCATCGGCCGTATGATTGTGCTATTGAGCTTATTCCTGGTGCCGCATTACCAAAGGGAAGATTATATGCTTTATCCGGGCCAGAAACTGCGGCCATGAATGATTATGTTAAGGAGAGCCTAGGGAAAGGATTTATTAGACCATCAAAATCTCCTTTAAGTGCAGGTTTCTTCTTTGTGGAGAAAAAGGATGGCTCGCTTAGACCTTGCATTGACTTTAGAGCCCTGAATAAGATCTCAGTTAAAAATACTTATCCTTTGCCGCTGATATCTGTACTCTTTGATCAGCTACGTTCGGCTGTGATTTTTTCTAAAATTGACCTTAGAGGAGCGTACAACCTCATCCGAATCAAATCTGGAGATGAGTGGAAGACGGCCTTCAGTACTCAGTCAGGTCACTACGAGTACCTGGTGATGCTGTTCGGCTTGTCCAATGCTCCAGCAGTTTTTCAAGACCTCATTAATGATGTGCTCCGTGACTTCCTAGGGAAATTCGTGGTCGTTTACTTAGACGACATCCTGATTTATTCTGAATCAATGGAACAACATGTTACCCAGGTGCGTCTGGTTCTTCAGAAGTTACGTGAGAATCATTTATATGCCAAGCTGGAGAAGTGTGAGTTTCATGTCACGGAGGTATCTTTTTTAGGGTACATTATTTCCCCTCAGGGATTTTCCATGGAACCAAAGAAGCTCCAGGCCATCCTTAGTTGGGCGCAACCCACCAATTTAAAAGCAATTCAGTGCTTTTTAGGGTTTGCGAATTATTATAGGAGGTTCATTCATTCTTTTTCTGACCTGGTTGCTCCCATTGTAGCTCTGACAAAGAAAGGAGCGGATCCTACCAACTGGTCGCGTGAAGCAGAGTTGTCCTTTCGGGCCTTGAAACAAGCCTTTGTCTCGGTTCCAGTCCTCAGACATCCCAATCCGGAATTGCCCTTTGTTGTGGAGGTTGATGCCTCGGAGGTTGGAGTGGGGGCTATCCTTTCTCAAAAGGACCCGGAGTCTCTGGAGTTACATCCTTGTGCCTTTATGTCCAGGAAATTCTCCTCCGCTGAATCCAACTATGACGTTGGTAATCGGGAGTTACTGGCGATAAAGTGGGCTTTCGAGGAGTGGAGGCATTGGCTGGAGGGAGCAAAACATACCATTTCAGTATTGACTGACCATAAAAACCTGCAATACATCGAATCAGCTAAGCGGCTTAATGCCCGGCAGGCACGTTGGGCTTTATTTTTTACTCGTTTCAAATTCATAATCACTTTCAGGCCTGGTTCCAGGAATACCAAGGCTGATGCCCTGTCACGCAGTTTTCCTCCGGTTCACAATAACAGTCCTGTTACTCCCATACTTCCATCTTCGGTCATTTGGGCAGGCCTCACACAAGATTTATTTACCCAGTTAAAACAGCTTCAACACCAAGCTCCTGGAAATACTCCTGCTGGTCGTCTTTACATCTCTGAGTTTTTGAGAGCTACTGTTTTGACTGAATTCCATGATAACAAAGTTTCCGGGCATCCGGGAATCTCTAAGACTTTGGAGTTAGTCTCCCGCTCAGTATGGTGGCCTGGTCTTTCTAAAGACGTTAAGGAGTTTGTTTTTTCATGTCAGGTTTGTGCACAGCATAAGGTTCCCCGTTCCTTGCCTATCGGGCAACTTATGCCCTTAAATGTCCCTCTCAGGCCATGGTCTCATATTTCCATGGATTTTGTGGTAGACCTTCCCCTTTCAGCCGGATTCCGAGTCATATGGGTGGTAGTGGACCGTTTTAGCAAGATGGCTCATTTCATTGCTCTTCCCCGACTGCCATCTGCCCAAGGGTTGGCAGTTTTGTTTCTCCGCCATGTTTTCAGACTTCATGGGTTGCCTACTGATATTGTTTCTGATCGGGGTCCACAATTCATCGCACAATTCTGGAAGTGTTTTTGTGCTTCATTTAAGATGAAATTGTCGTTAACATCCGGTTACCACCCACAATCCAACGGGCAAACCGAGCGAGTTAACCAATCATTGAAACAGTATTTGCGTTTGTATTCAGCCAAACTCCAGAATGATTGGTCCGAGTTTCTTCCGTTGGCGGAGTTTGCTTACAATAATTCCTGTCATTCCTCCACTAAAGTGTCTCCATTCTTTTCAGTTTTTGGTTTTCACCCCAGAGCTAATTCTTTTTTTCATCATTCCTCAGTCTCCCCGCTAACCTTGACCTCCCATCTCAGAGCCATTTGGAAAAAAGTGCACCTTGCACTCAGAAAAGCGGCCTTTCGAGAGAAGAAATTTTCTGACAGGCTCCGACGTCCTTGCACTTTTAAGGTGGGAGATAGGGTATGGTTGTCGACTCGTAACATCAGGCTTCGACAATCCTCGGCTAGATTGGGACCCAAATTTATTGGGCCATTTCTTATTATTAAAAGAGTCAACCCAGTTGCCTTCCGGTTACGTTTACCAAGATCTCTTAGGATTGGAAATACGTTTCATTGCTCCCTGTTGAAACTATACGTTTCTTCCAGTAGATTTCCAAGGAGGATCTCTCAGGGTAGATCTCCGGTGGATGTACAGGGACAACAGGAGTTCTTGGTGGAGAAGGTTCTCGATTCCAAATTGTCCCGGGGCCGGCTTTATTTTCTGGTGCACTGGAGAGGCTATGGTCCGGAGGAAAGGTCTTGGGTCTTGGATAAGGATCTTCATGCCCCGAGGCTCAAGAGGGCATTTTTTCGGGAATTTCCTCGGAAACCTGGCTTTAGGGGTTCCTTGACCCCTCCTCAAGGGGGGGGGGGTACTGTTAGGCGCTGGGGTCCGCTCGTCTGCGCGGCCCGGCGCCTAGCAACTAGGGACGCCGTGCGCGTACAGCCGCCGGCTCTCTAGCAACGCTAGACGCCGGGCGCGCTGAGCCGCACGGACCCTAGCAACGGGGACGCCACTGGCGGACCGCGTTCCCCGTTGCTGGGTCCTGTTTAATTAATAGGTACACCTGATCTCTGGCCGTGCAGCAAGGCAGCTGCATGGCATTCATTCTAATCAGCTCTGTCAGCAGCTGATTGGAGGACTCCTGTTTAAATACACTCTCAGGGCTTCTCACAGACGCCGGTAATAGCTTCCTGCATGCTGTCTTTGGTTGCTGAGAGTCTGTTTCCAGTCTTGCTGTATCCGGTCGTTCCAGTCCTCTGAAGTCCTGTACTTGGGAGTTATCATCTCGTCCCTGGAGTCCTGACCGATCACCGTTTAACATCCAGTGGTGTTCGTGAGTCGCGGCTCTGCCGTGTGTAGCGGCTCGGCCGCTTTACCCTTTATTATTTGTGTTTGGAGCATTTTGCGGAGGGTTCCGCTTCCACAGGTCCACTCTGGTATCCGGCGGTGCCGGGTAGGAGTATTGGACAAGTGGATTTTGGTTGTCCTTTTCCTTGGCGGTTTTTCCGCACATACTTTAGGTTTTTTTAGTTAGCTCGTAGCCCCTGGCCTGTTGTTAGCTAGAGGTCCTCTTGTTATCATCCTGCCTCGGATTTCCCTTTGTCTCTCATTAAGACCGGGGGGCATCGGAGTTGGGCAGACATAATCCGCCCTTCAAACGCGGCTGCCAAGGGCTCAAGAAACCATAGTCTCGCAAGGGATTTCCGATAGCACGGGTGAGACAACAGAGTTAGGGCGCCAGGGGCTATTATTCTTTCCTGCTCCCGTTCCCAGCATTCCATTCCAGTGCTCCGGTCATTGTCATAAGATCTCCTCTGGCCAGGAGTGCTGGAATCATAACATTGTCATTCCTCCACCAAAGAGTCTCCGTTCTTTTCAGTTTTTAGTTTTCACCCCAGAGCCAATTAATTTTTTTCATCATTCTCCAGTCTCCTCGCTAACCTTGACCTCCCATCTCAGAGCAATTTGGAAAAAAGTGCACCTTGCTCTCAGGAAAGCGGCCTTCCGAGAGAAGAAATTTTCTGACAGGCTCCGACGTCCCTGTACTTTTAAGGTGGGAGATAAGGTGTGGTTGTCGACTCACAACATCAGGCTTCGACAATCCTCGGCTAGACTGGGACCCAAATTTATTGGACCGTTTCTTATTATTAAGAAGGTCAACCCAGTTGCCTTCCGGCTACGTTTACTAAGATCTCTTAAAATTGGAAATACTTTTCATTGTTCCCTGTTGAAACAATACGTTTCTTCCAGCAGATTTCCTCGGAGGATCTCTCAGGGTAGATCTCCAGTGGATGTACGGGGACAACAGGAATTCTCGGTAGAGAAAGTTCTTGACTCTAAATTGTCCCGGGGTCGGCTTTATTTTTTAGTTCACTGGAAAGGCTATGGTCCGGAGGAAAGGTCTTGGGTCCTGGATAAGGATCTTCATGCCCCTAGGCTCAAGAGGGCATTTTTTCGAGAATTTCCTCAGAAACCTGGCTTTAGGGGTTCATTGACCCTTCCTCAAGGGGGGGGGTACTGTTAGGCGCCGGGGTCTGCGATGTCCTCGCGGCCCGGCGCCTAGCTACTAGGGACGCCGGGCGGGCTAGCCGCCGGGTCCCTAGCAACGCTGGGACGCCGTGCGCGCGTAGCCGCCGGCTCCCTACCAACGCAGGGACGCCAGGCGTGCTGAGCCGCCCGGACCCTAGCAACGGGGACGCCACGGGCGGACCGCGTTCCCCGTTGCAGGGTCAATCTAATCAATCACACACACATTTGTCTCTGCTCGTGCAGCCATGCAGCTGCACGGCATGTTTGATAATATGGCTTGGAAACATCTGATTGGAGGACTCCTTGTTAAATACTTTCTCAGTGCTTCACACAGACGCCGGTAATAGCTTCCTGCATGCTGCTTTGGTTTGCTGAACGTCTGTTCCAGTCCTGCTGTGTCCGGTCATTCCTGTCTTCAGAGTTCCTGAATCGTGGAGTAGTCATCTCATCCCAAGAAGTCTCTGGTCCTCTATTGTCCGCCACGGTCGCCAGAGAATCTCGTGTGGTGTTCGTGAGTTGCGGCTCTGCCATGTGCTGCGGCTCAGCCCGCTTTATTGTTTTATTCTGTTTTCGGAGCTTTTGCGGAGGGTACCGCTTCCACAAGTCCTCTCCGGAACTCGGCGGTGCCGGGTAGGAGAGTGGACAAGTGGGTATTTTGGATGTCCTTTTCCCTGGCGGTTTTTCCGCACATATTCTAGTTTAAGTTAGTTTGTAGCCCCTGGCCTTGTTGCTGAGTTAGAGGGCCCCTTGTTATCACCCTGTCTCGGATTTCCATTTGTCTCCCATTAAGACCTGAGGGGGCATCGGAGTTGGGCAGACGTAATCCGCCCTTCAAACGCGGCTGCCATGGGCTCAAGCAACCATAGTCTCGCAAGGGATTTCTGACAGCACGGGCGAGACAACGGAGTTAGGGAGCCATGGGCTATTTTCCATTCCCGCTTCCTTTCCCAGCATTACGTTCCAGTGCTCAGGTCCTTGTTATAAAATCTCCTCAGACCAGAGTGCTGGAATCATAACAGTCCTGTGTATTTCACGTTTGTGTTTGACACATGAGACTGGCTTGAAGCTTCGGCAGTCTCCTTTTTGATGTTTTTTAGTTATTCTTTGAAAAATCCTGAGTGTCCACTTTGATCACATTTTGATAAATGTTAATACCAAAAGGTTCTTTTTAACATCCATGGACGGGAGTTTATGAAAACGTCATCCCTTCTGTGTGAGAACGATCAAAGAAACCGTTATATGATTACATCTACTTGTTACAAGTAAGCTGAAAATCTCCCTGACCATTTGGGTAATATATGGGAACTAATTGTGAGAAGTAAATTACAAGGAAAAAGATACCTTTATGTGCATGAGAATACGTGTTTTATGTAAGCATACAAAGTGAGCATAAATACACATCATCACGTTGATTTGGGTGGTCCCCTAATTTAGACCATACACGGAGTGGGAATCTACGTTTAAAGATCCTGGTCTTCCCGAATTGATTCACCTTTATATTTTCCAAATTGTGAAATAGACTGTACTACACATTGGACTTTTTCTGTTTGTTTTTTGCTTTCCCCGGCTACCATCTACGGTGTTCGTTTGGAGGAGAAAAAAGTTTTGGGTCTTCCAACCTAAAAGGAGGGAGGAAGGAGAACCGTTTTGGACTTGTTATACGAGAACTTTCATAAGATTGAGTATCTGTTTTATCCTATCAAATGTGGGGCGCATAAGATATCGAATTTTTGTCTTGTCTATTGTTACCTTATAACCTTAGTCTGTCCCTTCCTATCATGCAAAGGTGAATCCCTTAGTCCTGGAATCATTTAAACTGTTGATACTTGCTGATGTGGTGCAGGGAGGCTATGTGTACAATGTGCACTATTTGGATTAAATATGTAATGTTTTGATAACCCTCCATGCGTTCACAAACTCCGCCGTAAATACCCATACCACGCGCAGGACCGCGGGAGCGACCATACGCAAATTGCGGATATGTGCACGCACGGCGGAACAAGTGCACGCGCAGCGAGCATGTGTGTGTTGTTAGTACATGATGTGTGTACTACAATATTTTTCGACTTTGACAGTCCACCCTTTGGCAGTCAACAATAACTGCCACTATCTAAACACTAAACAGAAAAATATACAATACAATATCTACAGATGATTGGATGGTAGGAGGAGAGTTGTAGGCGGGAAATGTATGACCTAGTGGGATAGTAAAAAGCATGTATGTATGAATCCATGTCTGAGGGGCATGTATCATCGTACCGTATATGTTCTAGATAAGCTTCGAGGTATTGCGAAGTATACATTAAATCCTTCTTATCCCGTATTAAGGGTCTGTAAGTGAGCCAACAAACACTACCGAGCTCTTTTCGGCTTCTTGTTCCAACAAATGGGGTGCACATTTAGTTGATGATACATGGAGGGGGAACATATGTGAGTGCTAATATATGTGGATATCACCTGTCGACTATGTGTGTCACTAACTGAAGGTTGTAGAGATGAAGATAAGACACATATCTAAAATACATTCACATAACATTTTCGTAATCATTCTTGGGTGTAGTCGATGTCTTTTCCGGATCGATGTATCTGGGCAAAGGGGGATACAAAAGAAAAACGGGTGAAAGAAACAGGCCATGGAATTCATTTGCAATCCTTATCATAACATTGTCTCTATGGATGGGTCGTAAATTAAATCTGCTGCTGTAACAATGCCCTCGCTCCTTAAACTCATCAAATTTGTGCCGTGCTTGCGCCGCATTAGATTTCGAACACACCTAAATATCAAACCAATAATTATGACGAATCCCAGGATACAAAGGAGAAACTTTCCCACACTCATAATAACATTTTGAGCCCATTCTCCTAATACTGAGAACCAATTTCATGGGTTCAACCATGAGACCCAGCTGGTCAGCTCATTACCCACAGCCGTCAGGGTAAGGTTGTGTCTCCTTCGGAACTCCCACTTCAACTGCAAGATATCGTCCATCTTTTGATCGATGATCTCGGTTGGGTCATCAGTGCTGTTTGTAATATACGTGCAGCACTTCACACCATATTGAGTTGCCAAAGTGACACAGTACCCACCCGTCACAGCTGTGATATAATTGAGGACCATCCTGTGCTGGATCAGTTCTGTTTTGTAAGCTTGCAACTCCCTACCCGTATACCTGAAGGTGTCGTCATACATCTCAGTGATAATATCTATCAAGTTCGTTAGCGCATGGATATACCTATAATTTATAATTCCTCTGGCAGTACGGGTGATGTCTAATGCGAGAAGGAATTGAATCCCGGTGGATTCGTGGATCAAATCAGAGGCTACGTGCTCTGTCCTCTCTATGAGCTGTCTCTTGACGATGTGTTCATAGTGAGTATGAGTATAAGGAGCCTGAGCACTGCGGTGAACGTCTTTTATCTTATCATGGGTTATAGGCCCTCATTCCGAGTTGTTCGCTCGGTATTTTTCATCGCATCGCAGTGAAAATCCGCTTAGTACGCATGCGCAATGTTCGCACTGCGACTGCGCCAAGTAACTTTACTATGATGAAAGTATTTTTACTCACGGCTTTTTCTTCGCTCCGGCGATCGTAATGTGATTGACAGGAAATGGGTGTTACTGGGCGGAAACACAGCGTTTCAGGGGCGTGTGGCTGAAAACGCTACCGTTTCCGGAAAAAACGCAGGAGTGGCCGGGGAAACGGTGGGAGTGCCTGGGCGAACGCTGGGTGTGTTTGTGACGTCAACCAGGAACGACAAGCACTGAAATGATCGCACAGGCAGAGTAAGTCTGGAGCTACTCTGAAACTGCTAAGTAGTTAGTAATCGCAATATTGCGAATACATCGGTCGCAATTTTAAGAAGCTAAGATTCACTCCCAGTAGGCGGCGGCTTAGCGTGTGTAACTCTGCTAAAATCGCCTTGCGACCGATCAACTCGGAATGAGGGCCATGGTCATGACCTCTGGCAACACTCTTCCAACATAACACAATCCTTCTGAGTTTGGGGCAAGCCACTTATACGCCTTCCTCCCACATATGAAATAGGCATCATCGGGGAGAACATATGGGACAGAATATGACATTACCATATTACAAATTTTCCAAGTGAAAAACCCAATCCCTAGTTCTCCCATCTGCTCAGTACAAGTATCAGGCTGGATGATATGAGCACAGTACCCTGGTGATACTTCTCCAACCCACATTGTCTTGCTTCCTCGAGTATACCTATACCGAAAATACCTTCCACTGTTGGCTATTTGGCGTACAAGTTCAGAGTCTATGGGTATCCTATCAGCTCTGTGTGAAAAGGCCATGGTGTGGTTATTCCATGTCATCTCCCAATTTCCTATTTTTCGGTAATTGGAAATGTTGAAGCATAGTAAGGATCTATCTACATGATACTGGTGGAGCTTCAAACTAGGGGGCCTAGAAATATTAAATTTCTTGTCCACCGGTCTCCCACCCCGTAATTCGAGTACCTCATCTATTGCTAAAGGGTACGGTACTAATCCTGACTTGCTCTGACCTTGAGGTACTTGTGAGCACACCCAGCATTCTGTCTGGTTTAAGACCTTACCCACTAGTGAGTGGTAATCACTCAATGGATGACGGTCCATGTTGATATTAAGGCTGGACTGACATCTCTGGATGCACCCATCCTCAACTATGTTCTCACAATTCTTACAAATGCAATTTTCCTCAGCCAATAACCCTTCACAGTGCCTCCGAGCTCCCTGACTACCAGATCGTTTTCTGATACTCGCCTTTGCTCGAGTGATGTGTTGCTCTTGGAATTCTACAAATCCGTCCTCGCCATCAGAACCAATTCCAGATCCTTTCTCAACCTCTCTGGGACTTTCACCGAAACAGACTGTTCTGGTCAACAACAGGGTTAGCAGGAAAACCCGGAATGCAGTCTCTTGGGGTAAGTCCATCTTGTTAAGGGGAGAGAAAGGAAACAAGAAGGGGGAGGAAAGGGAAGGAGAGAAGGTGGGTAGTAGGAGATGGAGAAAATAAGAAAAAAGGAAAAAAGAAAACTGGTGCGACAACCGCCTCTGGTCTTGTTGTTCTCCGCGCTCAGGTGCCGTCTCAACAGTACTGCCTCTCAACCTTCCCAGAACAGACACTCCAGTGATACGATGTTCTCTCCGGGTCAGCGACCTTTCTGTAGGGAACATAAATCTTGCATTTCAATGTGTTTAACTGTTGTGTATTATCAGTTGTGTGAAGTAAACCATCTTTGGAAAGTGAAAAGAGGGGGAAAAATGCTAAAAAGAAAATTTGTCAGATTTGCGTTCACCATCAGGCTGTCACACCATCATGTATATCGGTATCTATGCACAGTCTATCTTCACCAGTATTCCCATTCTCCACCCTTTGTGCATGACCAGGCACACTGATACTGGTGTCCCTATGCTAGTGAGATATACTGGATTTAGGCAGAGCTCTGAAAGACGGAGTAGGCATGTGGCGTTTGAACTATAATCCTGTCAGTGAACGTAAGAAATGAAGAGGAAACTTTGAAGACAAATTACAGAGTTTAGTAACAGGTAAGTTTGTAAGGGCAAAGAAGATTTTACAAAGTTTGACATCTGGATTGGGCACTACGGGGAATGATTCCCTAATCGGTCTGTTCCCCTTAAAAAATTTTTTTTTTATGTCTGTTATATCTCTACTGGGACTATCCCAGCCATCAATCCAGTGTCTTGTCCATTCTAAGTTCATAGGGAATCCGGTATCCTTGAGATAATTTCCTCTACCTGTGATGGACATGCATCTAAAACAGTGGAATGCAATATTAGTCTTCGTGGGTATTTAACATATTTTGTTCTTCCTGGGTGGGAGCACTCTATATGTATACCATCTCTAACAAAACTCCTGTTAAATTACTTAGAGGTCACTTCTGCTAGAGAGAGAAGCAGAAGTTTAGAGGCCTCCTCCTAATCTCCGTAAATTCTGTCAAAAGGGTAAAGTTGCATTTATTCTGTTCTTCCCATTTAACCGAATCTGTGTTTTATATATGGCTCGTGATTCCTTAATATAAGTCCCTTGATCCCGTATATGTGTTTAATAACATGGCTTGTTTATTCTGTCTAGGGGTCTATATTGGCTATGTGCTTTATTACTCTTACAATCTCTAGCAAAATGTCCTTTATTTTTACAAATGTAACATATTCTCGGTCTTTTGTTACTACTAGGGTTTTGGGGCTTGGGCTGATGAGACTTTGGTGTAAGAGCCTGCATACTTTCAATCCTCAGCCTCTCCTTTTGTTGTTTTCTACGCCTAACAATATTTTTGTGGTGTACAATGCGCACTCTCTAAGGCAAGCTACTGTGACCCCTCTCCAATTAGGCAAAGATGTTTGTACTCTGTCCCTTACTGTCTTATCGAGTCTGTCCATTAGCACAGACACAGCTACCTTCCTGCATTTCGTGTCGTTCCCTGTATCTGATACCCTCATGTATCTATCCATTTCCTGCAGTGCTCGCTGGAAATATTCAGATGTCATTTCATTTTCCCTCTGTTTTATGGAGAAAATTATTCTCCACTCAGTGGGGAAACACAACTCTAGTTGCCTATTAATTCGTTCTATATTTTCCTGATTATTTCTGTCAGTCATAGGACTATCAGACTCTAGCCTACAATCAGTGGTAAATATTTTGGTGTCAATATTAGGGGGTAGGCATGCTTTCAAAAATGTCCGCCAATGTTGGTTTGTCGGTTCATACGCATTACCCAGATCTTTGATAAATTTCTGACATCTGGCTAAATGCTTCTGAGGGTCGGGGAATTCTGAAATGATTGATCGCAGCTCATCTCTGGGCCACGGGCAATACATTGCATTATTCCTGGTGAGGACTACTTCCTGACTGTCGGTTCCCCCATTGGGAGTTACTATTTCCAAGACAGGGTGTAATCCTACCATTCCGTTCCTAATCTGTTTACTGTGTGGTGTTGTTGTTTCTGTGCAATGAACTGTCTCATACTTACCGGTAGCTGTGAGTGACCTCACCCGTTCTTTCATTGGGGAATACTGTTACTGCTCTACCTGGTTGGACAGGTCCCACCTGAGTTTCCTGCAACATGACTGCTTGGAGGAGAGCTGCGATTTGGCTGAATCCTTCATCTCCCTGTGACCTAAAACCTTGGAGAGACTTCAAAACAGGATACATTTTGCAAAAGTTAGGGTTAATACATTGCTCTTTCATATTACTATCATTTACGGATGTATCATTGACTGTAGCCATCTGTTCCCCTTCGACCTGTGTCGACAATGGTGTGTTTGTGTTCTCATTCCCGCTAGGTTTGGAACCTGCTGCATATGGTAATTTCCCTTGCATATCGCCCTCTTGCTGCCATAAATTTAAACAATCTGTATGTCTAATCCTTTGTTTTCTGGATTTTATTAGAAATATCCTACTCCTTAAATTCTGCAATACCTCTGGTTCAAAACTGCCTACCTTAGGGAATGGTTCCCTATCTTCCGCAGACATACGTTCTCATTCATTGCAAAAAACTTCTGTGTGTGGTCCATGCTTCTCACACATTATGTACCTCGTGGACCTCCTGGGCCGCGGAATGTCAACCTGAACCCTGGTTGAACGTCCCTTACTTGAGCAACTGGCCCCCATATTTTGCAGGTATAGTCCTTTTGGCTAATCCCACAAAAATAACCAAAATACTCAATATAAGGCAACTGTGAAAGTTCTCCGAGTGCTTTCACCCACTCACGCCCACGTTGGCCAATACTACCATACACTGTCGATAGCGAAGGTATGTGCCCAACCTAGGGCCCTGTGTAACCTCTATTCACTGGAAGTTTCTGGGAGTGACTTACCCTTTCCAGTAAATATTGGTCGTTGGAGAGTTCCTGAGAGAGACCAGCGAAAACTCCCTAAACCTTTATTATACACAAATCACGCTTGTGTATGCTATATTCAGCGCTAATGATCCCGCGATTTTACGCAAAGCTCGTAAAAAAGAGTGTCACATTGCGCTAACTATTGCACCCACTCACGCGCGGTCCAATCGCACAGCGTATAGGTACTTGTTACTTATCCGCCGTACGACCAATGGAATCGATTTTTCAGGCTGCGAAACCTCAGCCGGAGCGTATCAAAAACAAGCCTATATGGGTAAACCTCGCTAACCCCCTGGGCTGCGGTACTCTAAACCTCGCTGACCTCTTCGGCCGCGGTACTCTAAACCTCGCTGACCTTCTGGCCTGCGGTACTCTGCTACCTTGCTCCTTTGTACTTCAATCTATATTAACGTGAGCCAGCTATTCTCACGCCACCAAGTCTCCACTCACCTGGTGTACCACCTCTACGGGATCCCGAATTCCCTGAGTCCACATCACCTTTATTATGTTTGCACACTCACGTTCGTTCACTCAAATATACTTTGGTTTTTCTGTACAGAAAATTAACTTTCATTCAGGTAAACAGCCTTAGTACCAGAGGTAATACAGTAAAAAAGGTTTTATTTAAACTAAATTTTGGAAACCGAGCAATTTGTGCTATTGTAGCGTGGCTACTGTTCCGCCCCTAAACTAAACAATGCTATTGTGTAATTTGTACTTAGCGGTCATACCGTTACGCACGTTGTGTAAACACGCGACCGTGCGTATGTCTTTACGTTCCGTACGCAGTCCCGTACTTTGTCCGAGACACGTGTACAAAAAACGTACGTCCGCAATAGTACAAATCCCACACTTCTATAAATGTAAGCGATATTACCTATAATCGTTTACTTAACACAACACAGTTTCTTTCTGTATAAACCTGTTTAACTAGGCCAGACTGTATTTGTATTTTACGTTTACTTCCTGAATATTTAGTCTATGTTTTAACTAAATAGCAACAAATTTCTCCGTACAGGTCTAAATGAATCTAGTAATCAGTATTTATGGCAACAATACGAGCAGGTATACAAATACAAAGTACAGGTGTGTGCTTGTGTTGCGTGCGCATTTGGCTACAAAATAGAAATTCACAGATTTTTTAAAATAGCTTTGCGTATTTACTTTACGGGTCCCACCAGCATCCCTACAAACCATGCAGAGCAGACACCATCTAATCAGCAATAACTTAGGGTTTCCAGTGTATTCTACGGCCAGGAAAAGGTTCACGTAGGATACCTGTCCGCCCTTTGCTGATAGATAAAGTCTGCTTTAACCTGCTAGGCTGCGGGTATGAGGAAAAACCGGACGATGCCCCCAATTGATAATGTCGATATTATCTTAAACCATAAAGCTATACCTTTAAACACACTTTTACCATGGAGCTGCTGCGGCCGCTAGACTTAATATGCACTCTACGTACTTTGTACGCTATTTGCGTTCAGAGTCCCGTACCGTGTACGGACTTAGCGTACAAACGCCGCTCTGGGGGTACAAAGTACACACAGCGCGCAAACACCCAGAGTTATACTTTTAACCTTATTAGTAATGCAGTGCAATGATGTTACACTTTAAACCTTATGCAGCGCTGACGGTATAAAGTACCCGCAACGCGTACACACCTTATCAATACACTTTCAAACCTTATACAGTTAGGTAATGTAATACGCTTTAAACCCTAGCAGGGAAAAGAGGACACAACACCGATTTGTAGTTAAACACTGGGCTCCGACACCACAGAGTATATATCTGGAAGGGGGTTAACAATACAATTTATACACTACAATACAACAGAGTAAAATGGCTACAGTCAATGTACATACGTGAGAATATTCGCATGCGCTTCCTGGTCCAGTCCTCCGCTAATCAGGTAGATAGCTTTAAGAGTCTTCTGACCGGCCAGGCAGCAACAGGCTTTTTATACACTACTTCCAAAAGCAATACAATGGATACTGTAATCCCTTTGTCCATTGGACACAGGGATGCATCTTTACATTACAGGAGAGGTCATAGGTTGATTTGAAAAGGTGGGCGATGTCTTTCTCAACTGCTCTTGTGGGTGGTCTCCTCTGGATTCCCGCCGCATACATAATATACAGTAAATACAGTATTCTACTTCTGCACATAACTATACGCAGGAACATGCGATCTTCCTCTAACCAACACCGGAATGTTACCCTTAAAATACCCTTCAGCTGGATACCAGACATCACCTTATAACCTTAGTCTGTCCCTTCCTATCATGCAAAGGTGAATCCCTTAGTCCTGGAATCATTTAAACTGTTGATACTTGCTGATGTGGTGCTGGGAGGCTATGTGTACAATGTGCACTATTTGGATTAAATATGTAATGTTTTGATAACCCTCCATGCGTTCACAAACTCCGCCGTAAATACCCATACCATGCGCGGGAGCGACCATACGCAAACTGGCGCGCGTGTGGGGGAGGGGTGGTGGAGCGGCGTGTGGTGGAGGGGCAGGTGCGGTTGATGGTGGAAGTGTCCGAAGGCACTGCGGGTAGTGGATGGGCGGGGGTGGTGGGGGAGGGGGTAAGGAGGCGCTGCAGGTGGGGCAGGGGCGGTTGCGGGGGTTGACTGCGGATGGGGGAGGGTGTCTGTAGAGGCTGTGGGTTGACGGGGGGCTGTGGTTCGGAGTTTCTGTGGTTGAGTGAGGGGCGAATAAGGGCTGTGGGTGGTGTAGGGGGTCTGGAGGTGCCGTGTGTGGGGGAGGGATGGCGGTGGTGGAGGGACAGGTGGGGGCGGATGGTGGAAGGGTCCGAAGGTGCTGCAGGTGGTGGTTGGGTGGGTGCTGCGGGTGGGGTAGGGGGTCAGGAGGCGCTGGGGGTGGTTGTGGGGGATGTCAGCGGATAGGGAGGGTGTTTGTAGATGTTGTGAGTGGAGGGGGGATGGATTGGGGCGGAGGGCTGTGGTAGGGGGTTGATGTGTGTACAGCAGGTATATATGTGTGTATGTGGGGGGTACATGGTGTGTACAGCAGGTATATATATGTGTGTATGGAGGGAGTACATAGGGCAGGTACAGGTATATACACATAGTATGAGGGCTGCTGTGTGACACCGTGCATCAGTGACGTGCGGTGAGTTCAATGGCTGGGGAGGCACTGGCTTCTCCAGTACATCCCCATCAACTTGTGTGTCACGCCTCCGGTGGGAGACTACAGCAGGCATTGACGCTGCTGAAGCTGTTACCTGAAAGGAGGAGGAGGAGAGCGCCGGCCTCCGCTGCACAATGCACTCCCAGCCATAGGCGTGCGCAGCTAAATTTATTAGGGGGTGCAACGCAGGACGGGTGTACCAAGCACCACCCAGGGGCGTGTCTATCACTATTTTACATTCTCTCAGTAAAATCACATGGCTTAATCTAATTTCTCCCTAGTTCCTAATAATAAAGTAGATATAATACACCCCAGAGAAATAAAATGAAACATACTGGTGCAACCACCGGCCAGTACTGACTGTCCGCTATGGATAACCCTGAGTTTTAGATGCTGCTGCACCCTATCGCTGCTTACACTTCCAGAACCCATCCCTGACCCCGTGGTGGAATTAGAGCAGGCCTGGCCATCTGTGGCTCTCCAGCTGTTGTAAAACTACAAGTCCCATCATGCTTTGCCACAGTTTTGCTATTAGGGAATGCTAAAACTGTGGCAGGGCATGCTGGGATGTGTAGTTTCACAAAGCTGGAGAGCCACAGGTTGGCCAGGCCTGAATTAGAGAGTGGTGGGTCTAAGTGCATATGCATTCCTCCCCTCCCACACACACCCCACCCCTTGCACCCCCAGCACCTACACCCTGATTTTGAGCTGGCCACTCTGAAAACTACAGGATATTTAGGGAGCCAAACATTTGAGTTTTAATATAACACAAGTAAAGATTAAAATTTACACATGTGCTATCAGAGCCACATTTGCCTCTTCCTATACTATCAGACCCCTCCTCTGCAGGACACCAGCATTTGTCACACATGTACCCATGCTCACCAGCTACTGACAGTAGTGCCCCTTGTTCACATTATGCCACACGGTATGAGCCAAAATTAACATTACGTCACACGGTATGAGCCAAAATTAACATTACGCCACATGGTATGAGCCGAAATTCACATTATGCCACATGGTATGAGCCAAAATTAACATTACGCCACACTGTATGAGCCGAAATTCACATTATGCCACAGGGTATGAGCCGAAATTCACATTACGCCACACAGTATGAGCCAAAAATCACATTACGCCACACGGTATGAGCCAACATTCACATTACGTCACACGGTATGAGCCAAAATTCACATTATGCCACACGGTATGAGCCAAAATTCACATTACGCCAGACGGTATGAGCCAAAAATCACATTACGCCACACGGTATGAGCCGAAATTCACATTATGCCACATGGTATGAGCCGAAATTCACATTACGCCACACAGTATGAGCCAAAAATCACATTACGCCACACAGTATGAGCCAAAATTAACATTACGCCACACTGTATGAGCCGAAATTCACATTATGCCACATGGTATGAGCCGAAATTCACATTATGCCACATGGTATGAGCCGAAATTCACATTACGCCACACAGTATGAGCCAAAAATCAAATTACGCCACACAGTATGAGCCAAAATTAACATTACGTCACACTGTATGAGCCGAAATTCACATTATGCCACATGGTATGAGCCGAAATTCACATTATGCCACATGGTATGAGCCAAAATTCACATTATGCCACATGGTATGAGCCGAAATTCACATTATGCCACATGGTAGGAGGTTCACCAACACCTGGCCACTGCTGCTCAATCCACTTCACGGCTGCAGGCCAGCTGAGGATGCTGAAAATGAAGACCACAGAGCCACGCCGGGTCCTGACTGTTACTGCCGGCTACAGTCCACAACTGAGATCAATCATAGCTGCATGTCGGAGGGCTGTCAGCAGCAGCCTTGTCCATGCAGCTGCAAAAAAATTAAGAAAAATCAACTGAACGAACTGGGGACACATACCTAAGTGCACCCCCCCCCCTCCCCTCCCCCGAATCTGCCACTGTCTCCAGTACACAAAGCATACTGTAGATTATATTATGCACAGTCCCCACATAACGCACCCATACTATATTACATTATACACAGCCCCCCCCTTACCATGGCACACATGTTTGTTTACATTATTCACAGCCTCCCCCTCCGCATTGCACACCCATACTACATTACATTATAGAGAGACTCCCCTCCCCATAGCACATCCATAGTATATTATAATATATCCAGCCCCCCTCCCCCATAGCACACCCACACCCATAGTATATTACATTGTACAGAAGCCCCCCTCCCCCATAGCACACCCATGCAACATTATGCACAGCCTCCCTCCCCCATAGCACACCCACAGTATATTACATTGTACACAAGCACCCCCTCCCCCAAAGCACACCCATGCTATAGTACATTATAAACAGCCCCCCCCCCAAAAAAAAAAGCACATTATAATATATATAGCCCTCCCCACATCCATAATATATTGAATTGTACAGAAGCCCCTCCCCCACAGGACACCCATTCTACATTATACACAGTGCCCCCCTCCCTCCTCCATAGTACCCCCCAGTAACCACAGCCCCTACCTGGCTTTTTAGTGTAGTCCTGTAAAGAGCAGGAAGCCAGCCAGGGACAGAGACAGCCAGGAAGTGTATGCAGCCGAGGAGCAGGAAGACAGGGGAGGGCTGACACACGCAGCCCACTCTAAAGGCCCGTACACACCGGCCAATATATCGCGGGACCGTCGGCCAGTGTGTACGGCCGATACGTCTGTGAACTCCGTCGTTCACAGACGTATCGCGTCGGCCGCGCAGCACAGCCGACGGCCAATATATCTACCGGTATATTGGTGCGTCGCTGTGTGTGTACGGCACGGTCGGCCGCCCGCCCGTACACATGCTGCGGCGGCCGGCGTGATTGACAGCTGAACTGGGCGGGCGTGTGTACACGCCCGCCCAGTTCATGACGCCAGTCCTCGACGGATCGAGCAGTGTGTATGCTGAACACACTGCTCGATCCGTCCATAGATATATCTGCAGATCAATTAATCTGCAGATATATCTATTAGTGTGTACCCACCTTGAGTCTGGTGGGAGGGGCCAGCCAGACACTGTTAAGGAGAGCTCTCTGACTGCCGGGTTCTCTGCTTTACTGTACAGGCGGCTCAGCATGGACTCAATCTGCACACAGGAGGAGAGAGTAGTCATGGGCAAAGTGATTCACTGAACTGAGTTGAGACACATGACTCAGTTCAGTGAAGTGTCTCGAGTCAGTGTCTCGGCACATGAGTCATCATGACTCATTTGTACTGGAATGTATTGCAGAGACTGCACATGAATCAGTGAGTTGCCAGTGCTGGCAGATCAGTGCTGGACTCATGGAGGGAGTTATTCAGCTGCAGTGATTGTGCAGTGTATCTGGGGGAGGCAGCTGCTTATGCACTGATTGTTAATAATATATTAACATAGATTCACTGTTTGTTATGCACACCAGTGCCTGCAGGAAAGTACTGGTGTCAGGACTGTTATGCACTCCAGTGCCTGCAGGAATGTACTGGTGTTTGAACTGTTATGCAAAACAAATGGACTCACAGACAGACTGGGGAAAATGACATAACGTACACAGAAGGTGATAGGGTAACAAAATACACACAAAGTGAACAGAGAAGCCCAGAGGCTAAGGAACTGGGTATCTCCCTTGTATTAGAACTGCTCAGATGGGAAACGCAAGATGTTGTGTTTTAATACGTAGAGAACCCGAAATGCTGTTGCTAAGGGCAACAGCAAAACCCTAAAGGGTTACCAACGGGTGTGGCAGTAAACTCCTTGGTCAGAGATGGAATGATAGACACAAGGAGAGTCTCCACAATCCTAATTCTCACTTGCAGTGCACAGGTTCAGCTTACTGCCACTAAACTGACCCCTGACACCTAGCACAGTGAGACAGGATTAGACAGGCAAGTCTTAGAATACAGCCGCAAACTTGCTAAGTTCACAGAGTAGTAACAGAACCCCAGCAAGCTAAACGACTGACTCCAGTCTTACTGCTAGGTCTGGATTGGCAGAGTGTAATACCAAATCCCCAGGCCTATTTGCAGTAAGCAACAAACAAATACAAAGCTACACAGTACTGGCTAACTTTCAGAAACTGACTAACCAACAAAGATTCAGCAGCATCTGCTTACTCTGAGAAGAGGCCTTATAAAGCAGGTGCTGTCCACGCCCCACTCAGACCTCACAGACTGTGAGCACAAAAACCAGCACCGGATCCCCTGCCATGCACAGAGCCTATAACCACTGCACAGCAAAAGACCCGAACCGGAGTATCAGCTGCGCTCAGGTTACTCCGCTAGCACTTGTCTCCCGGTTGCCATGACGACGTGGCAGCACAGGGCAGGAGACCCTAACAGTACCCCCCCTCTGACGAGGGGTCAAAGAACCCCTACCACCGGGTTTATCGGGGAACTGCGAGAAGAAAGAGCGTATCAGTCTGGGGGCATGAAGATCACAACTGCGCACCCACGACCGCTCCTCCGGGCCATACCCCTTCCAGTGCACCAAAAATGACAGCCGACCCCGAACCACCTTGGAGTCAAGAATCCTTTCAACAACAAACTCCCTCTGGCCACGTATCAGAAGAGGGGAAGGTCTTCCACTGGAAGAAGGATTACTAATCGCCCGTTTTAAAAGGGAACAATGAAATGTTTTATTGATACCCAAAGAACGGGGCAGATCTAACTGAAATGCCACCGGATTGATAACCCTGGTGATCTTATAAGGGCCGATGAACCGGGGGCCTAACTTATGAGATGGCTGTCTCAACTTCAAATTCTTGGTAGAC
The DNA here is from genome assembly GCF_028390025.1 of Pseudophryne corroboree. Taxonomy (NCBI): domain Eukaryota; kingdom Metazoa; phylum Chordata; class Amphibia; order Anura; family Myobatrachidae; genus Pseudophryne; species Pseudophryne corroboree. The sequence goes on along the minus strand of NC_086452.1, from coordinate 453,060,534 downwards.
AACCAGACGAAGTCTCCTAATTTGAAGCTGCAGGGTCTTTTCCGCTTATCAAAACCCCTTTTGGTCACTAATGACACAGACACAAGGGCTTTCTTCACTTTCCGCCAAATACCTCTAAGGACCGAAACCACAGAGGAACCACCAGGCGTGGAGTCCAGGGGGTCAAAAGAATTGGCCTTAGGATGATGCCCATACACACAAAGGAAGGGAGAGATCCCTGTAGCAGAGTGAGCCGCGTTGTTATAGACAAACTCCGCCATGGACAGATGAGCAACCCAGTCAGTCTGACACTTGGAGACATTACACCTGAGGAACTGCTCCAAGGACTGGTTCACCCTTTCAGTCTGCCCATTAGACTGCGGATGGTAGCCCGACGACAAGCTGACAGAAATCTGGAGATCGGAACAAAATGCCCTCCAGAATTTGGCCACAAACTGGGATCCGCGGTCAGAGACCACATCAAGTGGCAACCCGTGGAGACGCACAACATGCAGCATAAATAATTCAGACAGGCGTCTGGCCGATGGCAGCCCAACCAGTGGAACGAAGTGCGCCATTTTCGAAAACCTGTCAACGACAACCCAGCTGGCTGTCATCCCCGAGGATTTGGGCAAGTCCACCACAAAATCCATTGAAATGTGGGTCCATGGCTTAGATGGGATAGAGAGTGGATGTAATGGGCCAACAGGAACCCCTCTAGGAGTCTTATTTCGGGCACAGATGTCACATGCCCGAACCCACTGATCCACATCCTTAGCCACCGAGGGCCACCACACCGCCCTAGATAGCAACTCCCGAGTTCTGGCAATACCCGGATGACCTGCAGACTTCTTGGCATGGAATTCCAGGAACACTCGCTGTCTTAACCTAGGAGGCACAAACAAAAGACCTACCGGGAGGTCTGGAGGAGCCTGCTCCTGTGCTCTAAGGACTAATGATAAGAGGTCCTGGGTAATGCCCACTTTAATACATGATGGGGAAACAATGGGCAACGGCTCCTCGGTGGTCTCCTGGATTGGAGCAAAACTCCGCGAGAGCGCATCAGCCTTGATGTTTTTTGACCCAGGGCGATATGTTATCAAAAAATTAAAGCGAGCAAAAAACAAAGCCCATCGTGCCTGCCTGGCATTGAGACGCTTCGCTGACTCTAAATATGTCAGATTCTTATGGTCAGTGAGAATTGAGACCACAAACTTAGCCCCCTCAAGCCAGTGTCTCCACTCCTCGAGTGCATCCTTAATAGCCAACAATTCCCGGTTACCCACGTCATAATTCATCTCGGCAGGCGAAAATTTACGGGAAAAGTAAGCACAGGGATGAAGGCGATTATCAGACACTCCCATCTGAGAAAGCACTGCCCCAATACCCATCTCAGAGGCATCCACCTCCACCACAAAAGGACGCTCTGGATCTGGGTGTCGCAGCACCTTGGCCGAAACAAATGCCCTTTTGAGACGGGCAAAAGCCGCTTTAGCCTCACAAGACCAGTGAGCAACATCCGCCCCTTTCTTAGTGAGTGCCACCAAGGGCGCCACTATAGACGAAAATCCAGCGATAAATCGTCTATAAAAATTCGCAAAGCCCAGGAAACGCTGAAGCGCCTTCAAACTAGTGGGCTGCACCCAATCCAGGACTGCCTGTACCTTGGAACCCTCCATTTGGAAACCTTCTGGGGAGATAATATATCCTAGAAATGCGATTTGCTGAACTTCAAATTCGCACTTCTCCAGCTTCGCCCCAAGCCGGTGGTCTCTGAGTTTCTGGAGGACTAAGCGTACATGGTTCCGATGTTCCTCCAAGGAATGGGAGAAGATTAGGATGTCATCTAAGTATACAACTAAGAATCTATCCAAATATTCCCTGAGAACATCATTCATGAAATCCTGGAAGACTGCCGGGGCATTACAGAGCCCAAAAGGCATCACCAAATATTCATAATGCCCTGAGTGGGTATTAAAGGCAGTCTTCCATTCATCCCCCTCTCTTATTCGGATTAGATTGTACGCACCGCGTAGGTCAATCTTAGAAAAAATGGTGGCAGTACGAAGCTGGTCAAACAAGACCGAAATGAGAGGCAGTGGGTATGAGTTTTTAATCGTGATACGGTTGCAGGGTCGCAACGAACCGTCCTTTTTACCCACGAAGAAGAACCCCGACCCAACTGGAGACTGTGAAGGTCTGATAAATCCCTTAGCCAAGTTCTCCTGAATGTACTCTGCCATAGCCTGAGTCTCAGGACGTGACAGGGAGTACAACCTGCTCTTGGGAAGCTTAGCATTTGGCAACAAATCAATGGCACAGTCATAGGGGCGATGGGGAGGTAGTACCTCTGCAACTTTTTTGGAGAACACGTCTGCAAAATCTGCATAACACCCTGGCAATCCTGGCAAACTTAGCTGCGAGAGCCTGACTGGAAGGCTCAAGCAACTCCTGAAACAATCAGTACCCCAACTAAGAATCTCCCCAGAGACCCAGTCAAATTGAGGATTGTGGGCCTTTAACCAGGGTAACCCCAACACCAATGGGGCAAAAGTACAGACAGTCACATAAAAGGACAATTTTTCAGAGTGTGTGGCTCCAATAAACAAAGAAATCTGGCTAGTGCAAGAGGTAATTTTACCTTGGGATAATGGTTCCCCGTTTAACCCACAAATCTCAATTTCCGATGCCAAGGGTACTAAGGGAACAGAGTGTTTCAGGGCGAATTGGCGGTCCATAAAAACCCCGTCGGCCCCACTGTCCACAAAGGCCTCAGTCTTGACAGTTTGACCGAGGATCTTCAAGGTCACCGGAATGATAAAAGTCTTCTTGGGAAATTCTGACTTCTGGCCTGACAGGATATTTCCCATCACCCTCAGGCCCTGAAGTTTTCCGGCTTTTCTGGGCATGATACTACCACATGACCTTTATTCCCACAGTACAAACACAACCCCTGCTGTCTCCTCCGCGTCTTCTCACGCGAGGAGAGGCGGGTGGCCCCAATCTGCATAGGCTCCTCGGAAAATTCCTCAGAGTCTGAGGTTCCCTTGGGAAGGAAGGAAATCTCAGTCTCCCTTTCAAGCCTACGCTCTCTCAGCCGTCTATCCACCTGGATGGATAACTGCATGAGCTGATCCAAGCTATCAGGCAAGGGATATTGTACCAGTTGGTCCTTTATCTGGTTAGAAAGACCTCTTCGGTACTGGTGTCTCAGGGCTGGGTCATTCCACTGGGTATCATGGGCCAACCTCCGAAACTCCGTACAGTAAACCTCAACTGGCCTTCGACCTTGCTTAAGGATCGAAATCTGAGCCTCGGCTGACGCCGTCTTGTCAGGGTCATCATACAACATGCCCAGTGCCGTAAAAAAAGCATCAACACTTTTAAGCGACGGACAGTCAGGCTGCAACCCATATGCCCAGACCTGTGGGTCTCCTTGTAGCAAGGAAATCACTATGCCCACCCGCTGAATCTCCGACCCAGAAGACTGAGGCCTAAGCCGGAAGTATAGCTTGCAGCTCTCCTTGAAACAAAAGAACTGCGAGCGATCTCCAGAAAAACGATCCGGGAGATTTACTTTCGGCTCCTTAACCCCTGCAGGTGCTGCTGCTGCGGGAGCTCCGCCAGCAGCCTGGGAGGTGTGCATTTTAATGGACAAATCATTAAATTGTCGAGTCAGGACCTGCACCTGATCGACCACCTGTTGCAACGTATTTTGCGGGGTATGCTCCATATTCCCACAAAATTTCAACAGGAGTATTAGGCTGCTGAATATGTTATGCACACCAGTGCCTGCAGGAAAGTACTGGTGTCAGGACTGTTATGCACTCCAGTGCCTGCAGGAATGTACTGGTGTTTGAACTGTTATGCAAAACAAATGGACTCACAGACAGACTGGGGAAAATGACATAACGTACACAGAAGGTGATAGGGTAACAAAATACACACAAAGTGAACAGAGAAGCCCAGAGGCTAAGGAACTGGGTATCTCCCTTGTATTAGAACTGCTCAGATGGGAAACGCAAGATGTTGTGTTTTAATACGTAGAGAACCCGAAATGCTGTTGCTAAGGGCAACAGCAAAACCCTAAAGGGTTACCAACGGGTGTGGCAGTAAACTCCTTGGTCAGAGATGGAATGATAGACACAAGGAGAGTCTCCACAATCCTAATTCTCACTTGCAGTGCACAGGTTCAGCTTACTGCCACTAAACTGACCCCTGACACCTAGCACAGTGAGACAGGATTAGACAGGCAAGTCTTAGAATACAGCCGCAAACTTGCTAAGTTCACAGAGTAGTAACAGAACCCCAGCAAGCTAAACGACTGACTCCAGTCTTACTGCTAGGTCTGGATTGGCAGAGTGTAATACCAAATCCCCAGGCCTATTTGCAGTAAGCAACAAACAAATACAAAGCTACACAGTACTGGCTAACTTTCAGAAACTGACTAACCAACAAAGATTCAGCAGCATCTGCTTACTCTGAGAAGAGGCCTTATAAAGCAGGTGCTGTCCACGCCCCACTCAGACCTCACAGACTGTGAGCACAAAAACCAGCACCGGATCCCCTGCCATGCACAGAGCCTATAACCACTGCACAGCAAAAGACCCGAACCGGAGTATCAGCTGCGCTCAGGTTACTCCGCTAGCACTTGTCTCCCGGTTGCCATGACGACGTGGCAGCACAGGGCAGGAGACCCTAACACTGTTATGTTGATACTAGGTGCTTCATCGCGCCCTACGGGCGCTCTTCACACCGTCGCAAGGGGCTACGCCCCCTTAACCCTTGCATGCCTTTCTGGGGTTTAATATTTGTATTATATGGAGTATTACCTGCATTCCTTTGTTAGTGGTTAAATATTGCACAATGAAAGGGCGTGCGATGGTGAAGGAGGCGCAGCCCCTTGCGACGGCGTGAACAGCACCTGCAGGGCACGATGTACAGAATGTAGCGGGTGCGGGGGGGACTGCGGATGGTGTCTGTAGATGCTGCGGGTGGAGGGGAGGCAGAAGTGGGGGTGGGGCCCGGATGGGGAAGGTTCGGGAGGTGCTGCGCGTGGGGGAGGGGCAGAGGAGTGGGGGATGCAGATGGGGGAGGGGTCCAGAGGCACCGCAGGTGGGGGAGGGGCAGGGGTGCCACGGGTGGGAGAGGGGCAGGTGTGGGGATGTTGTGGATGGGTGAAGGGTTCCGGAGGTGCTGTGGGAAGGGACGGGTGTGCCGGGGGGTTGGGTAGGGGACCGCAGGCACCATGGGTAGGGTAGGGGCAGGTACGGGTGTTGCGGCGGATGGGAAAGGAGGTCCGGAGGTGCTGCAGGTGGTGGAGGGGCAGGTGCAGGGGTGCCATTGGTGGGGGAGGGGTGGGTGAGGGGGGGACCGCTGATGGAGGAGGGTGTCTGCAGATGCTGCTGGTGGAGGGGGGCAGGTGTGGGGGGAGACGTATAAGGGGGGTGAATGGTGGAAGGGGCCTGGAGGTGCTGTGGGTGGTGAAGGGGTGGAGGAGTGGGAGCCACGGGTGGTGTAGGGGGTCTGGAGGCACAGCATGTGGGGGAGGGGTGGAGTGCCGCATGTGGTGGAGGGGAAGGTGCGGAGGTGTGGTGCATTGGGGAGAGGTCTGGAGGCGCTGCGGGTACTGTACATGCCATAAAAGGTAGTTGGAGGGTATGCAGTAACAGGGCCAGGACAGGGGTGACAGGGTCAGTACAGGGTTGACGGGGCCAGGACTGGGGTGACGGTGCCAGGATAGGGGTGACGGGGCCAGGACAGGGGTGACGGGGCCAGGACAGGGGTGACGGGGCCAGGACAGAAATGATAGGGACAGGATAGGGGTGACAGGGCCAGGGTAGGGGCGGCAGGACCAGGACAGGGGTGACGGGGCCAGTATAGGGTTCACAGGGCAAGCACAGGGGTGACAGGGCCAGGATAGGGGTAACAGGGCCAGCATAAGGGTGACAGGGCCAGGATAAGGGTGAAAGGGCCAGAATAAGGGTGGCAGGGCAAGGCCAGGGACATGACAGAACACAGGGCATGGGAGAGATTGGTATTAGGGACAAAACAGTGGTGACAGACAGATGTGTCTTACCGGAGTCACTGCTGCTGGCTGCTGCTGTTCCATTCCAACCTGTTGGGATCTGCTGCTGCTGGAGACTTGGCATGGCTGACTCTCTCAGGCTGGAGTCCTGCTTTCTCTGCCAGTCCGCATCCCTCCCCCCCTCCTCAGTCACACACCGCAGACCTCACGCAGCTGCCGGGCACTGTGGTAAGGTGAGACTGGAAATGACTGGTTAGCCCCCAGGAGATGCTGCGGCTGGAGGGAGGAGGGGGTCATAGCATGCACGTGGCGCGGACCTCACGGCTTCCGGGCACTGTGGTAAGGGGAGACTGGGAGTGACTGGTTAGCTCCCAGGAGACGCTGCGGCTGGAGGGAGGAGTGGGTCAGAGCCTGCAAGCAGCTCGGATTTCTGCAGCGCTACCCGCCAGCTAAAGTGTGTGAATGAGCTGGGCGCACTCCACTGCGGGTGGCAGCGCTGCAGCTAGCGGTGGGGTTGCCGGGGCTGGAGATAACAGAGGCAGTATGGAACCTGCACAGCGGCAGGTGCCTCACTAAACTGCAGCTAAGAAGCGTGGAGTGTGTCAGAAAGTGACGCTCCTCCGCACCAGAGAGACCCTGCTGAGTATGCCGATGTGGGGGGTCAAGCACACAGTGAGCCGGTGCCCGTCTGTCTGTATGACATACCCCTCACACACCCCCATACCTCCCAAATGTCCCGATTTTCGCGGGACAGTCCCATTTTTTGGGGTCTGTCCCGCTGTCCCACCCGCGGGTCGCAGTGTCCTGCGGTGGGGGGGGGGGGGGGCAGTTGGAAAGCTCCTGTACTCGCTGTTCTGCTTAGCAGAGCAGCGGTGAATAGTGGAGACAGAGGGAGAGGGGGCATCAGGGGGTACGGATTAATGGAGGGGTTCCAGCAGCAGAGCCGGATTAAGGGGGGGGGGGGATACGTACCATTGGCCCCACAGTTTTAGAGGCCCCCCCGGCTGGAGTAGCTCTGTCCCAGCTCAGAAGCTCCCCCCCCCGTCCTGCCAGCAACAGTGGCAGCATTGTGCTACAGTCAGCACACGCTGCTGCATATTGGCAGGTCTGTGGTGTTGCAGGGAGGCAGCAGTCTCCCTGCTTTCTTCTCCCTGTGCGGGTGTGTAGGGGGGAGCGACCACCTCCTCTGGATTTAGCCCTAGCTGAGGGGCCAAAATCCCATAAAAAAAATAAAAACAAAAATCGGAATTTGCATAAGGGGGCGTGGCCGCGTTGGGCGCGATTAGGCCACGCCCCCAACCCCCAGCAGGCACAGCAATGAGATAGGGCTCCCCTGTCTCAAGTGCCCTGGGCCCCCCGGACTCATAATCAGCCCCTGGGGGCATGCCAGCAGCTCACAGAGCGCTGGGCAAGCCCCCTCACTGACGAAAACGGGGACCCTCCCGTGAAGCCACGCCCCCTTTTCGCCGAGTGTTTCCCTCCTTCTGCCTGGAGAAAGCTCCTGCAGAAAGCTGGGAGGTATGCAGCCCTGTCTGTGACATGCCCAATGTCCATGCTATCTGCTTCTGCTCCTAGTCTCCTGTAGATTTGGCCAGATCTCTGTGACTCATTTGAATAACTCCGCCCACTGTTGTGACTCCGCCCAGCGTTAGCAAATGAATCACAAGGTCACAGAATAGGGCTATTATATAGGAGATATTATTAATAACCACTTATTGCATACTAGTTACAGAATATGCACATTACTTCTGGCTGAGGAGAGAAAGCTTAACAGCCATGAAACACATCATTCAGTCTGTAACTAAACCAAATAAAAACATTTTTTTTTACTTTGCATACTTTGCTAATTGGTTATTTTAGGTGGGCTTGTATTTATTATATTGTCCACTATCTAGCCTCCAGGGAGTTTGCCACCCGCAATCACATTGAGCAGGAACAGTGAGTTCTGCTGCATGCTTATGCTGCATGAATCAGATCCATCCACTGAGTCACTGAGTCTACACAGTGTACAACTGTCTCCCTCACTGCCAGACTCAGGATGAATCATGATTCATGAAATGGATCAGGCAGAGCAGCACAGCACTCACTGACTGGTGAGTCGTGACTGATCCCTCCCCCCTCCCACTGGGTGCCACCTGGTATAGCCTCTGGCCAATCACAGCTAAAGACACTCAGCAGAACACACTGACTGAAGGACACACTGAGTTTCCTCCCTCTGGCTGAGAGAGGCTGCTGCTGCAGCTGTCTCCACTCATTAAACAGTGAGTGAGTCGAATCATTCATACTTCCTGATGATTCGAGTCACTGTGTTGAGACAGTGAGTCAGTAGCCATCTCTAGGAGAGAGGATTCAGGGGGAATGAAGAGAGGTGAGCCTTGTTTTGCTGCCTCCAAAGGGTGATTGGACAGCGGATCCAGCACTGGATCTGCTGTCCAATCACATGTGCCTTGCTGGCAGGGGAAGCCTGTAGCTGTTAACGAGGCACATGTAGAAGTGCCGCTTTGACAATTTTTTTCAATGGGCATTTACTGCCCAGTGCTTAGCCCCGCCCCCTCTCTATCCCCATTACCATTGTCAGCGGGAGGCACTGCTATCAGTACCTCCCAAACTAATTTAACACCTTAAAATGATTTAAATAATGTAAAGAAGATACTTATGACACATAATATGTGTCATAAGTATCTTCTTTGTATTACTGTAATCATTCATGAAAGGGGAGGCACTGCCTCCCCTTACTGCACGTCCCTGCCGTGCATGATGCTGGCCGGGTGTAAGCCTCAGTGCAGTAAAGTTTCATAATAAATACGGCCTAGGAAGGGATGCCGGTTGCCTATACTGTACAGTGTGCGAGCACAGAGTAACATGTCCCCCAGCAGCACAGCACATGTCAGCCTCCATGAGAGAGAGAGAGAGAGAGAGAACACCGACACACAGCCCGCGCGCACACTTCTCCCACCCTAGCCAGCAACTGTCCGGCACTGTCTGACCTGCTGCCGCAGCCTCTCCTCATGGGGACACAGCAACCCCTCTATCCTCAGCTCATACTCACACCTGGGGGAAAAGACCGGGACAGGAAGCCGTGTCACGGACACGCAGCGTGGGGAGAAGGAGGGTGAGAGGGGTATCATGTTGTACGTGCGGCGCGGCTGGTGTGTGGCTGTGTTACGGATGTGTTTGCTCTCCACCGAGCACAGCCATAATCCACGATTCCACACACTGCCAGGGAAGGGAGTCCAAGCTGTTAAGCTGCAGCCAGTCACTGAGCCGCAGGCTGCAGCTTAACATCCTATTGGGTGGCTGAGCCATCGCTCACCAAGCAGCCCAGCAAGCAGTGCTGCGGCTGTGAACATGAAGAGGGGAGTGCTGTGCCGCGGATCAGATTGGAGATCCGATCTGTGGCGGCTGGTGGAGGGGACCGGGGTACTAACCCCCAGAGCTCCCCCCTTAATCCATCTCTGCCGCCGCCGCACAGTGGCCCTCATTCCGAGTTGGTCGCTAAGAGTCATCGCAACGCAAATGTACGAAATGTAAGTATCTGCGCATGCGCAAATGCGTGATTACGCATGCGCGAGTACATACGTACGACAACTGTGCTAAATTACTCAGGAAAAAAAAAGCCGTAACTTGCAAACGAAAACGAGGAGTGGCGTGGGCGTGGCGGAGGCGAGACTTCGCAATGCTCCGACATGGGCGTGAAAGTGGGCGTACAGTGTGGGAGTATGCAACTCGCAATGGGCGTGTTTTTCGCAAATAAACATTGTCGCTGTTAAAAATAAGAATTTACTTACCGATAATTCTATTTCTCGGAGTCCGTAGTGGATGCTGGGGTTCCTGAAAGGACCATGGGGAATAGCGGCTCCGCAGGAGACAGGGCACAAAAAAGTAAAGCTTTTACCAGATCAGGTGGTGTGCACTGGCTCCTCCCCCTATGACCCTCCTCCAGACTCCAGTTAGGTACTGTGCCCGGACGAGCGTACACAATAAGGGAGGCAATTTGAATCCCGGGTAAGACTCATACCAGCCACACCAATCACACCGTACAACTTGTGATCTAAACCCAGTTAACAGTATGATAACAGAAAGAGCCTCTTAAAGATGGCTCCTTAACAATATAACCCGAATTTGTTAACAATAACTATGTACAGTATTGCAGATAATCCGCACTTGGGATGGGCGCCCAGCATCCACTACGGACTCCGAGAAATAGAATTATCGGTAAGTAAATTCTTATTTTCTCTATCGTCCTAAGTGGATGCTGGGGTTCCTGAAAGGACCATGGGGATTATACCAAAGCTCCCAAACGGGCGGGAGAGTGCGGATGACTCTGCAGCACCGAATGAGAGAATTCCAAGTCCTCTTTTGCCAGGGTATCAAATTTGTAGAATTTTACAAACGTGTTTTCCCCCGACCACGTAGCTGCTCGGCAGAATTGTAATGCCGAGACCCCTCGGGCAGCCGCCCAAGATGAGCCCACCTTCCTTGTGGAATGGGCCTTAACAGATTTAGGCTGTGGCAGGCCTGCCACAGAATGAGCAAGTTGAATTGTGTTACAAATCCAACGAGCAATCGTCTGCTTAGAAGCAGGGGCACCCAACTTGTTGGGTGCATATAGTATCAACAGCGAGTCAGATTTTCTGACTTCAGCCGTCCTTGAAATGTATATTTTTAAGGCTCTGACAACGTCCAACAACTTGGAGTCCTCCAAGTCGCCAGTGGCCGCAGGCACCACAATAGGTTGGTTCAGGTGAAACGCTGATACCACCTTAGGGAGAAAATGCGGACGAGTCCTCAGTTCTGCCCTATCCGAATGGAAGATTAGATAAGGGCTTTTATAAGATAAAGCCGCCAATTCAGATACTCTCCTGGCGGAAGCCAGGGCCAGTAACATAGTCACTTTCCATGTGAGATATTTAAAATCCACCTTTTTCAATGGTTCAAACCAATGGGATTTGAGGAAATCTAAAACTACATTTAGATCCCACGGTGCCACCGGAGGCACCACAGGAGGCTGTATATGCAGTACTCCTTTAACAAAAGTCTGTACCTCAGGAACTGAGGCCAATTCTTTTTGGAAGAATATTGACAGGGCCGAAATTTGAACCTTAATAGATCTCAATTTGAGACCCATAGACAATCCTGATTGTAGGAAATGTAGGAAACGACCCAGTTGAAATTCCTCCGTCGGAACACTCCGATCCTCGCACCACGCGACATATTTTCGCCAAATGCGGTGATAATGTTTCGCGGTGACTTCCTTCCTTGCCTTAATCAAGGTAGGAATGACTTCTTCTGGAATGCCTTTCCCTTTTAGGATCTGGCGTTCAACCGCCATGCCGTCAAACGCAGCCGCGGTAAGTCTTGAAAGAGACAGGGACCCTGTTGTAGCAGGTCCCTTCTCAGAATTAGAGGGCACGGGTCGTCCGTGACCAACTCTTGAAGTTCCGGGTACCAAGTCCTTCTTGGCCAATCCGGAGCCACTAGTATTGTTCTTACTCCTCCTCACCGTATAATCTTCAATACCTTTGGTATGAGAGGCAGAGGAGGAAACACATATACTGATTTGTACACCCAAGGTGTTACCAGTGCGTCCACAGCTATTGCCTGTGGATCTCTTGACCTGGCGCAATACTTGTCCAGTTTCTTGTTGAGGCGAGACGCCATCATGTCTACCATTGGTCTTTCCCAACAGTTTACTAGCATGTGGAAGACTTCTGGATGAAGACCCCCCTCTCCCGGGTGAATATCGTGTCTGCTGAGGAAGTCTGCTTCCCAGTTGTCCACGCCCGGGAAGAACACTGCTGACAGTGCTATTACGTGATTCTCCGCCCAGCGAAGAATCTTGGTAGCTTCTGCCATTGCACTCCTGCTTCTTGTGCCGCCCTGTCTGTTTACATGGGCGACCGCCGTGATGTTGTCCGACTGAATCAACACCGGTTTTCCTTGCAGGAGTGGTTCCGCCTGGCTTAGAGCATTTTAGATTGCTCTTAGTACCAGAATGTTTATGTGAAGAGACTTTTCCAGGTTCGTCCATACCCCCTGGAAGTTTCTTCCTTGTGTGACTGCTCCCCAACCTCTCAGGCTGGCGTCCGTGGTCACCAGGATCAAATCCTGTATGCCGAATCTGCGGCCCTCCAATAGATGAGCCTTTTGCAACCACCACAGAAGATATACCCTTGTCCTTGGCGACAGGGTTATTCGCAGGTGCATCTGAGGATGCGACCCTGACCATTTGTCCAACAGATCCCTTTGGAAAATTCTTGCATGGAATCTGCCGAATGGAATTGCTTCGTAAAAAGCCACCATTTTTCCCAGGACTCTTGTGCATTGATGTACAGACACCTTTCCTGGTTTTAGGAGGTTCCTGACAGGTCGGATAACTCCTTGGCTTTTTCCTCGGGAAGAAAAACCTTTTTCTGAACCGTGTCCAGAATCATCCCTAGGAACAGCAGACGTATCGTCGGAAAACAGCTGCGATTCTTGGAATATTTAGAATCCAGTCGTGCCGTCGAAGAACTACTTTAGATAGTGCTCTTCCGACCTCCAACTGTTCTCTGGAACTTGCCCTTTTTAGGTCGTGCAAGTAAGGGATAATTTAGATGCCTTTTTTCTTTGAAGAAACATCTTTTCGGCCATTACCTTGGTAAAAAGGCCCGGGGTGCCGTGGATAATTCAAACGGCATCGTCTGAAACTGATATTGACAGTTCTGTACCACGAACCAGAGGTACCCTTGATGAGAAGGACAAAATTTGGACATGGAGGTAATCCTTGATGTCCAGGGACACCATATAGTCCCCTTTTTTCCGGTTCGCTATCACTGCTCTGAGTGACTTTATCTCGATTTGAACCTTTTATGTAAGTGTTCAAAACATTTTAGATTTAGACTATGTGTCACCAAGCCGTCTGGCTTCAGTACCACAATATAGTGTGGAAAAATAATACCCTTTTCCTTGTCGTAGGAGGGGTACTTTGATTATCACCTGCTGGATATACAGCTTGTGAATTGTTTCCAATGCTGCCTCCCTGTCGGAGGGAGCCGTTGGTAAAGCAGACTTCAGGAACCTGCGAGGAGAAGATGTCTCGACTCTCCAATCTTTACCCCTGGGATAATACTCGTACGATCTAGGGGTCAACTTGCGAGTGATCCCACTGCGCCCTGAGACTCTTGAGACTACCCCCCCACCTTGAGTCCGCTTGCACGGCCCCAGCGTCATGCTGAGGACTTGGCAGACGCGGTGGAGGGATTCTTTTCCTGGGAAAGGGCTGCCTGCTGCAGTCTACTTCCCTTACCTCTATGTCTGGGCAGATATGACTGGCCTTTTGCCTGCATGCCCTCATGGGAAAGGAAAGATTGAGGCTGAAAAGACGGTGTCTTTTTTAGCTGAGATGTAACTTGGGGTAAAAAAGGTTGGATTTCCCAGCTGTTGCTGTGGTCCCCAGGTCCGATGGACCGACCCCCAAATAACTCCTTCCCTTTATACAGCAATACTTCCATCTGCCGTATGGGATCTGTATCACCTGACCACTGTCGTGTCCCTGACATCTTCTGGGAGATATGGACAACGCACTTATCTTGATGCCAGAGAGCAAATATCCCTCTGTGCATCTCACATACATATATATAGAATGCATCCTATTAAATGCTGTACATGAATAAAATATTTTCAGTCAGGGAATCCGACCAAGCCAACCCAGCACTGCATCTCCAGGCTGATGGCGATCGCTGGTCGCAGTATAACCACCGTATGTGTGTATATACTTTTTAGGATATTTTTCCAGCTTCCTATCAGCTGGCTCCTTGAGGGCGGCCGTATCTGGAGACGGTAACGCCACTTGATAAGCGTGTGAGCGCCTTATCACCCTAAGGGGTGTTTCCCAACGTACCCTAATTTCTGGCGGGAAAGGGTATAACGCCAATATTTGCTATCGGGGTAACCCTACGCATCATCACACACTTCATTTTATTTTATCTGATTCAGGAAAAACTACAGGTAGTTTTTTCACTCCCACATAATACCCTTTCTTGTGGTACTTGTAGTATCAGAAACACGTAACACCTCCTTCATTGCCCTTAACGTGTGGCCCTAATGAGAAATACGTTTGTTTATTCACCGTCGACACTGTATTCAGTGTCCGTGTCTGTGTCTGTGTCGACCGACTGAGGTAAATGGGCGTTTTTTTAAAAACCCCTGACGGTGTTTCTGAGACGCCTGGACCGGTCCTAATAGATTGTCGGCCGTCTCATGTCGTCAACCGACCTTGCAGCGTGTTGACATTCTCACGTAATTCTCTAAATAAGCCATCCATTCCGGTGTCGACTCCCTAGAGAGTGACATCACCATTACAGGCAATTTCTCCGCCTCCTCACCAACATCGTCCTCATACATGTCGACACACACGTACCGACACACAGCACACACACCGGGAATGCTCTGACAGAGGACAGGACCCACTAGCCCTTTGGGGAGACAGAGGGAGAGTCTGCCAGCACACACCAAAAACGCTATAATTATATAGGGACAACCTTATATAAGTGTTTCTCCCTTATAGCATCTTTTATATATATACAATATCGCCAAAATCAGTGCCCCCCCTCTCTGTTTTAACCCTGTTTCTGTAGTGCAGTGCAGGGGAGAGCCTGGGAGCCTTCTCTCCAGCTTTTCTGTGAGAGAAAATGGCGCTGTGTGCTGAGGAGATAGGCCCCGCCCCTTTTTCGGCGGGCTCGTCTCCCGCTATTTTTGAAGTTAGGCAGGGGTTAAATATCTCCATATAGCCTCTGTGGGCTATATGTGAGGTATTTTTTGCCTCTAATAAGGTTTTTATTTGCCTCTCAGAGCGCCCCCCCCAGCGCTCTGCACCCTCAGTGACTGTTGTGTGAAGTGTGCTGAGAGGAAAATGGCGCACAGCTGCAGTGCTGTGCGCTACCTTTATGAAGACTCAGGAGTCTTCAGCCGCCGATTTTGGACCTCTTCTCTCTTCAGCGTCTGCAAGGGGGCCGGCGGCGCGGCTCCGGTGACCATCCAGGCTGTACCTGTGATCGTCCCTCTGGAGCTAGTGTCCAGTAGCCAAGCAGCAAATCCACTCTGCACGCAGGTGAGTTCACTACTTCTCCCCTAAGTCCCTCGTTGCAGTGATCCTGTTGCCAGCAGGACTCACTGTAAAGTAAAAAACCTAAGCTAAACTTTCTCTAAGCAGCTCTTTAGGAGAGCCACCTAGATTGCACCCTTCTCGTTCGGGCACAAAATCTAACTGGAGTCTGGAGGAGGGTCATAGGGGGAGGAGCCAGTGCACACCACCTGATCTGGTAAAAGCTTTACTTTTTTGTGCCCTGTCTCCTGCGGAGCCGCTATTCCCCATGGTCCTTTCAGGAACCCCAGCATCCACTTAGGACGATAGAGAAACTAACATAGGAAACCGTAGCAACATTCACGCAGCAGCCGAGTAGGTCTGCAGTTACTCTACATTTGCGAAGTACTGGTACAAGTGTGTATGCAGTAATTAACAGTTAATTGGAGAGCACATTCATCTGATGTCCAATTACTTGTTAATTAATGAGCAGATGAAAGTTACCAACCAGCAATTGTCTGAACACACATTACATGTTTATTCTACTCACATATAAATCGCACACACTGTCAAATAAGGGTGTTATTTTGGTTTTCGTTGGTGTGTAAGCATTTGTGAAATGTTTTAATGTGTGTTAGACTACCAAATACAAACAAGTGAAATTATTTGTGTAAGTTATTGAAATCTGCAACATTTTTTAAAAATAAACCAACACCCACATAATGCAGCATACACTATTATTTAGTCTTAAAAGTCACAATAATATTTGTTTTTAATATCTGACAATGTTTTAAATTATGTCCTGTTGACCATAGATATTTCTACAAAGTGTCGTGTCTGTTTACTTAATATGGACATTAAAGTGTGGTGCAAAACATACCTTTTTTTATTTTATTTTTTTATTATTTTTTCGGAGAAATTGCAGATTGGTCTCCAAGTGTCTATATGCTGACCTAATCTTTCTGGAAATAAGATTTACCTAATGCATTACCTTGAAGAAACTGCACCAATTTTTAATATATATTTTTTATTACTGAAATAATATTTCACACCATTTAAACAACATGGCTCCACGTGAGTCTCACAGGCAGAGATGGACCAAGCAGCAAGCAGATGGCACTGACAATAATTATATAGCAGAACTCAGTACTCTGCAAAATTCTGCTTCTGACAAAAGTATATTTTTAAAGCATAAATAAAACATATTACACACCCTGCCACACACAAATTTTATACCAAATGAGAAAGAATTAGGATCCACCACACAAACACAACAATACATAGCACACTAGTAAGAGGAAGATGGCTCTGGTGTTTATACAAATAAACTCACAGGCTACAATACCTCCAAACAGAAAGAAAACATTTCACTAAGAGGGAGTTATCCATTCTGGCCACACAAGCCAACTCCAAAATAACATAGAGGCAACAACAAAAACATGGGTGCTGCCCATCTGGAGAGACATCATTTTCTTCTTTTTCTACCCGCCTGAGCCTGTTCTTCTTTGGAAGGTCTGCGGAGCGACCTTCGTTGGGCCTGCCCAGTGTCCTGTTCTTCCTGGGCAGGGGCAGGGGATGGAGCCGATGTGGTTGGCTCTCTGCCACTGTGGGCAAGGGAGACAGCGATGTCCTGGAGCCCTTGCAAGATGTTATTTGCAAGGCTTTGGAATGAGGAGGCAAGTTGTTCTTGGCCCTGCCTGATCTCTGCCAGACTTTGGCAGAGTTGAGCAACACCTTGCTCAACACAGGTTCGGTGCTCAGTGAGCCGGACAGCTATCTGGCTTACCTCCCGGATGACCCCGTCTTGAAACCGATTTAGGCTCTCACCATACCTAGCAATTTCAAGCAGGATCTCCGGGATAGCAGAGGGTTGGGTGGGGGGGCCAGTAGGAACCTGCAGAGGTGGGATTTGTTGGCCCACACTGCCAGACCCACTAGGTCCCTCCACCTCAGCCTCAACCACATAACCGGCCTGTGACTCAAACTGTTCACCCCCCTGTGCTGTGTTTTGTGGCAAGCAAATTGAAGAATGTGTGGGGAAAAAGTAGGATACAAAATTAGTTTATTATTCTAAATACAGTTCAAATTACAGACAAATTAATGTGTAAACTTACCTTCCAAGTCATGTCCCGTCAGAATCTCAGGCAGGTCCGTGTCCATATGAGACACCCCTTGGCCCTCCTCATAACTGACACAGGGCATCGCCATCTCCTCCAAGTCAGTATACTCCACAGCGACAGGTGTTCCACCCCCTGTAGCCCTTGAGGCATTCCACTCCGCAGCCCTCTTTGCCTTCAGGCGGGATTTGAAGTCGGCCCACCTACATATGTATTATGTATTGTGAAAGAGGGACAAAGTGGAGTATTATTATTGGTCTAAGTAAATATATAGCACACATGTTCTGCTTGTGTTTGCTAGACATAACATCACATGTAACTACATTTTTTAGTCAACTTAGCACAGAAAAAGGACTGTCAATATGCACTTACCGTCGTCTCACTTCCTGCGATGTTCTGACGACAGAGCCAACTTCATTCACAGATTTTGTGATGTCTCTCCAGATGCGATCTTTTGAAGCAGCCCCCATGTTTTTGGGGCCTCTATGGATTTTGGACATGGCCTGCGTGACCAAGACACGCAACTCCCTCTTAGTGAATGCAGGCTGTCTTTTCTTCCATCTGGAGGTAGCCTGTGAGGTTTCTTCTTGTTGGTCATCACCATCTTCCTCCTCACTAGCAGCTTCTGTCTGTTGTGTTTGTGTGGCTAAAGCCAATTCTCCCTCAGTTTGGTCACTATGTGTGTGTGGCAGGGTATCCCCACTCAATTGTTGGGGTACAGAAGCAGAAATTTGCAGAGTACTAGGTCCTGCCTCTTCACCATCCGCAGAGGCGCATTCCAACATGCGCCTTTGGCAATCTAGGCGTTTTTTCATCAATGCCATCTGCTGCTCTGCAATGCGGTCCATCTCTGCTGCTATTTGCTCACGAGAAGCCATGTTTGCGATGACGTGTTTACGCCGAGGTGTGTGCTTATTTATACCTACGTGCGTCGCGTTAATTCACACAGGTGTACAGTATGTTAATCTGGATAATGATTGCACTGCTTATTTAACGGCCTACTTTGCACGCTGTGAGTGTAGGTAGTTTGGAGTTTCACAGTTGAGTTTGCAGGCTTGTGCGTGAAGGTGCTATTGGAATTTTTTGAGTGAGTAATTGTGAAGCATACATTTGTACTTTTGTTCGCGTTTAGAATATAGACAGTGTAGCATTTTGTCTGCGAATTAACGTTAGTGAGTATTCTGGGATTCGTCTTGTTTATATTTTTAATAAACGATTTTAGTTTATGTTGATTGTTTGTTAATCTTTTTAACACATATATTTTGCAAGTCCATTTTTGACAAAAAACCTGTGCTTCATTGTTTTTAAGCTAATTTAAGGTCTCTTGTAGGATATTTTGTTTGGCTGACTGAACCCTACAGTCTTATTGTCTTTTTGTGTGCCAATTAACACAAATTGATACAACCTTTATTTTGGATCAGGTAAGTGCCCTTGGCCTGTGTTGTTGCCTGTTTGTGTTAATGGTCTGTATGTTGTTTTTGACTGTTCTTTTTGGTCTCTTGTAGGTTCTTTTGTTTGGGTGACTGAACCCTACAGTCTTATTGTCTTTTTGTGTGCCAATTAACACAAATTGATACTACCTTTATTTTGGATCAGGTAAGTGCCCTTGGCCTGTGTTGTTGCCTGTTTGTGTTAATGGTCTGTATGTTGTTTTTGACTGTTCTTTTTGGTCTCTTGTAGGTTCTTTTGTTTGGGTGACTGAACCCTACAGTCTTATTGTCTTTTTGTGTGCCAATTAACACAAATTGATACTACCTTTCTTTTGGCTCAGGTAAGTGCCCTTGGCCTGTGTTGGTGCCTGTTTGTGTTTGTTCAAAGTGTTTTGATTATGTTTGTTTTCCATCTTCATAATAAATGTTTTTTTGGTTACCAGGATGGATCAGCAAAGTAGTGTTTTTATTGGCTGGACTAGCTACTAAATGCCTATATTGTTTGTTGTTTTTTTTTAAATTTGTTAAATGTTTTTTTTTTTTTTAAGGTGTTTGTGATGTGTTTGATGCTCAGAATTTAAATTAGTTAAAATTTAATAAAATTTCTATTTAACATGTGTAGCTTTTTTAAAAATATTAATATATTATGTTTTTTGAATTTTTATTTTCCATTTGTTCCTGAATTGAACCCAGAAAAAATGTCGTACGCTCCTGCAGTAAGTTGACACCCCCTTTTTTTAACCATTTATTGTTTTTATATTTTTAGGACTTTGTTTTTTTATTATTCAACATCTCTATTTTTTTTTATATAAAAGTGTGTGATGTCTATATTTATCGCAGCCGAAGCCCTACCTCCCCAACCCACGCCAGCACTCCCACCCCAACCGCCAGCCCCACAACCACAACCGGCTCCTCATCAACCAAGGCAACGGAGGCGTGCTAGGCCACCAATTTTCCGAACCCGTGTCCTACTTTTTGGGATGCCAGATGATGTGGTGGTGCGTAGATACAGGCTGCCACCACATCTAATCCTAGACACTCTCTCCATAATAGAGAGTGATCTGGAGTCAGAAATTCGGTATCCTACAGCAATACCACCATTGACACAATTCCTTGCTGTGTTACATTTTTTGGCTACAGCCTCATATCAGCATGTTGTGGGAGACCTGGTTGGCATGTCGCAGGGCCAGTTCAGTAAGGTCCTGCGGCGTGTCTGCCAGGCTTTCCTAAAGCGTGTAAAGCAATTTATTGATATGCCTTTGGATGTTGGTGCCCTAGATGTGGTGAAGCGGCAATTTGAGGAAGGTGGTAGTCGCTTCCCACATGTTATTGGGGTTGTGGATGGCACACATGTAGCTATTCAGCCACCAAGACATAATGAAGAAATTTATAGAAACAGGAAACTGTTTCATTCTCTGAATGTAATGGTTGTTTGTGGGCCATCCCTCCAGATCCTTTCCCTGAATGCAAAGTTTACTGGAAGTTCACATGATGCATATGTCATTAGACAATCAGGGATATGGCAGAGATTAAGATCAAGTCAACGAGCAGACATGTGGTTATTGGGTGAGTTGGTGCACATTTTTTGTTTTCACAAATATTTTGAGTTAAAAATATACTATTTTTAATTTTGGGTTTTTCATCAAACAGGAGACCGTGGATATCCTTGCACCCCCTGGCTCATGACTCCTTACCGTAATCCCAGGCCTGGACCACAGATGGCATTTAACTCCGCGCTTACTGCCACTAGGCAGCTGGTGGAGCGCACAATTGGTGTCCTTAAAGGGCGGTTTCGTGTGCTCCACCGCACTGGTGGCGACATCATGTATTCGCCGGAGATGGCAAGTAAAATAGTGGTCCTGTGCGCAATACTACATAATATCGCGGTAAGGAGTAGTGTAGAGCTTCCACAGGCAGAGGAATTGCCTGATGAGGAGCCAGGGGTTGTTCGACACTTCGGTGGGGGGAGTGTTACACGGAGGGGGAGCCAAGTCAGGGCAAGGATTGTTGCCGAATATTTCAGGTATAGTGTTTTTATATTATCTTTTTTATTAAAATTAAAAGCACAGTATGCTTATGTATTATTTTTAATGTTGTCATTTTTTTTGTTATTGTAAAGTGATTGTGTAATGCTTTTGTTGTGTTGGAATGTGTAATATTTCTTATAGTAAAAATCCGGAAACATGTTAAGCTTTAATTTTTTTAAGTGAAAAAAAAAATGTGATGTTGCTAAATAGTGTCCTTATTTGTTTTATATCCTAAAATCCTGATTATGTAAACAAACACACAAAAAAATGATACTGAATGTTGCCCACTTTGTGACTGTCCAGCTGAATGATCACAAAAACTGTGGTGAGTACACAGATATGTATAGTAATTTAGACAAAACTGTGTGTCTGTGTCTGTGTTTGTGTTTTTGTGTACTTTTTTTTTTGGTCTAAAATTTGCTTCTGCGAATGCGTATTTCCGCTCGAGCGAAATAACACTCTGCTCTTCACAGCATTGCAAAGATCAATAAAGTTATTAGAAATGACAACATAGATTTTTGACCAATCACATGCTAACAGACACTATAAATATATGCCCAAATAAGGAAAACGCCATTGCCATGATGCGTGCTGCACCTTTCACCAGGCGGGAGCTCCGCGTCCTGGTTGCGGTGATGGACCGCCGCGTAGGCCGCGTTGGGCGCTTCATCCCAAATAGGGTTAAGCGCGAGGCCTACGCGGAGGTCCGCCACCTGCTGTGGACTCGCGTCCGCAGCAGGCGGACAATCATCCAACTAGAGAGGAGGTGGAGTGATCTCCGCAGGAGGACTCCAGAGCTGTTGGCGGAGATCCGCCAGCAAATACGTTCAATGCATACACGAAGTAAGTTACATTACATAAGATTATTAGCATAAATTGTGCTAATGGGGGTAATTCCAAGTTGATTGCAGCAGGAATTTAGTTACCAATTGGCAAAAACCAAGTGCACTGCAGGGGATGCATATTTAACATGTGCAGAGAGAGTTAGATTTGGGTGGGGTGGGTTCAATCGGCAATATAATTTGCAGTGTAAAAATGAAGCAGTCCGTTTTTACCCTGCACAGAATAAAATAACCCACCCAAATCAAACTCTCTCTGCACATGTTATATCTGCCTCCCCTGCAGGCCACATGGTTTTGGCCAATTGCTAAATAAATTCCTGCTGCGAACAACTTGGAATTACCCACAATTTACACTAAGTGGTAGGCTAATTGCAACACTGAGTGTCTATTTTGGTACAATAGGACAGTGTGTGTGGTTAGGGCAAACAGTACTGACTGTAGCAAAGTGCCACCAAACAAGTGCATGTTTTGCAGAATTAATAACCAGGCAGGAAACTGTACCCAAAATCTTGATCAGTGCTGTCTATATAATAAGGTGCCTTGAATAGTGATCTGGTGATGTTGCCTAGACCATTCAATATGACTCAATGGAATAGATTAAGGAATGAGCTTCAAAATAATAGTTTGTACTCATTTTGTTTGCTGTGGGCAACATGAAGAGGTTTTTACAATGTTTTTTAAGCAAAATAAATAAAAAAAAATAATAACATGGAACAGAACAGTGAAATTTCTACTTGTTTAGTATGTAATTTAACATGCTAACTAAATTTAATAAAAATTATCTTTATAGGACGACAACAACGCCAGAGCTCTCAGCCCCCTTCCCCTTCCCAGTCCCCCTCCCCTTCTCACTCCCCCTCCCCTTCCCAGTCCCCCTCCCCTTCCCAGTCCCCATCAGCTTCCCAGTCCCCCTCAGCTTCCCAGTCCCCCTCAGCTTCCCAGTCCCCCTCAGCTTCCAACGCCCCCTCAGCTTCCCAGGCCCACTCCACTTTCCACTCCCCTTCTCACACCACCTCTCCATCTCTTTCTGTGACCCCTTCTCCTCCTTCCCATACCCCTTCTCCTTCAACTTCAAAATCCCCTTCTCAGCCCCCCTCACCCTCTATTGGCTTAACTTTCTCTCCGCCCCCCTCGCCCTCTCAATCAGACCCACCCTCTGAAATTTTTTGCCCAATCCAGCCTCCTTCCCCCATCCCTCCTCCTTCCCCCATCCCTCCTCCTTCCCCAATCCCTCCTCCTTCCCCCATCCACCCGCCTTCCCCCATCCAGCCGCCTTCCCCACCCAGTGAGTGGGCACAAGAAGCACCTGATGATTTTCCTGCCAACCATCATGTTGCAGAGGAAAGTAAGTGTTTGAACATGTTGATAAAAAAAATAAATAAACCTACTTACACTTACAATGACAAAACATGCAGTGTTGTACTGTTGGAATTGTTGTACCAAGGACAACTATTTGTGTGATTCTTCATGGTCTACATGTTGCATTTACATTTTTGAGAGTGTCATTATATGTACAGTGTTTATGTGGGCAATGTTTTGTGTGTCCACTGTAGGTCGACACTCATTAGGTCGACAGGGTTGCCAGGACAACAGGGTTTATATGTGTTAGTTTTTCGGGGAAACAGTTAGACCAGAGTGGAGTTTAGTATGTTGTTGGTCTTTTACACTTGTGCCTGTGTAGTCTTAATATTTTCACTTACAAATCACATGCTTCACTTTGTTAGGCAGCCTAATGACACAATGATTGGTGGTGTGAAAGTTACACTCACAAAATGTTTTTGGGATAAATTCAAACCTGTTTGACCTTATTTAGTAAGGGCAGCTTTCAGGGAGTGTGGGCATGCTAGGATATGTTGTCCTTCTGAAGATGTTGATATGCAGTGTGATGAGGCTGGACCAAACCCATAAAAATTAGAAAATAAACACAACAGATGTGAATGAATGCCAACATGGTGTAACATTGACGAAGATGGTAGTTATCTTGAACATGGGATGTCGCCCATAGCAAACAATAAGATTATACTTTACAATTGTGTAACCACTTCTACAAGATAAGATTATTATTTTTGCTTGTTTGCTATGGGCAACGCTCCATCTTAAATAGAACTCACATAGTAGTAAATGTACCCCATGGTCTCGTAAACTGTTAAAATATAAAAAAAAAGGCTGAGCAGGCTTGTGTGTTCTGATAATGAATGTACCATAAAACAGCCATGATGTAGTAACTTTGCCATTAAGCAGGCCTGTCCAAACTGCGGACCTCCAACTGTTGAGAAACTACACATCCCAGCATGCCCTGACACAGCTTTGGCATTCCCTGGCCCCAAAACTGTGTCAAGGCATGCTGGTATATGTAGTTTCACAACAGCTTGAGGGATGCAGTTTGGACATGCCTGCATTAAAGTGTGCTTTGTGCCTTGCTTGTATAATAAGTAATGTGAGTAAGTTAGTAATGTTTATGTTGGCTCTTAATTTCAGATGTTGCCGTTGGAGATCCCACTTCTTTTGGGGACATTCTTCAAAACATGAAGATACATTTACAGGCCTTGCTGGGTCTGGTTGACAAAATGCAAAAGTTGCATTAGTTTTGTTTACCAAATGTTAATAATTTAATTTTTTCTATTATAAAAATAAAAAATGTTACCAAATAAAATAAATAATTTTTTCAAGTTAAGCGGGTGTTTAGTATTTATTAATGCAATACAGGAGCAGCAGATTGCCTATCACACATTTATTACCTTCAACATTTCATACATCTAACGTAAGTTTGGTTTAAAATTTAAAAATACATATGTTGTTATTGTCTTAAAAAACATGCAAACACCTTCATTCACATACTAAAACTCTATTTAAAAAAAAAAAATGAACAAGTAGACCAAGCACATTTCAAACATCTATATTTCTAGTAAAAAAAAACAAATAGATGAGGTACAATTATGGCTACAAAGTGTTCTTCAGGTATTTTAAAAAGACTTAATTGATCATGAACATTCCAATTCATTTCACTAATTGAATTCGTAATTGAGGAGGGCTTGTGGACTTTCAATTGTAAGGTGTTCTTCCACTTAATAGTTGAAAAAAACCATTGTGGTGCGTTTGTCCGCAAAAGTGAGCACTTTTAATGTAAAATGTGTAAATCTACTACAACTTAGTATTTTGACGATGAAGTATGTGTTAATGCGATGGTTTCGCATTGCTGCGATGTTTTCGCATTGCTGCGATGTCATTTGGCGTACGCCCACTTTGTGTAATACTGCGTACGAATGAGCAACAATACGTTGGGGGCGGATGTTCGCAAATTTACTACATTAACGCAAATTTCCGAATAGGTTGTGCGAACGAAAAACTTAGCGACCAACTCGGAATGAGGGCCAGTGACTGGTCGAGCCTCCCACAGTCGCGGCCCATTACCCGTCCTCCTCCTCCAGGCAATCACACAGTGGCCAGATGACTGCTGCCACGCCCCGCCAACCGGTGATTGGCTAACAGTTATGAGTGATCAGAAACCCTTCTCAGACACTCCGCCAATCACACGACTGGGGTCATACAGCCCCGTCCTAACCATTGGTTCTTCTATATGACATAGCACCTCCCGGCCAGGAGACACGGCCAGATCAGCCACGTGTCTGCTTTTTCCTCCTATATCTTAGGCCAGATCTGTGACTCTGACTCCGCCCAGCATTGTGACTCCGCCAAGCGTTAGCAAATGAGGCACAAAGTCACAGATTTGGGCTAATATATAGGAGATATACATTCCCAATACATCTAATAAAAGTACACTTACATGTTGATTTATCAAGCTTTGTGGAGCGATAATAAATTGCACGGTGATATAGTATCAACCAATCAGCTCCTAGCTATCATTTTTCAAACCCAGCCTGGCAGTTAGGAGCTGATTGGTTGATACCTTATCACCGTGCAGTTTATCACTCTCCAATCTCCAAGTCTTGATAAATGTGGCCCTTAATGATCTACATATCCCTACACCATACATGCATCCAATAAACTACAGCTTGTGGGTTGGATCAATTTCTGAAAAATATAAAAAAAAGTGCATTGCTAAAATCAGTTCCCCTGTATAATGCCCATAATGTAACTACTGTAGATATGGTCTGACCCGTGCGACATCAAAAGTACCTCAATAAAAACAAGCAGTGTGAAAATAAAAACTAATGCCGGCACCTCTCCAGGTGCAAATCTGGCACAGATGCCCAGGAGCAAAAAGGGTTAAACATTATTTGTCAGCCATCACAGGCAGAAGAACATAGTAACAAGTGTTTGCTGATCATTTCGTTATTTTGGATAATAAGGATGATGGTAGTGACTACCTGGGGATTAGGACACCTACAGCGGAACCTGGGGATTAGGACACCTACAGCGGAACCTGGGGATTAGGACACCTACAGCGGAACCTGGGGATTAGGACACCTACAGCGGAACCTTGGGATTAGGACACCTACAGCGGATGGTAGTGACTACCTGGGGATTAGGACACCTACAGCGGAACCTGGGGATTAGGACACCTACAGCGGAACCTGGGGATTAGGACACCTACAGCGGAACCTGGGGATTAGGACACCTACAGCGGAACCTGGGGATTAGGACACTTACAGCGGATGGTAGTGACTACCTGGGGATTAGGACACCTACAGCGGAACCTGGGGATTAGGACAGCTATAGTGGAACCTGGGGATTAGGACACCTATAGCGGAACCTGGGGATCAGGACACCTATAGCGGAACCTGGGGATTAGGACACCTACAGCGGAACCTGGGGATTAGGACACCGATAGCGGAACCTAGGGATTAGGACACCTACAGCAGAACCTGGGGATTAGGACACCTATAGCGGAACCTGGGGATTAGGACACCTATAGCGGAACCTGGGGATTAGGACACCTATAGCGGAACCTGGGGATTAGGACACCTATAGCGGAACCTGGGGATTAGGACACCTATATTGGAACCTGGGGATTAGGACACCTATAGCGGAACCTGGGGATTAGGACACCTATAGTGGAACCTGGGGATTAGGACATATACAGCGGAACCTGGAGATTAGGACACCTACAGCGGAACCTGGAGATTAGGACACCTACAGCGGAACCTGGGGATTAGGACATCTATAGTGGAACCTGGGGATTAGGACACCTATAGCAGAACCTGGGGATTAGGACACCTATAGCGGAACCTGGGGATTAGGACACCTACAGCGGAACCTGGAGATTAGGACACCTACAGCGGAACCTGGGGATTAGGACATCTATAGTGGAACCTGAGGATTAGGAAACCTATAGCAGAACCTGGGGATTAGGACACCTACAACGGAACCTGGAGATTAGGACACCTACAGCGGAACCTGGGGATTAGGACACCTACAGCAGAACCTGGGGATTAGGACACCTATGGTTGGTATGGTACCTGTGGATTAGGAAACCTATAACGGCACTATACCTGTATTATTTATTGACAGTTATTTATATAGCGCACACCTATTCCGCAGCGTTGTACAGAGAATATGTCAGTCAGCCGCATCAATCCCTGCCCCAGTGATGCTATATTCCCGGCTAATAAAACTACCAGTATGTTTTTGGATTGTGGGAGGGAACCGGAACTCCCGGCGGTAACCCATGGGGAGAACATACAAACCCCAACAGTCAAGGCATGGGGGGGAAATTGAACGAAAGGCCTCAGAACTATGAGGCAGTAGTGCTAACCACTGTACCAACTGTGCTTCCCACAAGGGTTATGAATTTAAAAGTATTTTAACGTTTAAACAGGTTAGTGTGATATAGAGGGATGTAACATCAGCTTTTATGTATACACAGTAGCGGATCTTGCCATGGGCAAGCAGGACTTTTGCCCGGGGCGCCGCCTTCCGGAGGGCGCCGCACCATGGCAAGATCCGCTGCTGCTGTGGTGCCCCCCGCTGCCGCGGCCCGCTGTCCGCTGTGAAGGGAACTTCCTGGAGAGGACCTTCACTGTAATGATGTGCGGTGCGCGTTGACGTCATCGCTCACCGCACAGCAAAGGTCCTCTCCACGAAGGAACTAGACACTTAGCGTCTAGTTTATCTTCGTGGAGAGGACCTTTGCTGTGCGGTGCGCGATGACGTCATCGCGCACCGCACATCCTACAACAGTACAGGGGGCGTAACTGACCACACCCCCTGTATGAAGCCACGCCCCCTAATGCCACCCGGGGCGCCAGAAGCCCCGGAACCGGCCCTGTGTATACAATATAAATTATGCCCCTAATTACATTAATAATAACTCAGTTACTACCTCACTTTGACGAAAAGACTCACTGAGGAAGCTGAGCGACACACAGCTACCCTAGTGATACTGTCCGCGGGTGGAAAGAGGTGCAGTAACGCTACACCGTCTGATTGTCAGAAGTGGGCAATAAATTATAAAAAATAAAAAAAAGTGTAAAAAAAAACAAAATTACAAATGTAAGCAGCGTTATCCTCATCAGTAACCCTTTAGGTATTGAAAGGTTGTTTTTAAATCAGAAATCATCTGAGCCTCAAAATAGTGTTCATTAGATAGATGCATGGATTCCATAGCGTTTATATATACCTCTGATCCGGCTAGTCCATGTGGATGAGGTTTAGTCATGAAGACAACTTTTGCTAAAACACAAATGGGGCTTATTTATCAATGAGTGATAAAACTTGTTGCGAATTATAGAACTCATTGTGTATGATAAACGGTTCTCCAGCCAATCAGCTTCCACCTGTCATGTGTCCAGCTCCTATCATATGTTTGAAAAATGACAGGAGCTGATTGGCTGGAGCACAATTTATCATATGCAACAAGTTTTATCAATCACAATTAGTTTTATCACTTGTTGATAAATGGGCCCTATAATCAGATGTGCAGGTTTATCGGTACTTCCTAGAACTCATAATCAAGGTTTGGAGATAACGAGTCGTCTTGAAGGGATGGGTTTAAGGGGTCTACACACTGGGCGATATCTTGAAAGATATGAACAATCAATATTGTTAATAAATGAACAATAAATTGTTCATATCTTTCAGTGTGGATGCATCAACGATGAACAATGTGCGTGCCCGCAATCGTTCGACGTTGATCGATCATTGATACATGCCAGTCAATTTGGATTATATAGATGTATGTACTCTCATATCGTCCACATTGACCATCGATATTGTCCAGTGTGTAGGTAAAATCGACCATCGATAATATCGTTGATTGATTATATCGGTGGTCGAAAATATCGCCCAGTGTGTAGGCCTCTTTAGTTTGTTAGGCAATGGTAGATTGTAATAAAAGGCAATATGGCAATCTAGGTAATTCACTGGATCACCTAAACTGAGTCACCTCTGTGAGATAAACGCTATGTGAATCCGCCATCACCTTCCTTTGACAGTGGTTCCTTAGCTCATCCATATTGCAGCAATTTAGGGGGTCAATTTACTTGCGATAGTCTGAGTGAAGTGCAGTGTGCAGAAATCCTTTAAATAGGGTAGGCTAAATTTGTGCAGTTTAATACGCCGTCCCCCCATGGGGCTGCAAACTGAAACGCACCACGTAGGGGGGATGTGCAGGAGATTTAGCGGTGATGTAGGGCGCAACGCCCCTAAGTGAATCGACTCCTTTGATGTCTTAGACCACACTAGTCCCATCTTTCTTCATGGTTTAGCCAAAATGGACCAATCAGGATTAGCCAAAATTTCAATGGATGTCAGTAATCACCCACTGTATTGTTACTGTCTACTGGTAAGATCTACCTTCGAGAAAGTCACGTGAACGTGACGAAACGCGTCAGAACCCGCCCCTATCCGTACTCAGCTCAGGTGAAATCCTCCAGGTGCTCCTTGGTCCCCGCTGCACCCTCCGTCTACAGCATCCGACATCAGCGGCTTCAGCACGCACGCCGCCACGACCGGGTTGTGAGAGAGACGGTCTCCTCCTTTCCGCTGCACAGCGTATATGGGCATTGCAGGACATTGAAGCCGAGGACACTCGGCTTTCACCAGCCCATCTGGAAAGGTATTGAATCTCAAATTCAACTGAGGGACTTTGAATTTATTAGGATTCCACTAGTACACCTGGTACTTATCAATGTTTTAACTAGTTGAACACGGAACTTCTCACCCCAAAAAGCTGAGCTATTTCAACAGACCACCAGTTCACGTCTAGTGAATGTTCTTATATATATTATTCACCGGTCATATGATAATTAATCTTTTTATATGTTTTACAAATAAACATTGTTATTTTTTACGTTGGCTCTCTGTACATTGTGTTCCGTTCCTGATATTCAGCGCAGCCGCTTGTTCTTTTTCTATGCCATCACCACAATACTACACATAGTATTCCGGCAAGCGCAGACTATCAGAAACATAAAATTGTGATCATTTGATCCCACGAAACACGTATTGGTTTTCATTGTTATTTGATGATTAGGCGCTTGTTTGTTGCAGTTTTTTGTTCTGGTTTTCTATGTCTACTGGTAATACCGTGAATCCGGTCACCCTTTCTGTCCGCCGTGTACCGAGTAACCTTGCTATGTTGTTGGTGTCAACGTCCATCCTCCTCCCGCTGTGGGTGTCTCAGTGTCACAAGTGCAGTGACAGTTTGAATAATCTGCAAGGCAAATTCTGTACTGTCCTTGAACAAATGTGTACATGTTAATTAAGTCTGATCTATGGCACGTTTTCATAGGAAATAAAACAAAGTTCTTTCATTATCATTTAACTACTCAGTGCCTCCGCGCTACTAAACATTCCAGCTCTAAAGTTAGCTTGTTACAGTAATTATATGTTTAAAAGGACATCCAGGATTTAAGTGTTCACCAAGCCTTAATAAAGGACCCAAGGAGGTCCGAAACGCGTTGGCGTCTGACTACTAAGGACTATCAGTGACTGGCCAGCGGTGTGTATATTCCGGACCACATGCTGCAATACCACCTGCGGCTCCATATCCAGAAATTGGTAAGATCACCTCTGGTTCTATTTTTTTAACTGTACCATCAAACTACAAATGCAGACCATGCGTTAAGGATATCCTTAATGCAGGAGCAACTATCTTTCTGTTTTAAAAGAATCTTTTTTGTTTTACACTCGGATTTTAAGTGTCTATTGTGATATATTTTTATTTTTTTGTGTGCCTATATATTTTTTATGTGCCTATTAAAAGACTGTATTTTTATGACAAACACTCCAGCCCCCAGTATACACACTTACCATGCTCCTACAATATATAACACAACCGTTGATGTCTTATCTTACATATGACATTTCTGTATTTGCATTTTTCATCTTGGTACAAACATAATGCACTTTGTTGGTGCCACCACTGATTCAGATAGCCATTCTCTGCATTTATCGTGATACTCAGCACTTGTGTATAGTAACTCCTGAATATCTTCCAGCCTGGGCCAGACTGGGCCACAGGGGTACGCCGTGGGAAAGACTGGCCATTCTACCAATTTATCATTTATTACCAGTTATTTATATAGCGCGCACATATTCCGCTACGCGTTAGCTTACTACTATATTTTTGGATTGTGGGAGGAAATCGGAGTACCTGGAGGAAACCCACACAGGTATGGGGAGAATATACAAACTCCACACAGGGCCATGGTGGGAATTGAACCCATGACCTCTGTGCTGTGAGGCAGTAATGCTAACCATTACACCATCCGTGCTGCTAACAATGTAGTTGTAAAGAATTAAAAATAGTAACTAACACGTCAGTCATGCCAGAGGTAATGACCTAGATATTTGAATCTGTTTTGTTACAGTGTCAGGTATTTTACCTTCACCAGACCTAATGCAGTTCTCATTGAGTTTCAACACTGGCTGGTGTGTACAAGCGTCCACTCAGAGGCAGAACTCTGGGAGGCAACGGAGTCAACTGCCGCCGGGCTCCTGCTTTGAAGGGGGGCACTTCTCCTCCGGTTCTGTGTATTCAGTGACATTAATCAATTAAGTTAATTGACAGCAGCCAGTATCTCTTCTGTAGCCGACTTCCCCACTAGTCACTGCACCTTACACATCACACCCTCTTTATTATAGATACACTGGAAGCAGACACCTTACTGATGAAGCTATTTGCTCCCATAAAGGAAGCATGAGAATTCTAACTATATAAAGTTATTTCTCTGACAATTACAAGTAACTTCATATAGTTAGAATTCTCATACTTCCTATGCAACAGCAGATATCTCCATCAGTAAGGTGCATGCTTCCAGTGTAATAGGTTGTGGGTTCTAATCCTGGATATGACACTTGCAAATTAATTGTCAGAGAAATAATCAGCATTGTGAGTGACTGAGCAGATCTATGTAGTGTGTGGCTGGACCCCTACAAAGATCTGCCTAGTTGCAGTGGTTTTGTAGTAGCTTCATATAGCTAGAATCTGCAGGCTTGCTATGCAGGAGCAAATATATATATATATATATATATATATCTGTTAAAAAAGCATATAAAGGGGGCGATCCATAGTGCATAAAAGTATTTAACAGACGTACACAGTAAGATTCAACTCATACCGAAAGGCAACCAGTGTGGGCTGGTTACCACATGATTTCACAATAATCTCCCGACAAAGGCTGGAACCAGAAGTCACCTAGTCCGTATTGGAATCCTCACCCCGCCGTTAGCCACTACCGCCGGAGGGCCGCGAGTAGGAACACACCAGCCGTTGACTTCGGGATTCAGCAGCCCCAGGGAGTGCAAGCGTCAGTTGACTCCGCCTTAACGCGTTTCGTCATCGACTTCGTCAGAAGGCTGGAGTACCTGACGCTATGATCATCTTTTATAGATCAGACCTGTGAAGTTATACATGATTACAATTCATTTTACCTGAATAGCGGCATTGGACGCCTTAATCAGATCAAATCCATGTTGGCTGTCAAACATTGATCATTAGAAGATTTTTAAAAAGTCACTTAAATTTAGATTGTGTCTCCAAGGTAATAAATATGTGACTAAGAGTAAATAACAAGCGGCCACTAGGATTAATATAATCAGTGCCTCCAAGCCGTATTTCAGAGTAACATTTGTTAATTACATACAATGCATATTACCTACAAGTATTACATTATTACCCTATCATCTAAATTCTAAATCTCTTTAGTGAACAGTTTATATTTTTAATAGTATCATTTAGTTTTTTATTCCTTTGAATATATTCCTAATCGACTAATTGAGAAAAGGTGTTATTTCAAACCCTTCATTTAGACCCTTCGGTTTAATGGTATTGAGGGTTAGTATCCAAAAGGTTTCCCTTTTTTCTAGGTCTTTCTCTCTATTCCCTCCCATTCTATTTAACCTTATATGTTCTATACCTTTAAATGATAACTTTGTAGAGTCACTGAAATGACATTCCTGAAAGTGTCACTGAACGCTATGATTATTAATTTTATTTTAAATGTTTCTAGTGTGCTCTAAAATGCGGATCTACAGCATCCTTTTAGTTTTCCCTATGTATTTATAACCACAGGGACGGGTCAACATATAGACCACAAAGGTGGTATTACAATTAATAAAGCTCTTTACAGGAAAGGACTTACGATTACTACTATCCGAAAAAGTGGTCTTATTTTTATCCATTAGTTTGCAGACTTTGCACCCCCCACATGCATAACACCCTTTAGATTCTCTAAAAAGTGTTTTTCCTTTTGTTCTTTTATCGATTCTAATCGACTGCGGGAGACAAATGACTTCACTTTCTTAGCTCTCCTAAAGACCACACCTGGATGTTTAGGGAGGAGATTACCCAATACCGGATCTAGTTGTAAAATGTGCCAGTTCTTTCTGAGCACATTTTTAATAGCACCGGCTTCCACATTGTAATCTGTGACAAAAGGACAATTAATTTCATGTACTTCTGCTGTTACTCCAGATTTACCATTAGCCGGTCTCTTATCCTTATAAACAAGCAGATCCTGTCTGGATTTCTCTCTAGCCCGTACCCTGGACTGTTCTATAAGATTCTCAGGGTACCCTCGTTCCAAGAATCTCCAAGTATATGTAGATGCCTGCTCATCATATTTCTCTATATTGGCACAATTCCTCCTCAGTCTAGTATACTGTGAAAACGGAATGTTCCTTTTCCAGTTTGGCAGATGGCAACTTCCAAACTCTAGATAGCTGTTACAGTCTATCTTTTTAAAGTATGTATAAGTATTAATTTTTCCTGACCCAGCCGATTCAGAACTATCAAGCATGAGATCCAAAAATTCAGTTTTATTTTTATTTGATGTGTGGGTGAATTTAAGGTTGTAATCATTAACATTAATAGTGTCAATAAATGTTTCTAATTGCTTTTCATCACCACTCCATACTATTAGGACGTCATCAATAAATCTTTTAAACAGAATAATGTGTTCAGTAAAGGCGCCTAGGGATCGGCTTTCCCATTCACCCATGTATATATTTGCTAGACTGGGTGCGCAAATCGTCCCCATCGCCGTCCCGCATGACTGCAGGAACCAGTCATCCAGGAAAGTGAAATAGTTCCGTTTCAATACAAAATGTAGACACTCACATATGAAGTCCACAAGAGGAGCATTTAATTCTGGATCTTGTGACAAAATATTTCTAACACTATTAATTCCCTTCAAGTGCGGAATGGCCGTGTATAACGATTGTACATTGATAGTACACCATATATAATTAGGTTTCCATTCCAGATTATCTATAACCTGTAAGATATGGGTGGAATCACGTATATAGGTTATAAACGGCCATTCCGCACTTGAAGGTAATTAACAGTGTTAGAAATATTTTGTCACAAGATCCAGAATTAAATGCTCCTCTTGTGGACTTCATATGTGAGTGTCTACATTTTGTATTGAAACGGAACTATTTCACTTTCCTGGATGACTGGTTCCTGCAGTCATGCGGGACAGCGATGGGGACGATTTGCGCACCCAGTCTAGCAAATATATACATGGGTGAATGGGAAAGCAGATCCCTTTGCGCCTTTACTGAACACATTATTCTGTTTAAAAGATTTATTGATGACGTCCTAATAGTATGGAGTGGTGATGAAAAGCAATTAGAAACATTTATTGACACTATTAATGTTAATGATTACAACCTTAAATTCACCCACACATCAAATAAAAATAAAATTGAATTTTTGGATCTCATGGTTGATAGTTCTGAATCGGCTGGGTCAGGAAAAATTAATACTTATACATACTTTAAAAAGATAGACTGTAACAGCTATCTAGAGTTTGGAAGTTGCCATCTGCCAAACTGGAAAAGGAACATTCCGTTTTCACAGTATACTAGACTGAGGAGGAATTGTGCCAATATAGAGAAATATGATGAGCAGGCATCTACATATACTAGGAGATTCTTGGAACGAGGGTACCCTGAGAATCTTATAGAACAGTCCAAGGTACGGGCTAGAGAGAAATCCAGACAGGATCTGCTTGTTTATAAGGATAAGAGACCCGCTAATGGTAAATCTGGAGTAACAGCTTAAGTACATGAAATTAATTGTCCTTTTGTCACAGATTACAATGTGGAAGCCGGTGCTATTAAAAATGTGCTCAGAAAGAACTGGCACATTTTACAACTAGATCCGGTATTGGGTAATCTCCTCCCTTAACATCCAGGTGTGGTCTTTACTAAGGAGAGCTAAGAATGTGAACTCATTTGTCTCCCGTAGTCGATAAGAACCGATAAAAGAATAAACGGAAAAACACTTTTTAGAGAATCTAAAAGGGTGTTTTGCATGTGGGGGGTGCAAAGTCTGCAAACTAATGGATAAAAATAAGACCACTTTTTCGGATAGTAGTAATCTTAAATCCTTTCCTGTAAAGAGCTTTATTAATTGTAATACCACCTTTGTGGTCTATATGTTGACCTGTCCCTGTGGTTATAAATACATAGGGAAAACTAAAAGGATGCTGTAGATCCGCATTTTAGAGCACACTAGAAACATTAAAAATAAAATTAATAATCATAGCGTTCCGCGACACTTTTAGGAATGTCATTTCAGTGACTCTACAAAGTTATCATTTAAAGGTATAGAACATATAAGGTTAAATAGAATGGGAGGGAATAGAGAGAAAGACCTAGAAAAAAGGGAAACCTTTTGGATACTAACCCTCAATACCATTAAACCGAAGGGTCTAAATGAAGGGTTTGAAATAACACCTTTTCTCAATTAGTCGATTAGGAATATATTCATAGGAATAAAAAACGAAATGATACTATTAAAAATATACACTGTTCACTAAAGAGATTTAGAATTTAGGTGATAGGGTAATAATGTAATACTTGTAGGTAATATGCATTGTATGTAATTAACAAATGTTACTCTGAAATACGGCTTGGAGGCACTGATTATATTAATCCTAGTGGCCGCTTGTTATTTACTCTTAGTCACATATTTATTACCTTGGAGACACAATCTAAATTTAAGTGACTTTTTAAAAATCTTCTAATGATCAATGTTTGACAGCCAACATGGATTTGATCTGATTAAGGCGTCCAATGCCGCTATTCAGGTAAAATGAATTGTAATCATGTATAACTTCACGGGTCTGATCTATAAAAGATGATCATAGCGTCAGGTACTCCAGCCTTCTGACGAAGTCGATGACGAAACGCGTTAAGGCGGAGTCAACTGACGCTTGCACTCCCTGGGGCTGCTGAATCCCGAAGTCCACGGCTGGTGTGTTCCTACTCGCGGCCCTCCGGCGGTAGTGGCTAACGGCGGGGTGAGGATTCCAATACGGACTAGGTGACTTCTGGTTCCAGCCTTTGTCGGGAGATTATTGTGAAATCATGTGGTAACCAGCCCACACTGGTTGCCTTTCGGTACGAGTTGAATCTTACTGTGTACGTCTGTCTACGTTATTTTATTAAATACTTTTATGCACTATGGAGCGCCCCCTTTATATGCTTTTTTAACAGATACATTACATCCGTGAAAATTCGGATTGATCAAAGGGGAGCAGCGGTCCTTAAAAATCTGAAGGAGGACCTGGTGACATTTTAAGCATTTATTTTAATGCACTTGATTTCACAAGCACATTTGTGGTTTTTAATGTTCATTTGTAGTTCAAAGTAATAATCAGCGCTTGTTTCTGTCTATATTTGTTATATATATATATATATATATATATATACACACTGCTCAAAGAAAAAAAGGGAACACTTAAACAACACAATGTAACTCCAAGTCAATCACACTTCTGTGAAATCAAACTGTCCACTTAGGAAGCAACACTGATTGACAATCAATTTCACATGCTGTTGTGCAAATGGAATAGACAACAGGTGGGAATTATAGGCAATTAGCAAGACACCCCCAATAAAGGAGTTGTTCTGCAGGTGGTGACCACAGACCACTTCTCAGCTCCTATGCTTTCTGGCTGATGTTTTGGTCACTTTTGAAAGCTGGCGGTGCTTTCACTCTAGTGGTAGCATGAGACGGCGTCTACAACCCACACAAGTGGCTCAGGTAGTGCAGCTCATCCAGGATGGCACATCAATGCAAGCTGTGGCAAGAAGGTTTGCTGTGTCTGTCAGCGTAGTGTCCAGAGCATGGAGGCGCTACCAGGAGGCAGGCCAGTACATCAGGAGACGTGGAGGAGGCCGTAGGAGGGCAACAACCCAGCAGCAGGACCGCTACCTCCGCCTTGTGCAAGGAGGAACAGGAGGAGCACTGCCAGAGCCCTCCAAATGACCTCCAGCAAGCCACAAATGTGCATGTGTCTACTCAAACGATCAGAAACAGACTCCATGAGGGTGGTATGAGGGCCCGACGTCCACAGGTGGGGGTTGTGCTTACAGCCCAACACCGTGCAGGACGTTTGGCATTTGCCAGAGAACACCAAGATTGGCAAATTCGCCACTGGCGCCCTGTGCTCTTCACAGATGAAAGCAGGTTCTCACTGAGCACATGTGACAGACGTGACAGAGTCTGGAGACGCCAAGGAGAACGTTCTGCTGCCTGCAACATCCTCCAGTATGACCGGTTTGGCAGTGGGTCAGTAATGATGTGGAGTGGCATTTCTTTGGGGGGGCCGCACAGCCCTCCATGTGCTCGCCAAAGGTAGCCTGGCTGCCATTAGGTACCGAGATGAGATCCTCAGACCCCTTGTGAGACCATATGCTGGTGCGGTTGGCCCTGGGTTCCTCCTAATGCAATACAATGCTAGACCTCATGTGGCTGGAGTGTGTCAGCAGTTCCTGCAAGACGAAGTCATTGATGCTATGTACTGGCCCGCCCGTTCCCCAGACCTAAATCCAATTGAGCACATCTGGGACATCATGTCTTGCTCCATCCACCAAAGCCACGTTGCACCACAGACTGTCCAGGAGTTGGCGGATGCTTTAGTCCAGGTCTGGGAGGAGATCCCTCAGGAGACCATCCGCCACCTCATTAGGAGCATGCCCAGGCATTGTAGGGAGGTCATACAGGCACGTGGAGGCCACACACACTATTGAGACTCATTTTGACTTGTTTTAAGGACATTACATCAAAGTTGGATCAGCCTGTAGTGTGTTTTTCTCTATCGTCCTAGTGGATGCTGGGGTTCCTGAAAGGACCATGGGGAATAGCGGCTCCGCAGGAGACAGGGCACAAAAAGTAAAGCTTTAGGATCAGGTGGTGTGCACTGGCTCCTCCCCCTATGACCCTCCTCCAAGCCTCAGTTAGATTTTTGTGCCCGGCCGAGAAGGGTGCAATCTAGGTGGCTCTCCTAAAGAGCTGCTTAGAAAAGTTTAGCTTAGGTTTTTTATTTTACAGTGAGTCCTGCTGGCAACAGGATCACTGCAACGAGGGACTTAGGGGAGAAGAAGTGAACTCACCTGCGTGCAGGATGGATTGGCTTCTTGGCTACTGGACATCAGCTCCAGAGGGACGATCACAGGTACAGCCTGGATGGTCACCGGAGCCTTGCCGCCGGCCCCCTTGCAGATGCTGAAGTAAGAAGAGGTCCAGAATCGGCGGCAGAAGACTCCTCAGTCTTCTAAAGGTAGCGCACAGCACTGCAGCTGTGCGCCATTTTCCTCTCAGCACACTTCACACGGCAGTCACTGAGGGTGCAGGGCGCTGGGAGGGGGGCGCCCTGGGAGGCAAATGAAAACCTATTTTGGCTAAAAATACCTCACATATAGCCTCCGGAGGCTATATGGAGATATTTAACCCCTGCCAGAATCCGTTAAAAGCGGGAGACGAGGCCGCCGAAAAAGGGGCGGGGCCTATCTCCTCAGCACACAGCGCCATTTTCCCTCACAGAAAGGCTGGAGGGAAGGCTCCCAGGCTCTCCCCTGCACTGCACTACAGAAACAGGGTTAAAACAGAGAGGGGGGGCACTAATTTGGCGTTAGAAATATATAAAACAGATGCTATAAGGGAAAACACTTATATAAGGTTGTCCCTATATAATTATAGCGTTTTTGGTGTGTGCTGGCAAACTCTCCCTCTGTCTCTCCAAAGGGCTAGTGGGTCCTGTCCTCTATCAGAGCATTCCTTGTGTGTGTGCTGTGTGTCGGTACGTGTGTGTCGACATGTATGAGGACGATGTTGGTGAGGAGGCGGAGCAATTGCCTGTAATGGTGATGTCACTCTCTAGGGAGTCGACACCGGAATGGATGGCTTATTTAGGGAATTACGTGATAATGTCAACACGCTGCAAGGTCGGTTGACGACATGAGACGGCCGACAAACAATTAGTACCGGTCCAGACGTCTCAAAAACACCGTCAGGGGTTTTAAAACGCCCGTTTACTTTAGTCGGTCGACACAGACACAGACAGGGACACTGAATCCAGTGTCGACGGTGAATAAACAAACGTATTCCTTATTAGGGCCACACGTTAAAGGCAATGAAGGAGGTGTTACATATTTCTGATACTACAAGTACCACAAAAGAGGGTATTATGTGGGATGTGAAAAAACTACAGTAGTTTTTCCTGAATCAGATAAATTAAATAAAGTGTGTGATGATGCGTGGGTTCCCCCCGATAGAAAATTATGGGTGGTATACCCTTTCCCGCCAGAAGTTAGGGCGCGTTGGGAAACACCCCTTAGGGTGGATAAGGCGCTCACACGCTTATCAAAACAAGTGGCGGTACCGTCTATAGATAGGGCCGTCCTCAAGGACCAGCTGACAGGAGGCTGGAAAATATCATAAAAGTATATACACACATACTGGTGTTATACTGCGACCAGCGATCGCCTCAGCCTGGATGTGCAGAGCTGGGGTGGCTTGGTCGGATTCCCTGACTAAAAATATTGATACCCTTGACAGGGACAGTATTTTATTGACTATAGAGCATTTAAAGGATGCATTTCTATATATGCGAGATGCACAGAGGGTTATTTGCACTCTGGCATCAAGAGTAAATGCGATGTCCATATCTGCCAGAAGATGTTATGGACACGACAGTGGTCAGGTGATGCAGATTCCAAACGGCAAAAAGGTGTATTGCCGTATAAAGGAAGAGGAGTTTTTTGGGGTCGGTCCATCGGACCTGGTGGCCACGGCAACTGCTGGAAAATCCACCGTTTTTACCCTAAGTCACATCTCTGCAGAAAAAGACACCGTCTTTTCAACCTCAGTCTTTTCGTCCCTATAAGATCATATCTGCCCAGGGATAGAGGAAAGGGAAGAAGACTGCAGCAGGCAGCCCATTCCCAGGAACAGAAGCGCTCCACCGCTTCTGACAAGTTCTCAGCATGGCGCTGAGACCGTACAGGACCCCTGGATCCTACAAGTAGTATCCCAGGGGTACAGATTGGAATGTAGAGACGTTTCCTCTTCGCAGGCTCCTGAAGTCTGCTTTACCAAGGTCTCCCTCCGACAAGGAGGCAGTATGGGAAAAAATTCACAAGCTGTATTCCCAGCAGGTGATAATTAAATTACCCCTCCTACTACAAGGAAAAGGGGTATTATTCCACACTATATTGTGGTACTGAAGCCAGAAGGCTAGGTGAGACTTATTCTAAAAAATTTTTTGAACACTTACAAAGGTTCAAATCAAGATGGAGTCACTCAGAGCAGTGATAACGAACCAGGAAGAAGGGGACTATATAGTGTCCGGGGACATCAGGGATGCTTACCTCTATGTCCCAAATTTGCCCTTCTCACTAAGGGTACCTCAGGTTCGTGGTGCAGAACTGTCACTATCAGTTTTAGACGCTGCCGTTTGGATTGTCCACGGCACCCCGGGTCTTTACCAAGGTAATGGCCGAAATGATGATTCTTCTTCGAAGAAAAGGCGTCTTAATTATCCCTTACTTGGACGATCTCCTGATAAGGGCATAGTCCAGGGAACAGTTGGAGGTCGGAGTAGCACTATCTCGGATACTGCTACAACAGCACGGGTGGATTCTAAATATTCCAAAATCGCAGCTGATCCCGACGACACGTCTGCTGTGCCTAGGGATGATTCTGGACACAGTCCAGAAAAAGGTGTTTCTCCCGGAAGAGAAAGCCAGGGAGTTATCCGAGCTAGTCAGGAACCTCCTAAAAACAGTGCATCATTGCACAAGGGTCCTGGTAAAAATGGTGGCTTCCTACGAAGCAATTCCATTCGGCAGATTTCACGCAAGAACTTTTCAGTGGGATCTGCTGGAAAAATGGTCCGGATCGCATCTTCAGATGCATCAGCGGATAACCCTATATCCAAGGACAAGGGTGTCTCTCCTGTGGTGGTTATAGAGTGCCCATCTTCTAGAGGGCCGCAGATTTGGCATTCAGGATTGGATGCTGGTGACCACGGAGCCCAGCCCGAGAGGCTGGGGAGCAGTCACACAAGGAAAAAATTTCCAGGGAGGGTGATCAAGTCTGGAGACTTTTCTCCACATAAATATACTGGAGCTAAGGGTAAATTTATAATACTCTAAGCTTAGCAAGACCTCTGCTTCAAGGTCAGCCGGTATTGATCCAGTGGGAAAAACATCACGGCAGTCGCCCACGTAAACAGACAGGGCGACACAAGAAGCAGGAGGGCAATGGCAAAAACTGCAAGGACTTTTCGCTGGGCGGAAAATCATGTGATAGCACTGTCAGCAGTGTTTCATCCCGGGAATGGAAACTGGGAAGCAGACTTCCTCAGCAGGCACGACCTCCACCCGGGAGAGTGGAAACTTCATCGGGAAGTTTTTTCCACATGATTGTAAACCGTTGGGAAATACCAAAGGTGGCGTCCCGTCTGAACAAAAAACGGGACAGGTATTGCGCCAGGTCAAGAGACCCTCAGGCAATAGCTGTGGACGTTCTGGTAACACCGTGGGTGTACCAGTCGGTGTATGTGTTCCCTCCTCTGCTTCTCATACCTAAGGTGCTGAGAATTATAAGACGTAGAGGAGTAAGAACTATACTCATGGCTCCGGATTGGCCAAGAAGGACTTGGTACCCGGAACTTCAAGAGATGCTTACAGAGGTTTTATGGCCTCTGCCGCTAAGAAGGGACTTGCTTCAGCAAGTACCATGTCTGTTCCAAGACTTACCGCAGCTGCGTTTGTCGGCATGGCGGTGAAACGCCGGATCCTAAGGGAAAAAGGCATTCCGGAAGAGGTCATTCCT
Organism: Pseudophryne corroboree; assembly: GCF_028390025.1. Taxonomy (NCBI): domain Eukaryota; kingdom Metazoa; phylum Chordata; class Amphibia; order Anura; family Myobatrachidae; genus Pseudophryne; species Pseudophryne corroboree. Next base: position 453,018,511 of record NC_086452.1, on the reverse strand, counting down.
ACCCTGGTCAAAGCCAGAAAGGAGGTGACCGCACAACATTATCACCACATGTGGCGAAAATATGTTGCGTGGTGTGAGGCCAGGAAGGCCCCACAAAGAAATTTCAACTCGGTCGTTTCCTGCATTTCCTGAAAACAGGAGTGTCTATGGGCCTCAAATTGGGGTCCATTAAGGTTCAAATTTCGGCCCTGTCGATTTTCTTCCAGAAAGAATTGGCTTCAGTTCCTGAAGTCCAGAATTTTGTCAAGGGAGTATTGCATATACAACCCCCTTTTGTGCCTCCAGTGGCACTGTGGGATCTCAACGTAGTTCTGGGATTCCTCAAATCACATTGGTTTAAAACCAGTCAAATCTGTGGATTTGAAGCATCTCACATGAAAAGTGACCATGATCTTGGCCCTGGCCTGGACCAGGCGAGTGTCAAATTGGTGGTTTTTTCTCAAAAAAGCCCATATCTGTTTGTCCATTCGGACAGGGCAGAGCTGCGGACTCGTCCCCAGTTCTCTCCCTAAGGTGGTGTCAGTGTTTCACCTGAACCAGCTTATTGTGGTGCCTTGCACCTACTAGGGACTTGGAGGACTCCAAGTTGCTAGATGTTGTCAGGGCCCTGAAAATATGTTCCAGGACGGCTGGAGTCAGGAAAACTGACTTGCTGTTATCCTGTATGCACCCAACGAACTGGGTGCTTTTGCTTCTAAGCAGACTATTGCTAGTTGGATGTGTAATACAATTCAGCTTGCACATTCTGTGGCAGGCCTGCCACAGCCAAAATATGTAAATGCCCATTCCACAAGGAAGGTGGGCTCATCTTGGGCGGCTGCCCGAGGGGTCTCGGCTTTTACAACTTTGCCGAGTGGTTATTTAGTCAGGGGCAAACACGTTTGTAAAATCCTACAAATTTGATACCCTGGCTAAGGAGGACCTGGAGTTCTCTCATTCGGTGCTGCAGAGTCATCCGCACTCTCCCGCCCGTTTGGGAGCTTTGGTATTATCCCCATGGTCCTTTCAGGAACCCCAGCATCCACTAGGACGATAGAGAAAATAAGAATTTACTTACCGATAATTCTATTTCTCGGAGTCCGTAGTGGATGCTGGGCGCCCATCCCAAGTGCGGATTATCTGCAATACTTGTACATAGTTACAAAAATCGGGTTATTATTGTTGTGAGCCATCTTTCAGAGGCTCCGCTGTTATCATACTGTTAACTGGGTTCAGATCACAGGTTGTACAGTGTGATTGGTGTGGCTGGTATGAGTCTTACCCGGGATTCATAAATCCTTCCTTATTGTGTACGCTCGTCCGGGCACAGTATCCTAACTGAGGCTTGGAGGAGGGTCATAGGGGGAGGAGCCAGTGCACACCACCTGATCCTAAAGCTTTACTTTTTGTGCCCTGTCTCCTGCGGAGCCGCTATTCCCCATGGTCCTTTCAGGAACCCCAGCATCCACTACGGACTCCGAGAAATAGAATTATCGGTAAGTAAATTCTTATTTTCCACTTTAATTTTGAGTGTGACACCAAATCCAGACCTCCATGGGTTAATAAATTTGATTTCCATTGATCATTTTTGTGTGATTTTGTTGTCAGCACATTCAACTATGTAAAGAACAAAGTATTTAATAAGAATATTTCATTCATTCAGATCTAGGATGTGTTATTTTAGTGTTCCCTTTATTTTTTTGAGCAGTGTATATATATATATATATATATATATATATATATATATATGTGGGGGGGGGGGGGGGACTTATGCTACTGCGTCCACTATCCCACTGTCATATGTAGACTGAGTGCATTAAAGTGATATATAAGCTTTATCATTATACAAATGTCACATTATACTGCATTCCTAGAACTATGGTGTATTCATTACAGTGCATAATCCGGCAGATTGCACTAGCAACAAAGATAGGCAAGTCTCCCGGACTGAACCTCCCTCCCCCCACCCCGCAGCCTCCTGCAACTGTCCGTGAAGGTGTGCAGCTTCAGAAAAGGGGGCGTGATGAGACGCAATCACATCTCTAGACCCGCGTACCAACACCCTTATCCAAAACTCCGCCCCCCCTCTTGAGCCAACCTAGGAGCCGGAAAGTCGGCAGGTATGACTAACAGTAGGTTTATTTACAAAGGGACCCAGACCATGCCCTGTGGTAGCCATGCATGAGGGCTGACGCAGATCACTAAAAGCTTTGGCCTATCACACCACTTTCTGGGCGGAAAAAATGTTTTTGAAACTTAAGAAAAAGTTACATGTGCCCAGTGTCTGATTTACGTACGGCGCCTTCTGTCAGTTTGTGTAGGCGATTCATATTTTCCTTTCATTTATACATATTGGCCCTCATTCCGAGTTGATCGGTCGCAAGGCGAATTTAGCAGAGTTACACACGCTAAGCCGCCGCCTACTGGGAGTGAATCTTAGCTTCTTAAAATTGCGACCGATGTATTCGCAATATTGCGATTACTAACTACTTAGCAGTTTCTGAGTAGCTCCAGACTTACTCTGCCTGTGCGTTCATTTCAGTGCTTGTCGTTCCTGGTTGACGTCACAAACACACCCAGCGTTCGCCCAGGCACTCCCACCGTTTCCCCGGCCACTCCTGCGTTTTTTCCGGAAACGGTAGCGTTTTCAGCCACACGCCCCTGAAACGCCGTGTTTCCGCCCAGTAACACCCATTTCCTGTCAATCACATTACGATCGCCGGAGCGAAGAAAAAGCCGTGAGTAAAAATACTTTCTTCATAGTAAAGTTACTTGGCGCAGTCGCAGTGCGAACATTGCGCATGCGTACTAAGCGGATTTTCACTGCGATGCGATGAAAAATACCGAGCGAACAACTCGGAATGAGGGCCTATGACTACTGATTACATGCACAGATACCGTTTCCTTTACGCTGAGATAAATAAATGGAGATGTGATCTCCGGGGGGTCCGGCGCTGCTGGGGTCTTGTTGAAAATTAAAATAAAACCTCAGTTTAAAACCTACAACAGAGAGATAAAACCAGTGAGAGGTGAGCCCCTACCTGCGCTTCATACACATAATGAGATCTGTGCTGAAGAGCAGCCCTCGGGCTGAGGGGTTACATTATAATACATTAAAATTTATAAACACTATAAAAGCAAACGACAATTAAAATAGCGGTGTGCCTGTGGAGAGTGTGGCCCGAGATAACATTGCGTTATGACTATCAATAGCTTTGATTTCTCTCCAAAGGGAGTGCAACAAAACACGGCTTAAACTTGTAACAAGCTTGGAGTAATTACTGGAGATGTCGAGTTCAGCTCAGGTGCTACTATGTGGCAGCAGTTTATTAAACGTCAGGCAGCATGCTGTTTTATAACAGCGTTTCCATGGTTACCTACCACCCTCTGTAACCGACCAAGATCACAAAATCCGGGAGAGCGAATCACTGAGGCAACATTACCACCAGATAATTCCTTAACCTCTTTGGTGCTGAGGGGTTTGTGTAATACACACTGACGCCGATTGTTCTGCCATGATCTAGAATTATAGCCGACCAAGGAGCGTCAGGACCTAGTGGGACCAGCATCAACCTCCAGGGAGGCTAGTACTGTCAGATGCTCGAATCAGAGCACATACAGTATTCATTCTTTAAAACGAGGATACATTTACGTGCAGTCACTCATCCAGTCACACACTAACCTGCTACATAGACTGTGTTACTGCGCTGCCCTCACTCTGTGACATCACCATCCAGTCACACACTAACCTGCTACATAGACTGTGTGACTGCACCATGCTCACTGTGACATCACCATCCAGTCACACACTAACCTGCTACATAGACTGTGTTACTGCGCTGCTCTCACTCTGTGACATCACCATCCAGTCACACACTAACCTGCTACATAGACTGTGTTACTGCGCTGCCCTCACTCTGTGACATCACCATCCAGTCACACACTAAACTGCTACATATAATGTGCGACTGTGCTGCACTCACTCTGTGACATCCCCATCCAGTCACACACTAACCTGCTACATGGACTGTGTGTCTGTACTGCCCTCACTCTGTGACATCACCATCCACTCACTAACCTGCTACATAGACTGTGTGACTGCGCTACCCTCACTCTGTGACATCACCATCAAATCACGCACTAACCTGCTACATATACTGTGCGACTGCGCTGCACTCACTCTGTGATATCACCATCCAGTCACACACTAACCTGCTACATAGACTGTGTGACTGCTCTGCCCTCACTCAGTGACATCACCATCCTGTCACACACTAACCTGCTACATACATAGTGTGACGGCACAGTGCTCACTCTGTGACATCATCATCCAGTTAGACACTAACCTGCTACATAGACTGTGTGACTGCGCTGCCCTCACTCTGTGACATCATCATTCAGTCACACACTAACCTGCTACATAGACTGTGTGACTCCACTGCGCTCACTCTGTGACATCACCTCCAGTCACACACTAACCTGCTACATAGACTGTGTGACTGCGCTGCCCTCACTCTGTGACATCATCATCCAGTCACACACTAACCTGCTACATGGACAGTGTGACTGCACTGCCCTCATTTTGTGACATCACCCTCCAGTCACACACTAACCTGCTACACAGACTGTGTGACTGTACTGCCCTCACTCTGTGACATCACCATTCAGTCACACACTAAACTGCTACATATAATGTGCGACTGTGCTGCACTCACTCTGTGACATCCCCACCCAGTCACACACTAACCTGCTACATGGACTGTGTGTCTGTACTGCCCTCACTCTGTGACATCACCATCCACTCACTAACCTGCTACATAGACTGTGTGACTGCGCTACCCTCACTCTGTGACATCACCATCAAATCACGCACTAACCTGCTACATAAACTGTGCGACTGCGCTGCACTCACTCTGTGATATCACCATCCAGTCACACACTAACCTGCTACATAGACTGTGTGACTGCTCTGCCCTCACTCTGTGACATCACCATCCAGTCACACACTAACCTGCTACATACATAGTGTGACGGCACAGTGCTCACTCTGTGACATCACCATCCAGTTAGACACTAACCTGCTACATGGACTGTGTGTCTGTACTGCCCTCACTCTGTGACATCACCATCCACTCACTAACCTGCTACATAGACTGTGTGACTGCGCTACCCTCACTCTGTGACATCACCATCAAATCACGCACTAACCTGCTACATATACTGTGCGACTGCGCTGCACTCACTCTGTGACATCACCATCCAGTCACACACTAACCTGCTACATAGACTGTGTGACTGCTCTGCCCTCACTCTGTGACATCACCATCCAGTCACACACTAACCTGCTACATAGACTGTGTGACTGCGCTGCCCTCACTCTGTGACATCACCATCCAATCACACACTAACCTGCTACATAGACTGTGTGACTGCGCTGCCCTCACTCTGTGACATCACCATCCAATCACACACTAACCTGCTACATACATAGTGTGACGGCACAGTGCTCACTCTGTGACATCACCATCCAGTTAGACACTAACCTGCTACATAGATGTGTGACTGCGCTGCCATCACTCTGTGACATCATCATCCAGTCACACACTAAACTGCTACATAGACTGTGTGACTCCACTGCGCTCACTCTGTGACATCACCTCCAGTCACACACTAACCTGCTACATAGACTGTGTTACTGAGCTGCCCTCACTCTGTGACATCACCATCCACTCACTAACCTGCTACATAGACTGTGTGACTGACTGCGCTACCCTCACTCTGACATCACCATCCAGTCACACACTAACCTGCTACATAGACTGTGTGACTGTACTGCCCTCACTCTGTGACATCACCATCCACTCACTAACCTGCTACATAGACTGTGTGACTGCGCTGCCCTCACTCTGTGACATCACCATCCAGTCACACACTAACCTGCTACATAGACTGTGTGACTGCGCTGCCCTCACTCTGTGACATCACCATCCAGTCACACACTAACCTGCTACATAGACTGTGTGACTGCGCTGCCCTCATTCTGTGACATCACCATCCAGTCACACACTAACCTGCTACACAGGCTGTGTGACTGCGCTGCCCTCACTCAGTGATATCGGGAGGTAATTCATTAACATTTATGGTACTGACAGTCCATATCTGGGGATATATAATGATCTCGGTACAAGGATATAATTTAACAATATTTCTCTAACATCCTAGAATAGGGGTGGGCAAAATACGGCCCGCGGGCCGGATGCGGGCCGCAAACCGATCCAGCCCGGCCCACTGCCTCCCACCAGCGAGTAATGACAAGCGGCCCGACCGGCTGAGCTGCTTGTCATTGCTCTGCACTGCAGTACCTACTAGCGCCTCTCTCCCCTGCTGCGTTGTAGCAGCCTCCTCCTCCTCCCTTCCACAGTGACAACGGCTGTGTTCAGCCGAAAAGGGGGCGCAGCTATGTGCCGATGGGGGCGGGGCTACACGGGACCTCAGGGGGCGGAGCTACACGGGACAAGATGCAAACTGCTACAGATCCATCCTTGCTGCAACTGCCAGCCAGATCAGTAAGTAAATGGGAAAAGTGAAAGAAAGTGTGTGTGAGAGAGAGAGTGTGTGTGTGATAGTTTGTGTATATTTGTTAGTGATGTGCACCGGAAATTTTTCGGGTTTTGTGTTTTGGTTTTGGGTTCGGTTTCGCGGCCGTGTTTTGGGTTCGAACGCGTTTTGGCAAAACCTCACCGAAATTTTTTGTCGGATTTGGGTGTGTTTTGGATTCGGGTGTTTTTTTCAAAAAACCCTAAAAAACAGCTTAAATCATAGAATTTGGGGGTCATTTTGATCCCATAGTATTATTAACCTCAATAACCATAATTTCCACTCATTTTCAGTCTATTCTGAACACCTCACACCTCACAATATTATTTTTAGTCCTAAAATTTGCACCGAGGTAGCTGTGTGACTAAGCTAAGCGACCCAAGTGGCCGACACAAACACCTGGCCGATCTAGGAGTGGCACTGCAGTGTCACGCAGGATGGCCCTTCAAAAAAATACTCCCCAAACAGCACATGACGCAAAGAAAAAAAGAGGCGCAATGAGGTAGCTGTGTGACTAAGATAAGCGACCCAAGTGGCCGACACAAACACCTGGCCCATCTAGGAGTGGCACTGCAGTGTCAGACAGGATGGCACTTGAAAAAAATACTCCCCAAACAGCACATGACGCAAAGAAAAAAAGAGGCGCAATGAGGTAGCTGTGTGACTAAGATAAGCGACCCAAGTGGCCGACACAAATACCTGGCCCATCTAGGAGTGGCACTGCAGTGTCATGCAGGATGGCCCTTCAAAACAATACTCCCCAAACAGCACATGACGCAAAGAAAAAAAGAGGCGCAATGAGGTAGCTGTGTGACTAAGATAAGCGACCCAAGTGGCCGACACAAACACCTGGCCCATCTAGGAGTGGCACTGCAGTGTCACGCAGGATGGCCCTTCAAAAAAATACTCCCCAAACAGCACATGACGCAAAGAAAAATGAAAGAAAAAAGAGGTGCAAGATGGAATTGTCCTTGGGCCCTCCCACCCACCCTTATGTTGTATAAACAGGACATGCACACTTTAACGAACCCATCATTTCAGCGACAGGGTCTGCCACACGACTGTGACTGAAATGACTGGTTGGTTTGGGCCCCCACCAAAAAAGAAGCAATCAATCTCTCCTTGCACAAACTGGCTCTACAGAGGCAAGATGTCCACCTCATCATCATCGTCCGATTCATCACCCCTTTCACTGTGTACATCCCCCTCCTCACAGATTATTAATTCGTCGCCACTGGAATCCACCATCTCAGGTCCCCGTGTACTTTCTGGAGGCAATTGCTGCTGGTGAATGTCTCCACGGAGGAATTGATTATAATTCATTTTAATGAACATCATCTTCTCCACATTTTCCGATTGCATCATCTTCTCCACATTTTCCGATTGCTGACAAGGTGAGCGGCGGCACTAAACACTCTTTCGGAGTACACACTGGAGGGAGGGCAACTTAGGTAGAATAAAGCCAGTTTGTGCAAGGGCCTCCAAATTGCCTCTTTTTCCTGCTAGTATACGTACGGACTGTCTGACGTGCCTACTTGGATGCGGTCACTCATATAATCCTCCACCATTCTTTCAATGGTGAGAGAATCATATGCAGTGACAGTAGACGACATGTTAGTAATCGTTGGCAGGTCCTTCAGTCCGGACCAGATGTCAGCACTCGCTCCAGACTGCCCTGCATCACCGCCAGCGGGTGGGCTCGGAATTCGTAGCCTTTTCCTCGCACCCCCAGTTGCGGGAGAATGTGAAGGAGGAGATGTTGACGGGTCACGTTCCGCTTGACTTGACAATTTTCTCACCAGCAGGTCTTTGAACCTCTGCAGACTTGTGTCTGCCGGAAAGAGAGATACAACGTAGGCTTTAAATCTAGGATCGAGCACGGTGGCCAAAATGTAGTGCTCTGATTTCAACAGATTGACCACCCGTGAATCCTGGTTAAGCGAATGAAGGGCTCCATCCACAAGTCCCACATGCCTAGCGGAATCGCTCTGTTTTAGCTCCTCCTTCAATGTCTCCAGCTTCTTCTGCAAAAGCCTGATGAGGGGAATGACCTGACTCAGGCTGGCATTGTCTGAACTGACTTCACGTGTGGCAAGTTCAAAAGGTTGCAGAACCTTGCACAACGTTGAAATCATTCTCCACTGCGCTTGAGTCAGGTGCATTCCACCTCCTTTGCCTATATCGTGGCCAGATGTGTAAGCTTGAATGGCCTTTTGCTGCTCCTCCATCCTCTGAAGCATATAGAGGGTTGAATTCCACCTCGTTACCACCTCTTGCTTCAGATAATGGCAGGGCAGGTTCAGGTGTTTTTGGTGGTGCTCCAGTCTTCTGTACGCGGTGCCTGTACGCCGAAAGTGGCCCTCAATTCTTCTGGCCACCGACAGCATCTCTTGCACGCCCCTGTCGTTTTTTAAATAATTCTGCACCACCAAATTCAAGGTATGTGCAAAACATGGGACGTGCTGGAATTTGCCCAGATGTAATGCACGCACAATATTGCTGGCGTTGTCCGATGCCACAAATCCCCAGGAGAGTCCAATTGGGGTAAGCCATTCTGCGATGATCTTCCTCAGTTGCCGTAAGAGGTTTTCAGCTGTGTGCGTATTCTGGAAAGCGGTGATACAAAGCGTAGCCTGCCTAGGAACGAGTTGGCATTTGCGAGATGCTGCTACTGGTGCCGCTGCTGCTGTTCTTGCAGCGGGAGGCAATACATCTACCCAGTGGGCTGTCACAGTCATGTAGTCCTGAGTCTGCCCTGCTCCACTTGTCCACATGTCCGTGGTTAAGTGGACATTGGGTACAACTGCATTTTTTAGGACACTGGTGACTCTTTTTCTGAGGTCTGTGTACATTTTCGGTATCGCCTGCCTAGAGAAATGGAACCTAGATGGTATTTGGTACCGGGGACACAGTACCTCAATCAAGTCTCTAGTTGGCTCTGAATTAACGATGGATACCGGAACCACGTTTCTCACCGCCCAGGCTGCCAAGGCCTCAGTTATCCGCTTTGCAGCAGGATGACTGCTGTGATATTTCATCTTCCTCGCAAAGGACTGTTGGACAGTCAATTGCTTACTGGAAGTAGTACAAGTGGTCTTCCGACTTCCCCTCTGGGATGACGATCGACTCCCAGCAGCAACAACAGCAGCGCCAGCAGCAGTAGGCGTTACACTCAAGGATGCATCGGAGGAATCCCAGGCAGGAGAGGACTCGTCAGACTTGCCAGTGACATGGCCTGCAGGACTATTGGCTTTCCTGGGTAAGGAGGAAATTGACACTGAGGGAGTTGGTGGTGTGGTTTGCTTGGTTACAAGAGGAAGGGATTTAGTGGTCAGTGGACTGCTTCCGCTGTCACCCAAAGTTTTTGAACTTGTCACTGACTTATGATGAATGCGCTGCAGGTGACGTATAAGGGAGGATGTTCCGAGGTGGTTAACGTCCTTACCCCTACTTATTACAGCTTGACAAAGGCAACACACGGCTTTACACCTGTTGTCCGCATTTCTGTTGAAATAATTCCACACCGAAGAGCTGATTTTTTTTGTATTTTGACCAGGCATGTCAATGGCCATATTCGTCCCACGGACAACAGGTGTCTCCCCGGGTGCCTGACTTAAACAAACCACCTCACCATCAGAATCCTCCTTGTCAATTTCCTCCCCAGCGCCAGCAACACCCATATCCTCATCCTGGTGTACTTCAACAGTGACTTCTTCAATTTGACTATCAGGAACTGGACTGCGGGTGCTCCTTCCAGCACTTGCAGGGGGCGTGCAAATGGTGGAAGGTGCAAGCTCTTCTCGTCCAGTGTTGGAAAGGTCAGGCATCGCAGACGACACAATTGGACTCTCCTTGGGGATTTGTGATTTCGAAGAACGCACAGTTCTTTGCTGTGCTTTTGCCAGCTTAAGTCTTTTCTTTTTTCTAGCGAGAGGATGAGTGCTTCCATCCTCATGTGAAGCTGAACCACTAGCCATGAACATAGGCCAGGGCCTCAGCCGTTACTTGCCACTCCGTGTCGTAAATGGCATATTGGCAAGTTTACGCTTCTCCTCAGACGCTTTTAATTTTGATTTTTGGGTCATTTTTTTTACTGATCTTTTGTGTTTTGGATTTTACATGCTCTTGTACTATGACATTGGGCATCGGCCTTGGCAGACGACGTTGATGGCATTTCATCGTCTCGGCCATGACTAGTGGCAGCAGCTTCAGCACGAGGTGGAAGTGGATCTTGATCTTTCCCTATTTTTTTAACCTCCACATTTTTGTTCTCCATATTTTAATGCGCACAACTAAAAGGCACCACAGGTATACAATGTAGATGGATGGATAGTATACTTTATGTATGACGACGAGTGACTGAAGACACAGAGGTAGGTACAGCAGTGGCCTACCGTACTGCTATATACAGTATAATGGACCTGGTGGACACTGTCAGCAGACTGCGTTTTTAGTATAAAGAAAAAAAGACACCACAGGTATACAATGTAGATGGATGGATAGTATACTTTATGTATGACGACGAGTGACTGAAGACACAGAGGTAGGTACAGCAGTGGCCTACCGTACTGCTATATACAGTATAATGGACCTGGTGGACACTGTCAGCAGACTGCGTTTATAGTATAAAGAAAAAAAGACACCACAGGTATACAATATAGATGGATGGATAGTATACTTTATGTATGACGACGAGTGACTGAAGACACAGAGGTAGGTACAGCAGTGGCCTACCGTACTGCTATATACAGTATAATGGACCTGGTGGACACTGTCAGCAGACTGCGTTTATAGTATAAAGAAAAAAAGACACCACAGGTATACAATGTAGATGGATGGATAGTATACTTTATGTATGACGACGAGTGACTGAAGACACAGAGGTAGGTACAGCAGTGGCCTACCGTACTGCTATATACAGTATAATGGACCTGGTGGACACTGTCAGCAGACTGCGTTTATAGTATAAAGAAAAAAAGACACCACAGGTATACAATGTAGATGGATGGATAGTATACTTTATGTATGACGACGAGTGACTGAAGACACAGAGGTAGGTACAGCAGTGGCCTACCGTACTGCTATATACAGTATAATGGACCTGGTGGACACTGTCAGCAGACTGCGTTTATAGTATAAAGAAAAAAAGACACCACAGGTATACAATGTAGATGGATAGATAGTATACTTTATGTATGACGACGAGTGACTGAAGACACAGAGGTAGGTACAGCAGTGGCCTACCGTACTGCTATATACAGTATAATGGACCTGGTGGACACTGTCAGCAGACTGCGTTTATAGTATAAAGAAAAAAAGACACCACAGGTATACAATGTAGATGGATGGATAGTATACTTTATGTATGACGACGAGTGACTGAAGACACAGAGGTAGGTACAGCAGTGGCCTACCATACTGCTATATACAGTATAATGGACCTGGTGGACACTGTCAGCAGACTGCGTTTATAGTATAAAGAAAAAAAGACACCACAGGTATACAATGTAGATGGATGGATAGTATACTTTATGTATGACGACGAGTGACTGAAGACACAGAGGTAGGTACAGCAGTGGCCTACCATACTGCTATATACAGTATAATGGACCTGGTGGACACTGTCAGCAGACTGCGTTTATACTTATACTATAAAGAAAAAAAGACACCACAGGAGTGTTTTTCAGGCAGACAAACGTATACTGGTGGTCACTGTCAGCAAAACTGTGCACTGTACTCCTGCTATAGCTGCTCCCCAGTCTCCCCCACAATTAAGCAGTGTGAGCACTCAGCGCAGTCAGATATATCATGCAGCACACTGAGGCTGAGCACAGATATGGTATGGAGCGTTTTTTTCAGGCAGAGAACGGATAAAAAAAAACTAGCAAAACTCTGCACTGTACTCCTCCTGTCCTAACAGCTGCTCTCCAATCCTCCCCACAATAAGCTAAGCAGTAGCAATTAGATCAACTAACTACTATAACTATATAAACGGAGAGGACGCCAGCCACGTCCTCTCCCTATCAATCTCAATGCACGTGTGAAAATGGCGGCGAAGCGCGGCTGCTTATATAGAATCCGAATCTCGCGAGAATCCGGCAGCAGGATGATGACGTTCGGGCGCGCTCGGGTTAGCCGAGCCATACAGGAGAATCCGAGTATGGCTCGGACCCGTGTAAAAAGGGTAAAGTTCGGGGGGGTTCGGTTTCTCGGAAACCGAACCCGCTCATCACTAATATTTGTGTGTGCGGGCAGTGGCGTCAGACTTTTTTTAGGTCGCGGGGAGAGAACTTTAGCTCTCGCTGTACCATCCCCTCCTGTGTTCTGTCACCATGTCACCCCTGTGTTCTGTCACGTGTCACCCCCCCCCATGTTCTGTCACCGTGTCATCCCCGTGTTCTGTCACAGTGTCACACCCCCGTGTTCTGTCACTGTCCCCCCCCCCCGGTGTTCTGTCACTGTGTCACACCCCCCGTGTTCTGTCACTATCACCCCCCCGTGTTCTGTCACTGCGTCACCCCCGCCGTGTTCTGTCACTGTCAACCCCATCGTGTTCTGTCACCGTGTTGCCCAGAGGCATCACCGGGTGTGGTGACCCCCGCAGCGCACTCTGTACTATTACACCCCCCCCCCCCCCCCGCTCGGGCTGCGTGGCGCCCGAAAAGTGGGTGTGACCTAATTTAGAAGGGGTGTGGTTTGGTGGGTCTTTTCTCTTTCGCTCCGGGGGCATGTCCAGCTTCCCCAAAGATGCTGGCTGACCCCGGAGACTGGACTGTGTGTGTGCCGGCTCTTATCTGTGACAGGAGCCGAGTGCTGCAGGAGATTATCTCACTGCAGCACTCGGCTCCTGTCACAGCAGAAGAGCTGGCACTTTGGTGTCACCCCGTCCAAAGGGGACACCCGAGTGCCGGTCGCACCCCCCGCACCCGCCTTCTGACACCACTGGTGTCACCCCCTATGTTCTGTCACTGTGTCACCCCCACGTGTTCTGTCACTGTGTCACCCCCCCCCCCCGGTGTTCTGTCACTGTGTCACCTCCACCATGTTCTGTCACTGTGTCACCCCCCCGTGTTCTGTCACCTCCACCATGTTCTGTCACTGTGTCACACCCCCCGTGTTCTATCACTGTGTCACCCCCCCCCCCCCCGGTGTTCTGTCACTGTGTCACCTCCACCATGTTCTGTCACTGTGTCACACCGCCCGTGTTCTATCACTGTGTCACACCTTTCCCCAGGGGCTATAAGACACTGGATAATTTGCTTGCTGCGCAATAATTATCCTAAATAAAATGTTAATGTGTAAAGGGGGCTCTACCTGCTGTAATGTGTAAAAGGGGGCTCTACCTGCCGTAATGTGTGTAAAAGGGTCTCTACCTGGTGTAATGTGTGTAAGTGGCGCTGTGTGGCGCAATTTGAATAATGGAGACTATTGTGCAGCCTTATATGAATCTGTATTATTTTTTGCCCACACCCCTTCCACATGAAGCCACATCCCTATATTTTTGGCAAGTGGGGGGAGCTGTTATTTTGTTTGTGGCCCTCGGATACTGACAGGAAATGTGAAGTGGCCCCTCAGGTGAAATAATTGCCCACCCCTGTCCTAGAAGATGCTGGGGACTCCGTAAGGACCATGGGGATAGACGGGCTCCGCAGGAGACATGGGCACTTTAAGAAAGAATTTAGTTCCTGGTGTGCACTGGCTCCTCCCTCTATGCCCCTCCTTCAGATCTCAGTTTGATACTGTGCCCAGAGGAGCTGGGTGCTTTTCAGTGAGCTCTCCTGAGTTTGCTGATAGAAAGTATTTTGTTAGGTTTTTTATTTTCAGGGAGCTCTGCTGGCAACAGACTCCCTGCATCGTGGGACTGAGGGGAGAGAAGCAGCCCTACTCTCTGAAGCTAGGTCCTGCTTCTTAGGCTACTGGACACCATTAGCTCCAGAGGGATCGGTACACAGGATTTCACCCTCGCCGTCCGTCCGAGAGTCGCGCCGCCGTCCCCCTCGCAGAGCCGGAAGACAGAAGCCGGGTGAGTATGAGAAGAAAAGAAGACTTCACAGGCGGCAGAAGACTTTGTGCTCTTCACTAGAGGTAACGCACAGCACTGCAGCTGTGCACCATTGCTCCACACACCTCACATACTCCGGTCACTGTAAGAGTGCGGGGGGGGGGGGGGGGGGGGGGGGCGCCATGGGCAGCATTTGGGACCTCATATTGGCAAAAGACCACATATATACAGCTGGGCACTGTACTGTATATATGTATGAGCCCCCACCAAAAATTACAATTTAAGCGGGACAGGAGCCCGCTGCCGAGGGGGCGGGGCTTCTCCCTCAGCACTCCTCAGCGCCATTTTTTCTCCACAGCACCGCTGAGAGGAAGCTCCCCAGGCTCTCCCCTGCTGATACACGGTAGAAGAGGGTTGAAAAGAGAGGGGGGGGGGCACATAATTAGGCGCAAAAAAGATATAAACAGCAGCTACTGGGTTAACATTAAGTTACTGTGTTATTCCTGGGATATATAGCGCTGGGGTGTGTGCTGGCATACTCCACTCTGTCTCTCCAAAGGGCCTCGTGGGGGAACTGTCTTCAGGAAGGACATTCCCTGTGTGTGTGGTGTGTCGGTACGCTTGTGTCGACATGTCTGATGAGGAAGGCTATGTGGGAGAGGAGCGGGAGCAAATGAATGTGGTGTCTCCGCCGACGGCGCCGACACCTGATTGGATGGATATGTGGAAGGTTTTAAATGATAATGTTAATTCCTTGCATAAAAGATTTGACAAGGCTGATGCATTGGGACAGTCAGGGTCTCAACCCGTGCCTGATTCTATGTCGCAGGGACCGTCAGGGTCTCATAAGCGCCCACTATCCTAAATTGTTGACACAGATACCGACATGGATTCTGACTCCAGTGTCGATTACGATGATGCAAAGTTACAGCCAAAATTGGCTAAAACTATTCGATATATGATTATGGCAATAAAAGATGTTTTGCACATCACAGAGGAACCCCCAGTCCCAGACAAGAGGGTTCATATGTATGGGGAGAAAAGGCAAGTGGTGACCTTTCCCCCCTCACACGAGCTGAATGAGTTATGTGAAAAGGCTTGGGAATCTCCAGATAAAAAACTGCAGATTTCCAAACGGATTCTTATGGCGTATCCTTTCCCGCCAACGGACAGGTTACGCTGGGAATCCTCCCCTAGGGTGGACAAAGCTTTAACACGCTTATCCAAGAAGGTAGCCCTGCCGTCACAGGATACGGCTACCCTCAAAGATGCTGCGGATCGCAAACAGGAGGTTACCCTGAAGTCCATTTATACACATTCAGGTACCTTACTAAGACCGGCAATCGCGTCGGCCTGGGTGTGTAGTGCTGTAGCAGCATGGACGGATACCTTATCTGAGGAGCTTGATACCCTAGATAAGGATACTATATTATTGACCCTGGGGCATATCAAAGACGCTGTCCTATATATGAGAGATGCTCAAAGAGACATTAGTCTACTGGGTTCTAGAATAAACGCTATGTCGATTTCTGCCAGAAGGGTCCTGTGGACTCGGCAATGGACAGGTGATGCCGACTCAAAAAGGCATATGGAGGTTTTACCTTACAGGGGTGAGGAATTGTTTGGGGACGGTCTCTCGGACCTGGTCTCCACAGCTACAGCTGGAAAGACAAATTTTTTGCCTTCTATTCCCTCACAGCCTAAGAGAGCACCGCATTATCAAATGCAGTCCTTTCGATCACAAAGGAACAAGAAAGTCCGAGGTGCGTTCTTTCTTGCCAGAGGTAGAGGCAGGGGAAAGAAGCTGCACAACACAGCTAGTTCCCAGGAACAGAAGTCCTCCCCGGCCTCTACAAAATCCACCGCATGACGCTGGGGCTCCACTGGCGGAGCTAGGCCCGGTGGGGGCACGTCTTCGAAATTTCAGCCACATGTGGGTTCACTCCCAGGTGGATCCCTGGGCAATAGAAATTGTGTCTCAGGGGTACAAACTGGAATTCGAAGAGATGCCTCCTCAACGATATTTCGAATCGGCCCTACCAGCTTCCCCCCAAGAGAGGAAAATAGTGTTAAATGCAATACAAAAATTGTATCTTCAACAGGTGGTGTTCAAGGTTCCCCTCCTTCAACAGGGTAGGGGTTATTATTTGAACATGTTTGTAGTCCCGAAACCGGACGGTTTGGTCAGACCCATATTGAATTTAAAATCCCTGAACCTATACCTGAAAAGGTTCAAGTTCAAGATGGAATCGCTAAGAGCGGTCATCGCAAGCCTGGAAGGGGGGATTTTATGGTGTCTCTGGACATAAAGGATGCATACCTTCATGTCCCCATTTATCCACCTCATCAGGCGTACCTCAGATTTGCGGTACAGGATTGTCATTACCAATTTCAGACGTTGCCGTTTGGTCTCTCCACGGCCCTGAGAATCTTCACCAAGGTAATGGCGGAAATAATGGTGCTCCTGCGGAAGCAAGGTGTCACAATTATCCCATACTTGGACAATCTCCTCATAAAAGCGAGATC
Source organism: Pseudophryne corroboree (assembly GCF_028390025.1). Classification (NCBI taxonomy): domain Eukaryota; kingdom Metazoa; phylum Chordata; class Amphibia; order Anura; family Myobatrachidae; genus Pseudophryne; species Pseudophryne corroboree. The sequence continues at coordinate 453,001,407 of NC_086452.1, read as the reverse complement.
AAGAGAGCAGTTACTGAACAGCGTATCACTTTCACTGGAAGTGTTACGGCAACACGGCTGGATTCTCAATATTCCAAAGTCGCAGTTGGTTCCTACGACTCGTCTACCTTTCTTGGGCATGATTCTGAACACAGACCAGAAAAGGGTTTATCTCCCGATAGAAAAAGCCCGGGAACTCATGACCCTGGTCAGGAACCTATTGAAACCAAAACAGGTGTCTGTGCATCACTGCACTCGAGTCCTGGGAAAGATGGTGGCATCATACGAGGCCATTCCCTTCGGCAGATTCCATGCGAGGACTTTCCAATGGGACTTACTGGACAAGTGGTCCGGGTCACATCTTCAGGTGCATCTGTTGATCACCCTGTCCCCCAGGGCCAGGGTGTCACTTCTGTGGTGGCTGCAGAGTGATCACCTTCTCGAGGGCCGCAGATTCGGCATTCAGGACTGGGTCCTGGTGACCACGGACGCAAGCCTCCGAGGTTGGGGAGCAGTCACACTGGGAAGAAATTTCCAGGGTCTTTGGTCAAGTCAAGAGACTTGTCTTCACATATCCAGTCAGGCAACATCACCGCAGTGGCTCATGTAAACCGCCAAGGCGGCACAAGGAGCAGAGCGGCGATGGCGGAAGCCGCCAGAATTTTTCGCTGGGCGGAGAATCATGTAAGCGCACTGTCAGCAGTGTTCATTCCGGGAGTGGACAACTGGGAAGCAGACTTCCTCAGCAGACACGACCTCCACGCGGGAGAGTGGGGACTTCATCAGGAAGTCTTCGCACAGATTGCGAGTCGGTGGGAACTGCCACAGGTGGACATGATGGCATCCCGCCTCAACAAAAAGCTACAGAGGTATTGCGCCAGGTCAAGAGACCCGCAGGCAGTAGCTGTAGACGCCCTGGTGACACCGTGGGTGTTCCAGTCGGTCTATGTATTTCCTCCTCTTCCTCTCATACCCAAGGTGCTGAGGATAATAGGAAAAAAAAGGAGTGAGAACAATCCTCATTGTTCCAGATTGGCCACGAAGGACTTGGTATCCAGATCTGCAAGAAATGCTCACAGAAGACCCGTGGCCTCTTCCTCTAAGACAGGACCTGTTGCAACAGGGGCCCTGTCTGTTCCAAGACTTACCGCTGCTGCGTTTGACGGCATGGCGGTTGAACGCCGGATCCTAGCAGAGAAAGGCATTCCGGATGAGGTCATTCCTACGCTGATAAAGGCTAGGAAGGACGTGACATCTAAACATTATCACCGTATTTGGCGAAAATACGTTTCTTGGTGTGAGGCCAGGAATGCTCCTACGGAAGTATTCCAGCTGGGCCGTTTTCTTCACTTCCTACAGTCTGGAGTGAATTTGGGCCTAAAGTTAGGCTCCATTAAGGTCCAGATTTCGGCCCTATCCATTTTCTATCAAAAAGAGTTGGCTTCTCTACCAGAAGTTCAGACGTTTGTAAAAGGAGTGCTGCATATTCAACCTCCTTTTGTGCCTCCGGTGGCACCTTGGGATCTTAACGTGGTGATAAGTTTCCTAAAGTCACACTGGTTTGAACCACTTAAAACGGTGGAGTTAAAATATCTCACGTGGAAGGTGGTCATGTTATTAGCCTTGGCTTCGGCTAGGCATGTGTCAGAATTAGTGGCTTTGTCTCATAAAAGCCCCTATCTGGTTTTCCATATGGATAGAGCGGAATTGCGGACCCGTCCACAATTTCTGCCAAAGGTGGTATCATCTTTTCATATGAACCAACCTATTGTGGTGCCTGTGGCTACACGTGACTTGGAGGATTCCGAGTTACTTGATGTAGTCAGGGCTTTGAAAATTTACGTGGCCAGAACGGCTAGAGTCGGGAAAACGGAGTCGCTGTTTGTCCTGTATGCATCCAACAAGATTGGTGCTCCTGCTTCAAAACAAACTATTGCTTGCTGGATCTGTAACACGATTCAGCAGGCGCATTCTACGGCTGGCTTGCCGTTACCAATATCGGTCAAGGCCCTTTCCACTAGGAAGGTGGGCTCTTCTTGGGCGGCTGCCCGGGGGGTCTCTGCACTACAGCTGTGTCGAGCTGCTACTTAGTCGGGTTCAAACACTTTTGCAAAATTCTACAAGTTTGATATCCTGGCTGAGGAGGACCTTATGTTTGCTCAATGGGTGCTGCAGAGTCATCCGCACTCTCCCGCCGTTTGGGAGCTTTGGTATAATCCCCATGGTCCTTACGGAGTCCCCAGCATCCTCTAGGACGTTAGAGAAAATAAGATTTTACTTACCGGTAAATCTATTTCTCGTAGTCCGTAGAGGATGCTGGGCGCCCGTCCCAAGTGCGGACTTCTTCTGCAATACTTGTATATAGTTATTGCTTCAATAAGGGTTACGTTATTGTTGCATCGGGCATGAACTGATGCTATGTTATTTGTCATACTGTTAACTGGGTTGTTATCACAAGTTTTACGGTGTGATTGGTGTGGGCTGGTATGAATCTTGCCCTGGATTACCAAAATCCTTTCCTTGTACTGTCAGTCTCCTCTGGGCACAGTTTCTCTAACTGAGGTCTGGAGGAGGGGCATAGAGGGAGGAGCCAGTGCACACCACTAACTAAATTCTTTCTTAAAGTGCCCATGTCTCCTGCGGAGCCCGTCTATCCCCATGGTCCTTACGGAGTCCCCAGCATCCTCTGCGGACTACGAGAAATAGATTTACCGGTAAGTAAAATCTTATTTTAACATATATTCATCTCATTTATGTTCTAATATTATTGATACCAATAATAATAATAATAATTGTATTTATACAGCACTCTCTCTCCAACAGGACTCAAGGCATGAGTAACATTTAGAATTTCATAGACTTGCGTAGATTATTTATGAAAGCAGTGTAGTGACAAGCGCAGTGCAGAGCTGCTCCCATTCCAATAATAGACGCATGTTTATTTTATTGGTGCCGTTACTGTTACATGTCTCCCGTACAGCCGTGTTTTCCGTGCTACGCGGTGACTGTTTCCCCCGTTACACTGTAGAGTCGTGTCAATATCACGGAGAGTAAACAGTTCCAGGCAGTTTATGTACAGTCTCTGATGGGCCTGTCACTTTGCTGTGTACTGTTTAAATGTGCAATATACAGGGAGCAAGCAGAATCCCGGAAAATACAAACCGCAGGCATATTTAACACCATCGATCCGCTGTGTTACTTGCTCTTATTTTTCTGGGAGGAAACAAATCACAAACCAGTCGGATTTCTACAGAAAAAAAAGTGAATAAAAATAAGCCTAGCAATCCGTGTAACCAGAATGGGAGGCCGGGTCCGAAATGATAAACACTTGTTATTTTTGTGGAACGGCATGTATACAAATCAGCAAGTAATATCATTTTAATTATGCATCTCCTTGCCTGCAGGCTGCAGGATCTATCTGTGAGCGGTGAGTTACAAAGTAATCACTGCTTGGTCTGCTGGGTGTCGGCTGGTTCCCATACAGTATAATTAAAAAGGGTCCCTGTGAGATACTTAATTGTTCTTTTAGTTACTTGGTCTGACCTACAGGGATCGTCATTCAGTGTGAGAGATGATATCAGTAACGGCAGGTGTGGATGTATGCATTATCTGTTACAGGAAGATAGCCGGCGTGCTCTGTTTATATCCTGGAGACATCCTTGCAAAAAACACAAAAGACACTTCGCTCTTCAACATCACGTCAGCTACAGACTGGATCATAGAGAACAATCATGTAATTATTATTATTATTATTAACAGTTTCTTATATAGCGCAGCATATTCCGTTGCGCTTTACAATTAGAACAACAGTAATAGAACAAAACTGAGTAAAAACAGACAGAGTAGGAAGGCCCTGCTCACAAGCTTACAATCTAATGAACATACAGTAAGTAACCATCGTTCATCCTACAATATTATAATTTATTGCTGAATTCCTTCTCAAAATCTTAGGACGCATCACTCCCGGTCTATATAAAAGCATAAGTGTAGTCAACCGATGTTTGAATGTCCCACCTGCTTTTTCACCTGCGTACCCTGAGGAAGTAACAGTTGAAAGAGCATTATGCGCCGGAATCCCAACTGGTGGAATCCGGATTGAGTGTTTGCCAGGGCACCGGACAGGTAAGTCACAGGTGGGCATTGGTTAAGTTTAGGCTGCGTGGAAAGGGTTAGGGTTAGACTGCAGGGAGGGGTGGTTAGGGTTAGGCACCTCTGGGGAGTGTTAGGCTGCAGGAGTGGGGGAGAGGGTAAGGTTTAGGCTGTGGGAAGTGGGGGGTTAGGTTTAGAACGAACGGGAAGGGTCAGGATGCAGGAAGGGAGGGTTAGGATGGCATTATGGAAAGGTAAGTATAATTACCTAGCACCTGTTGGGATTGTCACCATCGGAATGCCGCGGTCGGTATTTTGACCACCGGCATTCCGAGCGTCGGCATATCGAACCCAATCCGATAGCACTCCACAATATTGTATTAATTTTATAGAGATGTGCGTCGGGCACTTTGCGTGTTTTGTGTTTTGGTTTTGGTTGTAATTCCCCGCTCGTGTTTTGGTTTTGGATTGCTTTTACCAAAACCACCCTTTCGGGTTTTGGATTTGGATGATTTTTGAAAAAACAACATAAAAACGGCTAAAATCACAGAATGTGGGGGTAATTTTGATCCTACGGTATTATTAACTTCAATAACATTCATTTCCACTCATTTCCAGTCTATTTTGAACACCTCACACCTCAAAATATTGTTTTTTAGGCCAAAAGATGTGCACCGAGGTGGCTGTATGACTAAGCTAAGCGACTCAAGTGTGCGGCACAAACACCTGGCCCATCTAGGAGTGGCACTGCAGTGTCAGACAGGATGGCAGATTTAAAAAATAGGCCCCAAACAGCACATGATGCAAAGAAGAAAAAGAAGTGCCCCAAGGTTGCTGTATGACTAAGCTAAGCGACACAACCACCTGGCCCATCTAGTAGTGGCATGCAGTGGCTGAATGTCGAAAGTGGCCCACAATTTTTCAGTCCACTGACAGCATCTCCTGCACGCCCCTGTCATTTTTCAAAAATTCTGCAATTGGTGGACTTATACGGCAGTACCCCTGGACTAAAACAGCAGTACCCCTGGACTTATACGGCAGTGTCAGACAGGATGGCACTTTAAAAAACCATGCCCCAAACAGCACATCATGCAAAGATGAAAAAGAGGTGCACCAAGGTTGCTGTATGACTAAGATAAGCGACACAAGTGTGCGGCACAAACACCTGGCCCATCTAGAAGTGGCACTGCAGTGTCAGATAGGAGGGCAGGTATAAAAAAAAGGCCCCAAACAGCACATGATGCAAAGATGTAAAAGAGGTGCAATGAGGTAGCTGTATGACTAAGCTAAGCGACCCAAGTGTGTGGTACAAACACCTGGCCCATCTAGGGTTGGCACTGCAGTCCCACTGCACTAATGGCGGATACCGGACGCACGTCTAGCACCAGCATAGTTGTTATGGCCTCAGTAATCCGCTTTGCAACAGGGTATATATATACCGCAGTATCACTGGAATTATATGGCAGTACCACTGGACTTATACACCAGTACCATTGGAATTATACGTCAGGATCACTGGAATTATACGGCAGGATCACTGGAATTATACGGCAGGATCACTGAAATTATACGGCAGGATCACTGGAATTATACGGCAGGATTACTGGATTTATACAGCAGGATCACTGGAATTATACGGCAGGATCACTGGATATATACGGCAGTATCACTGGACTGGATTTATACGCCAGTACCACTGGAGTTATATGGCAGGATCACTGGAATTATACGGCAGGATCACTGGAATTATACGGCAGGATCACTGGAATTATACGTCAGGATTACTGGATTTATATGGCAGGATCACTGGAATTATACGGCAGGATCACTGAACATATACGGCAGTATCACTGGACATATACAGCAGTCAGGGCCGGTTCTGGGGCTTTTAGCGCCCCGGGTGGGCAAATAGGGGCGTGGCTTCATACAGGGGGCATGGTCAGTTACGCCCCCTGTACAGTAGTAGCGCCGCTGAAATGATGTGCGGTGCACGATGACATCATCGCGCACCGCACAGCAAAGGTCCTCTCCACGAAGGGAAACTAGACGCTACGCGTCTAGTTCCCTTCACAGCGGGGGGCAGCGGCAGCGGGACAGAGCGAGCAGCGGGGGGCACAGCAGCAGCGGATCTTGCCATGGTGCGGCGCCCTCCGGATGGCGCCGGCGCCCTCCGGAAGGCGGCGCCCCGGGCAAAAGTTTTGCTTGCCCGTGGCAAGATCCGCTACTGACGGCAGTATCACTGGACTGGACTTATACGCCAGTACCACTGGAATTATACGGCAGGATCACTGGACTTAATACGCGAGTACCACTGGAATTATACGGCAGGATCACTGGAATTATACGGCAGGATCACTGGACTTAATACGCGAGTACCACTGGAATTATACGGCAGGATCACTGGAATTATACGGCAGTATCAATGGACATATACAGCAGTATTAATGGACATATACGGCAGTATCACTGGACATATACGGCAGTATCAATGGACATATACAGCAGTATTAATGGACATATACAGCAGTATTAATGGACATATACGGCAGTATCACTGGACATATACGGCAGTATCAATGGACATATATCAGCAGTATTAATGGACATATACAGCAGTATTAATGGACATATACGGCAGTATCGCTGGACATATACGGCAGTATCACTGGACATATACAGCAGCACAGGGACACCACCACTGGACGGATGCAGGACAACACAGCACCACTGCAATGGACTGGACAGCAGCAATGGACATATGGCAGAAGAGGACACCACCACTATGACTGGACTGATGCAGGACACTGAGGACGGAAACACGTCCTCTCTCTACACTCTCCAATGCCGGATCCTTATGTGGGATCCAAACCCCGCAAGAATCCGACAGCGGGATGATGACGTTTTGCCTCGTTCTGGTTTCCGAGTCAGGCGGGAAAACCTGTGCCTGACTCGGATCCGGGCTCGGGTAGTGAAGTTCGGACGGGTTCGGTTTTCTGAGATCAGAACCCGCTCATCTCTACTAATTCACCTTATTTTTTGTAAGGATCCCGGGGTGCCGCCTCTTGTGTCCTTCTCTTAGCACCAGCCCATGGGTGACAGAGAGATGTTGCATCATTGACTGTACAACAAAGGTTTCATTCTCAGCACGTTGCCTTTTTTGTTCTGTATACAGTATATAGACATTTGCACAATGACACTCCTGTATAACCTTTGTATCTTATATATTGTCTCCATTCTCCCTGGCCTGGGAGATAGGAGCAGTATGCCGCTGGATATGGCCATTTGGCTGGGTGGCCGGATCCGATCCCATCTGCCCACCCATGTGAGTAGTGAAATTGGATAGTGATTCTGTTGGGCTGGTTCTCAGTCTGCTGTCCGCTTTAGACCAAGAAAAGGTCGTGTCCGACAGGTCGTCGGCTGAGAAACAATGCGCTCCATAGTGATAGGGCTATTGGCAGTCGGCAAAGGGAAGCTTCACTGCAAAAAGGTGGTTTTAGGGTTTCTGAATGATAGGTCAACAGTACTAAGGTCGACACAATAGATCGACCACTATTAGTCCACATGTATTAGGTTGACATTGTCAATATGCTGACATTGTCAAACGGTCGACATGGCAATGATCAATGGCGTATGGTCGACGTGAGTTAAAAAAAATCAAGTTTCTCCTACCTGCATCCCTGTGTCTTCTCTTGCTGCTGCTGACTGAGCTCCGACTACAGAGCACTTCCTTGTCACATGACACATCCAAGTGTCCATCAGTGCACAAGGCCCGCCCCCACACTCAGTGGCATGCCTCTGTTTGCTCCCTTTCTGTGCAGCGTTATTGCCCATGGTGTGGCCTCACCATCCACATGGACTACGATTGGGAATAGTAACCTGTTCCGAGTGCAGCGGTAGCAGGGCAAGGCACCTAGCCCACAACATGGTGAGCGAAGTGAGCCATGCAAGGCGATGTGGTGCACTAATTGGGGTTCCCGGTGACTTTTTACAGAGTAAACTACACCACACCCCCCCCCCCCCCATAAAAATGCATCATGACAACCTTTTCCGTGTTGACCTTTTTCCCATGTGTTGACCTTTCAATGTTGACCTTTTTCAGGTCGAGCCAATGATCCACACCCGTTTTTCAGACACGGGGTCCTCCTGACATGACTCTTAGGCGTAAACATATAATATAATCATTTGCAATCATTTCAGTTGAAAGACTTAACCCTTCGCTGGTCTCCTTTTTTGCCTAATCTTCCTATAGTTATTATTGGTGAGTTACAGGACATCCCGAAGCCTCTACGTTACATACCATATTACATTGGAATAATCTGCGTGCAGCGTGACCTCCATCTGACCCCCCTCCCCTGCGTCTTGAGTTTTGCACACGTTGCTAATATATTCCCCTCTCTCTGGGTTACCGTACGTTTGACTTCCAACATGGCTTATTTATTGAAAACATCAATTTTGTAGCTACGCTGTATTCCAGATTCTTCCCGGATCTCTGACAGCTTTATAAAGGGAATTGTGGTTTATCCACTCCCTGTGCTGAATTTATATAGATATCTCTTCAGTTTAATGGGGTAAAGTTTTTCTTGTCAGGATAACAAGCAAAAATAAGAAGATAATGGCATCTAATAATAACACAATTTACATTTTTTTTTTATTCCTTTGTACTGTATAGGAGATGGATTTCATCCATGTTGTATAAATATCCTGTTTTTCCTGCCGTCCGATGCTGCGTAGCACAGTCCATCAAAACAGATCAATGATAATATATACGTGATAAACAGTAATCTTCCATAACCCAGCAACACAGGATTTCTTTGGTGCAACATTAGAAACGTTTCATGAAAGAACCTTTACCAGAACCAATATTGCACTAAAGTGACAACTGGGACAAAAACTGCTTTTTAAATTGTGATAAACACATCGGTGAAGAGCCGTGTTCCTTATCTGTACAGCCATGTCATTATGGGCCTAATTCAGGGTTGATCGCAAAAGCAAAATCTTTAGGGCCCCATACATTAGAACGATAATGTCCGATTTCATCCAATTTCGGGCATTCGGGCCGATATATCTGGTGAAATTGGGCATTTTGGAGGTGTTTCCGATCCGATGCGCGTTTCTGTGAGGGTAGGATCGGCTCCCCCAGATCGTTAAGGGCACCGTACACTACAACGATATGTCTGAGGCTGAAGTCGGAGGCGATTTTCCTTGACTCTCCTGGGAGCTTCCCGGGACTGGTTCCATACGATTCCATACGATTTGGTACATTTTTCATGCGATCATGGCCGGTCTAACAATGGGGCGGATGGAGCTGCAGCTCCAAGCCCCCCATTGAAAATAGGCCCACAGAGCTCCCTGCAGTGCAGGCAGTAGCCAGTGCTGACAGGAAAAAAACCATTTCCTGTCAGCACATACAGCAGCGGTTGTGTCTATGTTACCTTCGTACTAAGGACCTGGACGTGACAAAAAAGACAGGGCAGGAGAGAACTTCCGCCCTTACAGCGCCTAAATGTTTTCTTCGTTCTCCGTTCGTTTGGAGTATTATTTTTTTCTATGCAGCATCGGACCCTCGCGGGCTCGCTTCGCTCGTCACGCTTCGGGCTCGGTGTCTCGCTTCGCTCGCCACACTTTACTATTCCAAATAGATTGTGACATAGACCCAGGGGGTTATGGGAAGGGTCCGCTCCACGAAGGTAAACTAGACGCTACCATACAGCAGCTGACTCACCTCCGGCTGCCCATTCCATTGCACCTCAAACTGGTTGTCCTGTGTCCTGACCTCCGGCACCCCACCACGGCGGGGCTTCGGACGGGCACAGGGGCGGAGCCTCAGAGATAGCTTCCCAACAATAACATGCCTCATGAAAGAGGGAAAGGGTCTTGGCAGGAGGCTGCTGTCTTTTAGGAGAGCTGGGTCCCTGGATGTCAGAGCTGAGGGGGCATGCAAAACCATGTGAGTAGCAGTCCACACCAGGCCCTGAGGTCTCCTATGTAAGTGGTGTCTATGTCAGTAAGTTTTGAGTGGTGTGTGTGTGTGTGTGTGTGTGTGCCAGTAAGTAGTGTCTGTCAGTAAGTAGTGTCTGTCAGTAAGTAGTGTCAGTGTCAGTAGGTTTTGCGTTGTGTGTGTCAGTAAGTTTTGTATTGTGTCTGTGTCAGTAAGTTTTGCATTGTGTGTGTGTGTGTGTGTGTGTGTGTGTGTGTGTGTCAGTAAGTAGTGTCTGTCAGTAAGTGGTGTCTGTGTAAGTTTTGTGTTGTGCCGTGTGTGTCAGTAAGTAGTGTGTGTCAGTATGTTTTGCATTGTGTGTGTGTCAGTCAGTCCTGCAAGTATGACGGTACGCTCCGGTATGGCGTACCATTAAGAAAGTGTCCGCCAGTATGCCATACCCCCGCCACACTGTAACACACCACCACCAAGCTCCTAGATCTTGTTCGGAGGCGCCGCCAGCACCTTCTTCCTTTTCCAGGAAAAGAACTGCTGGGAGCGTGAATGTGATGTCATCACCCTCACGCACCTGGCAGACTGGCAGAGAAAAAGTGACAGTGGGGTGCCGGCCCAGCGGTGAGTGGGTGGTATTCAGTATAGCGGTTGTTGGGATCCTGACGCACAGTATACTCCCGACAACCAGCATACCGACACCTTTTCTCCCACGACCCCCCTGCAGGGAGAATAGATAGCATGGCGCGCCACCGTGTCCGCAGCGTGGCGAGCGCAGCAAGCCCGCACGGGGCTAATTTGCGCTCACCCTGCTGTCGGGAAGCCAGCGGTCGGGATCCCGGCGCCGGTATGCTGGCCGCCGGGGACCAGGCCGCCGGCAACTCATACTACACCCCGGTGAGTAACTCTAATGGTCGGGACCCCTCTCCACTAGTACAATGAGGCGGCACTCCCGAGTTTTGCTGGTGCAGTAAGATTTATTGATCCAAAATCTTACTTAATAAATCTTAGTGCACCAGCAAGACTCAATAGTGTCGCTCATTGTACTCTGTCCACAGCTTGAAAACCCGAAGGAGGGCACTGGAGCAAATATTCACATTATAACAGGATGAGTGCTGGGTACACAGCTTATATATAATATGTTTTATTCTATAACCAGTGTCACATCCTGCTGTCCTTGTCTCTGTAGTCCGCAGGGACAGGGGGTGTCTGCGCCATGGATTCACATAATATATAACCACTCCACCTAGTGTCACATGGTCACATCCCTTAATGACCTGACCACGCCCACAGCGCGCAGGCACAGTACCACTGAGAAAAAAATTCTGTGTGCACCACTGTAAGAAGTTTCTGTCAGTAAGTAGTGTCTGTGTCATTACATTTTGCATTGTGTCTGTGTCAGTAATGTCAAAGTCGAAAAATATCGTAATACATATGCCTTGTACTAACCCCATGCACATGCCCGCTGCGCGTGCACTCGCTCTGCCGTGCGTGCGCATATTCGCACTTTGCATAACGGAGCTTTCATGGCCATGCGCCTTGGCGCGTGGTATGCGCATTTACGGTAGAGTTTGTGAGCGTGTAGCGTGTTATTAGAACATTACATATTTAACCCATATAGCGTACATTTTAGATATAGTTCCCCTAGACCATGTCAGCGAGTATTTTTAGTTTAAACAGTTCCTGGACAGAGAGATTCGCCTTTGCATGATAGGAAGGGTCAGATAAAGGTTGGAAGGTGATGTCTAGTATCCAGCTGTAGGGTATTTTGAGGGTAACATTCCGGTGTTAGTTAGAGAAAGATCGCTTGTTCCTGCGTATAGTTATGTGCAAAAGTAGATTATGAACATTAACTGTATTTACTGTAAATTACACATGCGGCGGGAATCCAGAGGATACCACCCACTAGAGCAGTTGGGGAAAGACATCGCCCACCCTTTCAAATCCACCTATGACCTTTTCTGTAATGTAAAGACACATTCCTGTGTCCAATGGACAATGAGATTACAGTGACCATTGTATTGTGTATGCATGTTGTGTATAAAAGGACCATTGTTGCCTGGCCAGTCAGAAGACTCTAAACGCTATCTGTATGACCAGCGGAGGACCGAGCTCGGGTTGCGCTTGCGAAACATTCTCACGTACGTACATTCTCTGTAGCCATTATTCTGTTTAGATTTACTTGTTAGCCTGTAGTGTATAAATTGTATTGTTTTAACTTTTGGAATCAATCCACTGTGGCCTTAGAACCCGGTGGTTTCAACTACAAATCGGTGTTGTGTTTTCACTTTCCTGCATGGGCTTTAAAGTAGATTTATCTGTATAAGGTGTATAAGCATTGATAAGGTGTACGCACTGCGGGTACTTTGTATCGCCAGCGCTACTTAAGGTTTAAAGGTATAACATCATTACAGTACTTTACTGTTAAGGGTTTAGAGTGTAAGCATATCATTACATTGTATCATTAACAAGGTTTAAAGGTTATCAATTGTGTGTGCGCTCGCTGTGTGTACTCCGTACACTCAGCGCGGCGTGTGTACGCCAAGTACGTACCACGTGCAGGACTCTGTACGCAAATAGCGTACAAAGTGCGTAGCACGTGCATTTAGTCTAGCGGCCATAGCGGCTCCACGGTAATAGTGTACTTAGAGGTATAGCTTTGCGGTCTAAGATAATATCAGCATTATCAATTGGAGGCTCGTCCGGTTCCTTCTCATACCCGCAGCCTAGCAGAGTTTTCGCAGACTTTATCTATCAGCAAAGGGCGGAGGAGTATCCCCTGTAAACCTTCTCTTGGTCAGGGGATATAATAAGTGCTGATTAGATAAGCGTCTGCCCTGCATGGTTTGATGGGATGCTGGAGGGATCCGTAAGGTAAGAACGCAAAAGCTAGTTTTCTTTGTAAAATCTGTAAATTTCTGTTTTGGCGCCAAATGCGCACGCAACACACGCATACACCTGTATTTTATACTTTGCATATCTGCTCACACCATTGCCATAATCACTGATTACTAGATTTATTTTGATCTGTACTGGAAAATTTGTTGCTATTTAGTTAACATATAGAGTTAATATTTAAGGGAATAAGTGTAAGACGCACACGCAGCCTAGCCTAGTTGTGAAGGTTTATACAGTAGAAACTGTGTGTGTGTTAAGTAAGTGATTATAGTTAAATATCGCTTACATTTATAGAAGTGTGGGATTTGTAGTACTGCGGACGTTCGGCCTTTGTACACGTGTCTCGGACAACGTTCGGGACTGCGTACGCAACGTAAAGGCCTACACACGTGGCATGTTTACGCAACGTGCGTACAGGTACGCCCACTAAATACAAATCACACAATAGCATTGTTTTAGTTTAGGCGATACGGTAGCCACGCGATAATAGCACAAATTTGTTCAGTTTCCAATATTTAGTTTAAAAGAACCTTCTCTTACTGTGTCACCTCTGGGACTAGGCTGTTTTATCTGAATGAAAGTTAATTTTCTGTACAGAAAAACCAAAGTGTATATGAGTGAACGAGCGTGAGTGTGCAAACAATAAAGGTTTTGTGAACCCAGAATTCGGGATCCCGTAGGAGACCACATCAGGTGAGTGGACACTTGGTGGCGTGGGAGTGGCTTTCTCACGTTAACATTGATTAGAGTATAAAGGAGCAATTAGTATAACAGCAGACCAAGAGGTCAGCGAAGTCAGAAATCCGCTGACAAAGTCAAGCGAAGCTCTGAATACCGTGGCCTAAAAGGTCAGCGGTGAGAGCGCAACCCCGGGGGTTAGCGTAGTACCCATATAGGCCTGTTCTGAAAAGCTCCGGCTGAGGTTTCGCAGCCTGAAAAACGATTCCATTGGTCGTACAACGTATAAGTAACAGTTACTTATACGCCGTGCGATTGTACCGCGCGTTAGTTTGTGCAATAGTTAGTTCAACTTGATACCCATTACGCCATTTGCGTAAAATCGCGGGATCATAGACGCTAATTGTAGCACACGCAACGTGATTTGTGTAACAGTTTTTTTATTTTAAGGGAGTTTCGCTGGTCACTCAGGAAATCTCCAACGACCAATATTTACTGGGAAGGGTAAGTCACTCCCACACACTCTCAGTAAATAGAGGTTACATAGGGCCCTAGGTTGGGTACGACCAGTGCTGAGGACAGTGCTCAGGTGTATTGGCCAACGTGGGCGTGAGTGGGTGAGAGCGCTCTGAGAACTTTCACCGTCGCCTTACCACTGAGTATTTTGGTTTTTGTAGGAATTAGCTGAGAAGGCAATACTTGCAAAGAATGGGGGCCAGTTGCTCAAGTAAGGGACGATCAACCAGGGTTCAGGTTGATATTCCGCGGCCCAAAGGGTCGGCGAGGTACATAATGTGTGAGAAATATGGATCACACGCAGAGGTTTTATGCAATGAATGGGAACGTATGACTGCGGAAGATAGGGAACCATTCCCTAAGGTAGGCAGTTTTAGTACTGAGGTGTTGCAAAATTTAAGGAGAAGGATATGTCTAATAAAATCCAGAAAACAAAGGATTAGACATACAGATTGTTTACATTTATGGCAACAGGAGGGTGATATGCAAAGGGGATTAGCTCAAACAGCTGGTTCCAACCCTAGCAGGAAACTGATAGCAACTGCACCACCACCACCGTACATTACAGGAGAGAAAGTGGCTACAGAGAATGGTATACTAATATATGATAAGAGTGAACTTAATAAATGTGTTAATACTAACCCGTGCAAGTTGTATCCCATCTTAAACTTCCCTCAGGACTGCGACCAAGAAGATGAGCCCAGCACGATATCGGCACTCTCTCTAGCAGCCACCATACAAGACACACAAGTGGGCATGGCCCAACCAGTAAGAGCAGTAGCAAAGGCCCCTAGCGGAGGGACAGGTGAGGTCGTGTCCACAGGTAAGTACGGTACAGTACATTATGCAGAGACAATTGCACCTCACATTGTAGAAGCAACTCAGTATGATGTAATTGAACTAAATCCTGTCAGGGTGATCGCAGTCCCCAATGGGAAGACTGACACTCAGGGAATCACTCCCGTCAGGAACATTGTTTTGCATTGCCCCTGGTCCCGGACAGAATTGAGGACAATTATGTCTGAATTTCCCGATCCCAGGAAGGATCTAGCCGCATGTCAGAGTTTTATTAGAGAATTAGGTAACGCCACCGAACCCACAAACAAAGATTGGCGGACAGTGCTACGGGCATGTTTGCCCTCTAATATTGACCCTGTGAAATTCATTGCTGACTGTAAATTAGACGCAGAGGTACCTCTCACTGATGAATACAATCAGGAGAACGTAAAACAGATCAATCTGCAGTTAGGAGTATATTTCCCAACTGTTGTCAAATGGAATAAAATCTTCTCCATTAGACAAAAAGAAGGTGAAACGGCTTCTGAATATTTCCATCGAGCACTGCAGGAAATGGCTAGATACACTGGGGTCGCGGATATTAAGGAAAATGTACATCATAGAGAGGTAGCGGTGTCTGTATTAATGGACGGTTTAAAGGAAACGTTGAGAACAAGGGTACAAACCACTCAACCTAACTGGAGAGGTATCTCGGTGGCTGCATTAAGAGAGTCCGCTATTGAGCATGATCGGAACATCATTAGGCACAGGGAGTCACAGGGGGATAAGCTGATGACAGTAAGTATAAAAGCCCTGACAACGAAGCCACATCAGCCTAAACCCCAGACCCCTGATGGTAAGTCGTATGTAGTGAAATGTTATAAATGTCAGAGGAAAGGACATTACGCACGGAACTGTAATTTTAAAGACACACATAAGGTATATCGACCCCCTAGACCAGAACATGACACACAGTATGACGCACGTAATTGGGATCAGGGATCACATAGGGAAAATTTTGTCCCGCACCCGTAGTCTGCAGCCAGTGAAGTTAATTGCTAGCCTTGGTAATAAACCTGAGGTCACAGTCAGAGCCGGCCCTAACCAATATGATGCCCTAGGCAAGATTTTGGCTGGTGCCCCCTAGCACCACCGCTGGTTCCGCCTCTGACCTTGCACCTCTGTCGCCGCACGATCACCCCTCACCAATAGCAGTCCTTATTTTGGTGTTTGTGACCCCTATATTTTAAATAGGAACAGTTCGCACATTTGGCGCACAGCCCAAAAAGGGGTGTGTTTTTGGTGGCAAGGGGCATGACCACACAAGAGTAACCCCAATTCCAATTACACCACACAGTACTGCAACTTCATTCACATTTGATCATGCGGTAGTGTCCATAATACATATTACATCCCACAGTAGTATCACTTTACCTTATAAACGTTACTCCTCACAGTAGAGCCCCTTATTCACATTACACCACACCCTATTGCTCTTTATTCATATTAGACGACACAGTAGTGCCCTTTCTATATGCAACACCACATAGTAGAACACCTTATACACATAATGCCACACATTAGTAATGCATTTATACACATAATTCCACACAGTAATGCCCCTTACACATTATTAATGTCCTTATAAACATAATGCGCCTTACACATTATGACAACCTTTATTAATGCCCTTTTACACATAATGTCCCTTACACATATGCCGCACATTATTAATGCCCTTATACACATAATGACACACATAGTGCCCCCTACACATTTGCTGCACATTATTAGTGCCCCTATACACATAATGACACATATACAGTAGTACCCTGTTACACATATGCCGCACATTATTAATGCCCTTATACACATAATGACACACATAGTGCCCGCTACACATTTGCTGCACATTATTAGTGCCCCTATACACATAATGACACATATACAGTAGTACCCTGTTACACATATGCCGCACATTATTAATGCCCTTATACACATAATGACACACATAGTGCCCCTTACACATATGTTGCACATTATTTATGCATTTTTGCATGACACACATAATGCTCCTTACACATATTCCGAACATTACTGCACAACCAACCCACTCACATGCACACAGCACTCACACTGCCACTAACACTGTGACCTCTTCCTCTGCTTGGATACAGATGTGTCCTCATAAATCTTGCCTCAATGCTAACGTCGGGCACCTTTTTTTATGAAAATGCATATTTGCATTGCTATGTGGCTAGGATGCACAAGCAGATTCTGCTGATTAAAATTATATGCAGCATGCCTATATATTGTGTGAGACTGTGACTGTATCTGTATAAGAAATGCTACACACAGAATATAGGCATGCTGCATATCATTTTAATCAGCAGAAGCTGCTGATGCCCCTAGGTATACCAAATGCCCTAGGCAATTGCCTTGTTTGCCTATGCCTATGGCCGGCTCTGGTCACAGTTGATGTAACTGGTAAATCATTCCTTGTAGATGCAGGGGTGGCCAGGTAAACTCTGTGATTTATCTTTAAAGTTTCCCCTTTATTTCTGACGTTCACCGACAGATTTACAGCTCAAACGTCACATGTCTACTCGGTCTTTTCAGAGGTCTGCCCAACCCCAGTATATCTTACCAGCATCAGTGTGCCTGGCCAAGCACAGAGGGTGGAGAGTGGAAATACTGGTGAAGGGAGAATGTGCAGAGATACCGATAGACATGATGGTGTGACAGCCTGAAGGTGAACGCAAATCTGACAAATTTTCTTTTATTATTCTCTCTCTCTTTTTTCATTTTCTACGGATGGTTTATTGCACACAACAGTTAAACACATGGTAATGCAAGATTTATGTTCCCTACAGAAAGGTCGCTGACTCGGAGAGAACATCGTATCACTGGAGTGTCTGTTCCAGGAAGGTTGAGAGGCAGCACTGTTGAGACGGCACCTGAGCACGGAGAACACCCAAGGAGAGGCGGTTGTCGTACCAGTTTTTCTTTTTCCTATTTATTATTTTCTCCATTACCCTCCTTTCCTCCCCCTTCCTTGCTCCTTTTTCTCTCCCCTTAGCAAGATGGACTTACCCCAAGAGACTGCATTCCGGGTTTTCATATTGACCCTGTTGTTGACCAGAGCAGTCTGTTTCGGTGAGAGTACCAGAGAGGTCGAGAAAGGATCTGGAATGGGTTCTGATGGCAAAGACGGATTTGTAGAATTCCAAAAGCAACACATTCACCGAGCAAAGGCGAGTATCAGAAAACGATCTGGTAGTCAAGAAACTAGGAGACACTGTGAAGGGTTATTGGTTGAAGAAAATTGTATTTGTAGAAACTGTGAAAACATAGTTGAGGACGGGTGCATCCAGAGATGTCAGTCCAGCCTTAATATCAACATGGACCGTCATCCATTGAGTGACTATCACTCATTAGTGGGTAAGGTTTTAAACCAAATAGAATGCTGGGTGTGCTCACAAGTACCTCAAGGTCAGAGCAAGTCAGGACTAGTACCGTATCCCTTAACAATAGATGAGGTACTTGAATTAAGGGGTGGGAGACCGGTGGACAAGAAATTTAATATTTCTAGGCCCCCTAGTTTGAAGCTCCACCAATATCATGTGGATACTAGGTCCTTAGTATGTTTCAACATTTCCAATCCCCGAAAGCCGGGAAATTGGGAAGTGACATGGAATAACCAAACCATGGCATTTTCACACAGAGCCGATAGGATGCCCGTAGACTCAGAACTTATACGCCAAATAGCCGACGTTGGAATATATTTTCGGTACAGGTATACTCTAGGAAGTAGGACCATGCGGGTTGGAGAAGTATCTCCAGGGTACTGTGCTCATATCATACAGCCTGATACGTGTACTGAACAGATGAGAGAGTTAGGGATAGGATTTTTCACTTGGAAGGTTTGCAATATGGTAATGTCATATTCTGTCCCATATGTTCTCCCCGATGATGCATATTTCATATGCGGGAGGAAGGCGTATAAGTGGCTTGCCCCAAACTCAGAGGGATTGTGTTACATTGGAAGAGTGTTGCCAGAAGTAATGACCATAACCCATAATAAGATGAAAGACATTCACCGCAATGCTCAAGCTCCTTACACTCACACTCATTATGAACACATCGTTAAGAGACACCTTATAGATAGGACAGAGCACGCAGCCTCTGATTTGATCCACGAATCCACCGGGATTCAATTCCTACTCGCGTTAGATATCACCCGTACCGCCAGAGGAGTTATACATTTTAGGTATATTCATGCGCTAGCGAACCTGATAGATAATATCACAGAGATGTATGATGACACCTTCAGGTATACTGGGAGGGAGTTGCAAGCTTACAAAACGGAACTGATCCAGCACAGGATGGTTCTCAATTACATCACAGCGGTGACAGGCAGGTATTGTGTCACCCTAGCAACTCAGTATGGTGTGAAGTGCTGCACGTACATTACAAACAGCACTGATGACCCAACCGAGGTCATAGATCAAAAGATGGACGATATCTTGCAATTGAAATGGGAGTTCCGAAGGAGACACAACCTTACCCTTACTGCCGTGAGTAATGAACTGACCGGCTGGGTCTCATGGTTGAACCCACGCAATTGGTTCTCAGGTTTAGGAGAATGGGCTCAAAATATTATCGTGAATGTAGGAAAGTTTCTCCTTTGTATCCTGGGAGTCGTCGTAATGATTGGTTTGATATTTAGATGTGTTCGATTTTTAATGCGGCGCAAGCGCAGTACCAAAGTGATGAGTTTGAGGAGCAGGGGCATTGTTACAAAAACTGATTTAATTTATGACCCATCAATCGAGACAATGTTGTGATAAGACGTGATTCCACGGTCCGTTTCTTTCACCCGTTTCTCCTTTGTTTTCCCCTCAAGAAAAAATACATCCATTCGGAAGAAGACTTTGATGGACATTCTAAAGACTTTGATGGACATTCTAAAGACTTTTATGGACACTCTAAAGACTTTTAAAGACTTTGATTATCACCCACAGCAAGGATACACCCATCCGGACAAGACTTCAACCAACACCCAAGAACGATTGCACAAATCTTATGTGAATGTATTTGTGATACGTGTCTTATCTTCATCTCTACAACCTTTAGGTAGTATCACACATAGTCGACAGGTGATATCTACATATTAGCATTCACATATGTTCCCCCTCCATGTATCATCAACTAAATGTGCACCCCATTTGTTGGAACAAGAAGCCGAAAAGAGCTCGGTAGTGTTTGTTGGCCCAATTACAGACCCTTAATACGGGATAAGAAGGATTTAATGTATACTTCGCAATACCTCGAAGCTTATCTAGAACATGTACGGCACGATGATACATGCCCCTAAGACATGGATTTCATACATACATGCTTTTACTATCCCACTAGGTCATACATTTCCCGCCTACTCCTCTCCTCCTACCATCCAATTATTTTATAGATATTGTATATTTTTCTGTTTAATGTTTAGATAGTGGCAGTTATTGTTGACTGCCAAAGGGTGGACTGTCAAAGTCGAAAAATATCGTAATACATATGCCTTGTACTAACCCCATGCACATGCCCGCTGCGCATGCACTCGCTCTGCCGTGCGTGCGCATATCCGCACTTTGCGTAACGGAGCTTTCACGGCCATGCGCCTCGGCGCGTGGTATGCGCATTTACGGTAGAGTTTTTGAGCGTGTAGCATGTTATTAGAACATTACATATTTAACCCATATAGCGTACATTTTAGATATAGTTCCCCTAGACCATGTCAGTGAGTATTATTAGTTTAAACAGTTCCTGGACAGAGAGATTCGCCTTTGCATGATAGGAAGGGTCAGATAAAGGTTGGAAGGTGATGTCTAGTATCCAGCTGTAGGGTATTTTGAGGGTAACATTCCGGTGTTAGTTAGAGAAAGATCGCTTGTTCCTGCGTATAGTTATGTGCAAAAGTAGATTATGAACATTACTGTAAATTACACATGCGGCGGGAATCCAGAGGATACCACCCACTAGAGCAGTTGGGGAAAGACATCGCCCACCCTTTCAAATCCACCTATGACCTTTTCTGTAATGTAAAGACACATTCCTGTGTCCAATGGACAATGAGATTACAGTGACCATTGTATTGTGAATGCATGTTGTGTATAAAAGGACCATTGTTGCCTGGCCGGTCAGAAGACTCTAAACGCTATCTGTATGACCAGCGGAGGACCGAGCTCGGGTTGCGCTTGCGAAACATTCTCACGTACATACATTCTCTGTAGCCATTATTCTGTTTAGATTTACTTGTTAGCCTGTAGTGTATAAATTGTATTGTTTTATCTTTTGGAATCAATCCACTGTGGCCTTAGAACCCGGTGGTTTCAACTACAAATCGGTGTTGTGTTTTCACTTTCCTGCATGGGCTTTAAAGTAGATTTATCTGTATAAGGTGTATAAGCATTGATAAGGTGTACGCACTGCGGGTACTTTGTATCGCCAGCGCTACTTAAGGTTTAAAGGTATAACATCATTACAGTACTTTACTGTTAAGGGTTTAGAGTGTAAGCATATCATTACATTGTATCATTAACAAGGTTTAAAGGTTATCAATTGTGTGTGCGCTCGCTGTGTGTACTCCGTACACTCAGCGCGGCGTGTGTACGCCAAGTACGTACCACGTGCAGGACTCTGTACGCAAATAGCGTACAAAGTGCGTAGCACGTGCATTTAGTCTAGCGGCCATAGAGGCTCCACGGTAATAGTGTAATTAGAGGTATAGCTTTGCGGTCTAAGATAATATCAGCATTATCAGTAAGTTTTGTGTTGTGTTTGTGTGTCAGTAAGTAGAGTCTGTCAGTAAGTGGTGTCTGTGTCAGTAAGTTTTGTGTTGTGTGTGTGTGTGTGTCAGCAAGTAGTATTTTTGTCAGTATATTTTGCAGTGTGTGTGTGTGTGTGTGTGTGTGTGTGTGTGTGTGTGTGTCTGTCAGGAAATGGTGTCTGTGCCAGTAAGTTTTGTGTTGTGCCATTTGTGTGTCAGTATGTAGTGTCTGTCAGTAAGTCTTGTCTATCTCAGTTAGTTTTGTGTCGTGTGTGTGTCAGTAAGTAGTGCCTGTCAGTAAGTGGTGTCTGTCAGTAGGTTTGTACTGTGTGTGTCAGTAAGTAGTGTCTGTCAGTAAGTGGTGTCTGTCAGTAGGTTTGTACTGTGTGTGTCAGTAAGTAGTGTCTGTCAGTAAGTGGTGTCTGTCAGTAGGTTTGTACTGTGTGTGTGTCAGTAAGTAGTATCTGTCAGTAAGTGGCGTCTGTGTCAGTAACACCCCTTTCACACCGCAAAAATAACCTGGTATAGACCGAGTATATTGCCGGGTCGTCACGTTTCGATGTGCATTGTGAAAGGGGTCATGGGCAAATTCTGGGTCGCCTGACACAGTAATTCAACCCGAAAATAAAGAAGTGTTATTCCCGGGTTAGATACCGGGTCAGGTGCAGTGTGAACGGGTTACCCAAGTCGATGCAACCCGGGACCCGTTCACTGGATAAGGAGTGGTGTCGTGGAGATGATCTCATCTCCCAGCGCCACCTCCGCACCCGACCCTGATGCCGACTCCGTCTCCGCCCATGGATGGCAACCTGACCCGGCAAATTGCCGGGTCGGGTTGGCGGTGTGTAGGGTCCAATGCCACGTCCCACCCAGGAATAGACCCATTTCCAATTCCCAGGTGGGACCCGGCGTTGTGATGTGAGAGCGGTATAAGTATTGTGTTGTGTGTGTGTTAGTAAGTAATGTCTGTGTCAGTAAGTTTATCTGTGTTGTGCGTGTGTGTCAGTCAGTAATATCTATCAGTAAGTGGTGTCTGTGTCGGTAAGTTTGTGTTGTGCGTGTGTGTGTTAGTAAGTAGTGTCTGCCAGTAAGTGGTGATTGTGTCAGTAAGCTTTGTGTTGTGTGTGTGTCAGTAAGTAGTGTCTGTCAGTAAGTGGTGATTGTGTCAGTAAGCTTTGTGTTGTGTGTGTGTGTGTGTGTGTGTTAGCAAGTAGTGTCTGTCAGTAAATGGTGACTGTGTCACTCACATGGCATAGGCCACACCCCCTATTTAGACCACACCCACACCACACTGATCACACCCCCACATCACTAGTCACACCACCGCAGCGCTTGTCACACCTCCTGCCGAGGCACACGATAGGCCCTTCCTAAATTTCAGCTCCAGGCCCACGTGGACCTTAATCTGGCACTGCGTGCGATATATCGTATGCGATCCCAGCCATGCCTGCGGGAACCAACATATCCCGAGTGCAGCACTAACGATCTAGGGGAGCGGGAATGCGCATCAGATTGGAAACACATCCAAAATGCCCGATTTCACACGATATATCGGCCCAAATGCCTGAAATTGGATGAAATCGGGCATTATCGTTCTAGTGTAAGGGGCCCTTTAGTGCTGCACTCGTGATATGTCGGTTCCCGTAGGCATGACTGGGATCGCATACGATATATCGCATGCAAAATTTACCAAATCGTATGGAACCAGTCCCAGGAAGCTCCCGGGAGAGTTCAAGGGAAATCGCCTCCGACTTCAGCCTCAGACATATCGTTGTAATGTATGGGGCCCTTTTCTCTAATGGGCAAAACCATGTTGCACTGCAGGTGGGGCACATGTAGCATGTGCAGAGAGTTAGATTTGGGTGGGGTGTGAAACTGGCACTGGGGGGGTATATTTGGCAGTGGGGGTATATGTGTACCTGGCACTGGGAGGGCATATTTGGCACTGGGGGTATATAAATAACTGGCACGGGGGGGGGGGGGCATATTTGGCACTGGGGGTATATGTGTACCTGGCACTGGGGGTATATGTGTAACTGGCACTGGGGGGGGGGCATATTTGGCACTGGGGGTATATTTGTACCTGGCACTGGGAGGGCATATTTGGCACTGGGGGTATATAAATAACTGGCACTGGGGGGGGGGCATATTTGGCACTGGGGGTATATGTGTACCTGGCACTGGGGGGCATATTTGGCACTGGGGGTATATGTGTACCTGGCACTGGGGGTGCATATTTGGCACTGGGGGTATATGTGTAACTAGCACTGGGGTGGGGGCATATTTGGCACTGGGGGTATATGTGTACCTGGCACTGTGGGGGCATATTTGGCACTGGGGGTATATGTGTACCTGGCACTGGGGGGGCATATTTGGCACTGGGGGTACATGTGTAACTAGCACTGGGGTGGGGGCATATTTGGCACTGGGGGTATATGTGTACCTGGCACGGGGGGGGGCATATTTGGCACTGGGGGTATATGTGTATCTGGCACTGGGGGGGCATATTTGTTTCTAACACTATGGGGGCATATTTGTATCTGGCACTGTGGGAGAATGTCTGGCACTGGGGGCATATGTGGCACTGGGAGCACAGCCCTAGCAACAAGCATTACCCCCTGGTAACAAGCACAACACCCAGCTCATGACATCCTGGCAACAAGCATTACCCCCTAGCAACGAGCATGACACCCAGTGCATGAAACCCCTGGCAATGAATATTACCCCCTGGCAACAAGCTTGAAACCCAGCACATGATACCTCCGGCAACAAGCATAACACCTAGCGCATGAAACCCCTGGCAATGAGCATGACACCCTGAGCATGAAAACCCCTGGCAACGAGCATGACACCCTGAGCATGAAACACCTGGCAACGAGCATGACACCCTGAGCATGAAAACCCCTGGCACCGTGCATGGAACCAAGAGCATGAAACCCCTGGCAACGATCAGGTAATTTAAAAGTAATTAGAAGCCTTAGGGCTTAATGTGTAATGGGCATTGCGGTGTGTGGTATAATGTATCATGGACATTGCGGTGTGTGTCATAATGTGTCACAGGCATTGCGGTGTGTGTCATGTGTCACAGGCATTACGGTGTGTGGTATACTATATCACGGGCATTGTGGTATGTGGTATAATGTCTCAGGGGCATTGCAGTGTGTGACATAATGTATCACGGACATTGCGGTGTGTGACAATGTATAACGGGCATTGCAGTGTCACGATCCGGGTATCTGGACGCCATTACTTACCCTTCAGATGCCTCCTAAGGCTGGCTCAGCGTTCCAGGACCGGATTCCGCTGTTCCTGAGTTTCCACATGCAGAATGTCAGAGTGGTGATTTCATCAGCCGCGGCCTCCGCTGTGCCCGCGTGGTTAAATGTGCGCTTGTCAGTCTGGCGTCTCCTGTCTCCTGTGGCCGGCGTCGCCATTACTGTTTCAATTCTCACATGGATTACAAACCAAACTTCCCTCCAAGTGTCTGCATGGGCGCAGCCATCTTGGATTTTGTCATCTGATTATTTCCACCAATCTGCTGTCTGTATTGTTGATTTGCATAATTGCCTAGCCAACCCCTTCCTTGCTGCAGGTATAAGTATGCTGTGCCTGAGCAAGGAAGGCGTCAGTGCTTTGGTTGTCTAACCTAGTTCCAGTTTGTCTCTCTCCTGTGGTTGTCTTCCAGGTTCCAGCTCCTGTCTCCAGACTTCTGCTATAGAGACCCGCACCAGCATTCCATCTGCGGTGTAGCCTGACTCTCCGATCCATTCTGGACTCACCTGTTTCCAGCTACAACAATCACCTGCTTCCAGCCCAGCTTCCAGCAGTGTACAGCTTCTCTTAAAGGGCCGGTGTCCTTTCTGCAGTTTACCACTCTCCACCGGTATTATTATTTCACCGCTCTCAAACAATCACCTGCTTCCAGCCCAGCTTCCAGCAGTGTATAGCTTCTCTTAAAGGGCCGGTGTCCTTTTCTGCAGTTTACCACTCTCCACCGGTATTATTATTTCACCGCTCTCAAACTCCAAACTTCATTATTATTTCATCGCTCTCAAGTTCGTTTATTATTTAACTGGTTCCAGCCAGTATCCACTCCGTACCAACAACAGTCTGGTTCCAGCCAGTATCCACAGCAGCCGTTTTACCTTCAGCAGCCCAGCCTTCCCTGGAACATCAGCTGGTACGATCCTGGGTTCTCTCCATTGCTACAGTCAGGCCTGGTAAGGACTTTCCAACTAGAAGATTATAGAACTGTCTCACACTACCAGTGCCTGTGGCCCTTGCCACCCTGTAGTACCCAGGAATTGTATTTATCCTCTGTTGACTTTTATGTTTCCTTTACTGCTGCTGTGTTACGGAGTTTGTCATAATAAACATCATTGATTTTTATCCTGGTTGTCGTGGTCACGCCTTCGGGCAGTTATTCTACATGTTACTTACATGTCTAGGGGTCTGATACAACCTCCCAGGTTCCGTTACATCTCAGCCCCTACAACTGAGGCTGCCTCCTGTCAGCTCAGGCCCTCAGTTGTGACATGCAGTATGTGGCATAATGTATCACAGGCATTGCGATGCGTGGCATAATGTGTCACAGGCATTATGGTGTGTGGCATAATGTGTCACAGGCATTACGGTGTGTGTCATATTGTGTCAAGGGCATTATTGTGTGTGGCATAATGTCTAAGGGCCATTGCAGTATGTGGCATAATGTATACTGGGCATTACTATAAGGAGGAAAAATGACAAATAATGTAAGGGGCATGAATCAGGATTATTTTTTTTCCTGTGGTGGCCAACGTCTGGGCGTGCAGGTTGCAAAACTGGGGTATAAGGTAGTCTTTTCCTGCAATGCCACGCCCCTTTATGCAAAGCCACGCCCATTTTAGCAAGACCACGTCCCCTTTTTTGCGATGCGCGCAGATTCATCCCTTTGCTAGTGGCACTAATTGCCACTAGAATTATGGGGGGGGGGGGGGCAGAGAATGTTTTGGCTTGGGGGAGAAAAAGTTCTAGTTGCGCCACTGCCCTCGGATATCCTGAGAAACTGCATCCGAGGAGGCAGCCAATGGCTTCAGCACACCTCACGTATGACACGCCCCAG
Source organism: Pseudophryne corroboree (assembly GCF_028390025.1). Taxonomy (NCBI): domain Eukaryota; kingdom Metazoa; phylum Chordata; class Amphibia; order Anura; family Myobatrachidae; genus Pseudophryne; species Pseudophryne corroboree. The sequence continues at coordinate 452,974,623 of NC_086452.1, read as the reverse complement.
TACTGTGAAATGCTCCCCCACCATGTCCCAAAACGGCTGCAAACTGTCACTCACCCGACGTCTGCAGCCGCATAGCGTCCGACGATGCAGGACCAGATCGGCAAGCATAACGAATCTCCTTTCCCGTGTCTGTGGCCCTTTAAGACAAACTTGCCAGTTGATATCCATCGCTTACCTTCTATCAACTTGCCCACAGACTGGGATGAGTCTGGTCAGGTGTGAAGCTCTAGCATTAGTGTGTCCCATCTGCCCCGTATACACTAATGTGGAGATTGACAAAAAAAAGTTTTGAAACCTCCGCCCCCTGCTGTTATATAGCAGGTTTACACCTATCGGTCAGTGCTAGGTGATTGCCAGTGATACTTTGTGTTTGAGCTGCACACAATGGTCCTGATTACCGTTTCTGTGTTCCCAACTGTGGCTTTGATTTTTTGGGGGGTCATGTTCACTTCTAAGCGAGATGTTGCCGGTAGCTTGTGCTTTGCGCAAATTGGCCTGTTATGGAAGCTGGTTTCTGTTCACATCTCCACAGGCTGCGAGAAGTAAATCAGCTGAAGACATATCCTGCTTGTAGCTAACTGAATTTAGGGCCCTGACTACACTCTATACTTTCCCCCTTGGCTGCATATTACATTGTAACGAATATGCTTCCCTTTTCTGACTTGTCTTTGACTGTTCCTTGATAATTGTTAAACACTGCACCAGACCTTTATGTACATTCACCCCAAACTTGCCTAATCCTATGTGACATAATCGTGCCCACACATGTTGACCTTTAAATCGAGCCTTGATCACATGATTGCCTAACCCATGTCTGGTAGTTTGCCCACATATGTATCTAACCACAAACTGTCTGATCACAAGCAATCATCTTCTGCTTTCATCCTCTTTATAGGCGGTTTATACTAGTGCTACAAATATCTAAATACATTTACATTTCAAGTTACTCCGTTCCCATTGCCATATATTTCATTTATTTATTTATTCATTCTTGCCAGCTACCATATTTCTTACAGTCTCCGCTATCGTAGTCCTTCCTGAACTCATTGTGTAGCTGATCTACCTGTATATATTGTGACAGATGCAAAGTGCAACATGAAGGCGCAACGTGAGTTCCGTTAACAGCAGACACCACCTGCAGCTACTTCTGAGCTGCGGCAACCCAGGGTTGTCTTAACAGCATTGTAGGCCCTCCACATGCTTCCATACAATGAATTGCTGTCAGCACTCTGACTGGTGAATAGCTCCAGCCATCCACCAATCAGCATGCGGACAGACATTCACTGTCTGGCTGCAGGCTGGGAGGCAGTTAGAGAATTCTGCCTGGCTGCTCTGATTGTATGACCACCAACTGCCCGTGCTCGAAGGCCCCAAACATTGTGGGGCCCTGGGCAGTTGCCCAGTGTGCCCACAGTCATTTTGCCTTTCCTACATGACCTCAATTGTATGCAATATAAAGACAGGTTCTATTAGCAATGAGCATTAAGCTGACGGCTTTCCACCTTCTACTTACACATGTGCTCGGTGAGAGCCTCCTGAATTTACCGCAGCGGCCATATAACACTTTCTTGGAGAGGCCACAGTTAATGCCTCCTGGGCACATGAGCCTTTGTGAGCAATCTGGAGTGTTAAGGGATTTTCTGGTGAATATATTCTGATAAAGTGCATATTTTACTTTTGGCTCCATTGAAAATGGTAACTGCATCCATATATCTTCTTCAAAGGCTGAGCATGAATTTCAAATGGGTTTTATCCCACGGTGACTTGAGGCAATGTAGCAATCCATTACATCCTGTCATCCCATCTTCATGTGGACTAACAGGGACTCCCTTGAATAAAATGTATTTGCAACGGAACAAGTGGTATTTCCACATTGGAGACAGTTTCTCAATCATGTCCGTGTGCTCTGCGCCTCTTTTATGTTAAATTATGCAGACTTGATTGAAATCTGCCACTCGTGGGCCGTAGGTCCCACCAGACGGTGGTTCAACCAATAGGAGTCAAGCAGAGACGACATCCATCTTACAAAGGCGGGAAAAAAACAAAGAAAGTAACAGTTTCCTGATTTCCTGTGGGAGATAAATATTTCATAAAGTTGTTTCTAACCTATCTACTTGTGCGTTGGACATTTCACATGACATGTCAATTCAGTTTTCATGCAGTGGAACTGGTTCGGTTGGTAGGATTACCATACCTCCCAAATGTCACGATATTGGTGGCGCAGTCCCAAGTTGCAGAACTAGAAAGGGGCGGAGTTTCATCCGAAAAGTAGGCAGATTGGGGAGGTGTTTGGGCGGATTGGGGGTGGGACTTATTTTGTCTCAATTTAACATGTGTAAATGGGATTCTAGGTTTTGATTTTTCTTTGTAAATGTAGTGTTGCTGTTTTGTGCACAACAGTTAACGCTTAGCGTTCCAGAGAATATAGGTGGTCATTCCGAGTTGATCGCTACCTGCATTCGTTCGCTGTGCAGCGATGAGGCAAAAAACGGCACTTCTGCGCATCGGTATGCGGCGCAATGCGCACACGCGACATATTATTGCAATGAACGATGGTCTAGGGAAGCATTTTAGTCGCACTGCTGGCTGCAGAGTGATTGACATGAAGTGGGCGTTTCTGGGTGTCAACTGACCGTTTTCAGGGAGTGTTCGAAAAAACGCAGGCGTGCCAGGAAAAATGCAGGTGTGGCTGGGAGAACGCAGGGCGTGTTCGTGACATCAAAACAGGAACTGAACAGTCTGAAGTGATCGCAAGGGCTGAGTAGGTATTGAGCTACTCTGAAACTGCACAAAAAACTTTGTAGCCGCTCTGCGATCCTTTCGTTCGCACTTCTGCTAAGATAAAATACACTCCCAGTGGGCGGCGGCATAGCGTTTGTACGGCTGCTAAAAACTGCTAGCGAGCGAACAACTCGGAATGAGGGCCATAGTACACACAGCAGCGTTATTTTAATTCTGCACAAGTACAGGAGTATGCAAATTAGCAATTAGCAGTGCACCCTCAGGAAATAATGCTAGTTTAGTTTTGCAGAGAAGACCTTTGTTTTCTTATTTGCTCTGATCAACATTATTTAGCTTATAAAAGTGTCATTTCACTGAAGGGTTTTGTAAAATAAATGTTTGAAGCTAAAAAATAAAAACAAAAACATAAATGCAAGTTGCTCCATTTAATGTGTTAGTAAAAACAGGTGCGTGATTTAATGCAAGGGGTTATCTAGGGAGGAAGCACAAAATCCCCCGGCGTCGTCCTCTAGGAGTTGATACATTTGCAATACCTTCCAAAAAATAGTTTGGTACAAGGACTGTGGCAGTGATACTGTGGCTATTGTACCAGCCTCCAGCGCACTGACTGCTGGAGGCTGGTACACAGGGGCTGATTCACATTGCCTCCTGCCTGTAAATAAAACAGTTTTAGTTGCACAAGTTTGCAAATATATGATAAGCCATACGCAGGGCAGAAGAGAGCTTGGACGGGCTCGGGTACTTTTCAGGGGGTGTGGCCTAATCACAGGAGGCGTGGCCATGCAGCCTTAAAATACAGAACAAATGGTACCTCCCTGGGCACACTGCAGCCCAGCACAGTGCACTATGGGGGTCATTCCGAGTTGTTCGCTCGCTAGCTGCTTTTAGCAGCTTTGCACACGCTAAGCCACCACCTACTGGGAGTGAATCTTAGCTTATCAAAATTGCGAACGAAAGATTATCAGAATTGCGAATAGACACTTCTTAGCAGTTTCTGAGTAGCTCCAGACTTACTCGGTATCTGCGATCAGTTCAGTGCTTGTCGTTCCTGGTTTGACGTCACAAACACTCCCAGCGTTCGCCCAGTCACTCCCCCGTTTCTTCAGACACTCCCGCGTTTTTCCCAGAAACGCCAGCGTTTTTTCGCACACACCCATAAAACGGCCAGTTTCCGCCCAGAAACACCCACTTCCTGTCAATCACATTACGATCACCAGAACGAAGAAAAAACCTTGTAATGCCGTGAGTAAAATACCTAACTGCATAGCAAATTTACTTGGCGCAGTCGCACTGCGGACATTGCGCATGCGCATTAGCGACCAATCGCTCCATTGTGTGAAAAAAATAACGAGCGAACAACTCGGAATGACCCCCAATGTACTGGGCTGAGGAGAAAAGCTGCAGCTGCTGCTGCCAGGAACAAAAGGGGTGGGATCTGGGCACCCACTGGGCACCTCCATCAGACCAGGGCCTGGGTAATTAGTACCTCCCCCCATCTCGTTGCCACTGGCCAAAAGCAACAGCACGCTGCCTCTGGTCCTAAACTCTAAACAATAGAAAAACGCAGCTGCACATGTAACTATCGCCATCTCCGCATCAGGCTGATATTCTATATTGCATTAACAAGACAACTGTGTATCGGATACTATATAAGAACATCTAATGGAACATGACGCCCCTGCTTGATTTATGGTCCTCCAGTTATTATTTCAACATGTAAGTTAAGAGACATCTCTAAATGTGATACTAATACATTCACTTTTTCAATCTTGAATCAAGTGTAAAGTGTAAGCATGTTTGTAAGGATAAAGGTGCAACGCTGCTTACAGGTCCCTACCCAGCTCCCCAACGGAACAGCCCTAAATTGTATTTACTATAATAAACTTTATTCTGAAGGTTGGACTGGCCTGTAGACATTTCTGAGGTCAGGTAGGACATATCCCATGGACGGCTTGCTGAGCAGAAGGTAGCCAGCATCAGGCCCTAGCACCATGGACAAAACCTTTGTCTTGCTAAGTGCTTGTCTTGGTGCCAGCGACTATTCCTTTCTAGGCATAGTAATTACTAGCAGAGCCCATTTACCTCTTCCTCCGTCTTTTCTTACCCAGTTTGACTGCAGCTTGATGCATCTTTAGACGCTATGTTCTACGTACTTGGAACCCAGGAGAGCGGGTGGCACTGGCAACAGAAGAGTTCCGAGTACAGATACGAGGAGCTGCGGCAGAACTGGGATACGCAGCTACGCCTAACAAAATCCTTTGTCCTTCCCAGTGGTCGATTAACACCTGCAAGGCTAAGGTTCTTGTGCCCACGGCAGCCGCGTTTGAGTGGGCGAATTAGGTCTGTCCAGACTCCGATGCCCCCCGGTCTTAATTGGTGACAAGGCGTTAACCGAGAAAAAGGAGAACAAGGGGAAAACTAACTAAGACTGACACGGCGAAAACAGAGAAGATACAAAAAATAACAAAGTAGTTTATGTGCAGCGCGGCCGCCTGGAACAACAGCAAATCAAGTAATGCAGCCTAACTGCCAAATACGAACCCGTCGTAATAAGGCGAGGACAGCAATGCGGAAACCTCCTCAAAGATGACACAACCAAAAATAGATAAAGACAATACGGCTTCAGCCATGAAGTGCGGCAGAGCCGCTACTCACGACACCACGAAAGGTGTGCACAGGAAACGACCGGAACCCAGAGGCTTCAGATACCCCACCACTTTACTGGAATGCAACTCGGAGGCCAGCAGGAAACGATCCCTCAGACAGGACTCAGGAAACTGGACACAGGACATTGGAGTACACAAGCTGGACGCAGGAACACACCAGAGGCAGGAAGACAGGCTCCACAGGAAGCTATCACCGGCGAGGCTGCAACATGCTGGCTCCCATCAAAAAGCCCTGCTGGCAAATCACAGGAGAGCCAGCAAGACCAGCCCCCCAGACCCTAATTGCCCAGCTGTAAAAGGGCGCTCCGAGCGCGGCGTCCCGGCTGCTTAGCCGGGACTGAAGCGCAGGGCGGCCGCCTGGCGTCTCCGGTCGCTAGGCAACCGGCCAGAGACGGACTCCCAGCAGTGGAAGTGACGCGCCGGCCCCATTGCCCAGCAACGTCTGGGAGCCGGCACGACCCACTAACATCACCACCGTTAACAGACGCAACCATCGAATGCATCATCCAGACTTGCGCCAGCTCTGTGTTAGGTGCAGATGTACGGATTCCGATGTTTGCGATTGTGCATCTGAAACCGCAACCCCTTTTGCAACATTCCCACAACACCTCCATCTCCATGGGTCTAAATATCCACGGACCCGGAACACCCATTACATTTGCTATACACTTCCATATGCATCTCTCAATTGATCTCACAACTCTGTACGTTCCCCCCTCCTCCCCCCCCCCTCCCCACGTTGACGCATGCCTTGGATTTTGAGAAATTACCGTTTTTACGTGATGTTACCATGTGGGGTCTATTTACTAAGCCTTGAATGGAGATAAAGTGGAGAGCGATAAAGTACAAGCCAATCAGCCCCTAACTGCCATGTGTCCTATAATAGATCAGGACAGAACCATTGCGTGATGTCACAACGCAGAGGAAATACGTCTTTGGCGCTTTAAAGTGCCGAGTCTTGTAGATGTGAATGATAATGAATTAAGGGGTCTACTTAGACTTGGATGGAGATAAAGGGGACGGTGATAAAGTACCAGCCAATCAGCTCCTAACTGTCATTTTTCAAACACAGCCTGTAACATGGCAGTTGGAAGCTGATTGGCTAGTCATTTATCTCTTTCTCTACTTTATCTCCATCCAATGCTTGGTAAATAGACCCCAAAATAGACTATTATGCCAGTGTCGCTCTCCAGAACGCGCGATGCGGTACATTCCTGCGCAGGCGAGCAGCGCTATAGATGCAGAGAGTTGGCAGGATAATACGTGTTGTGGAACGATCAGCAGGTACATCTCTGATAACGCTGCAAATCATTTAATTGAGTCTATCACTGCATTGAATACCAGGCAGCATCTAAAATTGCACGTTCTTCCCACTTTATCAAAGGGATAGGTGGTAATTTCCTCGTTGAATTGTGGCTCATTAAGAGCTGCCTGTTGTGTTCAAGTTAAATTAGAATGTTTCCATTACAGAAAAGTCTTTCCCTAAACTCTCAGAGATTTAAATGTGTCGATGACGGCACGTCGGATCGCTGGATGAGGAATGAATCTTGTTTTAAAAGCTGACATTTCTTATCTTACACTTTATCAATCATGCGGCCACTATCTCCTGATTTGTCAGAATCGGTTTCAGCAGAAGTGGAAAACCCAATTATTTGTTGTATTACTGCATTAATATAGAATACGATCCAGATTGTTGGGGCCTGCAGCTGCTGGCTCTGTGACTGGTTAGGGGGAAATGACACATTTAAAGAGAAATGCACCCACAATGCACTGAGGGGCCGGGGTCCTTTCCAGAGGCCGCTGCCTGTTCCTTTATCCTGTATTTCTATCACCACATTAGTATAACAGACCCTGGTCTCCCTCAGTCTACGTCCCACCCCCTGCTCTGGCCAGCTCCACTCCCTCTCTGCTGTTCCAGGCCCCCAACTTGCCCCATAGCGGTTCAATTACCCCCCCCCCACACACACACACACACACACCCCATTCCTGCTTTGTCCTGGCCCTATGCCATCCCTGTTGGGTTTGCCTCCATCTTCCCCACTCTTATACTTACCTAATGGCTGAGACTCCACCTAAGGCCTGTACCGTCTCCCTTACAGCGGGAGCTGTTGGGGCGTGCGGCAAAGCTACCATTGTGTGTACATTGGGGAGACGCAGGCCTTCTACGATTATTATATAGATTATTATTATTATGAGGATGCATTGTGGCCAAATAAATAACTAGGCATTTCTATAATGGGTGCAGTGTGTGCGTTGCACACAGGTCCCTAGGTCCAGGGGGGCCCCACACCGTACACACTGCACCGATATAGTATACTTACCCCCCCCCCCCCGGAGTCCCGTGCAATGCAGGCACAAATCACTTGGAAAATGGCCACCATGGCCATTTCCGAGTGATTTACGCATGCGCACAGTAGATGTCCCCGGGAACAAGGTGCGGGCGTCATTTTCCCAGAGATTTGGGCATTCGCCGTAGAGAAGTCGCTGGAACCATAGCGCGGGTGCCATGATCCCAGAGACTTGCATATAGGCAGTAGAAATACCCTCTGGTACTGGACATCAGCTCTCTCTTACTATACAGTATGTGACAGTATGTGACTGTATGTGCCTGTATCTGACTCTGTGACTGTATGTGACAGTATGTGCCTGTATGTGACTGTATGTGACTGTATGTGACTCTGTGACTGTATGTGACAGTATGTGCCTGTATGTGACAGTATGTGACAATATGGGACAGTATGTGACTGTATGTGCCTGTATCTGACTGTATGTGACTCTGTGACTGTATGTGACTGTATGTGACAGTATGTCCCTGTAAGTGACTGTATGCGACTCTATGTGACTGTATGTGACAATATGTGCCTGTATGTGACTGTATGTGACTGTATGTGCCTGTATGTGACAGTATGTGACTGTATGTGACAGTATGTGACTGTATGTGCCGTTCAGCTTCATTCACATAATGGACATTTTTGGGCCCACATAGTGGAGGACTGAATTTGCAATATGAAAGGGTATGGGTCGTTGGGTCGACCCAACTTAGGTTGACAGTCATTAGGTCGACCACTGAAGGTCGACATGGGCATTAGGTCGACATGCACTAGGTCGACATGGGAATTAGGTCGACGTGCACTAGATCGACAGGTGAAAAGGTCGACATGAGTTTTTGGACTGTTTTTGGTGTCATTTTCTTCGTAAAGTGATGGGGAACCCCAATTGGTGCACCGTGTCCCCTTGCATGGCTCGCTTCGCTGGCCTCACCCCGCTACCGCTGCGTGGATCATCAAGTATGGAAAAATCCCCCAAAATTTGTGTTTTTTTTAAAAAAAAACCTCATGTCGACCTTTTGTCCTGTCAACCTAAGCTGTGTCGACCTAACGACCGTATCCCATATGAAATGTGCCTTGGACTTTTAAAAACCATATTATGTTCTACGCTCCAAAAATGCATCTGGCCTGTATCTCGCTGATTCCCTTCTTGCGGCCTCATGAGGTGCGAGCAGAAATCCGCTACCCTAAGTGTATAATTAGTCGTACACATGCATCCATTATGGAGAGATCAGAAGTGGTGCAACTCTTATTTACATCCATCGTACAGATTGAGGGGGCTGTTCATGCATGAGAGAAGACCCCTAAATGTGTTGCAGACAGCGGTGGCGATGACTGGTGCCCGCTATCTCTGGGGCTCTTCTGCAATAGTAGTAGGACTGCAAGAGAAAGTGTTGCTATAGTATTTCAGAGACCAGCGACAGATGATCCTGACAGCAGACAGCCGGAGAAATAACAAGAGTACAGGTAATGCTGCTCAGACGAGGCCACACAAGCCCTGTAGACATTTGGAGATGAGTTTTATCTGCTGTTTCCTGACAATAAGCACCGGTCAGCAATTCCAGCTTACTGCATTTCCAATAAATACTGCCAGTTGGGACTGGAAACAATATACTGTGTGTGGTTATTAGAGGATCAGGGTGAGTAGGGGATTGAACAGATGTTTTTGGAAGCTGGTGTGTGCAGTAAAAAAATGAGGCCAAGTCCGACTTCCCCTCTGCTGTAGGGCAATTACCTCGTCAGCTCGCTCCACCAAAGGGTTAAATCGCCGCTGTCTTGTCAGTAATGTACAGTAGTTGGGATCCAGGCGTCGCACACGTCTCACATGGCCGGTGACCGGACTGTTCTCTAATACAGTGTGTGTTTGCCGAGGTGGATTGGGATGGAAAACCAGCATGGGAAATTTATGGAAGCAGCCCTAATGGGGGTGCAGTCTGATGAGGGGGTGGGGTCTGTTGAGGGGGCGGGATTCCTCCTCATAGGGCCTGATTGTGCACAATTGCGGTCTTCCTTACATCTTATGCTGCAGTTGTGTCTGAGACCAGGGGCGGATTGGGAACTAAAAGCTGCCCTGTAAAATTTTGTAGAAGTGGCCCGACATGGGTAGCACAAGAGGTATAACATACTGTGTAGCCATGGCAGGATCACTGGATGGCAGAGTTGCTGTACTGCAGAGATGGAATCACAGAATGAATGGGGAACAATGCAGTGTACTGAGTGTGGCGGGCTGCCTGTCACGTGGGGGGTGAGGTCACACAACACACAAAACAGGTCCCACAGACACGGTCAGCCTAGCAGAAACCTTCCTGGTGAGCCAAATGGCCAATCCACCCCTATGTGTTTGGGTTAGAGTTACCATTGGGGTTACTATTAGGGTAACCATTAGGGTTACAGTTACCATTAGGGACAGACTCAGCAAAAAAATATCCCTGTACAGTATGTCAACATTTTCACAATGTTGACATAACATCAGTGTTTAAATGCTGAATGTCGCCATGTTACAATATCGACATTCTTGTGTCAGCATATGTACAGAACACCTTTTATTGTATGGTCTAAGTGACCACCTGCACCTGCTCTTTCCTTAATAGCGCACCTCAAACACCGTCACTTACATCTGTTGCCCCCTCAGTGCGTCGTATGCGTCACTTGCAGCGCTCCCTTCACTGACACCTGCATAGTGTGGCTGTATCCCCGCTCCGTGTGTTAGCAGTCTGCCTGGTGGATGAATTGAGGGTTATATTTATATAAGTGCAATTTTTCTATATCGGGAATAGTAAATGCACAAATTCGTCCAAGGACACGCTGTGAGATAAACAGCGAGATGGCAACAGAAAAGAAAGTAAATGGCGCCGAGCTGTTGGTCTAGATTAACTACAAAGTCACTGCCACAAACACAACCACCTGAGGACAGCTATTGGAACGCAGAGACGGGCGCAGGAACATGGGCACAGATGGTGGCAATAGGGATAAAGCACAAGAAAAAATAAGGGCGGCAGGGCGCACTATTCGCAGACCATCGTACCAGGGTCGGACTAGCCCACAGGGGTGTAAGATTTGGGCGTGTTATTTTGTTTCTGTGCAGGGTAAATACTGGCTGCTTTATTTTTACACTGCAATTTAGATTTCAGTTTGACTTTGAACACACCCCACCCAAATCTTACTCTCTCTGCACATGTTACATCTGCCCACCTGCAGTGCACATGGCTTTGCCCATTAGAGAACAAATTTGCTACTGCAGTCAGGTCTAAATTAGGCCCTAAATTTCTACAAAACCTACTTTTGTAGAAATGAAGGGCTGATAAATAGACTCCAAAGACAGATCCAACAACGGATCACTCTGTCCGCAGTTCCACTCTCCAGCCATTTGCATACTTCCCAACATCCACGGCAGGCAAATCGTGCCGCCGCCAATAGGGGGGCATGACCCGTGGGCATGGCTTTAAGGGATGCTGCGGTCGCTGACCACGCCTATTCTTCGCTGCTCTGCTCTGCACTATGCAGAGCAGCGAGTGACAGGAGCTTCCCAACTGATCCTACCCCCCACCGCGGGACACTGCAGCCCGCGGGAGGGACTGCGGGACAGTCCCCCCAAAAACGGGACTGTCCTGCGAAATGGGGCAATTGGGAGGTATGCATTTGCGTTATGCGTATGCGTAGTACGGACTATGCGCAGTATGCGACTGCTTTCCATGGGGCAGGGTCTATTTGCAGGCATTCACAAGATCCCTCAGTATTGGCAATCATGGCCGGAATGTCCCCTGAATGTGCAAATCCTTGCAGGTGACGTCACTAGCTTGTGCTTTGCACTATCGCACTTAGTTAATGACCTTCTTTGTATCTTCATCCAGGTCCCTGTTCTTAAGTGGAGAGAGCAGCGGTGATGGATGTAACCGGGAAAGTTTATCGCTGTCGTTTCATGTTTGTCAATCAATTGGATAATAAAAACGCTATGTCAAGACGCGCAAATACTGTTAGCGAAATACTGTAATCTGCTCAGGGACAGACAATCATGTATATTGGAATATTTATCATCCGGTTAGCACGAGATGTTTCCAGATCTCACTCCGTTTAATAACATTATAAGATGCGACTGTCAGAATAAGTGAACACGCTAGTGCTTAAAAGCGTTCAAAGAAAAGGCACCCTCCTGCAACTTTTTCCCTGGGGGCCTTAAGAGTACTCTAGAAGCATCCATAAATGGGGAATCGTATAATTCTGGAGTCTCTGTACCCAAGCAGCACCTGCTAATGATATTGGGGGTCAGTCCGACCTGATCGCACGCTAGGTTTTTTCACTGCGCTGCGATCAGGTCAGAACTGCGCATGCGTATGCACCGCAATGCATAGTCACGTCTCACGGGCACAAAGCGGATCATTGCTCTGCAATGGGATTTACGAAGAATCCGTTCGCATGGACGACCACTAAAGAGATTAACAGTAAGAAGACGTTTGTGGGAGTCAACTAACCGTTTTCTGGGAGTGGTTGGAAAAACGCAGGCATGTCCAAGCGTTTGCAGGGCGGGTGTCTGACGTCAATTCCGGCCCCAGACAGGCTGAAGTGATCGCAGCGGCTGAGTAAGTCCTGGGCAACTCAGAAACTGCACAAAATGTTTTTGTACAGCTCGGCTGCACATGCGATCGCACAACTGCAAGGCTAAAATACACTCCCCTGTGGGCGGTGACTATGCGTTCGCACGGCTGCTAAAAACAGCTAACGAGTGATCAACTAGAAATGACCCCCATTGTCCAGGCTGGAGGAGGATGCTAACTGCTGAGACCCAACACCCGGTCTCAGCACTGCTCACCTTGCAAATCCTCTTACATCCTATAGAGTGTAAGCTTGTGAGCAGGGCCCTCCTACCTCTATGTCTGTCTGTTATTACTCACTTTTGTGTTATAACTGTTGTTCCACTTGTAAAGCGCAACGAAATATGTAGCACTATATAAGAAACTGTTAATAAATAAATTAAGTGCTGTGTCCATGGGGAACGCAGTACCTCTGTGGTCACCGTCTCTGAAATAGTGTATAAAGTTATTAGAGATCCAACCATGGACTTTGCTGCATGAGCACAGGTGGAATAAATGTGCATATGGCTATATGGGACCATTTCCAGTTATGTGTCTGCTGTTTGTTTTGCTGCGCAGAGCTGACCCCGGTCTATGGGTCAGGGTGACGTGTAAATAGCGGGGGGACATTAGGGTGTGTGCATGTAACAGTCTGCACGGGGCGGCCGCAGAACCATCCAAGTTTTTATATTTTCTGACTTCGTGCATTTCAAAATAAATAAAGATGACAATGATCTATTTTCTCATTTCTCCTCCTCTCATTTGCTTTCTCTGCCCCCCTCTCCCCAGTCTATCTCCTGCTTCTCTATCTTCTTTCTCTTCACCCCTCTTTCTCTCTCCCTGCTTCTCTATCTTCTTTCTCTTCACCCCTCTTTCTCTCTCCCTGCTTCTCTATCTTCTTTCTCTTCACCCCTCTTTCTCTCTCCCTGCTTCTCTATCTTCTTTCTCTTCAACCCTCTTTCTCTCTCACTGCTTCTCTATCTTCTTTCTCTTCACCCTCTTTCTCTCTCCCTGCTTCTCTATCTTCTTTCTCTTCACCCTCTTTCTCTCTCACTGCTTCTCTATCTTCTTTCTCTTCACCCTCTTTCTTTCTCTCTCCCTGCTTCTCTGTCTTCTTTCTCTTCACCCTCTTTCTCTCTCCCTGCTTATCTATCTTCTTTCTCTTCACCCTCTTTCTCTCTTCCTGCTTCTCTATCTTCTTTCTCTTCACCCTCTTTCTCTCTCCCTGCTTCTCTGTCTTCTTTCTCTTCACCCTCTTTCTCTCTCCCTGCTTCTCTATCTTCTTTCTCTTCACCCCTCTTTCTCTCTCACTGCTTCTCTATCTTCTTTCTCTTCACCCCTCTTTCTCTCTTCCTGCTTCTCTATCTTCTTTCTCTTCACCCCCTTTCTCTCTCCCTGCTTCTCTATCTTCTTTCTCTTCACCCCTCTTTCTCTCTCACTGCTTCTCTATCTTCTTTCTCTTCACCCCTCTTTCTCTCTCCCTGCTTCTCTATCTTCTTTCTCTTCACCCTCTTTCTCTCTCCCTGCTTCTCTATCTTCTTTCTCTTCACCCCTCTTTCTCTCTCCCTGCTTCTCTATCTTCTTTCTCTTCACCTCTCTTTCTCTTTTCCTGCTTCTCTATCTTCTTTCTCTTCACCTCTCTTTCTCTCTCCCTGCTTCTTTATCTTCTTTCTCTTCACCCCTCTTTCTCTCTCCCTGCTTCTCTATCTTCTTTCTCTTCACCCCTCTTTCTCTCTCCCTGCTTCTCTATCTTCTTTCTCTTCACCCCTCTTTCTCTCTCCCTGCTTCTCTATCTTCTTTCTCTTCAACCCTCTTTCTCTCTCACTGCTTCTCTATCTTCTTTCTCTTCACCCTCTTTCTCTCTCCCTGCTTCTCTATCTTCTTTCTCTTCAACCCTCTTTCTCTCTCACTGCTTCTCTATCTTCTTTCTCTTCACCCTCTTTCTCTCTCACTGCTTCTCTATCTTCTTTCTCTTCACCCTCTTTCTTTCTCTCTCCCTGCTTCTCTGTCTTCTTTCTCTTCACCCTCTTTCTCTCTCCCTGCTTATCTATCTTCTTTCTCTTCACCCTCTTTCTCTCTCCCTGCTTCTCTATCTTCTTTCTCTTCACCCTCTTTCTCTCTCCCTGCTTCTCTGTCTTCTTTTTCTTCACCCTCTTTCTCTCTCCCTGCTTCTCTATCTTCTTTCTCTTCACCCCTCTTTCTCTCTCACTGCTTCTCTATCTTCTTTCTATTCACCCCTCTTTCTCTCTTCCTGCTTCTCTATCTTCTTTCTCTTCACCCCCTTTCTCTCTCCCTGCTTCTCTATCTTCTTTCTCTTCACCCCTCTTTCTCTCTCCCTGCTTCTCTATCTTCTTTCTCTTCACCCTCTTTCTCTCTCCCTGCTTCTCTATCTTCTTTCTCTTCACCTCTCTTTCTCTCTTCCTGCTTCTCTATCTTCTTTCTCTTCACCCCTCTTTCTCTCTCCCTGCTTCTCTATCTTCTTTCTCTTCACCTCTCTTTCTCTCTTCCTGCTTCTCTATCTTCTTTCTCTTCACTCCTCTTTCTCTCTCCCTGCTTCTCTATCTTCTTTCTCTTCACCCTCTTTCTCTCTCCCTGCTTCTCTATCTTCTTTCTCTTCACCCTCTTTCTCTCTCCCTGCTTCTCTATCTTCTTTCTCTTCACCCCTCTTTCTCTCTTCCTGCTTCTCTATCTTCTTTCTCTTCACCCTCTTTCTCTCTCCCTTCTTCTCTATCTTCTTTCTCTTCACCCCTCTTTCTCTCTTCCTGCTTCTCTATCTTCTTTCTCTTCACCCCTCTTTCTCTCTCCCTGCTTCTTTATCTTCTTTCTCTTCATTTCTCTCTTCCTGCTTCTCTATCTTCTTTCTCTTCACCCTCTTTCTCTCTCCCTGCTTCTCTATCTTCTTTCTCTTCACCCCTCTTTCTCTCTCCCTGCTTCTCTATCTTCTTTCTCTTCACTCCTCTTTCTCTCTTCCTGCTTCTCTATCTTCTTTCTCTTCACTCCTCTTTCTCTCTCCCTGCTTCTCTATCTTCTTTCTCTTCACTCATCTTTCTCTCTTCCTGCTTCTCTATCTTCTTTCTCTTCACCCCTCTTTCTCTCTCCCTGCTTCTCTATCTTCTTTCTCTTCACCCCTCTTTCTCTCTCCCTGCTTCTCTATCTTCTTTCTCTTCACCCCTCTTTCTCTCTCCCTGCTTCTGTTTCTCGCTCTCCTCCTCTTACACTCTCTATCGCCCTCTTTCAAAGCTGTCTCTTTCTCGCTATCTCTATGTTTTTCTTTTCTGTCATTCACTTTTTTGAGCAGCCGTCAGTTGCATCTGGAGATGTTTCCAGAGTATGGAAGCTTTTATCAACTTGGAATTTTGGTGACTATGGCCCTGATAATGAAGTATCCAACAAGAGGAAGCAGTTAGCTTCCCGATGGACGGTATGCCGGCGGTCGATATACCGATGCCGGGATCCCTAGGGACGCAGCAAGCCCCGCGTCTAAATACCGACGACAATCGGGATACAATACCGACACTGGGAATCCTGAAGTCCATCAAGCGGGACGTGCTGGCATCCTGCCCCGGGTGTGGCGGTGGTGGTTAGATTTAGGCAGGAGAAAGGGGGTTAGGGTCAGGGTGTAGGGCTGGGAAGGTTAGGGTTAGGGACTGTTGAGTCAGGGTTAGGCACCAAGTGGGGAGGGTTAAGTTTAGGCAACGGTAAAAGAAGGGTTAGGGTTAGGCACCACCGGGTAAGGTTAGGCACCAGTGCGGAGGGTTAGGTTTAGGCAACGGGGAAGGGAGGATTAGGGTTAGGCACCACCGGGGAAGGTTAGGTTTAGGCACCCACAAGGGAGGGTTAGGGTAGGGGGCAGGGGAGGGTTAGGATACTTTAGAGGGTGCTGTCGGGATTCTGATGGACGGGATGCCACTGTCGGGATTCAACCAAAGCCATCCTGTCCATCAGGAAATCATACTGAACCGCCAACAAGTACCGTAGCAGTGGTGGATTCAAACCACCAGAGTAATCCAACATTGCTTCATGGGCTCCTTTTACTACATTCCCCCGTTGAGCCCTTTATGCCCCAGTCTGACCCTGCCCACTATCCCTGTCACCACTATTTCAGCAGAGGTGAAACATAGAGACTCGGCAGTGCTAGTGTGCATGTGTGAACTTGGGATCACGCAAGCGCGACTTCAGGCGGAGGGATCCCTCTTCCAAACTGGGACTCTTTCCCATAGGTAAGGAGCGTGGTCTGGGAATCAGCGCCATCTGATGGTGGTGTAGGTTTCTCCTGTCAGGTTCTGATATTCTAGTATTTTCAGAGCATGATGAATTTAGGTCCCTATACTAGTGTATGGGGATAGCGTCCCAGGACTGAAAGGTGAGCAGGAGATATCTGTGTATCGAGTGTTACCTTTATAATGGTTGGCAATTTCTACAAAAGTAGATGATAATGTGAATCTATCTATCTATCTATCTATCTATCTCATATCTATCTATCTATCTATCTCATATCTATCTATCTATCTATCTATCTATCTATCTATCTATCTATCTATCTATCTATCTATCTCATATCTATCTCATATCTATCTATCTATCTATCTATCTATCTATCTATCTATCTCATATCTATCTATCTATCTCATATCTATCTATCTATCTATCTATCTATCTATCTATCTATCTATCTATCTATCTATCTATCTCATATCTATCTATCTATCTCATATCTATCTATCTATCTATCTCATATCTATCTATCTATCTATCTATCTATCTATCTATCTATCTATCTATCTATCTATCTATCTATCTATCATGTTGTGAGTGACCCCAGTAGATGTATTTGTGTCATTACCTCACGCCCCGGCCTCCTGATCACTTGGTATTATGGGTAAGTTTAGGTGAAATCTCTGTTTTGTACCGCTCGGTCACACTTGTTTGTGGGGATTGGAAGCCGATCTCACACAGTTCTTGAATTGACTGATAATTAACAGGTTGTCGCGGCTGGGCGAGCCCGGTCTCAGAGACTGAGTTTCTATCCAAAGGGTCACACTAGTGTAAATACAGTTATCGTTTTTTAGGGGCACACAACTACCCGAAATGGCAGACGCATTAATCAGCGCATTGATCTGTGCTCCTGATTATGTGTGTCCCGCAGTCATTTATCACATTCTACATTTGTAGTCAATGATCTTAACATCAAGCTAATAAGTCTTACAGAGGTTATATTGTATCGTTATCTAGAAAAATGCAGAAGTTGGAGACTCATATCCACAGATGTACAAGTAAAATACCGTTTACTGTACGTTTGTAACGTCATTCCCGTAAACCTGCAGCAGGAACCTCTTATCTCTTTGTTCTTTTCTCTTTGTCTGTTATTATCCAGTCTCGTCTCATTAATGTTTTGTGTTCCAATTGTAAAGCACGACAGAATATGCTGGCGCTGTACAGATGGAGCCTCACTTATCTTGGCTTCTCTGCTGCACCTAGGTACACCAAGGTTTATTAGCATAAGCCTTTCATCTATTGTTCTCAGCTGCAATACCATACAGAGAGAACAATACAGCAAGGGATTAAGTCATTGCAGCAGGTGATTAAGTCCGACTGCCCTGGCTCAATTAATACTATTAAAGGGATAGATGAGCAGGGCTCCATCTGTATAAGAAACTGCAAATAAATAAATAAATCAAATCTTTACTTTCCAGCGCTGCCTGTGCTCATGGCGGTTTGTGGTGGAAAACATTTCTCACTTTTTGCTAGCGCCATGACACGGGCAAGCGCTATAGTCTCCTGCATGGAGAAGTGGCAGGTGTGCAGTGGCGCTGACAGGGGGATGTGGGGGGGGGGGAGCGGGTACTAATTACCTGTGCTCAGCAGGGGCCTGGGTCCGCTGCCCTCCCCATGTAGTATACCTGCGTCCGGCGCCATCTTGCAGGGGATATCTTCGGGAAGACACTGTGCCCTCCCCCATGCACCCCTCTGACCCCCCTGGCCCCCTGTGTGAAAATGGTGCCCCCTAATTATTTTATTTTTAACATTATTTAATATTAACGGGCGT
This sequence comes from Pseudophryne corroboree, assembly GCF_028390025.1. Classification (NCBI taxonomy): domain Eukaryota; kingdom Metazoa; phylum Chordata; class Amphibia; order Anura; family Myobatrachidae; genus Pseudophryne; species Pseudophryne corroboree. The sequence continues at coordinate 452,956,274 of NC_086452.1, read as the reverse complement.
TGTTACGCCCACTTTTTTAAGCCACACCCTCTCCCCCTTCTCGGGGGCCTGGCGTGGCTCTCTACGCCCCTGCAGGTGTGTTAGCTAATTGAATCTCCCCCAATGTGCATTTCAAAAGACAGCACTTATAATAGTGACACCTGTGGGCTGAAGACGGTACTGCTCGCCATTAAGAAATGTGTTTGAAGAGGAGCTAAAAGGTATTTATAATGAAAATACTGTATTTATCAGATAAACACTACATATTTTCATTATACAATAGCTGCAGGTGACTATCTCTGACTAGATCCTGGAGAATATTAACCATATTTAACATCAATCCATATTTTGCGGTGCGTCCTTGTCAGTGGTCAATAAAATGTACAGTGTGTTCCTTACCTTTATTAATGTGACCAGAAACGAAACTTTTAATGGTGGCCATTCTGAGTTGATCGCTAGCTGCATTCGTTTGCTGTGCAGCGATGAGGCAAAAAATTGCCACTTCTGCGCATGCGTATGCGGCGCAATGCGCACGGGCGACGTAATATTACAACGACTGATGTAGTTTCACACAGGGTCTAGCGAAGCTTTTCAGTCGCACTGGTTGCCGCAGAGTGATTGACATGAAGTGGGCGCTTCTGGGTGGCAACTAACCGTTTTCAGGGAGTGTTCAAAAAACGCAGGCGTGCCAGGAAAAATGCAGTCGTGGCTGGGTGAACGCAGGGCGTGTGTGTGACGTAAAAACAGGAACTGAACAGTCTGAAGTGATCGCAAACGCTGAGTAGGTTTTGAGCTACTCTGAAACTGCACAAAAAAAAATTGTAGCCGCCCTGCGATACAACCGTTCGCACTTCTGCTAAGCTAAAATACACTCCAGTGGGCGGCGACATAGCGTTTGCACGGCTGCTAAAAACTGCTAGCGAGCGATCAACTCGGAATGGCACGCCTGCGTTTTTCCGCACACTCCCTGAAAACGGTCAGTTGCCACCTAGAAACGTCCACTTCAAGTCAATCACTCTGCGGCAAGCAGTGCGACTGAAATGCATCGCTAGACCCTGTGCAAAACTGCATCGTTCATTGTGCCCGTAGGTCTCGCGTGCGCATCGCGCCGCATACGCATGCGCAGAACTGCCGTTTTTTAACCTGATCGCTGCGCTGCGAACAAATGCAGCTAGCGATCAACTCGGAATGACCCCCATAAAACTCTACTTATCTCCATTATTACATGTCTGTAAGTATAGGACCTGTACACAAGTGCTTTTTTTTTCGCTTTTAATTTTCTTATTTTGTTCTTTTGTATTTTTCCCCCAATTTTATTTTTTTAATGTTTTTATTCTGCTCTGCTTATTCCGCTGATGAATAGGAGCATGACAACATAGAGGAACAAACAAACAATTTACCAAGCGGCTACAGAAAGTGTACGCCAAGACAAAGAAACAAAGACCAGATAAGTACGTATAACCCGCACAGCTTACTGACATGCTAATGGGGCTTACTGACATGCTAATGGTCATTTAGGAAAGTAAAGAAATGTGTCACGCTGTGCAGCTGCCATTGTCTGACGTTCTAGACGTGTGTTGGAAAGTTTGTGCCTTGGCACAACACTTAGAGAACGGGACCTCTCCTGAGGACAGAAGCTGGATAAGTCACGCCTGATGCAGGTTGTGCCCCTCACCAAACTGTATGTGTCCCAATGCGCAGGATAAAATGTATGGTTCGCAAAGTAAAAGCTGGCGTTAGGACTGAGCGCAGTAGGAGGTTCCTCCATCCCCTGAGTTAGACATTAGGGGGGTCATTGTGACCCATTTGCTCGCTGCTTTTTAACGCAGCAGAGCGAATGGGTCCCTACTACACATGCGCCGACGCCGTAGTGCGTAGGACTAGCCCTGTGCTGGGCGTCCCCCCGCATGTCAGTGTGAATGATCGTAGCTGTGCTAAATGTAGCACTGCTACAATCAGCTCGGAATGACCCCCAAGATCCACTGCCCTCATCACAGTCCTGATATAGCCGGCGGCGAGATTCCCAGATTTTTAATTCCTCTGCAGTTTGTTTCAGTAGCGCAGTTCCCGGTCGCCGCAGGCAAAATATTTTTGTTTTGGCCTAAGGATCAGTTTGCAAACTGGCGTTCTCAGGCTGCGCACGGTTTACGTCATTTACAACCACATCGGATGCAATTATTTTGCAATTCAGATTCACTTACTGAATGTTTTTGTGGAAATGCAATTTATGTTTTACTTGATCATTAAATATTTCACTTGTTCTACTGGAAGTTTTCTGTCTTCCCTATCTAGCGTACTCCAATCTACCTGCGCAGGCGTATGGGTCGTTGGGTTGACAGTCATTAGGTCGACAGTCATTAGGTCAACCAGTATTGGTCGACATGCATTAGGTCTACAGGGTCATTAGGTCGACAGGGTCATTTGGTGGACATGTACTAGGTCGACAGGTCAAAAGGTCGACACATTTTTCTTAAAACGTTTTCATACTTTACAATCAACGTGGACTACGGTGGGGAATAGTAACCTGTGCCGAGCGCAGCAGCAGCGGTAGTGTAGCGAGGCACCTTGCCCGAAGAATGGCGAGTAAAGCGAGCCATGCGAGGGTACGCGGTGCACTAATTGGGGGCCCCGGTCACTTTACAAAGAAAACGACACAAAAAAACTCATGTCAACCTTTTTCCATGTAGCCCTGCCGACCATGTCAGCCTTTTTCAGGTGTCGACCTTCTGCCTGTCGACCAATAGTGGTTGACCTAATGAGTGTTGACCTACATACCCATTCCCTAGTGGAGCACCTACCTTTTTATAGAGTACTGGTTACCAACCCGTCAAAATGACGGAGCAGCATAAAAGTAATGTCAGCGCCGGCGGCTGAGCGTCCTGATTGGAGCAACAATTGACTTGCTCTGTTGGACGCCATCTAGTGGCTGTTGGGGTGCAGAACACTTGAATTCCTCCCGTAGAGGTGAAGAGCAGCGTTTTCCGTTATTATGCAGCCACAAATGTGCACCATCATTTCTCCCTAAATGCACTTTTCCTCTTTTTTTTTGCTGTTGTTTATGAAACAATGGCCCTCATTCCGAGTTGTTCGCTCGGTATTTTTCATCGCATCGCAATGAAAATCCGCTTAGTACGCATGCGCAATGTTCGCACTGCGACTGCGCCAAGTAACTTTGCTATGTAGAAAGTAATTTTACTCACGGCTTTTTCATCGCTCCGGCGATCGTAATGTGATTGACAGGAAATGGGTGTTACTGGGCGGAAACACGGCGTTTCAGGGGCGTGTGGCTGAAAACGCTACCGTTTCCGGAAAAAACGCAGGAGTGGCCGGAGAAACGGTGGGAGTGCCTGGGCGAACGCTGGGTGTGTTTGTGACGTCAACCAGGAACGACAAGCACTGAACTGATCGCACAGGCAGAGTAAGTCTGAAGCTACTCTGAAACTGCTAAGTAGTTAGTAATCGCAATATTGCGAATACATCGGTCGCAATTTTAAGAAGCTAAGATTCACTCCCAGTAGGCGGCGGCTTAGCGTGTGTAACTCTGCTAAATTCGCCTTGCGACCGATCAACTCGGAATGAGGGCCAATATTCTACGTTCTCTGTTCCTCTTGTGCAGACAGATATTAATGAATACAAGTATTTCACTGTGTCTGGGTAGGAAGGAATAAATTGCAACTAGAAATTTATTTCTCCCTTGAAACGGACTCACGTTTTATGAGTAGAAAATGGAGACACCCGGTGACATCTACATTTTTCTTGATATATAAGGGACGCCCAGCACTTTCTTTTGGCTATCAGGTGCAGAAATACATCTCTGAGAATCTGCAATGTGACTGAGCGGTTTGTAGAATATGGCTGAAGGGGCATGCAGTGTCACTGGGGCAGATGTGTATGTTCACTGGGCAGGATGTGCGTGTGTCTGGCAGGCTGTGCAGTGTCACTGGGCGGGATGTGCGTGTGTCTGGCAGGCTGTGCAGTGTCACAGGGCGGGATGTGCGTGTGTCTGGCAGGCTGTGCAGTGTCACCGGGCGGGATGTGCGTGTGTCTGGCAGGCTGTGCAGTGTCACTGGGTGGGATGTGCGTGTGTCTGGCAGGCTGTGCCGTGTCACTGGGCGGGATGTGCGTGTGTCTGGCAGGCTGTGCAGTGTCACTGGGTGGGATGTGCGTGTGTCTGGCAGGCTGTGCAGTGTCACTGGGTGGGATGTGCGTGTGTCTGGCAGGCTGTACAGTGTCACTGGGCGGGATGTGCGTGTGTCTGGCACTGGGTGGGATGAGCGTGTATCTGGCAGGCTGTGCCGTGTCACTGGGCGGGATGTGCGTGTGTCTGGCAGGCTGTGCAGTGTCACTGGGCGGGATGTGCGTGTGTCTGGCAGGCTGTGCAGTGTCACTGGGTGGGATGTGCGTGTGTCTGGCAGGCTGTGCAGTGTCACTGGGCGGGATGTGCGTGTGTCTGGCAGGCTGTACAGTGTCACTGGGCGGGATGTGCGTGTGTCTGGCACTGGGTGGGATGAGCGTGTATCTGGCAGGCTGTGCAGTGTCACTGGGCGGGATGTGCGTGTGTCTGGCAGGCTGTGCAGTGTCACTGGGCGGGATGTGCGTGTGTCTGGCAGGCTGTGCAGTGTCACTGGGCGGGATGTGCGTGTGTCTGGCAGGCTGTGCAGTGTCACTGGGCGGGATGTGCGTGTGTCTGGCACTGGGTGGGATGAGCGTGTATCTGGCAGGCTGTGCAGTGTCACTGGGCGGGATGTGCGTGTGTCTGGCAGGCTGTGCAGTGTCACTGGGCGGGATGTGCGTGTGTCTGGCAGGCTGTACAGTGTCACTGGGCGGGATGTGCGTGTGTCTGGCACTGGGTGGGATGAGCGTGTATCTGGCAGGCTGTGCAGTGTCACTGGGCGGGATGTGCGTGTGTCTGGCAGGCTGTGCAGTGTCACTGGGCGGGATGTGCGTGTGTCTGGCAGGCTGTGCAGTGTCACTGGGCGGGATGTGCGTGTGTCTGGCACTGGGTGGGATGAGCGTGTATCTGGCAGGCTGTGCAGTGTCACTGGGTGGGATGTGCGTGTGTCTGGCAGGCTGTGCAGTGTCACTGGGCGGGATGTGCGTGTGTCTGGCAGGCTGTACAGTGTCACTGGGCGGGATGTGCGTGTGTCTGGTAGGCTGTGCAGTGTCACTGGGCAGGATGTGTGTGTGTCTGGTAGGCTGTGCAGTGTCACTGGGTGGGATGTGCGTGTATCTGGCAGGCTGTGCAGTGTCACTGGGTGGGATGTGCGTGTGTCTGGCAGGCTGTGCAGTGTTACTGGGTGGGATGTGCGTGTGTCTGGCAGGCTGTGCAGTGTTACTGGGTGGGATGTGCGTGTGTCTGGCAGGCTGTGCCGTGTCACTGGGTGGGATGTGCGTGTGTCTGGCAGGCTGTGCAGTGTCACTGGGCAGGATGTGCGTGTGTGGCAGGCTGTGCAGTGTCACTGGGCGGGATGTGCGTGTGTCTGGCACTGGGCGGGATGTGCGTGTGTCTGGCACTGGGTGGGATGAGCGTGTATCTGGCAGGCTGTGCAGTGTCACTGGGTGGGATGTGCGTGTGTCTGGCAGGCTGTGAAGTGTCACTGGGTGGGATGTGCGTGTGTCTGGCAGGCTGTGCAGTGTCACTGGGCGGGATGTGCGTGTGTCTGGCAGGCTGTGCAGTGTCACTGGGTGGGATGTGCGTGTGTCTGGCAGGCTGTACAGTGTCACTGGGCGGGATGTGCGTGTGTCTGGCACTGGGTGGGATGAGCGTGTATCTGGCAGGCTGTGCCGTGTCACTGGGCGGGATGTGCGTGTGTCTGGCAGGCTGTGCAGTGTCACTGGGCGGGATGTGCGTGTGTCTGGCAGGCTGTGCAGTGTCACTGGGTGGGATGTGCGTGTGTCTGGCAGGCTGTGCAGTGTCACTGGGCGGGATGTGCGTGTGTCTGGCAGGCTGTACAGTGTCACTGGGCGGGATGTGCGTGTGTCTGGCACTGGGTGGGATGAGCGTGTATCTGGCAGGCTGTGCAGTGTCACTGGGCGGGATGTGCGTGTGTCTGGCAGGCTGTGCAGTGTCACTGGGCGGGATGTGCGTGTGTCTGGCAGGCTGTGCAGTGTCACTGGGCGGGATGTGCGTGTGTCTGGCAGGCTGTGCAGTGTCACTGGGCGGGATGTGCGTGTGTCTGGCAGGCTGTGCAGTGTCACTGGGCGGGATGTGCGTGTGTCTGGCACTGGCTGGGATGAGCGTGTATCTGGCAGGCTGTGCAGTGTCACTGGGCGGGATGTGCGTGTGTCTGGCAGGCTGTGCAGTGTCACTGGGCGGGATGTGCGTGTGTCTGGCAGGCTGTACAGTGTCACTGGGCGGGATGTGCGTGTGTCTGGCACTGGGTGGGATGAGCGTGTATCTGGCAGGCTGTGCAGTGTCACTGGGCGGGATGTGCGTGTGTCTGGCAGGCTGTGCAGTGTCACTGGGCGGGATGTGCGTGTGTCTGGCAGGCTGTGCAGTGTCACTGGGCGGGATGTGCGTGTGTCTGGCACTGGGTGGGATGAGCGTGTATCTGGCAGGCTGTGCAGTGTCACTGGGTGGGATGTGCGTGTGTCTGGCAGGCTGGGCAGTGTCACTGGGCGGGATGTGCGTGTGTCTGGCAGGCTGTACAGTGTCACTGGGCGGGATGTGCGTGTGTCTGGCACTGTGCGGGATGTGCGTGTGTCTGGCAGGCTGTGCAGTGTCACTGGGCGGGATGTGCGTGTGTCTGGCAGGCTGTGCAGTGTCACTGGGCGGGATGTGCGTGTGTCTGGCAGGCTGTGCAGTGTCACTGGGCGGGATGTGTGTGTGTCTGGTAGGCTGTGCAGTGTCACTGGGTGGGATGTGCGTGTATCTGGCAGGCTGTGCAGTGTCACTGGGTGGGATGTGCGTGTGTCTGGCAGGCTGTGCAGTGTTACTGGGTGGGATGTGCGTGTGTCTGGCAGGCTGTGCAGTGTTACTGGGTGGGATGTGCGTGTGTCTGGCAGGCTGTGCCGTGTCACTGGGTGGGATGTGCGTGTGTCTGGCAGGCTGTGCAGTGTCACTGGGCAGGATGTGCGTGTGTGGCAGGCTGTGCAGTGTCACTGGGCGGGATGTGCGTGTGTCTGGCACTGGGCGGGATGTGCGTGTGTCTGGCACTGGGTGGGATGAGCGTGTATCTGGCAGGCTGTGCAGTGACACTGGGTGGGATGTGCGTGTGTCTGGCAGGCTGTGAAGTGTCACTGGGTGGGATGTGCGTGTGTCTGGCAGGCTGTGCAGTGTCACTGGGCGGGATGTGCGTGTGTCTGGCACTGGGCGGGATGTGCGTGTGTCTGGCACTGGGTGGGATGCGCGTGTATCTGGCAGGCTGTGCAGTGTCACTGGGCGGGATGTGCGTGTGTCTGGCAGGCTGTGCAGTGTCACTGGGTGGGATGAGCGTGTATCTGGCAGGCTGTGCCGTGTCACTGGGTGGGATGTGCGTGTGTCTGGCAGGCTGTGCAGTGTCACTGGGTGGGATGTGCGTGTGTCTGGCAGGCTGTGCCGTGTCACTGGGTGGGATGTGCGTGTGTCTGGCAGGCTGTGCAGTGTCACTGGGCGGGATGTACGTGTGTCTGGCAGGCTGTGCAGTGTCACTGGGCGGGATGTGCGTGTGTCTGGCAGGCTGTGCAGTGTCACTGGGCGGGATGTTCTGGTGTCTGGCAGGCTGTGCAGTGTCACTGGGCAGGATGTGCGTGTGTCTGGCAGGCTGTGCAGTGTCACTGGGCGGGATGTGCGTGTGTCTGGCAGGCTGTGCAGTGTCACTGGGTGGGATGTGCGTGTGTCTGGCAGGCTGTGCAGTGTCACTGGGTGGGATGTGCGTGTGTCTGGCAGGCTGTGCAGTGTCACTAGGCGGGATGTGCGTGTGTCTGGCAGGCTGTTCCGTGTCACTGGGTGGGATGTGCGTGTGTCTGGCAGGCTGTGCAGTTTCACTGGGCGGGATGTGCGTGTGTCTGGCACTGGGCGGGATGTGCGTGTGTCTGGCACTGGGCGGGATGTGCGTGTGTCTGGCAGGCTGTACAGTGTCACTAGGCGGGATGTGCGTGTGTCTGGCAGGCTGTGCAGTGTCACTGGGTGGGATGTGCGTGTGTCTGGCAGGCTGTGCAGTGTCACTGGGCGGGATGTGCGTGTGTCTGGCAGGCTGTACATTGTCACTGGGCAGGATGTGCGTGTGTCTGGCAGGCTGTGCAGTGTCACTGGGCGGGATGTGCGTGTGTCTGGCAGGCTGTGCAGTGTCACTTAGCAGGATGTGCGTGTGTCTGGCAGGCTGTGCAGTGTCACTGGGCGGGATGTGCGTGTATCTGGCAGGCTGTGCAGTGTCACTGGGTGGGATGTGCGTGTGTCTGGCAGGCTGTGCAGTGTCACTGGGTGGGATGTGCGTGTGTCTGGCAGGCTGTGCAGTGTCACTGGGCGGGATGTGCGTGTGTCTGGCAGGCTGTGCAGTGTCACTGGGTGGGATGTGTGTGTGTCTGGCAGGCTGTGCAGTGTCACTGGGTGGGATGTGCGTGTGTCTGGCAGGCTGTGCAGTGTCACTGGGTGGGATGTGCGTGTGGCTGGCAGGCTGTGCCGTGTCACTGGGTGGGATGTGCGTGTGTCTGGCAGGCTGTGCAGTGTGCAGTGTCACTGGGCGGGATGTGCGTGTGTCTGGCACTGGGCGGGATGTGCGTGTGTCTGGCACTGGGTGGGATGAGCGTGTATCTGGCAGGCTGTGCAGTGTCACTGGGTGGGATGTGCGTGTGTCTGGCAGGCTGTGCAGTGTCACTGGGTGGGATGTGCGTGTGTCTGGCAGGCTGTGCAGTGTCACTGGGTGGGATGTGTGTGTGTCTGGCAGGCTGTGCAGGGTGCAGTGTCACTGGGCGGGATGTGCGTGTGTCTGGCACTGGGCGGGATGTGCGTGTATCTGGCACTGGGCAGGATGTGCGTGTGTCTGGCAGGCTGTGCAGTGTCACTGGGTGGGATGTGCGTGTGTCTGGCAGGCTGTGCAGTGTCACTGGGTGGGATGTGCGTGTGTCTGGCAGGCTGTGCCGTGTCACTGGGTGGGATGTGCGTGTGTCTGGCAGGCTGTGCAGTGTCACTGGGTGGGATGTGCGTGTGTCTGGCAGGCTGTGCAGTGTCACTGGGTGGGATGTGCGTGTGTCTGGCAGGCTGTGCAGTGTCACTGGGTGGGATGTGCGTGTGTCTGGCAGGCTGTGCCGTGTCACTGGGTGGGATGTGCGTGTGTCTGGCAGGCTGTGCAGTGTCACTGGGTGGGATGTGCGTGTGTCTGGCAGGCTGTGCAGTGTCACTGGGTGGGATGTGCGTGTGTCTGGCAGGCTGTGCAGTGTCACTGGGTGGGATGTGCGTGTATCTGGCAGGCTGTGCAGTGTCACTGGGTGGGATGTGCGTGTGTCTGGCAGGCTGTGCAGTGTCACTGGGTGGGATGTGCGTGTGTCTGGCAGGCTGTGCAGTGTCACTGGGTGGGATGTGTGTGTGTCTGGCAGGCTGTGCAGTGTCACTGGGTGGGATGTGCGTGTGTCTGGCAGGCTGTGCAGTGTCACTGGGCGGGATGTGCGTGTGTCTGGCACTGGGCGGGATGTGCGTGTGTCTGGCACTGGGTGGGATGAGCGTGTATCTGGCAGGCTGTGCAGTGTCACTGGGTGGGATGTGCGTGTGTCTGGCAGGCTGTGCAGTGTCACTGGGCGGGATGTGCGTGTGTCTGGCAGGCTGTGCAGTGTCACTGGGCGGGATGTGCGTGTATCTGGCACTGGGCGGGATGTGCGTGTATCTGGCACTGGGCGGGATGTGCGTGTGTCTGGCAGGCTGTGCAGTGTCACTGGGCGGGATGTGCGTGTGTCTGGCAGGCTGTGCAGTGTCACTGGGCGGGATGTGCGTGTGTCTGGCAGGCTGTACCGTGTCACTGGGCGGGATGTGCGTGTGTCTGGCACTGTGCGGGATGTGCGTGTGTCTGGCAGGCTGTGCAGTGTCACTGGGCGGGATGTGCGTGTGTCTGGCAGGCTGTGCAGTGTTACTGGGTGGGATGTGCGTGTGTCTGGCAGGCTGTGCCGTGTCACTGGGTGGGATGTGCGTGTGTCTGGCAGGCTGTGCAGTGTCACTGGGCAGGATGTGCGTGTGTGGCAGGCTGTGCAGTGTCACTGGGCGGGATGTGCGTGTGTCTGGCACTGGGCGGGATGTGCGTGTGTCTGGCACTGGGTGGGATGAGCGTGTATCTGGCAGGCTGTGCAGTGTCACTGGGTGGGATGTGCGTGTGTCTGGCAGGCTGTGAAGTGTCACTGGGTGGGATGTGCGTGTGTCTGGCAGGCTGTGCAGTGTCACTGGGCGGGATGTGCGTGTGTCTGGCACTGGGCGGGATGTGCGTGTGTCTGGCACTGGGTGGGATGAGCGTGTATCTGGCAGGCTGTGCAGTGTCACTGGGCGGGATGTGCGTGTGTCTGGCAGGCTGTGCAGTGTCACTGGGTGGGATGAGCGTGTATCTGGCAGGCTGTGCCGTGTCACTGGGTGGGATGTGCGTGTGTCTGGCAGGCTGTGCAGTGTCACTGGGTGAGATGTGCGTGTGTCTGGCAGGCTGTGCCGTGTCACTGGGTGGGATGTGCGTGTGTCTGGCAGGCTGTGCAGTGTCACTGGGCGGGATGTACGTGTGTCTGGCAGGCTGTGCAGTGTCACTGGGCGGGATGTGCGTGTGTCTGGCAGGCTGTGCAGTGTCACTGGGCGGGATGTTCTGGTGTCTGGCAGGCTGTGCAGTGTCACTGGGCAGGATGTGCGTGTGTCTGGCAGGCTGTGCAGTGTCACTGGGCGGGATGTGCGTGTGTCTGGCAGGCTGTGCAGTGTCACTGGGTGGGATGTGCGTGTGTCTGGCAGGCTGTGCAGTGTCACTGGGTGGGATGTGCGTGTGTCTGGCAGGCTGTGCAGTGTCACTAGGCGGGATGTGCGTGTGTCTGGCAGGCTGTTCCGTGTCACTGGGTGGGATGTGCGTGTGTCTGGCAGGCTGTGCAGTTTCACTGGGCGGGATGTGCGTGTGTCTGGCACTGGGCGGGATGTGCGTGTGTCTGGCACTGGGCGGGATGTGCGTGTGTCTGGCAGGCTGTACAGTGTCACTAGGCGGGATGTGCGTGTGTCTGGCAGGCTGTGCAGTGTCACTGGGTGGGATGTGCGTGTGTCTGGCAGGCTGTGCAGTGTCACTGGGCGGGATGTGCGTGTGTCTGGCAGGCTGTACATTGTCACTGGGCAGGATGTGCGTGTGTCTGGCAGGCTGTGCAGTGTCACTGGGCGGGATGTGCGTGTGTCTGGCAGGCTGTGCAGTGTCACTTAGCAGGATGTGCGTGTGTCTGGCAGGCTGTGCAGTGTCACTGGGCGGGATGTGCGTGTATCTGGCAGGCTGTGCAGTGTCACTGGGTGGGATGTGCGTGTGTCTGGCAGGCTGTGCGTGTGTCACTGGGTGGGATGTGCGTGTGTCTGGCAGGCTGTGCAGTGTCACTGGGCGGGATGTGCGTGTGTCTGGCAGGCTGTGCAGTGTCACTGGGTGGGATGTGTGTGTGTCTGGCAGGCTGTGCAGTGTCACTGGGTGGGATGTGCGTGTGTCTGGCAGGCTGTGCAGTGTCACTGGGTGGGATGTGCGTGTGGCTGGCAGGCTGTGCCGTGTCACTGGGTGGGATGTGCGTGTGTCTGGCAGGCTGTGCAGTGTGCAGTGTCACTGGGCGGGATGTGCGTGTGTCTGGCACTGGGCGGGATGTGCGTGTGTCTGGCACTGGGTGGGATGAGCGTGTATCTGGCAGGCTGTGCAGTGTCACTGGGTGGGATGTGCGTGTGTCTGGCAGGCTGTGCAGTGTCACTGGGTGGGATGTGCGTGTGTCTGGCAGGCTGTGCAGTGTCACTGGGTGGGATGTGTGTGTGTCTGGCAGGCTGTGCAGGGTGCAGTGTCACTGGGCGGGATGTGCGTGTGTCTGGCACTGGGCGGGATGTGCGTGTATCTGGCACTGGGCAGGATGTGCGTGTGTCTGGCAGGCTGTGCAGTGTCACTGGGTGGGATGTGCGTGTGTCTGGCAGGCTGTGCAGTGTCACTGGGTGGGATGTGCGTGTGTCTGGCAGGCTGTGCCGTGTCACTGGGTGGGATGTGCGTGTGTCTGGCAGGCTGTGCAGTGTCACTGGGCGGGATGTGCGTGTGTCTGGCAGGCTGTGCAGTGTCACTGGGTGGGATGTGCGTGTGTCTGGCAGGCTGTGCAGTGTCACTGGGTGGGATGTGCGTGTGTCTGGCAGGCTGTGCCGTGTCACTGGGTGGGATGTGCGTGTGTCTGGCAGGCTGTGCAGTGTCACTGGGTGGGATGTGCGTGTGTCTGGCAGGCTGTGCAGTGTCACTGGGTGGGATGTGCGTGTGTCTGGCAGGCTGTGCAGTGTCACTGGGTGGGATGTGCGTGTATCTGGCAGGCTGTGCAGTGTCACTGGGTGGGATGTGCGTGTGTCTGGCAGGCTGTGCAGTGTCACTGGGTGGGATGTGCGTGTGTCTGGCAGGCTGTGCAGTGTCACTGGGTGGGATGTGTGTGTGTCTGGCAGGCTGTGCAGTGTCACTGGGTGGGATGTGCATGTGTCTGGCAGGCTGTGCAGTGTCACTGGGCGGGATGTGCGTGTGTCTGGCACTGGGCGGGATGTGCGTGTGTCTGGCACTGGGTGGGATGAGCGTGTATCTGGCAGGCTGTGCAGTGTCACTGGGTGGGATGTGCGTGTGTCTGGCAGGCTGTGCAGTGTCACTGGGCGGGATGTGCGTGTGTCTGGCAGGCTGTGCAGTGTCACTGGGCGGGATGTGCGTGTATCTGGCACTGGGCGGGATGTGCGTGTATCTGGCACTGGGCGGGATGTGCGTGTGTCTGGCAGGCTGTGCAGTGTCACTGGGTGGGATGTGCGTGTGTCTGGCAGGCTGTGCAGTGTCACTGGGCGGGATGTGCGTGTGTCTGGCAGGCTGTACCGTGTCACTGGGCGGGATGTGCGTGTGTCTGGCACTGTGCGGGATGTGCGTGTGTCTGGCAGGCTGTGCAGTGTCACTGGGCGGGATGTGCGTGTGTCTGGCAGGCTGTGCAGTGTCACTGGGCGGGATGTGCGTGTGTCTGGTAGGCTGTGCAGTGTCACTGGGCGGGATGTGTGTGTGTCTGGTAGGCTGTGCAGTGTCACTGGGTGGGATGTGCGTGTATCTGGCAGGCTGTGCAGTGTCACTGGGTGGGATGTGCGTGTGTCTGGCAGGCTGTGCAGTGTTACTGGGTGGGATGTGCGTGTGTCTGGCAGGCTGTGCAGTGTTACTGGGTGGGATGTGCGTGTGTCTGGCAGGCTGTGCCGTGTCACTGGGTGGGATGTGCGTGTGTCTGGCAGGCTGTGCAGTGTCACTGGGCAGGATGTGCGTGTGTGGCAGGCTGTGCAGTGTCACTGGGCGGGATGTGCGTGTGTCTGGCACTGGGCGGGATGTGCGTGTGTCTGGCACTGGGTGGGATGAGCGTGTATCTGGCAGGCTGTGCAGTGTCACTGGGTGGGATGTGCGTGTGTCTGGCAGGCTGTGAAGTGTCACTGGGTGGGATGTGCGTGTGTCTGGCAGGCTGTGCAGTGTTACTGGGCGGGATGTGCGTGTGTCTGGCAGGCTGTGCAGTGTCACTGGGTGGGATGTGCGTGTGTCTGGCAGGCTGTACAGTGTCACTGGGCGGGATGTGCGTGTGTCTGGCACTGGGTGGGATGAGCGTGTATCTGGCAGGCTGTGCCGTGTCACTGGGCGGGATGTGCGTGTGTCTGGCAGGCTGTGCAGTGTCACTGGGCGGGATGTGCGTGTGTCTGGCAGGCTGTGCAGTGTCACTGGGTGGGATGTGCGTGTGTCTGGCAGGCTGTGCAGTGTCACTGGGCGGGATGTGCGTGTGTCTGGCAGGCTGTACAGTGTCACTGGGCGGGATGTGCGTGTGTCTGGCACTGGGTGGGATGAGCGTGTATCTGGCAGGCTGTGCAGTGTCACTGGGCGGGATGTGCGTGTGTCTGGCAGGCTGTGCAGTGTCACTGGGCGGGATGTGCGTGTGTCTGGCAGGCTGTGCAGTGTCACTGGGCGGGATGTGCGTGTGTCTGGCAGGCTGTGCAGTGTCACTGGGCGGGATGTGCGTGTGTCTGGCAGGCTGTGCAGTGTCACTGGGCGGGATGTGCATGTGTCTGGCACTGGCTGGGATGAGCGTGTATCTGGCAGGCTGTGCAGTGTCACTGGGCGGGATGTGCGTGTGTCTGGCAGGCTGTGCAGTGTCACTGGGCGGGATGTGCGTGTGTCTGGCAGGCTGTACAGTGTCACTGGGCGGGATGTGCGTGTGTCTGGCACTGGGTGGGATGAGCGTGTATCTGGCAGGCTGTGCAATGTCACTGGGCGGGATGTGCGTGTGTCTGGCAGGCTGTGCAGTGTCACTGGGCGGGATGTGCGTGTGTCTGGCAGGCTGTGCAGTGTCACTGGGCGGGATGTGCGTGTGTCTGGCACTGGGTGGGATGAGCGTGTATCTGGCAGGCTGTGCAGTGTCACTGGGTGGGATGTGCGTGTGTCTGGCAGGCTGTGCAGTGTCACTGGGCGGGATGTGCGTGTGTCTGGCAGGCTGTACAGTGTCACTGGGCGGGATGTGCGTGTGTCTGGCACTGTGCGGGATGTGCGTGTGTCTGGCAGGCTGTGCAGTGTCACTGGGCGGGATGTGCGTGTGTCTGGCAGGCTGTGCAGTGTCACTGGGCGGGATGTGCGTGTGTCTGGCAGGCTGTGCAGTGTCACTGGGCGGGATGTGTGTGTGTCTGGTAGGCTGTGCAGTGTCACTGGGTGGGATGTGCGTGTATCTGGCAGGCTGTGCAGTGTCACTGGGTGGGATGTGCGTGTGTCTGGCAGGCTGTGCAGTGTTACTGGGTGGGATGTGCGTGTGTCTGGCAGGCTGTGCAGTGTTACTGGGTGGGATGTGCGTGTGTCTGGCAGGCTGTGCCGTGTCACTGGGTGGGATGTGCGTGTGTCTGGCAGGCTGTGCAGTGTCACTGGGCAGGATGTGCGTGTGTGGCAGGCTGTGCAGTGTCACTGGGCGGGATGTGCGTGTGTCTGGCACTGGGCGGGATGTGCGTGTGTCTGGCACTGGGTGGGATGAGCGTGTATCTGGCAGGCTGTGCAGTGTCACTGGGTGGGATGTGCGTGTGTCTGGCAGGCTGTGAAGTGTCACTGGTTGGGATGTGCGTGTGTCTGGCAGGCTGTGCAGTGTCACTGGGCGGGATGTGCGTGTGTCTGGCACTGGGCGGGATGTGCGTGTGTCTGGCACTGGGTGGGATGAGCGTGTATCTGGCAGGCTGTGCAGTGTCACTGGGCGGGATGTGCGTGTGTCTGGCAGGCTGTGCAGTGTCACTGGGTGGGATGTGCGTGTGTCTGGCAGGCTGTGCAGTGTCACTGGGTGGGATGTGCGTGTGTCTGGCAGGCTGTGCCGTGTCACTGGGTGGGATGTGCGTGTGTCTGGCAGGCTGTGCAGTGTCACTGGGCGGGATGTACGTGTGTCTGGCAGGCTGTGCAGTGTCACTGGGCGGGATGTGCGTGTGTCTGGCAGGCTGTGCAGTGTCACTGGGCGGGATGTTCTGGTGTCTGGCAGGCTGTGCAGTGTCACTGGGCAGGATGTGCGTGTGTCTGGCAGGCTGTGCAGTGTCACTGGGCGGGATGTGCGTGTGTCTGGCAGGCTGTGCAGTGTCACTGGGTGGGATGTGCGTGTGTCTGGCAGGCTGTGCAGTGTCACTGGGTGGGATGTGCGTGTGTCTGGCAGGCTGTGCAGTGTCACTAGGCGGGATGTGCGTGTGTCTGGCAGGCTGTTCCGTGTCACTGGGTGGGATGTGCGTGTGTCTGGCAGGCTGTGCAGTTTCACTGGGCGGGATGTGCGTGTGTCTGGCACTGGGCGGGATGTGCGTGTGTCTGGCACTGGGCGGGATGTGCGTGTGTCTGGCAGGCTGTACAGTGTCACTAGGCGGGATGTGCGTGTGTCTGGCAGGCTGTGCAGTGTCACTGGGTGGGATGTGCGTGTGTCTGGCAGGCTGTGCAGTGTCACTGGGCGGGATGTGCGTGTGTCTGGCAGGCTGTACATTGTCACTGGGCAGGATGTGCGTGTGTCTGGCAGGCTGTGCAGTGTCACTGGGCGGGATGTGCGTGTGTCTGGCAGGCTGTGCAGTGTCACTTAGCAGGATGTGCGTGTGTCTGGCAGGCTGTGCAGTGTCACTGGGCGGGATGTGCGTGTATCTGGCAGGCTGTGCAGTGTCACTGGGTGGGATGTGCGTGTGTCTGGCAGGCTGTGCAGTGTCACTGGGTGGGATGTGCGTGTGTCTGGCAGGCTGTGCAGTGTCACTGGGCGGGATGTGCGTGTGTCTGGCAGGCTGTGCAGTGTCACTGGGTGGGATGTGTGTGTGTCTGGCAGGCTGTGCAGTGTCACTGGGTGGGATGTGCGTGTGTCTGGCAGGCTGTGCAGTGTCACTGGGTGGGATGTGCGTGTGGCTGGCAGGCTGTGCCGTGTCACTGGGTGGGATGTGCGTGTGTCTGGCAGGCTGTGCAGTGTGCAGTGTCACTGGGCGGGATGTGCGTGTGTCTGGCACTGGGCGGGATGTGCGTGTGTCTGGCACTGGGTGGGATGAGCGTGTATCTGGCAGGCTGTGCAGTGTCACTGGGTGGGATGTGCGTGTGTCTGGCAGGCTGTGCAGTGTCACTGGGTGGGATGTGCGTGTGTCTGGCAGGCTGTGCAGTGTCACTGGGTGGGATGTGTGTGTGTCTGGCAGGCTGTGCAGGGTGCAGTGTCACTGGGCGGGATGTGCGTGTGTCTGGCACTGGGCGGGATGTGCGTGTATCTGGCACTGGGCAGGATGTGCGTGTGTCTGGCAGGCTGTGCAGTGTCACTGGGTGGGATGTGCGTGTGTCTGGCAGGCTGTGCAGTGTCACTGGGTGGGATGTGCGTGTGTCTGGCAGGCTGTGCCGTGTCACTGGGTGGGATGTGCGTGTGTCTGGCAGGCTGTGCAGTGTCACTGGGTGGGATGTGCGTGTGTCTGGCAGGCTGTGCAGTGTCACTGGGTGGGATGTGCGTGTGTCTGGCAGGCTGTGCAGTGTCACTGGGTGGGATGTGCGTGTGTCTGGCAGGCTGTGCCGTGTCACTGGGTGGGATGTGCGTGTGTCTGGCAGGCTGTGCAGTGTCACTGGGTGGGATGTGCGTGTGTCTGGCAGGCTGTGCAGTGTCACTGGGTGGGATGTGCGTGTGTCTGGCAGGCTGTGCAGTGTCACTGGGTGGGATGTGCGTGTATCTGGCAGGCTGTGCAGTGTCACTGGGTGGGATGTGCGTGTGTCTGGCAGGCTGTGCAGTGTCACTGGGTGGGATGTGCGTGTGTCTGGCAGGCTGTGCAGTGTCACTGGGTGGGATGTGTGTGTGTCTGGCAGGCTGTGCAGTGTCACTGGGTGGGATGTGCGTGTGTCTGGCAGGCTGTGCAGTGTCACTGGGCGGGATGTGCGTGTGTCTGGCACTGGGCGGGATGTGCGTGTGTCTGGCACTGGGTGGGATGAGCGTGTATCTGGCAGGCTGTGCAGTGTCACTGGGTGGGATGTGCGTGTGTCTGGCAGGCTGTGCAGTGTCACTGGGCGGGATGTGCGTGTGTCTGGCAGGCTGTGCAGTGTCACTGGGCGGGATGTGCGTGTATCTGGCACTGGGCGGGATGTGCGTGTATCTGGCACTGGGCGGGATGTGCGTGTGTCTGGCAGGCTGTGCAGTGTCACTGGGCGGGATGTGCGTGTGTCTGGCAGGCTGTGCAGTGTCACTGGGCGGGATGTGCGTGTGTCTGGCAGGCTGTACCGTGTCACTGGGCGGGATGTGCGTGTGTCTGGCACTGTGCGGGATGTGCGTGTGTCTGGCAGGCTGTGCAGTGTCACTGGGCGGGATGTGCGTGTGTCTGGCAGGCTGTGCAGTGTTACTGGGTGGGATGTGCGTGTGTCTGGCAGGCTGTGCCGTGTCACTGGGTGGGATGTGCGTGTGTCTGGCAGGCTGTGCAGTGTCACTGGGCAGGATGTGCGTGTGTGGCAGGCTGTGCAGTGTCACTGGGCGGGATGTGCGTGTGTCTGGCACTGGGCGGGATGTGCGTGTGTCTGGCACTGGGTGGGATGAGCGTGTATCTGGCAGGCTGTGCAGTGTCACTGGGTGGGATGTGCGTGTGTCTGGCAGGCTGTGAAGTGTCACTGGGTGGGATGTGCGTGTGTCTGGCAGGCTGTGCAGTGTCACTGGGCGGGATGTGCGTGTGTCTGGCACTGGGCGGGATGTGCGTGTGTCTGGCACTGGGTGGGATGAGCGTGTATCTGGCAGGCTGTGCAGTGTCACTGGGCGGGATGTGCGTGTGTCTGGCAGGCTGTGCAGTGTCACTGGGCGGGATGTGCGTGTGTCTGGCAGGCTGTACAGTGTCACTGGGCGGGATGTGCGTGTGTCTGGCACTGGGTGGGATGAGCGTGTATCTGGCAGGCTGTGCAGTGTCACTGGGCGGGATGTGCGTGTGTCTGGCAGGCTGTGCAGTGTCACTGGGCGGGATGTGCGTGTGTCTGGCAGGCTGTGCAGTGTCACTGGGCGGGATGTGCGTGTGTCTGGCAGGCTGTGCAGTGTCACTGGGCGGGATGTGCGTGTGTCTGGCAGGCTGTGCAGTGTCACTGGGCGGGATGTGCATGTGTCTGGCACTGGCTGGGATGAGCGTGTATCTGGCAGGCTGTGCAGTGTCACTGGGTGGGATGTGCGTGTGTCTGGCAGGCTGTGCAGTGTCACTGGGCGGGATGTGCGTGTGTCTGGCAGGCTGTACAGTGTCACTGGGCGGGATGTGCGTGTGTCTGGCACTGGGTGGGATGAGCGTGTATCTGGCAGGCTGTGCAGTGTCACTGGGCGGGATGTGCGTGTGTCTGGCAGGCTGTGCAGTGTCACTGGGCGGGATGTGCGTGTGTCTGGCAGGCTGTGCAGTGTCACTGGGCGGGATGTGCGTGTGTCTGGCACTGGGTGGGATGAGCGTGTATCTGGCAGGCTGTGCAGTGTCACTGGGTGGGATGTGCGTGTGTCTGGCAGGCTGTGCAGTGTCACTGGGCGGGATGTGCGTGTGTCTGGCAGGCTGTACAGTGTCACTGGGCGGGATGTGCGTGTGTCTGGCACTGTGCGGGATGTGCGTGTGTCTGGCAGGCTGTGCAGTGTCACTGGGCGGGATGTGCGTGTGTCTGGCAGGCTGTGCAGTGTCACTGGGCGGGATGTGCGTGTGTCTGGCAGGCTGTGCAGTGTCACTGGGCGGGATGTGTGTGTGTCTGGTAGGCTGTGCAGTGTCACTGGGTGGGATGTGCGTGTATCTGGCAGGCTGTGCAGTGTCACTGGGTGGGATGTGCGTGTGTCTGGCAGGCTGTGCAGTGTTACTGGGTGGGATGTGCGTGTGTCTGGCAGGCTGTGCAGTGTTACTGGGTGGGATGTGCGTGTGTCTGGCAGGCTGTGCCGTGTCACTGGGTGGGATGTGCGTGTGTCTGGCAGGCTGTGCAGTGTCACTGGGCAGGATGTGCGTGTGTGGCAGGCTGTGCAGTGTCACTGGGCGGGATGTGCGTGTGTCTGGCACTGGGCGGGATGTGCGTGTGTCTGGCACTGGGTGGGATGAGCGTGTATCTGGCAGGCTGTGCAGTGTCACTGGGTGGGATGTGCGTGTGTCTGGCAGGCTGTGAAGTGTCACTGGTTGGGATGTACGTGTGTCTGGCAGGCTGTGCAGTGTCACTGGGCGGGATGTGCGTGTGTCTGGCACTGGGCGGGATGTGCGTGTGTCTGGCACTGGGTGGGATGAGCGTGTATCTGGCAGGCTGTGCAGTGTCACTGGGCGGGATGTGCGTGTGTCTGGCAGGCTGTGCAGTGTCACTGGGTGGGATGTGCGTGTGTCTGGCAGGCTGTGCAGTGTCACTGGGTGGGATGTGCGTGTGTCTGGCAGGCTGTGCCGTGTCACTGGGTGGGATGTGCGTGTGTCTGGCAGGCTGTGCAGTGTCACTGGGCGGGATGTACGTGTGTCTGGCAGGCTGTGCAGTGTCACTGGGCGGGATGTGCGTGTGTCTGGCAGGCTGTGCAGTGTCACTGGGCGGGATGTTCTGGTGTCTGGCAGGCTGTGCAGTGTCACTGGGCAGGATGTGCGTGTGTCTGGCAGGCTGTGCAGTGTCACTGGGCGGGATGTGCGTGTGTCTGGCAGGCTGTGCAGTGTCACTGGGTGGGATGTGCGTGTGTCTGGCAGGCTGTGCAGTGTCACTGGGTGGGATGTGCGTGTGTCTGGCAGGCTGTGCAGTGTCACTAGGCGGGATGTGCGTGTGTCTGGCAGGCTGTTCCGTGTCACTGGGTGGGATGTGCGTGTGTCTGGCAGGCTGTGCAGTTTCACTGGGCGGGATGTGCGTGTGTCTGGCACTGGGCGGGATGTGCGTGTGTCTGGCACTGGGCGGGATGTGCGTGTGTCTGGCAGGCTGTACAGTGTCACTAGGCGGGATGTGCGTGTGTCTGGCAGGCTGTGCAGTGTCACTGGGTGGGATGTGCGTGTGTCTGGCAGGCTGTGCAGTGTCACTGGGCGGGATGTGCGTGTGTCTGGCAGGCTGTACATTGTCACTGGGCAGGATGTGCGTGTGTCTGGCAGGCTGTGCAGTGTCACTGGGCGGGATGTGCGTGTGTCTGGCAGGCTGTGCAGTGTCACTTAGCAGGATGTGCGTGTGTCTGGCAGGCTGTGCAGTGTCACTGGGCGGGATGTGCGTGTATCTGGCAGGCTGTGCAGTGTCACTGGGTGGGATGTGCGTGTGTCTGGCAGGCTGTGCAGTGTCACTGGGTGGGATGTGCGTGTGTCTGGCAGGCTGTGCAGTGTCACTGGGCGGGATGTGCGTGTGTCTGGCAGGCTGTGCAGTGTCACTGGGTGGGATGTGTGTGTGTCTGGCAGGCTGTGCAGTGTCACTGGGTGGGATGTGCGTGTGTCTGGCAGGCTGTGCAGTGTCACTGGGTGGGATGTGCGTGTGGCTGGCAGGCTGTGCCGTGTCACTGGGTGGGATGTGCGTGTGTCTGGCAGGCTGTGCAGTGTGCAGTGTCACTGGGCGGGATGTGCGTGTGTCTGGCACTGGGCGGGATGTGCGTGTGTCTGGCACTGGGTGGGATGAGCGTGTATCTGGCAGGCTGTGCAGTGTCACTGGGTGGGATGTGCGTGTGTCTGGCAGGCTGTGCAGTGTCACTGGGTGGGATGTGCGTGTGTCTGGCAGGCTGTGCAGTGTCACTGGGTGGGATGTGTGTGTGTCTGGCAGGCTGTGCAGGGTGCAGTGTCACTGGGCGGGATGTGCGTGTGTCTGGCACTGGGCGGGATGTGCGTGTATCTGGCACTGGGCAGGATGTGCGTGTGTCTGGCAGGCTGTGCAGTGTCACTGGGTGGGATGTGCGTGTGTCTGGCAGGCTGTGCAGTGTCACTGGGTGGGATGTGCGTGTGTCTGGCAGGCTGTGCCGTGTCACTGGGTGGGATGTGCGTGTGTCTGGCAGGCTGTGCAGTGTCACTGGGTGGGATGTGCGTGTGTCTGGCAGGCTGTGCAGTGTCACTGGGTGGGATGTGCGTGTGTCTGGCAGGCTGTGCAGTGTCACTGGGTGGGATGTGCGTGTGTCTGGCAGGCTGTGCCGTGTCACTGGGTGGGATGTGCGTGTGTCTGGCAGGCTGTGCAGTGTCACTGGGTGGGATGTGCGTGTGTCTGGCAGGCTGTGCAGTGTCACTGGGTGGGATGTGCGTGTGTCTGGCAGGCTGTGCAGTGTCACTGGGTGGGATGTGCGTGTATCTGGCAGGCTGTGCAGTGTCACTGGGTGGGATGTGCGTGTGTCTGGCAGGCTGTGCAGTGTCACTGGGTGGGATGTGCGTGTGTCTGGCAGGCTGTGCAGTGTCACTGGGTGGGATGTGTGTGTGTCTGGCAGGCTGTGCAGTGTCACTGGGTGGGATGTGCGTGTGTCTGGCAGGCTGTGCAGTGTGCAGTGTCACTGGGCGGGATGTGCGTGTGTCTGGCACTGGGCGGGATGTGCGTGTGTCTGGCACTGGGTGGGATGAGCGTGTATCTGGCAGGCTGTGCAGTGTCACTGGGTGGGATGTGCGTGTGTCTGGCAGGCTGTGCAGTGTCACTGGGCGGGATGTGCGTGTGTCTGGCAGGCTGTGCAGTGTCACTGGGCGGGATGTGCGTGTATCTGGCACTGGGCGGGATGTGCGTGTATCTGGCACTGGGCGGGATGTGCGTGTGTCTGGCAGGCTGTGCAGTGTCACTGGGTGGGATGTGCGTGTGTCTGGCAGGCTGTGCAGTGTCACTGGGTGGGATGTGCGTGTGTCTGGCAGGCTGTGCCGTGTCACTGGGTGGGATGTGCGTGTGTCTGGCAGGCTGTGCAGTGTCACTGGGTGGGATGTGCGTGTGTCTGGCAGGCTGTGCAGTGTCACTGGGTGGGATGTGCGTGTGTCTGGCAGGCTGTGCAGTGTCACTGGGTGGGATGTGCGTGTGTCTGGCAGGCTGTGCCGTGTCACTGGGTGGGATGTGCGTGTGTCTGGCAGGCTGTGCAGTGTCACTGGGTGGGATGTGCGTGTGTCTGGCAGGCTGTGCCGTGTCACTGGGTGGGATGTGCGTGTGTCTGGCAGGCTGTGCAGTGTCACTGGGTGGGATGTGTGTGTGTCTGGCAGGCTGTGCAGTGTCACTGGGTGGGATGTGCGTGTGTCTGGCAGGCTGTGCAGTGTGCAGTGTCACTGAGCGGGATGTGCGGGTGTCTGGCAGGCTGTGCAGTGTGCAGTGTCACTGAGCGGGATGTGCGTGTGACTGGCACTGGGCGGGATGTGCGTGTGTCTGGCACTGGGTGGGATGAGCGTGTATCTGGCAGGCTGTGCAGTGTCACTGGGTGGGATGTGCGTGTGTCTGGCAGGCTGTGCAGTGTCACTGGGCGGGATGTGCGTGTGTCTGGCAGGCTGTGCAGTGTCACTGGGCGGGATGTGCGTGTTTCTGGCAGGCTGTGCAGTGTCACTGGGTGGGATGTGTGTGTGTCTGGCAGGCTGTGCAGTGTCACTGGTTGGGATGTGCGTGTGTCTGGCAGGCTGTGCAGTGTCACTGGGTGGGATGTGCGTGTGTCTGGCAGGCTGTGCAGTGTCACTGGGCGGGATGTGCGTGTGTCTGGAAGGCTGTGCAGTGTCACTGGGTGGGATGTGCGTGTGTCTGGCAGGCTGTGCAGTGTGCAGTGTCACTGAGCGGGATGTGCGTGTGTCTGGCACTGGGTGGGATGAGCGTGTATCTGGCAGGCTGTGCAGTGTCACTGGGCGGGATGTGCGTGTGTCTGGCAGGCTGTGCAGTGTCACTGGGCGGGATGTGCGTGTGTCTGGCAGGCTGTGCAGTGTCACTGGGCGGGATGTGCGTGTTTCTGGCAGGCTGTGCAGTGTCACTGGGTGGGATGTGCGTGTGTCTGGCAGGCTGTGCAGTGTCACTGGGCGGGATGTGCGTGTGTCTGGCAGGCTGTGCAGTGTCACTGGGCGGGATGTGCGTGTGTCTGGCAGGCTGTGCAGTGTCACTGGGCGGGATGTGCGTGTGTCTGGCAGGCTGTGCAGTGTCGCTGGGCGGGATGTGCGTGTGCCTGGCCAATCAGAGGTGGGAGCAGGGTTTCAAGGTTGCGTTGGGTGGTGGCGCTAGGCATAAAACATCAGGGGGCAGGAGGTGTGGGCTCTGTGCTATCAATGGTGGAGAACCATTGGATATCCACTATCTACTGTACCATCGGTAGTTAACAACCGATGATTTGCAACCATTGATGGTCGATGGCCCACCCTACTATGCAATATGCAAGACGACTTTCGCCACATGGCCAGTGAGTTCAGTAGTTATGTCAGTCAGCACAAGGGGTGGCTGGAGGTCAGACCACGTGGTCTGGATCCAGCTGTGTGACATCATAGTGAAGGGCTGTCGCAGTGCTCTGTGCGGCCGGATCTGCGTGACAGTATGCTTTATTTATATTGTGCAGTCTGGGCAGTATCACGGTGTAATAGCCACACAAAGGCGGCTTAAACAAGTAAGAACATGGCCGCGCCAGGACCTGGCAGCCGACACTGTCTGCCACGTCACTTAAAACACTGCAGCACGCATTATACATCAGCCTTAAACTTTCTCTATAATCCAAAGCCTCTCATCCACTTACAGCGACTCTCCTTCTAATGTGCTGACTTCCAGTGACCTGCTGAGACATCTCTTATGCAGAACATTCTCAGTATGCATGCAAACCAGAGCATTGTGCGCAAGGAAAATTAAACTGAAGATCAAGGCATACAGGACAGCGGCGAACCCGTGGGATTCTGCAACAAAAATCAGCTCATCCTCTCTCAACCCATTAATAAGTTAATAACTTATCACTGATTCAGCTTAACACCTGGAGGCAGCGACGCTGCCTTGTTCTCACATCAGTTAAAGTCTATTGTAATTCCTTTATCGTTCCTTATTATTTTTGCTAAGCTGTTGCAGCCTCACCCGGGACCCACTGATGTAAGAGCTGAAGCTGGAATTACAAAAGACTACAAGGAGTACAGAATCCTCAGCAATGGGCAGCTAAAAAGCTGACTCGTCAGAATTACGGATGAAAGGCGTCTAATGCTTCTCATTCAGCAGGAATCAGAGATTTGTCTTGTGCTTTATTGCAGTCTCTTCCAGCTCTTCTGGCGGAGGAGAACCGGAGTTAAACAGAGGAATACACGTGGGCTTATTTATCAAAGGCAGGGGGGGGTGGCATCATTTTATTAAGACTATTTTTTTTTTTTTTAATCAGCTGCTGAGATTTAGTAAATAGCTGATGCTTCTAGTAGCTTTATGCCAGCAGTGTTAATCAGGAAGATGCATGAGGCATCTCTCTGGGAATAATGGGGGTCATTCCGAGTTGTTCGCTCGCAAGCTGCTTTTAGCAGCTTTGCACATGCTAAGCCGCCGCCTACTGGGAGTGAATCTTAGCTTAGCAAAATTGCGAACGAAAGATTAGCAGATTTGCGAATAGACACTTCTTAGCAGTTTCTGAGTAGCTCCAGACTTACTCTTCCAGTGCGATCAGTTCAGTGCTTGTCGTTCCTGGTTTGACGTCACAAACACACCCAGCGTTCGCCCAGACACTCCCCCGTTTCTCCAGCCACTCCCGCGTCTTTCCCAGAAACGGTAGCGTTTTTTCACACACACCCATAAAACGGCCTGTTTCCGCCCAGAAACACCCACTTCCTGTCAATCACATTACGATCACCAGAACGAAGAAAAAACCGTGAGTAAAATTCCTAACTGCATAGCAAATTTACTTGGCGCAGTCGCACTGCGGACATTGCGCATGCGCATTAGCGACTAATCGCTCCGTTGCGATAAAAAAATAACGAGCGAACAACTCGGAATGACCCCCAATGGCAGGACACAGCTACTGCTGGCGCTATGCGGATCCCCGCAAATGATCCATCTCATGGAATTCCTGTGGTCATGCCAGTCAACTTCTGTGCTCAGTCGTAGCATGCAGACAGATTTTTGCACACTGTATGGGGTGGATGCAGGTCCGGATAATAATGATGGTAGCAACGGATGTAGAAACAGCAGATGGGTGGATTGACGCATCAACATAAGGAAGTAAGGGATCTATGGGGGTCATTCTGACCCGATCGCACGCTGCAGTTTTTCGCAGTGTAGCGATCGGGTCAGAACTGCGCATGCGCCGACGCCGCAGTGTGCCAGCGCATGGCCGCCCGTCGCTGCGCTACGATCGCCTCTGCATGATTGATAGGCAGAGGCGGTCGATGGGTGGGAAGGGGCAAAACGGCGGTGTTTGGCCGCCGTTTCGTGGGCGCGGTCCGGCCAACGCAGGCGTGGCCGGACCGTATGGGGAGTGGCCCGCAGCGGCTGCGTGACGTCACACGCAGCCACTGCGGGCCGGGGAGCGATGAGTAGCTCCCGGCCAGCACGCTAAAGCTGCGCTGGCCGGGAGCTACTCTTGAAGTGCAAAGGCATCGCCGCTGTGTGATGCCTTTGCACTTTTGCGGGGGGGGGGGGGGGGGGCACTGACATGCGGGGCGGACTGGCCCTGTGCTGGGCGTCCCCCCGCATGTCTGAGTTCATGATCGTAGCTGTGCTAATTTTAGCACAGCTACGATCAACTCGGAATGACCCCCTATGAACTAAGCCTTTGAGAGAGATTAAGTGGAGAGAGATAAACTACCAGCCAATCAGCTCCCAACTGTCATGTTGCAGGCCGTCTTGGAAAAATGACAGCTATGAGCTGATTGGCTGACACTTTGGGGGTCATTCCGAGTTGATCGCTCGCTAGCTACTTTTTGCAGCCATGTAAATGCATAGTCGACGCCCACAGGGGAGTGTATTTTCGCTTTGCAAGTGTGCGAACGCCTGTGCAGCCGAGCGGGACGAAAAAGTTTTTTGCAGTTTCTGAGTAGCTCAGAACTTACTCAGCCGCTGCGATCACTTCAGTCTTTTTGGTTCCGGAATTGACGTCAGACACCCGCCCTGCAAACGCCTGGACCCGCCTGCGTTTTTCCAAACACACCCAGGAAACGGTCAGTTGCCACCCGCAAACGTCTTCTTCCTGTCAATCTCCTTGCGATCGGCTGTGCGAATGGATTCTTCGTTAAATCCATCGCCCAGCTACGATCCGCTTTGTACCCGTACGAGGTGCGTGCGCATTGCGGTGCGTGCGCATTGCGGTGCGTGCACATGCGCAGTAGTAACCTGATCGCTGCATTGCGAAAAACGGCAGCGAGCAATCAATTCGGAATGACCCCCTTTATCTCTTCGATTGCCAAGTCTTAGTAAATAGACCCATAATTAGGCTGCACCAGCCGCACGGAACACTGGCCACCGAGGCATCAGAATCAGTGCCCATATGTGCTGAGGCCCCGCGGAAGGTTGAGAGCAGGCACTAAGTTCCCAGGCCCGGACTTGTTTGAGGGGCCCAGGTCAGCTGCAAAGTGCTGTTGAGGGGGATGGTCCGTATTATTCTGTTGCGTTCCATAGAATTCTAATTTGTGAACCTTAGGGGCGATGCAATTGTTTCTTGTCGCCACGCTAATAAGGGTCACCTGACGGAGCAATTCAATTGTTGCTCCGTTCGAGCACGAATAGCTATGGGGGGCACATATTGCAGCTTGATACCCCTGGAGGTGGCGGGCTGAAATGTGCGAAAAGTCGTCTGTTTGGGTGCCCAATCAGCACTTTTTGCATCATACCTGTTAGTTTAAACGGTTTTAACTGATTTACGCTGCTAAACTGGTCTGTTTGAGTTTCGCTAGGTGCGCGAAAACCACCCAACAAATCTGTCACTTAAGACGGGAGTTCAGGCAAAAAAATAACAATTGAATTACCCCCTTACAGTATCTCAAGAAGTGATATCTGACACAGGTGAAGCAAGGGACGGATGAGGCCGACGTGGCCTGCGTAGAGCTACAGTCAGCGGACTACAGCCTTAAAGCCAGTAAAAAGCAAAGTGGACCTTGGTGTACTTTATCACAGGTGGAGTATGGCAGCTAAAGACCGCGGACGATAGGAGAATGGAAATAGATGGCCGGAATGTTGTTTCCTGATTCTCCAATCTGACAGGAGGACAAAGATATCTTGTTCAACATCTTCAATGCTACATGGCTGGACAGACCTATGGTGGTTCAAAGGAGCCTGGTTATTCCAAATGCAGGGCCCTCCAGGAACCGGATCTGAATTGAGGGTTTACAACGTGTTGGATTTTGCTGATCACTTGACCCCTGTAGACCCCTGATTTATGGGCCGCTTTATACAGTAATTACAGCTCATAAGATATCACTTGCTTCCTGTGATCACTATGCTTTTAGCACATTGTAACCGTGTGTGTAACATCTTACTCTGTGTGTTGATCGATACAATAGAATCATCTGCTTCTCCTTATGCGTTGCCTCACTGCCAGCTCCGAGATAATTTCAGTTTAACAACCTCTCCAATGTATTATTTATACCACTGATGTCAAGGTCTCTGTGTAAAAAGAAAAAGAAAAAATACCTTTAGTGTTTACAGTATGTTTCTCTAATTAAACTGAGAACGATCTATGGAATTTCTGCTTAATCCCAAGGGGACCGGCTGATTCCATGGGAAAATAATTATTACCTTATGTTGTCTGATCTGTCAGTTAAAGAAACAGACGTAAGATAGCGCCAGCCACCTGCTATGTGACCTGGAGCTGGTACATTAGCTGGGAATTGTGGCTAGTCTTGGATTTATAGAATAAAGCTACATGGGTTTGGCATAAAATGTCTGTAAGTGATAAGAGGACGGGAGGGTGTATATAACTAAAGGGCCCCATACACTTATACGACATGACGGTCCGTCATCAGGGGTGTAGCGAGGGTGGCTTCGGCGGAGCGCAAGCTCCGGGGCGCCAGAAGAGTTAGAGGGCGCGCCGTTGAGTAACATATATATGCGGCTCTACTGTGGCATAACGTGTATAAACGTCTCTACTGTGGTGTAACATGTATTAACGAGTCTACTGTGGGGTAACATGTGTAAGTGGCTCTACTGTGTCATAAAATGTATAAGGGGCTGTACTGTGTGGCCTAACGTGTATAAGGGACTTTACTGTGTGGCGTAAAGTGTATAAGGGGTACTACTGTGCTGTAATGTGAAAAGCGGACAATACTGTGCTATGTAATCTGAATTGGTACTATTTTGTGGCCACACCCCTTCCCCATGAAGCCACACCCCTATATTTTTGTTGCATGCCTTGGGCAAGCACTGTTTCTATTTTGAACATGGGGCGCCCAAAGGAAACTTTCGCCCTCAAATCTACAAGGTCTAGAACTGGCCCTGATACCAATTCAGAATTTTTAAATATTTTTTATTTTCAAATGTAACACGCACTCAATTCAGTACAGGAGAGGGGGCACCGAAAACATACCCTTGCTCCGGCACCATGGCACCTAGCTACACCTCTGTCCGTCATGTCATATAAGATTTCGTCCAACCTCTCGGCAGCCTCCCCGTTGGCAGGATAGTATTAGATATATATCGTATGCAGTTTTTTTTGCATACGATGTATCTGTTAGGGTCTCCTGCCCTGTGCTGCCACGTCGTCATGGCAACCGGGAGACAAGTGCTAGTGGAGTAACCTGAGCGCAGCTGATACTCCGGTTCGGGTCTTTTGCTGTGCAGTGGTTATAGGCTCTGTGCACGGCAGGGGATCCGGTGCTGGTTTTTGTGCTCACAGTCTGTGAGGTCTGAGTGGGGCGTGGACAGCACCTGCTTTATAAGGCCTCTTTTCAGGGTAAGCAGATGCTGCTGAATCTCTGTTGGTTAGTCAGTTCATGAAAGTTAGCCAGTACTGTGTAGCTTTGTATTTGTTTGTTGCTTACTGCAAATAGGCCTGGGGATTTGGTATTACACTCTGCCAATCCAGACCTAGCAGTAAGACTGGAGTCAGTCGTTTAGCTTGCTGGGGTTCTGTTATTACTCTGTGAACTTAGCAAGTTTGCGGCTGTATTCTAACACTTGCCTGTCTAATCCTGTCTCACTGTGCTAGGTGTCAGGGGTCAGTTTAGTGGCAGTAAGCTTAAACCTGTGCACTGCAAGTGAGAATCAGGATTGTGGAGGCTCTCCTTGTGTCTATCATTCCATCTCTGACCAAGGAGTTTACTGCCACACCCGTTGGTAACCCTTTAGGGTTTTGCTGTTGCCCTTAGCAACAGCATTTCGGGTTCTCTACGTATTAAAACACAACATCTTGCTTTTTACATATTCAGCAGCCTAATACTCCTGTTGAAATTTTGTGGGAATATGGAGCATACCCCTCAAAATACGTTGCAACAGGTGGTCGATCAGGTGCAGGTCCTGACTCGGCAATTTAATGATTTGTCCATTAAAATGCACACCTCCCAGGCTGCTGGCGGAGCTCCCGCAGCAGCAGCACCTGCAGGGGTTAAGGAGCCGAAAGTAAATCTCCCGGATCGTTTTTCTGGAGATCGCTCGCAGTTCTTTTGTTTCAAGGAGAGCTGCAAGCTATACTTCCGGCTTAGGCCTCAGTCTTCTGGGTCGGAGATTCAGCGGGTGGGCATAGTGATTTCCTTGCTACAAGGAGACCCACAGGTCTGGGCATATGGGTTGCAGCCTGACTGTCCGTCGCTTAAAAGTGTTGATGCTTTTTTTACGGCACTGGGCATGTTGTATGATGACCCTGACAAGACGGCCTCAGCCGAGGCTCAGATTTCGATCCTTAAGCAAGGGCGAAGGCCAGTTGAGGTTTACTGTACGGAGTTTCGGAGGTTGGCCCATGATACCCAGTGGAATGACCCAGCCCTGAGACACCAGTACCGAAGAGGTCTTTCTAACCAGATAAAGGACCAACTGGTACAATATCCCTTGCCTGATAGCTTGGATCAGCTCATGCAGTTATCCATCCGGGTGGATAGACGGCTGAGAGAGCGTAGGCTTGAAAGGGAGACTGAGATTTCCTTCCTTCCCAAGGGAACCTCAGACTCTGAGGAATTTTCTGAGGAGCCTATGCAGATTGGGGCTACCCGCCTCTCCTCGCGTGAGAAGACGCGGAGGAGACAGCAGGGGTTGTGTTTGTACTGTGGGAATAAAGGTCATGTGGTAGTATCATGCCCAGAAAAGCCGGAAAACTTCAGGGCCTGAGGGTGATGGGAAATATCCTGTCAGGCCAGAAGTCAGAATTTCCCAAGAAGACTTTTATCATTCCGGTGACCTTGAAGATCCTCGGTCAAACTGTCAAGACTGAGGCCTTTGTGGACAGTGGGGCCGACGGGGTTTTTATGGACCGCCAATTCGCCCTAAAACACTCTGTTCCCTTAGTACCCTTGGCATCGGAAATTGAGATTTGTGGGTTAAACGGGGAACCATTATCCCAAGGTAAAATTACCTCTTGCACTAGCCAGATTTCTTTGTTTATTGGAGCCACACACTCTGAAAAATTGTCCTTTTATGTGACTGTCTGTACTTTTGCCCCATTGGTGTTGGGGTTACCCTGGTTAAGGGCCCACAATCCTCAATTTGACTGGGTCTCTGGGGAGATTCTTAGTTGGGGTACTGATTGTTTCAGGAGTTGCTTGAGCCTTCCAGTCAGGCTCTCGCAGCTAAGTTTGCCAGGATTGCCAGGGTGTTATGCAGATTTTGCGGACGTGTTCTCCAAAAAAGTTGCAGAGGTACTACCTCCCCATCGCCCCTATGACTGTGCCATTGATTTGTTGCCAAATGCTAAGCTTCCCAAGAGCAGGTTGTACTCCCTGTCATGTCCTGAGACTCAGGCTATGGCAGAGTACATTCAGGAGAACTTGGCTAAGGGATTTATCAGACCTTCACAGTCTCCAGTTGGGTCGGGGTTCTTCTTCGTGGGTAAAAAGGACGGTTCGTTGTGACCCTGCATCGACTTCAGGGAATTGAACCGTATCACGATTAAAAACTCATACCCACTGCCTCTCATTTCGGTCTTGTTTGACCAGCTTCGTACTGCCACCATTTTTTCTAAGATTGACCTACGCGGTGCGTACAATCTAATCCGAATAAGAGAGGGGGATGAATGGAAGACTGCCTTTAATACCCACTCAGGGCATTATGAATATTTGGTGATGCCTTTTGGGCTCTGTAATGCCCCGGCAGTCTTCCAGGATTTCATGAATGATGTGCTCAGGGAATATTTGGATAGATTCTTAGTTGTATACTTAGATGACATCCTAATCTTCTCCCATTCCCTGGAGGAACATCGGAAGCATGTACGCTTAGTCCTCCAGAAACTCAGAGACCACCGGCTTGGGGCGAAGCTGGAGAAGTGCGAATTTGAAGTTCAGCAAATCGCATTTCTAGGATATATTATCTCCCCAGAAGGTTTCCAAATGGAGGGTTCCAAGGTACAGGCAGTCCTGGATTGGGTGCAGCCCACTAGTTTGAAGGCGCTTCAGCGTTTCCTGGGCTTTGCGAATTTTTATAGACGATTTATCGCTGGATTTTCGTCTATAGTGGCGCCCTTGGTGGCACTCACTAAGAAAGGGGCGGATGTTGCTCACTGGTCTTGTGAGGCTAAAGCGGCTTTTGCCCGTCTCAAAAGGGCATTTGTTTCGGCCAAGGTGCTGCGACTCCCAGATCCAGAGCGTCCTTTTGTGGTGGAGGTGGATGCCTCTGAGATGGGTATTGGGGCAGTGCTTTCTCAGATGGGAGTGTCTGATAATCGCCTTCATCCCTGTGCTTACTTTTCCCGTAAATTTTCGCCTGCCGAGATGAATTATGACGTGGGTAACCGGGAATTGTTGGCTATTAAGGATGCACTCGAGGAGTGGAGACACTGGCTTGAGGGGGCTAAGTTTGTGGTCTCAATTCTCACTGACCATAAGAATCTGGCATATTTAGAGTCAGCGAAGCGTCTCAATGCCAGGCAGGCACGATGGGCTTTGTTTTTTGCTCGCTTTAATTTTTTGATAACATATCGCCCTGGGTCAAAAAACATCAAGGCTGATGCGCTCTCGCGGAGTTTTGCTCCAATCCAGGAGACCACCGAGGAGCCGTTGCCCATTGTTTCCCCATCATGTATTAAAGTGGGCATTACCCAGGACCTCTTATCATTAGTCCTTAGAGCACAGGAGCAGGCTCCTCCAGACCTTCCGGTAGGTCTTTTGTTTGTGCCTCCTAGGTTAAGACAGCGAGTGTTCCTGGAATTCCATGCCAAGAAGTCGGCAGGTCACCCGGGTATTGCCAGAACTCGGGAGTTGCTATCTAGGGCGGTGTGGTGGCCCTCGGTTGCTAAGGATGTGGATCAGTGGGTTCGGGCATGTGACATCTGTGCCCGAAATAAGACTCCTAGAGGGGTTCCTGTTGGCCCATTACATCCACTCTCTATCCCATCTAAGCCATGGACCCACATTTCAATGGATTTTGTGGTGGACTTGCCCAAATCCTCGGGGATGACAGCCATCTGGGTTGTCGTTGACAGGTTTTCGAAGATGGCGCACTTCGTTCCACTGGTTGGGCTGCCATCAGCCAGACGCCTGTCTGAATTATTTATGCTGCATGTTGTGCGTCTCCACGGGTTGCCACTTGATGTGGTCTCTGACCGCGGATCCCAGTTTGTGGCCAAATTCTGGAGGGCATTTTGTTCCGATCTCCAGATTTCTGTCAGCTTGTCGTCAGGCTACCATCCGCAGTCTAATGGGCAGACTGAAAGGGTGAACCAGTCCTTGGAGCAGTTCCTCAGGTGTTATGTCTCCAAGTGTCAGACTGACTGGGTTGCTCATCTGTCCATGGCGGAGTTTGCCTATAACAACGCGGCTCACTCTGCTACAGGGATCTCTCCCTTCCTTTGTGTGTATGGGCATCATCCTAAGGCCAATTCTTTTGACCCCCTGGACTCCACGCCTGGTGGTTCCTCTGTGGTTTCGGTCCTTAGAGGTATTTGGCGGAAAGTGAAGAAAGCCCTTGTGTCTGTGTCATTAGTGACCAAAAGGGTTTTTGATAAGCGGAAAAGACCCTGCAGCTTCAAATTAGGAGACTTCGTCTGGTTGTCTACCAAGAATTTGAAGTTGAGACAGCCATCTCATAAGTTAGGGCCCCGGTTCATCGGCCCTTATAAGATCACCAGGGTTATCAATCCGGTGGCATTTCAGTTAGATCTGCCCCGTTCTTTGGGTATCAATAAAACATTTCATTGTTCCCTTTTAAAACGGGCGATTAGTAATCCTTCTTCCAGTGGAAGACCTTCCCCTCTTCTGATACGTGGCCAGAGGGAGTTTGTTGTTGAAAGGATTCTTGACTCCAAGGTGGTTCGGGGTCGGCTGTCATTTTTGGTGCACTGGAAGGGGTATGGCCCGGAGGAGCGGTCGTGGGTGCGCAGTTGTGATCTTCATGCCCCCAGACTGATACGCTCTTTCTTCTCGCAGTTCCCCGATAAACCCGGTGGTAGGGGTTCTTTGACCCCTCGTCAGAGGGGGGGTACTGTTAGGGTCTCCTGCCCTGTGCTGCCACGTCGTCATGGCAACCGGGAGACAAGTGCTAGTGGAGTAACCTGAGCGCAGCTGATACTCCGGTTCGGGTCTTTTGCTGTGCAGTGGTTATAGGCTCTGTGCACGGCAGGGGATCCGGTGCTGGTTTTTGTGCTCACAGTCTGTGAGGTCTGAGTGGGGCGTGGACAGCACCTGCTTTATAAGGCCTCTTTTCAGGGTAAGCAGATGCTGCTGAATCTCTGTTGGTTAGTCAGTTCATGAAAGTTAGCCAGTACTGTGTAGCTTTGTATTTGTTTGTTGCTTACTGCAAATAGGCCTGGGGATTTGGTATTACACTCTGCCAATCCAGACCTAGCAGTAAGACTGGAGTCAGTCGTTTAGCTTGCTGGGGTTCTGTTATTACTCTGTGAACTTAGCAAGTTTGCGGCTGTATTCTAACACTTGCCTGTCTAATCCTGTCTGTCTAATCCTGTCTCACTGTGCTAGGTGTCAGGGGTCAGTTTAGTGGCAGTAAGCTTAAACCTGTGCACTGCAAGTGAGAATCAGGATTG
The DNA here is from genome assembly GCF_028390025.1 of Pseudophryne corroboree. Taxonomy (NCBI): domain Eukaryota; kingdom Metazoa; phylum Chordata; class Amphibia; order Anura; family Myobatrachidae; genus Pseudophryne; species Pseudophryne corroboree. The sequence continues at coordinate 452,921,744 of NC_086452.1, read as the reverse complement.
TGGAGGCTCTCCTTGTGTCTATCATTCCATCTCTGACCAAGGAGTTTACTGCCACACCCGTTGGTAACCCTTTAGGGTTTTGCTGTTGCCCTTAGCAACAGCATTTCGGGTTCTCTACGTATTAAAACACAACATCTAGCTTTTTACATCTGAGCAGTTCTAATACAAGGGAGATACCCAGTTCCTTAGCCTCTGGGCTTCTCTGTTCACTGTGTGTGTATTTTGTTACCCTATCACCTTCTGTGTACGTTATGTCATATTCCCCAGTTTGTCTGTGAGTCCATTTGTTTTGCATAACAGTTCAAACACCAGTACATTCCTGCAGACACTGGAGTGCATAACAGTTCTGACACTAGTACTTTCCTGCAGGCACTGGTGTGCATAACAGTATCTTTTTACTGTCCTATCTATTTACTGCGGGATCCGACATATAACGAGTGCAGCACTCGTGCTATGTCGGATATAGGGGGATCCGAGCAGATGCTCACGGGAACGCGCATCGGATCGGATCGGCTTTTCAAGCACCCCGAAAATGCCCGATTTCACCCAATATATCAGGTCGAATGCACGAATTGGGCTGAAATCGGGCAAAATCGGCCTAGTGTATGGGGCCCTTGAGAGTCCGGAACAGCATTGCCACATATTGCATTATCTGCAGTGTTATTGCCATACACGTCAGCAGAGCTGGAGAAAGAGCCCGGGGAACCCCATAGCCTCCTCCTCACCTCAACGCCTTTCCCTCATGAACTGTCAGGCCCTCCACTCCCGTATCGGGTGTGGATCATAGGGTCGACAGTAACTAGGTCTACCACTATTGGTCGACAGTGACTTGGTCGACACCTAAAATAGGTTAAACACGGTCATTAGGTCGACAGGAGTTTTTTATATTTTCTTGGTGTCGTTTTCTTCGTAAAGTGACCAGGAACCCCAATTAGTGCACCTTATTGCCTCGCATGGCTCCGCTACGGCTGCGCTCAGCACATGTTACCGTTCCCAATCGTAGTCCACGTGGATCGCAAAGTATGAAAAAGTAAATAAAATAAAAATTGGTGAAAAACTCATGTCGTCCTTTTCACGTCTCGACCTTTGCCGTATCAACCTAGTGATCACGTCGACCTAATGACTAGGTCGACCTAATGCACGTCGACCAATAGTGGTTAACCTAATGAGTGTCGACCTAAAGACCGGATACCCCTGTATCAGCCTGGGAGTGTGACATCATAATCCGGCATCATAGTCCCAGCCTATCACTGATACGTAGTACATGGTAAGAAGCTGCTATTGCACGTATGGGTCTGCAGGTGGCGCCACAAGGAAAACAGTGACATGGAAGGAGTGACCGTTACCCACTGGAATTAGTTTGTATCAAAATGCGCCTGCAAATGCATCTGAACTCCATGCACGTGTGCACGGCCCTGTGTCTGATATGGGGTTCACATGTGGTACACCTGTGATATGTTTGTGAATGTGTCCAGACCACATGTGGCACTTTTTCCATTAATTTCAATGGCCCATCCATTTCAATGGGGGGTCCAAGGATTTGGTTAGCCTGGGTATAGTCCCACTAAAAAGGGGGGACAAAATGCATTGTCTGGGTTTCCCCTGTCATAGTCTCATCCCCATGCTGGTAGCATTCAGCACTTGCTGGTAGCATTGAGCCTCTTTGGGAAATGTTTTGAAGCACCATGATTTATTTATTTACAGGTTTTTTTTATATAGCGCAGCATATTCCGCGATGAACAGCTCTTGGGCGCCTCCTCTCCCTCAAAGCTGTGGGGACCAGGGTAACGTGAACTGTTGAGACCCCTGTAGGTGACAGCTGCCTTTACTACATCAGTGGCATAAGGATATCATTATCACTATATTAAAACAAAACAATTTCCATTCCAACGGGTAAGCCAATGGGAAAATATTTTTGCAACCCACAACAGTAAAAAAATGAAGACGGGGCGTCCGTTACCTAACAGAAAGTCTGAGAACCCTTAATAGCGACTCAGCCAATCACAAGTGATTTCGGAACGCAAGCTCTCAGAGTCGCCACAGTGGAGAAGAAACTGGGAGGAAAGCACAAATTCTATAATAAACATTTATCCTCCCAGTACATGCACTATTATACTACAGATGGAGCCCTGCTCATCTATCCCTTTAATAGGATTAATTAAGCCAGTGCTGTCGGACTTAATCCCCTGCTGTAATGACTTAGGGGGTCATTCCGAGTTGATCGTATCTAAATTTAGCACAGCTATGATCGTCTTCCCTGACATGTGGGGGGACGCCCAGCACAGGGCTAGTCCGCCTTGCATGTCAGTCCGGCCCCCCTCCCCCCCCCGCACAAATACAAAAGCATCGCACAGCGGCGTTGCTTTTTTATTTTTGGAGTAACTCCTGGCCAGCACAGCTCCTGGTCGGGAGTTGTTCGTCGCTGCCGCAGGCTGCAGCAGCTGCGTGAAACATCACGCACCCGCCGCGGACCGCCCCCCCCAATGGTCCAGCCACGCCTGTGTTGGCCGGACTGCTCCACCTAAATGGCGGCACTAAGTTCCCAGGCCCGGACTTGTTTGAGGGGCCCAGGTCAGCTGCAAAGTGCTGTTGAGGGGGATGGTCCGTATTATTCTGTTGCGTTCCATAGAATTCTAATTTGTGAACCTTAGGGGCGATGCAATTGTTTCTTGTCGCCACGCTAATAAGGGTCACCTGACGGAGCAATTCAATTGTTGCTCCGTTCGAGCACGAATAGCTATGGGGGGCACATATTGCAGCTTGATACCCCTGGAGGTGGCGGGCTGAAATGTGCGAAAAGTCGTCTGTTTGGGTGCCCAATCAGCACTTTTTGCATCATACCTGTTAGTTTAAACGGTTTTAACCGATTTACGCTGCTAAACTGGTCTGTTTGAGTTTCGCTAGGTGCGCGAAAACCACCCAACAAATCTGTCACTTAAGACGGGAGTTCAGGCAAAAAATAACAATTGAATTACCCCCTTACAGTATCTCAAGATGTGATATCTGACACAGGTGAAGCAAGGGACGGATGAGGCCGACGTGGCCTGCGTAGAGCTACAGTCAGCGGACTACAGCTTTAAAGCCAGTAAAAAGCAAAGTGGACCTTGGTGTACTTTATCACAGGTGGAGTATGGCAGCTAAAGACCGCGGACGATAGGAGAATGGAAATAGATGGCCGGAATGTTGTTTCCTGTTTCTCCAATCTGACAGGAGGACAAAGATATCTTGTTCAACATCTTCAATGCTACATGGCTGGACAGACCTATGGTGGTTCAAAGGAGCCTGGTTATTCCAAATGCAGGGCCCTCCAGGAACCAGATCTGAATTGAGGGTTTACAACGTGTTGGATTTTGCTGATCACTTGACCCCTGTAGACCCCTGACTTATGGGCCGCTTTATACTGTAATTACATCTCATAAGATATCACTTGCTTCCTGTGATCACTATGCTTTTAGCACATTGTAACCGTGTGTGTAACATCTTACTCTGTGTTGATCGATACAATAGAATCATCTGCTTCTCCTTATGCGTTTCCTCACTGCCAGCTCCGAGATAATTTCAGTTTAACAACCTCTCCAATGTATTATTTATACCACTGATGTCAAGGTCTCTGTGTAAAAAGAAAAAGAAAAAATACCTTTAGTGTTTACAGTATGTTTCTCTAATTAAACTGAGAACGATCTATGGAATTTCTGCTTAATCCCAAGGGGACCGGCTGATTCCATGGGAAAATAATTATTACCTTATATTGTCTGATCTGTCAGTTAAAGAAACAGACGTAAGATAGCGCCAGCCACCTGCCATGTGACCTGGAGCTGGTACATTAGCTGGGAATTGTGGATTGTCTTGGATTTATAGAATAAAGCTACATGGGTTTGGCATAAAATGTCTGTAAGTGATAAGAGGACGGGAGGGTGTATATAACTAAAGGGCCCCATACACTTATACGACATGACGGTCCGTCATCAGGGGTGTAGCGAGGGTGGCTCCACGGAGCGCAAGCTCCGGGGCGCCAGAAGAGTTAGAGGGTGCGCCGTTGAGTAACATATATATGCGGCTCTACTGTGGCATAACGTGTATAAACGTCTCTACTGTGGTGTAACATGTATTAACGAGTCTACTGTGGGGTAACATGTGTAAGTGGCTGTACTGTGTCATAAAATGTATAAGGGGCTGTACTGTGTGGCGTAAAGTGTATAAGGGGTACTACTGTGCTGTAATGTGAAAAGCGGACAATACTGTGCTATGTAATCTGAATTGGTACTATTTTGTGGCCACACCCTTCCCCGTGAAGCCACACCCCTATATTTTTGTTGCGTGCCTTGGGCAAGCACTGTTCCTATTTTGAACATGGGGCGCCCAAAGGAAACTTTCGCCCTCAAATCTACAAGGTCTAGAACTGGCCCTGATACCAATTAAGGATTTTTAAATATTTTTTATTTTCAAATGTAACACGCACTCAATTCAGTACAGGAGAGGGGGCACCGAAAACATACCCTTGCTCCGGGCACCATGGCACCTAGCTACACCTCTGTCCGTCATGTCATATAAGATTTCGTCCAACCTCTCGGCAGCCTCCCCGTTGGCAGGATAGTATTAGCTATATATCGTATGCAGTGTTTTTTGCATACGATGTATCTTTTTACTGTCCTATCTATTTACTGCGGGATCCGACATATAACGAGTGCAGCACTCGTGATATGTCGGATCTAGGGGGATCCAAGGCGATGCTCACGGGAACGCGCATCGGATCGGCTTTTCAAGCACCCCGAAAATGCCCGATTTCACCCAATATATCAGGCCGAATGCACGAATTGGGCTGAAATCGGGCAAAATCGGCCTAGTGTACGGGGCCCTTGAGAGTCAGGAACAGCATTGCCACATATTGCATTATCTGCAGTGTTATTGCCATACACATCAGCGGAGCTGGAGAAAGAGCCCGGGGGAACCCCATAGCCTCCTCCTCACCTCAACGCCTTTCCCTCAGGAACTGTCAGGCCCTCCACTCCCATATCGGGTGTGGATCATAGGGTCGACAGTAACTAGGTCTACCACTATTGGTCGACAGTGACTTGGTCGACACCTAAAATAGGTTAAACACGGTCATTAGGTCGACAGGAGTTTTTTATATTTTTTTGGTGTCGTTTTCTTCGTAAAGTGACCAGGAACCCCAATTAGTGCACCTTATTGCCTCGCATGGCTCCGCTACGGCTGCGCTCAGCACATGTTACCGTTCCCAATCGTAGTCCACGTGGATCGCAAAGTATGAAAAAGTAAAAAAAAAAAATTGGTGAAAAACTCATGTCGACTTTTTCACGTCTCGACCTTTGCCGGATCAACCTAGTGATCACGTCGACCTAATGACTAGGTCGACCTAATGCATGTTGACCAATAGTGGTTGACCGAATGAGTGTCGACATAAAGACCGGATACCCCTGTATCAGCCTGGGAGTGTGACATTATAATCCGGCACCATAGTCCCAGCCTATCACTGATACGTAGTACATGGTAAGAAGCTGCTATTGCACGTATGGGTCTGCAGGTGGCGCCACAAGGAAAACAATGACATGGAAGGAGTGACCGTTACCCACTGGAATTAGTTTGTATCAAAATGCGCCTGCAAATGCATCTGAACTCTATGCACGTGTGCACGGCCCTGTGTCTGATATGGGGTTCACATGTGGTACACCTGTGATATGTTTGTGAATGTGTCCAGACCACATATGGCACTTTTTCCATTAATTTCAATGGCCCATCCATTTCAATGGGGGTCCAAGGATTTGGTTAGCCTGGGTATAGTCCCACTAAAAAGGGGGGACAAAATGCATTGTCTGGGTTTCCCCTGTCATAGTCTCATCCCCATGCTGGTAGCATTCAGCACTTGCTGGTAGCATTGAGCCTCTTTGGGAAATGTTTTGAAGCACCATGATTTATTTATTTACAGGGTTTTTTTATATAGCGCAGCATATTCCGCGATAAAGAGCTCTTGGGCGCCTCCTCTCCCTCAAAGCTGTGGGGACCAGGGTAACGTGAACTGCTGAGACCCCTGTAGGTGACAGCTGCCTTTACCACATCAGTGGCATAAGGATATCATTATTTTTCTTACTATATTAAAACAAAACAATTTCCATTCCAACGGGTAAGCCAATGGGAAAATATTTTTGCAACCCACAACAGTAAAAAAATTAAGACGGGGCGTCCGTTACCTAACAGAAAGTCTGAGAACCCTTAATAGCGACTCAGCCAATCACAAGTGATTTCGGAACGCAAGCTCTCAGAGTCGCCACAGTGGAGAAGAAACTGGGAGGAAAGCACAAATTCTATAATAAACATTTATCCTCCCAGTACATGCACTATTATACTACAGATGGAGCCCTGCTCATCTATCCCTTTAATAGGATTAATTAAGCCAGTGCTGTCGGACTTAATCCCCTGCTGTAATGACTTAGGGGGTCATTCCGAGTTGATCGTATCTAAATTTAGCACAGCTATGATCGTCTTCCCTGAGATGTGGGGGGACGCCCAGCACAGGGCTAGTCCGCCTTGCATGTCAGTCCGGCCCCCCTCCCCCCCCCGCACAAATACAAAAGCATCGCACAGCGGCGTTGCTTTTTTATTTTTGGAGTAACTCCTGGCCAGCACAGCTCCTGGTCGGGAGTTGTTCGTCGCTGCCGCAGGCTGCAGCAGCTGCGTGAAACATCACGCACCCACCGCGGACCGCCCCCCCCAATGGTCCAGCCACGCCTGTGTTGGCCGGACCGCTCCACCTAAACGGCGGCTTAACGCCGCCGTTCAGCCCCCTCCCGCCAGCGACCGCCTATGTCTCAGAGGCGATCGCTAGGCAATGACAACTGCCATGCGCCGGCGCACTACGGCACCGGCGCATACGCAGTTCCGACCTGATCGCTGCGCTGCGACAAACTGCAGCGAACGACCGGGTCGGAATGACCCCCTTAATCCCCTGCTGTATTGTTCTCTCTGTGTTGTATTGCAGCTGAGAACAATAGACGAAAGGCTTATGCTAATAAGCCTTGGTGCACCTAGGCGCAGCAGAGAAGCCTAGATGATCGTGGCTCCACCTGTACTATCCCAATTCTATTCTTATATTAGTAATTACTGTACTGCTCTATACTACAACTTCTATTACTACACTACTGCTGGAACGGAAGCTGCACATAAATGCACCCACCCGTCATGCTGTGTGCGTCACAATCAGCTGGAGGTGTGATAACACAATGCTAGCTTTGGATGCAACGTCTACAGTGGACCCATGTTGGGGTTCATTGACCCTCTATCGGTCCTGGCGCAGCTTTTATGCAAAAGAAGACCAAATCTCACAGCGTTTCCATCAGTTATGGATTCAGATTGTGTGTAATGCGCAGGGATCAGGGCTGTGTTCAGGAAGTTCTATAGATTTACCAGCTGCCCTGCAGGACCACGGACAGCGCATCTCTCAGATAATTGACACGTCTCTCATTATACAATTCTGTCCAGGAATTGCTTCCATTCCGGAGCCCGGCGCTGCACCCAGGGGCTGCATTGCAATAAATAATAGAAGAAAGGCCTGACTCTGAAATTGTATTGATCAGCCCATCAGCTCAGAGGCGAAGAGGATATTACTGACAGTCTAATATGAGACATGTTTACAATGTGTCACCACTGACAGCACCGTTACATAGATGTGTCTAGCAGTTCATCTTATGAAATCTGCACGTTAACCCTTTGTGTCTTCCTCGTGGCCTCTAGAAGTTCTATGTTCTGTTCTCTGGGGGGCTTTAGTCTTGGGGTCAAAGTTCTCTTCCAAAATCCTTGTTGCTCCAAGAGAAGGTTTGGGGCACGGTTTTATTTGGGAACCGAGACCATAAAAATGAAGATACTTATTGTAAAACTCCATGTAAGAGGTATATAACAGAATTATGGGGGTCATTCTGAGTTGATCGCTTGCTAGCAGTTTTTAGCTGCCGTGCAAACGCTATGCCGCCGCCCACTGGGAGTGTATTTTAGCTTAGCAGAAGTGCGAACGAAAGGATCGCAGAGCGGCTACAAAGTTTTTTTTGTGCAGTTTCAGAGTAGCTCAAAACCTACTCAGCGCTTGCGATCACTTCAGACTGTTCAGTTCCTGTTTTGACGTCACGAACCCGCCCACCGTTCGTCCAGCTACGCCTGTGTTTTTCCTTCCATGCCTGCGTTTTTTCGATCACTCCCTGAAAACGGTCAGTTGACACCCAGAAACGCCCACTTCATGTCAATCACTCTGCGGCCACCAGTGCGACTGAAATGCTTCGCTAGACCCTGTGCAAAACGACATCGTTCGTTGTGCCCGTACATCGCGCCGCATGCGCAGAACTGTAGATTTTTAGCCTGATCGCTGCGCTGCGAACAAATGCAGCTAGCGATCAACTCGGAATGACCACCTATGTCTGTTGTACATTCTTAACCTTTTCTTGTTGGAGGTGGCATGGTGATATCCATCAAAGTTAGTGGCGTGGTAGCACAGTAGTTAGCATTGCTGCCTTAGACCATGTTCCCAGCTGCAACTATCGCACCAATAACCTATGCAGGGGTTAATGACAGGAGTAACATATTTGACTTCTACAAAACAGATTATTTGATACCTATGTCGACTCTATAGGCAATTGAGAACATTTTCAGTTTGGATGAGCGCCATTTTGAAAAAATTTCCGCCATTATTGTTCAAGGTCCAATCAGCCGTGCCCCAATATATAAATCTCTGTTGTATATACTAAGGATCCTCGGTGCTAAATTCCATGTTTCAATCACAAAGTGCACAATAATTTAGCGTATCCGCCTCACTAGTGTATATGTGCATGCGCCCTGGCCTGGATTTCTTAGCAATTGTGAGCACACGTTCTTGTTCATATGTATAGCCTATTGGGATGGTGATCAGAATAAGGGTGCACGGCGGTTATGAAAGGGACTGCTAGGCCACACAAAGAGTTCTTAACCAGGGAACTGGGTTTATAGGTATCATGCAGGTACAGGGTAATGCAGGGGTTAATAACACAAGTAACTCTCACAGTAGTATCAGCAGTGGTGGTGTTGCAGTGACACAGCCTGGAACATACACACAGGGGTTGCTGGGTATTGTAGTGCGCCTGGTGTAGTTTGCACCAACAAGGCTGATTGCTTACTGTGGGGCCAGCGGAATGCTTGCTGAGCTACGTGGTGGTGGCGCAGGGGTATTCTACAGACCTTGCGGCTGTAGTAGGGTCCAGTTAGCCCAGTGTGCATCCATACATGCGATACTGTATGCCGGAGGAGAGACACTCGTGGAATTGCCATGCATGCGTGGCATCGCATATTTCAGGATGGACTTGCTGTGAGTGCCATGGTGGGTCCTAGTGTCCGCCGGCTCCTGCCTCGAGTGCTGTTTCAGCCCACAGAGTTCTGGTCCCCCAACAGTTCTTTCTGTACTCGGCCTCCGTCCCACCTCCCATGCTCGCAGGCTGGCACAAGTGCTACAGTCATGCAAATACACATGTGTGTTCCCACTTTTCTGGCCATGCATGTAATATTCACTGCAACCGTACTCCTATCAGGCCCAATGTTTCACCGTTACTCTTTACAGATCCATCCAAACCACCTGCCCTCTCTTCCGATGGCAGCCCATAGGGAAGCTGAGGCTTTGTGTGGAAGGAAGCCTCTTTGTTCCGACCAATCGTAGCCCGGGAAATGGCTGTACTCTTTTACAAACTGAAATAATTCATGTTCATTATTTCTTAATTGCTGCATCTTTGATTGGATTTAGTCTTTCACAAAAGAAAAGACAATGTTCCAATCAAGAATTATACAAACAACAAAGAAACAAAGCGCCAAAGACACAAATATGGCAGAATTATCCTAATTACAGATTATGCTTTTCTGCGCAGAGCACTCGCTGGCTGAATTCCAGGTTTTCCTGGTTGCTTTCTGCACAAATAGTCTATTAGGCACATTATAAAAGATTCTAAGGATTAACAGGTTAATACAAAGCAAAACTCGCCCCTGCTAAATCCTTGTCCTTTGGTGACGTGTTAGTCGGCATCTGTGTAAATAAAAGAACTTGTTGAAGTATTTCAAATGTGATTCTTTCATTTCAACATGCTCAAGGAGAACTGAGAGAGACTGCTCGCAATCCGACACATTAACAAAGGCAGAGCTATATTAATTAACGGATCTTTCCTGCAACATGTTAGAGAATAAACAACTGGTAAGTTACAGCAAGGGAGGAATTGTACTGTGACAATATTATATACAGTATGTAACCAGGGGCGGATTGGGAACAAAAAGCGGCCCTGGAAAAATGTGTACTAGTGGCCCCACATGGGCAGCACCAGAGGTGTAAGGTCTAGCCATGGCAGCAGCACCCTCCCCCCAAGACTTTCCAGATAGTGGGCATGTCCAGCATCAAGGGGGAAGTTAAAAAGAAATAAAATTAAATATTATGAGCACATTATATGATACACCTTCAGAATTTAGGAAACTATATCATTCTTTAGAAATATATATTTTCTTGCTTATTACACCAACCGTGTCCCAATCACTATTCACTCAATCTTATATGTCAGACAAGCAGGCAGACAGAGCATACACTAGATCAGGGGTTCTCAAACTCGGTCCTCAGGACCCCACACAGTGCATGTTTTGCAGGTAACCCAGCAAGTGCACAGGTGTATTCATTTATCACTGACACATTTTGAAAGGTCCACAGGTGGAGCTAATTATTTCACTTCTGATTCTGTGAGGAGACCTGCAAAACATGCACTGTGTGGGGTCCTGAGGACCGAGTTTGAGAACCTGTGCACTAGATCACAGGTTCTCAAACTCGGTCCTCGGGGGCACACACGGTGCATGTTTTGCAGGTCTCCTCACAGAATCGCAAGTGAAATAATTAGCTCCACCTGTGGACCTTTTAAAATGTGCAGTGAGTAATTAATACACCTGTGCAACTGCTGGGTTACCTGCAAAACATGCACTGTGTGGGGTCCTGAGGACCGAGGGGTAGATTTATTAAGCTCGGTGAAGTGATAAAGTGGAAGGTGATAAAGGACCAGCCAATCAGATCCTAACTGACATGTCACAGGCTGGGTTTGAAAAATGACAGTTAGGAGCTGACTGGCTGGTGCTTTATCACCTTCCAATTTATCACTTCATTGAGCTTAATAAATCTGCCCCCGAGTTTGAGAACCTCTGCACTAGATCATCTGCAATCACAGGCTAAGTGGCAAAGTCATTTTCATATATACAAATTATTTTGCATCTTATTCATTATGTCTATAAATAGGACCACAGGTCCTCAAACAAAACAGGCCCCACGGGTGCGTCGGCCCACCGGGAATCTACCCTGTGGCCAATCCGCCTCTGTATATAACTGTATACAGGCTGTATACTGATACTACTGACAGGCAGCAATAAGTCACAGCGGCTCCCGGGGACAAACAGTTTAGGTTCTGTGCCTTTTTACAACGGTAGTTAGTTACAGATGTGTCCTCAGTCACTCACTGTTGTTGCTTCTGATGGCGGGAGACGCATGGAACCGCAGCTGCACCAACAGACTTGTAGCGTACTGTGGACTAAGCACAAACTGCTGTTGCAGCTGCGATTTATTACGCAGCAGCTGTATGACAGTGATGCAAATGTTGCAGCGGCCGGGATTTGTATTGAGACGTCCTCTGGAGGCGTTTCAGATCCGCCACTTGTGTACAAAGATGCAGACTGCAGACGTACATCAGTTGATAATCAACCTCATCGGTAACCTATGGTCGCGCAGCCTGGCCATCGGAAGAACGGTAAGACGCCGGAGCCTGTGTAACTGTGTATGGGATCGCAGTCATAAGTTGTGACACGTCTCAGAAACGGTGGCAGCCAGTGGCAGTTGCAGAGGTGGGGCTGCGACGCAGTCCAAAATTCAAATAGGGGGCCGCACCATCCGCCAGTGAGTCCTGGCCAGCGACGTTTGGCCGAATTTTGGGTGGTAGTGGGTGTGGCTACTCAATTTCAATTTTGGACACCTGGAGCTGCCACTGGTTGCAGCATCTCTCAGCATCCAAAACTGGCATGTGCTTAGGGCCCAGTGTGTGCCATCTACGCCGTGTCAGCCTTCCATGCAGATAAGTGCAGTGGCCGGGGTCACGTGCTGTCAGTGTCTCTTTGTGATGGAGATTTCATGGAGAAGATGATATTAATGAGCTGAGACCTGTACGCCATCAGAGCATCCAAACATCACATGAAATAAAGGCAAACACCGCTGACAGGACTTTTGGGCAGAGCCGGCCCTAACCAATATGATGCCCTAGGCAAGATTTTGTCTGGTGCCCCCTAGCACCGCCGCTAGTTCTGCAGGAGATGCCTGGCATGAGTCAGCTGGCAGCTCTGCTAACGTCGGGCGCCTTTTGTTTATGAAAATGCATCTTATTTGCATTACTATGTGGCTAGGATGCATTAAGCAGCTTCTGCTGATTAAAATGATATGCAGCATGCCTATATTCTGTGTGCGACTGCATCTGCATACGAAATGCTACATTATGATTACAGTGATTTCCAGGAATACACTGTAACGTAGCATTTCACATACAGATACAGCCGCAGTCACACACAGAATATAGGCATGCTGCATATCATTTTAATCAGCAGAAGCTGCTGGTGCCCCTAAGCATACCAAATGCCCTAGGCACTTGCCTAGTTTGCCTATGCCTAAGACCGGCTCTGCTTTTGGGCCCAGGTCTTCTAAGTTAACCTTGCAGCAGAACCCTTTCCTGACCATGCAAGCAGCTTTGTGCAGCCGTCTGGTTGCAGGTTGGGGCAATCCTGAGAGTATTGTAGTGTTTCAGGGTGATCTAACTCGTCACATATTCTACATCTCTCATTGGTTATATGCTAAATCTCTGTTTATTGGTTGGTCTAACCCTCTGAATGTTTTAATGAACTGATGGCTAAAGGGGGTTGTAACTCTGTGTCTGATTGGTTAGAGGTTGATCAAGTCCTGTGAATGTGAATGTTCTTAGTCTGTGATTGGTTATAGGTAATGATAATGCACTGATACAATAATATAATTCAGCAGGTATTCACATCACGCTGAAACACACATAGGGTGGGATGTACGAACAGCAAAATTACACACACCTAGGGGTAAATTTACTAAGGTGGGAGATTTTTAGAACTGGTGATGTTGCCCATGGCAACCAATCAGATTCTACTTACCATTTATCTAGCTGCTTCTAGCAGATAATAGATATAATCTGATTGGTTGCTATGGGCAACATCACCGGTTCTAAAATGCTCCCACCTTAGTAAATTTACCCCCTAGTCTACAATAATAGTGAGACTCTCACCATACTGTAGGTCACAGGCAGCTATAGGGGCACCTATGTACAGAGAGCAAGACATTCACATGTACAAGGTAGATACTTGTAAAGGATGATAGAATTTTATGGGCAAGATCAATACAGGCTGTAAACTTGGAACACGGATAGCATGCACTAACGCCTCATTGATGGTAAACCTCCGGGATCTCCAATGACTGTGCGATACAGCAGCAGGTAGCGTGAAGGTGGTGTAATGCCGGATTTACACTAGGAAGCCATGTGCCCACAAAAGCTCACAAGAACCGTTTGGCGTATCTCTGTGCACACTTGATAACGAGGTAATGCGTGGTTGCCCAAACTCAGGGGGTGATTCAGACCTGATTGCTGGGCTGCTAACGTTGCTGTCCTGCGTTCAGATAGTCGCCGCCTCCAGGGGGCAGTGTAAATTCGCCGTGCAAGTGTGCGATGCTATGTGTACGCCGAGCTGCAAAAATCTAGCGTGTGCAGTGTGTGCGCAGCCCAGGACTTACTCCTACAGTGCAATGAAAACAGGTTGATCGGGGCCGGAGCTGACGTCAAACACTTGGGAACGCCTGCGTTTTTCCGGACACTCCCAATAAACGGTCAGTTGCCACCCACAAACGGCCTCTTCCTTTCAATCACCTTGTGATCACCCGTGCAATTAGAATTTTCGCACCATCCCATCACTGATCGGCGATGCCTTGTTGTCCGACACGCGTGCACATTGCGGTAAAAACGCACAGCAGCAATCAGGTCAGTATCACCCCCTCAGTCCTCGAGATACCCTAACAGTCCAGGTTTTAAGCGGGTTCGGTATGTATTACCGGCAGACGGATGCTGGCTGTCCATATCCCGACAGCGGCATCCCGCCCGCCAGAATGCTGGTAATGGGGGGAGCGCTAAGAGTCCAATTGCGGGCTCGCTGCATTCGCCACGCACTGGGCATGCGTTCCAAAAATGCAGAGTTTTGGCCTTTTTCAACAGGTAGGATGTAACAGTACAAGGGGGGGGGGGGGGGGGGCTGGACTGCACACTCTAGTTTTATACATAAGGAGTGCTACCATGCTGAGACTTGTAGTGCCACAAAGGAGTAATGAAAATGAATGAAAAAGCAGATGCACACTCAAAGCACTACAGATACTGATCATCAAAACAATTATAATAAAACATTTACCATGGAGTAAAATTGAGGTTCTTAGCACAGTTGGGTCCCTAGTATCCCTGATACTGACACATTATATACATTTATCCAGGTCTTACTTATCTATAATAGTGCCCGTTCTAGTATACTGGGGTTATTCCGACCCGATCGCTCGCTGCAGTCTCTCGCAGCGCAGCGATCGGGTCGGACCTGCGCCAGCGCCTGCCACCCGTCGTTGCCTAGTGATCGCCTCTGAGGCAGAGGCGGTCGCTGGGCAGGAGGGGGCTGGATAGCGGCGTTAAGCTGCCGTTTAGGGGGTGCGGTCCAGCCAACGCAGGCGTGGCTGGACCGTTGGGGGAGGCGGGGTTGCGGCGGCTGCGTGATGTCACATGCAGCAGCTGTGAGCCGGAGGGCGACGAGTAGCTCCCAGCCAGCACGTTAAAGCTGCGCTGGCCGGGAGCTACTCTTGAAGTGCAAAGGCATCGCCGCTGTGTGATGCCTTTGCACTTCTGCTGGGGCGGGGGGGGGGGGGGGGGGCGGCACTGGCATGTGGGGCGGACTAGCCCTGTGCTGGGCGTCCCCCCGCATGTCAGGGAAGAAGATCGTAGCTGTGCTAAATTTAGCACAGCTACGATCAACTCGGAATGACCCCCATAGACAGCAAATGCAAGGGCCCATGTAACAGTACAGCAAATAAATAGCTAAAAATAAATGAAAATGACAGGGACTGAGCCTGGGGAAAGAAAGAAGCAAGGGGTGGGCTTACGTGTTTTCACGTCATGTACATACATGTAGCATGCATAAGGATGAAGTCTAAATGTTTACCTTTGCATTGAACTTTCTCCTTATATGCGATCTTCAATACTGTCTTTTATAAATCTATACATATGTATAGTGTATATATATATATATATATATATATATAATGTAACAAAGAGAAGAAATCTATACTTTGCAATCAATGCTAGCTTATGCTTGTGTTTCTGCTTGATACAGCACCGTTTATTAATAAAAGGGGGGTGTAAAAGCCGGAGTCCAATCATCAGTAATTTCCACGGAGTGCTTAACGATCTTAATTAACAGCCTTACCAATCCATTTCCCTCATTAGTGTTGCAGGGCTGCCTATGTGAGGAGACAGTATTGCTAACATCCTCACTGACATTACCACGCTCAGGACCAGCCGGGGAGCGCCCGCACTCCTTACTCCTGAGATGTTTCTCTCCGATCTCCGTCTCCGAGCTGACATATAACCATGGTTACAATCACTGACAATAATCAAAATATATATCTAATATAGCACGGCAAACATAGATAGCATATTCACCTGTCAGATACATTAATGGGGAGCGAACCGGGGCCCTGGAGGACTACGCTATTCACATGCACACTAGGAAAATAATTGTATATGTCATTCAGAAACAGTTTGTTATTTGCCTAATGTGATCCCTGGGAGTGGATAACAGTTGTCGGAGAAATTGGCCTTATCAGATTGCCAATTTGCAGGCTATTGGGACTGTTTAATATCTTGGGGCCTAGATGCTTAAGAGCAGCCTTCGTTAGATCCCTGGGGTTCTATAACAGGAGGAATTATTGGATACCCTTGAGTCAATCTCAGAAATTGGTAATGTAACCTCTGCTATCCTCCATCAGAGCGGCTTGAAGGGTAATTAATTATCATTTAGACATGAGGCGGAAGACGTACAGGTGTGGGATCTTTTATCCAACATATTTTGGATTTGGAACTCACCTACACTTCACCTTCTCATTAAATTGTTTTGCAGTGCTCTTAATATTATCTGCAGGAAGATAGTACAGGTTGAGTATCCCTTATCCAAAATTCAAAATGCCACATTTTTGGTTCCACTACTGTGATAATGACACATATATGTATATTATATTATATATCTATATAATATATCTATATATACACATAATATATAATATATGTCATTATCTCAGTAGGGGACCCAAAAATGTGGCATTTTGAATTTTGGATAAAGGATACTCAACCTGTATCAGGGAAGGTCTTCGGTGGGTTACCCATCAATGGTCACCATCGATGGTACAATTGATGAGTAACCTCGATGGTGTTAATCCATCTGCAATCGAACCAAGGCACCCATGCTTTACAATGCATTAGGCTTTGGGCTTAACTGGAGTGTCGATAGGCGGAGCTAATCACTTTGAGAATTTTTTTCGGTAGCTCTTTTACATTGATGGCGGGAAACCATCTGGTTCTCCCCCATTGATGGAAAAACTATTCTACATCGGCCCTAGATCATCAATGATTTTGAATTATCGATGGTCGATGGCCATCCCTAGATAGTATCGCTGGGGAGAGTTAGCAATCCTTCTAAACAGGTGGAGAAGTTGCCCCTAGTAACCAATCAGCTCCTAGATAAATCATAGCTAGAATCTGATTGGTTGCTGAGGTCAGCACCTCCATTTGTCTTCTGTAGCAGGTTTGAATGTTTAAAAGGTTTGATACATACCCCCATGTCAGCGGATATGACAAGCTTCCATGAACCGTACATTTCTGGATAACGGGTTTCCATACATGAGACGGAGTAACTGTACTGAGCGGTTTTAGGTTACGTTTGATGTTGTATAGTGTTTATTTTCACTGCAGACAATTCAGGAACTTTTCATGCATTAAACAAAAACTACAGTGCGTTACACTAGGGGGGTCATTCCGAGTCGTTCGCTCGGAAAATTTCTTCGCATCGCAGCGATTATCCGCTTAGTGCGCATGCGCAATGTCCGCACTGCGACTGCGCCAAGTAAATTTGCAAAGAAGTTTGGATTTTTACTCACGGCTTTTTCTTCGTTCTGGTGATCGTAATGTGATTGACAGGAAGTGGGTGTTTCTGGGCGGAAACAGGCCGTTTTATGGGCGTGTGGGAAAAAACGCTACCGTTTCTGGGAAAAAACGCGGGAGTGGCTGGAGAAACGGAGGAGTGTCTGGGCGAACGCTGGGTGTGTTTGTGACGTCAAACCAGGAACGACAAGCACTGAACTGATCGCACTGGCAGAGTAAGTCTCGAGCTACTCAGAAACTGCACAGAGATGTCTTTTCGCAATGTTGCGAATCTTTCGTTCGCAATTTTAAGATGCTAAGATTCACTCCCAGTAGGCGGCGGCTTAGCGTGTGCAATACTGCTAAAATCGCCTTGCGAGCGAACAACTCGGAATGACCCCCTAGGTCCGAGGATTTGTACAGCTTGATTCCTTAATTGTGCAGGCGATCCATCGCTCTCAAAGACCCAAGACCTTTCACATGGCGATATTTCAGATTGCAACATTGTGAACGTGTCAACATTCTGAGGATGCCAACATTTTGACATTCTAGCGTGGTGTTGACATGGTAATGGTTGACAATGTGACTGGATCCCAAATCACTGTTATTGGCTGAAGTGTTGCCACCTCATCATTATACCAATCCGCATAGAATATCTGTTCAAAATATAAATGAGGTCAGAGCACATCCGTTCTTCTTCTTCCTGTAAATTTGTGTGCAATCAGTTCTAAAGAGGGTGGGTTTAGAACAACCAATCGGTGAGCCAGAATGCTGAAAGCAGCACAAAATATTTCAGACCAGCCATCTTTTCCCATCAGGCTGTCTCCCTGTATTTCCATCAGGTCTAGGAAGAACGGGCAAGATGTGAAGATATGATGTATTGAACTTTCCCTCGGATTCCAGGGTCCTGAAAAAAAGTGTGCCGGTATGAAACAGTACCAGTATGTCATTCCGGCGCAACTGGCACTGGAACAGCGTATTGTAAATTTGGAGCCGGTCATGATTCAATCACAGCTTACAGACCGGCAGCCAATCGGGCGCGGATGTTGGCATTTTGAATTTTGTTCCAGCCACGAGCCTCAGACCTGTGGTGCATGTAAGGTGGGCAAAGAGCCTAAGTAAAGCCCCCCCGATATTTCCTTACACCCCCCCCCCCCTTCAAAATTTAAACTTTGAACCACTGGCAGCAATTTTAAGGGTACTATAAGTATATATGGCAAATATATGCACATACCTGCACTGGGCACATCTTGTGGAATTGAGTCAACCTCATGCTTTTATGTATAAACCTCAAGTATTTTTGTATCTTTCATTTTAACGTAAAAGGTTCCGATACGCAGACACAGCTAGGAACCAATAAACTCTTAGCTTTGATCAATCTAGTGATGATCCTAGTCAGACTGGTTGCTACGGGTTACTGGACCTATGCATTCTATTACAGTCCCCTACCAATGTTATTTGACGGAGAGGTAACAGACGCACTTTTATTCAGTATCATGGTAGCTATGTTTCCTATACAGGAACACGCTACTGTACAGGTATTTTATTTTTAATCCAATTTGCAAAATAAGTATATGGATAAACACTATATTTAGTATTTAAAGAAAGACCCTCAATTTTCAGGTAGGTATTGTCTGGCGATAGAAAGTAGCGTGCCAGGGCGCCAAAGGGTTCATTGCTTTACCGTCTACGCATCTATTTTGCTAAGCAATTAATTTGGATTCATGCCGCATTGTGCGGATTGAACCCCGCATTGCCACTTTACGATTCCATACAGATAACTCCCTTGCACAGTCATCCGAAAAAGGATCTACAATACGTCGGAACAATACCAGTCTCCATATCCTTCCATAGATTTCCATTCAACGCAATCCGCGGAAATGAAACCTACTGTTTCCTAATACACATTTGTTTTGGTATCACTTCAGAACCATCATTATCTGGGACCACAGCTGCCGTACCCCATTCTCCCAATAATTGCTCATATCACAACTCATAATGGATACATAAAACATGAATTTTTTTTTTGCATACTTTTTAAATAACTGTTGAATAATAAGCGGCAGAATGCCCCGTAAGCTGTAATGTTCATGAATGAGCTACGGGGAATAGACTTACTGTTATAATGAGCCCTGAGAAAGGCTCAGCGCTGATTATCTGGAAATATGCAGCCACCACATCATACTGGAAAATGCTTGTGCTTCAGCTGACGGTGCACTGACATTGTATCACACAGAGAAAAGAGGCTTTATGTTAAATATCTGCCGCCACAAAGTGGAGGACAAGGTTACCAGGAGGGCAGGAAATATAGGGGGGGACGGGACAAATTGTTATGTGCTGGGGGGGGGGGATAAACATTGGAATCTGAGGACGCTAAAGATGTATATGGTCATGTACTAGGGCTGTACGGCAGTGACGCGTGTAATTGTACCCGTAACACCTTGTCTGGATATAACTGTCTCGTGCACTCTCCCTGTTTCCCAGCCGCTCAAGCCGCATATCAAAGGCATAACCAGTAGCGGATCTTGCTACGGGTACACAGGACTTTTGCCCGGGGCGCCGTATTCCGGAAGGCGCCACTGCCGTGGCAAGATCCGCTACTGGTGGTGCCTTCCGATGCTGGCTGTCACTGCTGTGCGGTGCGCAATGACATCATCGCGCACCGCACAGCATTGTGGAACAGCACATAGACACTAGGGTTCATGATTGACCTCTAGTGTCTATGCGGTGCTATGGGAGAATGACGTCTCTCCCATAGATCAGAGGAGCGGCGCCGGCGGCCGGAGATGGAGACAGAGGGCAGCGGTCAGCAGCGGTCGGGAATCAGGAGCGGGGATGGTGAGCATTAATTTAAAAAAAAAATGTTTACATTTGTCCAGGCCCTTTATGAAGCCACTCCCCTATTTTCGCCCCGGGGTGCCACAAGGGCTAGAACCAGCCCTGGGCATAACTACCATAGGGGTGCGGCAGCGGGACCCACCTTCCCTGACAAGGCCCCATGTGTCCTCAGTGACACATGGGGGGATATGTATTAACCTGGAGAAGGCATAAGGAAGTGATAAAGCAGTGATAAGTGCAAGGTGATAAACGCATCAGCCAGTCAGCTCCTAACTGTCAATTTGCATATTGGAGCTGATTGGCTGGTGCGTTTATCACCTTGCACTTATCACTGCTTTATAATTTCCTCATGCCTTCTCCAGGTTAATACATCACCATATCAACATTTTCATACATTATGGGTGTTGGCCGGCATTCCAGCACCTACAGCGTTCTGGGATTCCAATACATCCCGCCGATGATCTATGATGGTAAAAAAAAAAATCAGTGCTACATTGGCGCTGCTCAACGCATTTCGCTGGTGTTATATATCCAGCTTCTTCAGCAGCTTCTTCTGCAGAAGCTGGATATATGACCCCTGCGAAACGCGTTGAGCTCAGCTTGCCACTGCGCCCTGATCGGGACCTGACCTGTACCACTGGCGATATTTGGACCACTTGCCTGCAACCGTGGGATTTTTAACAAGCACTCCTTTGGCAGAACTGACCCTCTCAGCATTGAAAGGAATTCATCCAGCTGAAGTATATGGGACTGCAATTCTCAGCTCTGACCTACCGGTAATGCCAACTTCACCCCATGCTGAAACCTCGGTGTTCTACTTTCCGGTGTGCTTTACAAATAATGTCCCTCTGATACCTGATTATACACCTACAAGTGACTCCTAGCTACCACTGTGGACTATTGGTCATTATTTACTTGGACATTCTGATAGGGGCTTAGTATATAATGTGGCATCATTTTCTCCATGAATTTTATCTAATAGGATTTTAATGTGTTTAAGTTATATGAATAAATGTGTTACAATTTTTAAACAAGCCACCTTGAATTAATATATTCCTCTAACAGCCAGCGCTGGGATACCTTGGTATATTTACTATTTTTTCTACATTCAGGGATTTGACCATCCCTTACCAGCTGCTGATGACAGCGCACCCAATATAATTTTGTACATTTCGGCAGATGTATTAAGCCTGGAGAAGTGATAAATAAGTGATAAGTGGAAGGTGATAACACACCAGCCAATCATTACGGGTTTGAAAAATGGCAGAAGCTGATTGGCTGGTGCGTTATCACTGCTTGATCACTTCTTCAGGCTTAATACATCTACCCCATGGTAACATGTGGAGGAGGAGTCAGAGAGAGCACAATCGATATGGGAATCTATGCCCTAAGCCTTCGAGAGAGATAAAGTACCAACCAACTAACCAACCAACTCCTGACTGTCATTTTATTCAAACACAGCCTGTAACATTGCTGTTAGGAGTTGGTTGGCTGATACTTTATCCCCCTCCACTTTATCACTACCCAAAGCTTAGTAAATAGACTACATAGTTAAGTACTGTATAAACACTCCAGTTATTTCAGACATCATCGCTACGTCTGTTGCGTGCTGTATATGGACAGTTTCAACAGGTTCCTCCATTATAACAAAATGTGGAGAGTAAATTGATACATTTGATGTAGTTTCAGTTTGTGTTTGTAAAAAATAATCTGTTCATTCTTACGCTAATTTTGTGTTACTACTACAACGTCCTTTTTGTCTTTTGGGCACATCTACATCAACTACCGTAAATCCATGAGAGATAATAGAATTAGTGCAGCGGGAGATTCCTCACACATTCCCCCCCCCCCCCCCCACATAAAAGTAGGAGAAACTCACAGCATATAAGGGAGACCCATAATAAATGATTTTCTTTAGGCAGCAGCAGTGCTGAGAGTAGGGTGGTATGGGGTGGGACGGAGTACCATTAAGAAATATGGTGGTGGTACACAGTACCACCAGCCCACTGCTGGGGTATAATTAATAAGGGGCATTTTTGTGTGTGGGACATAAATTGGTGTCAGTGGCATAACTGTGTGTGGCATAATATGTAATGGGCATTACAGTGTGGTATAATATGTAAGGCATTTCAGGTGTGTGGCATAATGTGTAATGGGCGTTACGGTGTGTGGCATAATGTGTAATGGGTGTTACAGTGTCTGGTGTAATGGGTATTACGGTGTGTGGTATAATGTGTAATAAGCATTACGGTGTGTGCCATAATGTGTAATGGGCATTACAGTGTGTGACATAATGAGTTATGGGCATTACGATGTGTGGCATAATGTGTAATAAGCATTACAGTGTGTGGCATAATGTGTAATAACCATTACAATGTGTGGCATAATGTGTAATGGGCATTACAGTGTGTGGCATAATGTGTAATAGGCATTACGGTGTGTGGCATAATGTGTAATGGGCATTACAGTGTGTGGCATAATGTGTAATGGGCATTACAGTGTGTGGCATAATGTGTAATGGGCATTACAGTGTGTGGCATAATGTGTAATGGGCATTACGGTGTGTGGCATAATGTGGCCATGCCCCTATTGTCATGTAGCCACTCCCCTAGTTTTGTGTGACCACGCCCCCTAATGACATGACCAGGCCCTATTTTTACTATCAGTACCACTAAGAAAAAATGTCTACTTGCACCACTGGGCAGCAGTCGGCATGCAGTTATGGGATCCCGGTGGTCGATAAACCGACGCCGGAATCCCGAAGGACGCCGCAAGCCCGGATCTAAATACGGACACTGCTCGGGATACCGGCATCACAATACCGACATACGGAATCCCGAACATCCAGCGGGGCGCGCTGGTGTCCTGCCGCGGGAAGGGGGGGGTAGGTTAGGTTTGGGCAGGAGAAGGGGGGTTAGGGTGCAGGGACGAGAAGGTTAGGATTAGGTACTGGGAAGGGAGGGTTTGGGTTAGGTACATAGAAGTGGTGGTTAGGGTTAGGCACCAAGCGGGGAGGTTTAGGCAGCAGGGAAGGGAGTGTTAGGAGTAGGCACCACTGGGAGGTGTTAGGGTTAGGCACCCACAAGGGCGGGTTAGGGTAGGGGGCAGGGGAGGGTAAGAGTACTTTACAGGGGGCTGTCAGGATTCTATTGGATGGAATGTCGCTGTCGGTATTCTGATTAGAGATGTGCACCGAAAATTTTTCGGGTTTTGGTTTTGGATTCGGTTCCGCGGACGTGTTTTGGATTCAGACGCATTTTGGCAAAACCTCCCTGAAATTTTTTTGGCGGATTCAGGTGTGTTTTGGATTCGGGTGTTTTTTTCAAAAACCCCTCAAAAACAGCTTAAATCATAGAATTTGGGGGTCATTTTGATCCTATAGTATTATTAAGCTCAATAACCACAATTTCCACTCATTTCCAGGCCATTCTGAACAACTCACACCTCACAATACTATTTTTAGTCCTAAAATTTGCACTGAGGTTGCTGGATGACTAAGCAAAGCGACCCAAGAGGGCGGCACAAACACCTGACCCATCTAGGAGTGGCACTGCAGTGTCAGACAGGATGGCACTTAAAAAATTGGCCCCAAACAGCACATGATGCAAAGAAAAGAGAAAAAGAGGTGCACTGTGGTCGCTGGACGGCTAAGATAAGCGACACAAACACCTCAATATCACAGGAATTATTCCTTCTAATCAATGGTATTATTGGTCCAAATAACTGGAAGAAAATGACAAAATCACTGGAATTATTCGTCCAAATCACTGGAAGAAAATGACAAAATCACTGGAATTATTCGTTCTAATCAATGGTATTATTGGTCCAAATCACTGGAAGAAAATGACAAAATCACTGAAATTATTCGTAAACATTTGTAGAAAGTCGCTGCTTTCTGATTACAGAAATGCTCAGATATTCCTGCGAATCCACAATCCCTTCCCAGAGGAAAAATAAATTGAGAAACCGTTGTTTGAGAACGTTTGTTCTCTTTCCCTTACAAAGGAACAAACCACTTTCCAAGAAGACTGACGTTTTTGGGATTATGGAGACATAATGTTTTTGAATATAAATCCTAACGCAGGTGGTGTATTAGAGCAAAAGAGTGCAAGAGACCAGCCATGCAGTTTCTGAAATATTATGACAAAATGTTACTGCATTTCATAAGTACTCATTCCTAACTCTGCTAAGTACTGTTTGGTATACTGTATCTGGCTTCCATGAGGTAGTTGTCCATTATTTCAGCTTCCATTGACTTTTTTGAAAGCGGTAGAAGTTATTGATTCTTTATTTTTATTTTCCCCTATTTTTAATTTTCTCCTGCACAGCCCAGTAAAATGTTGCAATGTTAAGTATTGACTTGTGCCTTCTGGGGGTCCACTTCTTCACCAAACCCAGCCAAATCTCATCCTAACCCTCTGTTCCACGTTCTCTATGTACCCCATCTGTGTCACCCATGTCTGTCTACCCCTCCCCTTTAGATTGTAAACTCTCACGAGCAGGGCCCTCTTCCCTCATGTGCTTATCCTTTGTCTTACTTTAATAATCTTCAACTGCACCAAATCCAGCAGTCTTCTGCCACCTGATACTTATTCCAGTGTCATCTGCTGATGTAGCTATGTTTATTTACCCTGTACTTGTCCTATACTGTCATCAACTGTAAGTTGCTGTTTTCCTGTTTGATTATTTATGTACTCTGTAATTGGGCGCTGCAGAACCCTTGTGGCGCCATATAAATAAAAGATAATAATAATAATAATATAGGGTGTATAATCCCCAGGTGTATCTCACACATCACTCAGTACAGTATATAGGGTGTATAATCCCCAGGTGTATCTCACACATCGCTCAGTACAGATTACAGGATGTATAATCACCAGGTGTATAACACACGTCGCACAGTACAGTATACATACTGGTCACAACAATGCAGCAGATATTGAGCACTGATCAGGATACTAGAAGTGACACAGAGCTGCAAGATACAGCAATGGCCTACTGTACTGTACTATATATGTATACTGCTGGTCACCAAAATGCTGCACTGTCCTACTATATACTGCTCATAATAATGCAGCACAGATATGGAATGGATACTTGCAGTAACACAGAGCTGCAAGATACAGCAATGGCCTACTGTATAGAGATGAGCGGGTTCGGTTTCTTTGAATCCGAACCCGCACGAACTTCACTTTTTTTTTCACGGGTCCGAGCGACTCGGATCTTCCCGCCTTGCTCGGTTAACCCGAGCGCGCCCGAACGTCATCATGACGCTGTCGGATTCTCGCGAGACTCGGATTCTATATAAGGAGCCGTGCGTCGCCGCCATTTTCACACGTGCATTGAGATTGATAGGGAGAGGACGTGGCTGGCGTCCTCTCCATTAGAATAGATTAGAAGAGAGAGAGAGAGAGAGAGAGAGATTGTGCAGACAGAGTTTACCACAGTGACCAGTGCAGTTGTTGTTAAGTTAACTTTTATTTAATATATCCGTTCTCTGCTATATCCGTTCTCTGCCTGAAAAAAACGATACACAGCAGTCACACAGTGTGACTCAGTCTGTGTGCACTCAGCTCAGCCCAGTGTGCTGCACATCAATGTATAAAAGCTTATAATAATTGTGGGGGAGACTGGGGAGCACTGCAGGTTGTTATAGCAGGAGCCAGGAGTACATAATATTATATTAATTTAAAATTAAACAGTGCACACTTTTGCTGCAGGAGTGCCACTGCCAGTGTGACTAGTGGTGACCAGTGCCTGACCACCAGTATAGTAGTATATTGTTGTATACTATCTCTTTATCAACCAGTCTATATTAGCAGCAGACACAGTACAGTGCGGTAGTTCACGGCTGTGGCTACCTCTGTGTCGGCAGTCGGCACTCGGCAGGCAGTCCGTCCATCCATAATTGTATAATTATATACCACCTAACCGTGGTATTTTTTTTTCTTTCTTTATACCGTCGTCATAGTCATACTAGTTGTTACGAGTATACTACTATCTCTTTATCAACCAGTGTACAGTGCAGTAGTTCACGGCTGTGGCTACCTCTGTGTCGGCAGTCGGCAGGCAGTCCGTCCATCCATAATTGTATTATTATAATATATACCACCTAACCGTGGTTTTTTTTTCATTCTTTATACCGTCATAGTGTCATACTAGTTGTTACGAGTATACTACTATCTCTTTATCAACCAGTGTACAGTGCGGTAGTTCACGGCTGTGGCTACCTCTGTGTCGGCAGTCGGCAGGCAGTCCGTCCATCCATAATTGTATTATAATATATACCACCTAACCGTGGTTTTTTTTTCATTCTTTATACCGTCATAGTGTCATACTAGTTGTTACGAGTATACTACTATCTCTTTATCAACCAGTGTACAGTGCGGTAGTTCACGGCTGTGGCTACCTCTGTGTCGGCAGTCGGCAGGCAGTCCGTCCATCCATAATTGTATTATAATATATACCACCTAACCGTGGTTTTTTTTTCATTCTTTATACCGTCATAGTCAGTCATACTAGTTGTTACGAGTATACTACTATCTCTTTATCAACCAGTGTACAGTGCGGTAGTTCACGGCTGTGGCTACCTCTGTGTCGGCAGTCGGCAGGCAGTCCGTCCATCCATAATTGTATTATAATATATACCACCTAACCGTGGTTTTTTTTTCATTCTTTATACCGTCATAGTGTCATACTAGTTGTTACGAGTATACTACTATCTCTTTATCAACCAGTGTACAGTGCGGTAGTTCACGGCTGTGGCTACCTCTGTGTCGGCAGTCGGCAGGCAGTCCGTCCATCCATAATTGTATTATAATATATACCACCTAACCGTGGTTTTTTTTTCATTCTTTATACCGTCATAGTCAGTCATACTAGTTGTTACGAGTATACTACTATCTCTTTATCAACCAGTGTACAGTGCGGTAGTTCACGGCTGTGGCTACCTCTGTGTCGGCAGTCGGCAGGCAGTCCGTCCATCCATAATTGTATTATAATATATACCACCTAACCGTGGTTTTTTTTTCATTCTTTATACCGTCATAGTCAGTGATACTAGTTGTTACGAGTATACTACTATCTCTTTATCAACCAGTGTACAGTGCGGTAGTTCACGGCTGTGGCTACCTCTGTGTCGGAACTCGGCAGGCAGTCCGTCCATCCATAATTGTATTACAATATATACCACCTAACCGTGGTTTTTTTTTCATTCTTTATACCGTCATAGTCAGTCATACTAGTTGTTACGAGTATACTACTATCTCTTTATCAACCAGTGTACAGTGCGGTAGTTCACGGCTGTGGCTACCTCTGTGTCGGAACTCGGCAGGCAGTCCGTCCATCCATAATTGTATTACAATATATACCACCTAACCGTGTTTTTTTTTTCATTCTTTATACCGTCATAGTCAGTCATACTAGTTGTTACGAGTATACTACTATCTCTTTATCAACCAGTGTACAGTGCGGTAGTTCACGGCTGTGGCTACCTCTGTGTCGGAACTCGGCAGGCAGTCCGTCCATCCATAATTGTATTACAATATATACCACCTAACCGTGGTTTTTTTTTCATTCTTTATACCGTCATAGTCAGTCATACTAGTTGTTACGAGTATACTACTATCTCTTTATCAACCAGTGTACAGTGCGGTAGTTCACGGCTGTGGCTACCTCTGTGTCGGAACTCGGCAGGCAGTCCGTCCATCCATAATTGTATTATTATAATATATACCACCTAACCGTGGTTTTTTTTTCATTCTTTATACCGTCATAGTGTCATACTAGTTGTTACGAGTATACTACTATCTCTTTATCAACCAGTGTACAGTGCGGTAGTTCACGGCTGTGGCTACCTCTGTGTCGGCAGTCGGCAGGCAGTCCGTCCATCCATAATTGTATTATAATATATACCACCTAACCGTGGTTTTTTTTTCATTCTTTATACCGTCATAGTCAGTCATACTAGTTGTTACGAGTATACTACTATCTCTTTATCAACCAGTGTACAGTGCGGTAGTTCACGGCTGTGGCTACCTCTGTGTCGGAACTCGGCAGGCAGTCCGTCCATCCATAATTGTATTACAATATATACCACCTAACCGTGGTTTTTTTTTCATTCTTTATACCGTCATAGTCAGTCATACTAGTTGTTACGAGTATACTACTATCTCTTTATCAACCAGTGTACAGTGCGGTAGTTCACGGCTGTGGCTACCTCTGTGTCGGCACTCGGCAGGCAGTCCGTCCATCCATAATTGTATTACAATATATACCACCTAACCGTGTTTTTTTTATACCACCTAACCGTGGCAGTCCGTCCATAATTGTATACTAGTATCCAATCCATCCATCTCCATTGTTTACCTGAGGTGCCTTTTAGTTCTGCCTATAAAATATGGAGAACAAAAAAGTTGAGGTTCCAAAATTAGGGAAAGATCAAGATCCACTTCCACCTCGTGCTGAAGCTGCTGCCACTAGTCATGGCCGAGACGATGAAATGCCAGCAACGTCGTCTGCCAAGGCCGATGCCCAATGTCATAGTACAGAGCATGTCAAATCCAAAACACCAAATATCAGAAAAAAAAGGACTCCAAAACCTAAAATAAAATTGTCGTCGGAGAAGCGTAAACTTGCCAATATGCCATTTACCACACGGAGTGGCAAGGAACGGCTGAGGCCCTGGCCTATGTTCATGGCTAGTGGTTCAGCTTCACATGAGGATGGAAGCACTCAGCCTCTCGCTAGAAAACTGAAAAGACTCAAGCTGGCAAAAGCACCGCAAAGAACTGTGCGTTCTTTGAAATCCCAAATCCACAAGGAGAGTCCAATTGTGTCGGTTGCGATGCCTGACCTTCCCAACACTGGACGTGAAGAGCATGCGCCTTCCACTATTTGCATGCCCCCTGCAAGTGCTGGAAGGAGCACCCGCAGTCCAGTTCCTGATAGTCAGATTGAAGATGTCAGTGTTGAAGTACACCAGGATGAGGAGGATATGGGTGTTGCTGGCGCTGGGGAGGAAATTGACCAGAAGGATTCTGATGGTGAGGTGGTTTGTTTAAGTCAGGCACCCGGGGAGACACCTGTTGTCCGTGGGAGGAATATGGCCGTTGACATGCCAGGTGAAAATACCAAAAAAATCAGCTCTTCGGTGTGGAGGTATTTCACCAGAAATGCGGACAACAGGTGTCAAGCCGTGTGTTCCCTTTGTCAAGCTGTAATAAGTAGGGGTAAGGACGTTAACCACCTCGGAACATCCTCCCTTATACGTCACCTGCAGCGCATTCATAATAAGTCAGTGACAAGTTCAAAAACTTTGGGTGACAGCGGAAGCAGTCCACTGACCAGTAAATCCCTTCCTCTTGTAACCAAGCTCACGCAAACCACCCCACCAACTCCCTCAGTGTCAATTTCCTCCTTCCCCAGGAATGCCAATAGTCCTGCAGGCCATGTCACTGGCAAGTCTGACGAGTCCTCTCCTGCCTGGGATTCCTCCGATGCATCCTTGCGTGTAACGCCTACTGCTGCTGGCGCTGCTGTTGTTGCCGCTGGGAGTCGATGGTCATCCCAGAGGGGAAGTCGTAAGCCCACTTGTACTACTTCCAGTAAGCAATTGACTGTTCAACAGTCCTTTGCGAGGAAGATGAAATATCACAGCAGTCATCCTACTGCAAAGCGGATAACTGAGTCCTTGACAACTATGTTGGTGTTAGACGTGCGTCCGGTATCCGCCGTTAGTTCACAGGGAACTAGACAATTTATTGAGGCAGTGTGCCCCCGTTACCAAATACCATCTAGGTTCCACTTCTCTAGGCAGGCGATACCGAGAATGTACACGGACGTCAGAAAAAGACTCACCAGTGTCCTAAAAAATGCAGTTGTACCCAATGTCCACTTAACCACGGACATGTGGACAAGTGGAGCAGGGCAGGGTCAGGACTATATGACTGTGACAGCCCACTGGGTAGATGTATGGACTCCCGCCGCAAGAACAGCAGCGGCGGCACCAGTAGCAGCATCTCGCAAACGCCAACTCTTTCCTAGGCAGGCTACGCTTTGTATCACCGCTTTCCAGAATACGCACACAGCTGAAAACCTCTTACGGCAACTGAGGAAGATCATCGCGGAATGGCTTACCCCAATTGGACTCTCCTGTGGATTTGTGGCATCGGACAACGCCAGCAATATTGTGTGTGCATTAAATATGGTCAAATTCCAGCACGTCCCATGTTTTGCACATACCTTGAATTTGGTGGTGCAGAATTTTTTAAAAAACGACAGGGGCGTGCAAGAGATGCTGTCGGTGGCCAGAAAAATTGCGGGACACTTTCGGCGTACAGGCACCACGTACAGAAGACTGGAGCACCACCAAAAACTACTGAACCTGCCCTGCCATCATCTGAAGCAAGAAGTGGTAACGAGGTGGAATTCAACCCTCTATATGCTTCAGAGGTTGGAGGAGCAGCAAAAGGCCATTCAAGCCTATACAATTGAGCACGATATAGGAGATGGAATGCACCTGTCTCAAGTGCAGTGGAGAATGATTTCAACGTTGTGCAAGGTTCTGATGCCCTTTGAACTTGCCACACGTGAAGTCAGTTCAGACACTGCCAGCCTGAGTCAGGTCATTCCCCTCATCAGGCTTTTGCAGAAGAAGCTGGAGGCATTGAAGAAGGAGCTAACACGGAGCGATTCCGCTAGGCATGTGGGACTTGTGGATGCAGCCCTTAATTCGCTTAACAAGGATTCACGGGTGGTCAATCTGTTGAAATCAGAGCACTACATTTTGGCCACCGTGCTCGATCCTAGATTTAAAGCCTACCTTTGATCTCTCTTTCCGGCAGACACAGGTCTGCTGGGGTTGAAAGACCTGCTGGTGACAAAATTGTCAAGTCAAGCGGAACGCGACCTGTCAACATCTCCTCCTTCACATTCTCCCGCAACTGGGGGTGCGAGGAAAAGGCTCAGAATTCCGAGCCCACCCGCTGGCGGTGATGCAGGGCAGTCTGGAGCGACTGCTGATGCTGACATCTGGTCCGGACTGAAGGACCTGCCAACGATTACGGACATGTCGTCTACTGTCACTGCATATGATTCTCTCAACATTGATAGAATGGTGGAGGATTATATGAGTGACCGCATCCAAGTAGGCACGTCACACAGTCCGTACTTATACTGGCAGGAAAAAGAGGCAATTTGGAGGCCCTTGCACAAACTGGCTTTATTCTACCTAAGTTGCCCTCCCACAAGTGTGTACTCCGAAAGAGTGTTTAGTGCCGCCGCTCACCTTGTCAGCAATCGGCGTACGAGGTTACATCCAGAAAATGTGGAGAAGATGATGTTCATTAAAATGAATTATAATCAATTCCTCCGCGGAGACATTGACCAGCAGCAATTGCCTCCACAAAGTACACAGGGAGCTGAGATGGTGGATTCCAGTGGGGACGAATTGATAATCTGTGAGGAGGGGGATGTACACGGTGATATATCGGAGGGTGAAGATGAGGTGGACATCTTGCCTCTGTAGAGCCAGTTTGTGCAAGGAGAGATTAATTGCTTCTTTTTTGGGGGGGGTCCAAACCAACCCGTCATATCAGTCACAGTCGTGTGGCAGACCCTGTCACTGAAATGATGGGTTGGTTAAAGTGTGCATGTCCTGTTTTGTTTATACAACATAAGGGTGGGTGGGAGGGCCCAAGGATAATTCCATCTTGCACCTCTTTTTTCTTTTCTTTTTCTTTGCATCATGTGCTGATTGGGGAGGGTTTTTTGGAAGGGACATCCTGCGTGACACTGCAGTGCCACTCCTAGATGGGCCCGGTGTTTGTGTCGGCCACTAGGGTCGCTAATCTTACTCACACAGCTACCTCATTGCGCCTCTTTTTTTCTTTGCGTCATGTGCTGTTTGGGGAGGGTTTTTTGGAAGGGACATCCTGCGTGACACTGCAGTGCCACTCCTAGATGGGCCCGGTGTTTGTGTCGGCCACTAGGGTCGCTAATCTTACTCACACAGTCAGCTACCTCATTGCGCCTCTTTTTTTCTTTGCGTCATGTGCTGTTTGGGGAGGGTTTTTTGGAAGGGCCATCCTGCGTGACACTGCAGTGCCACTCCTAGATGGGCCCGGTGTTTGTGTCGGCCACTAGGGTCGCTAATCTTACTCACACAGCTACCTCATTGCGCCTCTTTTTTTCTTTGCGTCATGTGCTGTTTGGGGAGGGTTTTTTGGAAGGGCCATCCTGCGTGACACTGCAGTGCCACTCCTAGATGGGCCCGGTGTTTGTGTCGGCCACTAGGGTCGCTAATCTTACTCACACAGCTACCTCATTGCGCCTCTTTTTTTCTTTGCGTCATGTGCTGTTTGGGGAGGGTTTTTTGGAAGGGACATCCTGCGTGACACTGCAGTGCCACTCCTAGATGGGCCCGGTGTTTGTGTCGGCCACTAGGGTCGCTTATCTTACTCACACAGCGACCTCGGTGCAAATTTTAGGACTAAAAATAATATTGTGAGGTGTGAGGTATTCAGAATAGACTGAAAATGAGTGTAAATTATGGTTTTTGAGGTTAATAATACTTTGGGATCAAAATGACCCCCAAATTCTATGATTTAAGCTGTTTTTTAGTGTTTTTGGAAAAAAACACCCGAATCCAAAACACACCCGAATCCGACAAAAATAATTCGGTGAGGTTTTGCCAAAACGCGTTCGAACCCAAAACACGGCCGCGGAACCGAACCCAAAACCAAAACACAAAACCCGAAAAATTTCAGGCGCTCATCTCTACTACTGTACTGTACAACTGTATACTGTTGGTCACCAAAATGCTGCACTGTAATACTATATATACTGCTCACAAAATGCAGCACAGATATGGAATGGATACTTGCAGTGACAGAGTGCTGCAAGATACTACAGCAATGGCCTAATGTACTGTACAACTATATACTGTTGGTCACCAAGATGCTGCACTGTAATAATTATAATACTATATATACTGCTCACAAAATGCAGCACAGATATGGAATGGATACTTGCCTAATCATGTACTGTACAACTATATACTGTTGGTCACCGATATTTGCAGCACACTGAGCACAGATATTTGCAGCACACTGAGCACAGATATTTGCAGCACACTGAGCACAGATATTTGCAGCACACTGAGCACAGATATTTGCAGCACACTGAGCACAGATTACAGAGCTTTTCAGGGAGAGAACGCAGCCTCTCCATTCAATCTCCAATGCACGAGTGAAAATGGCGGCGACGCGCGGCTCTTTATATAGAATACGAATCTCGTGAGAATCCGACAGCGGGATGATGAAGTTCGGGTTAACCGAGCAAGGCTGGAAGATCCGAGGCTGCCTCGGAACTGTGTAAAATAGGTGAAGTTCGGGGGGGGGTTCGGATCTCGAGGAACCGAATCCGCTCATCTCTAATTCTGATTGCTGGCATCCCGTCCATTGAGAAATCATACTGGACCCCAGCAGTCTATGAGCCTGCTTCGCACAGACTTCCGATGTGCATGGAATGGAGTGTTTTTTGCGACTGTGCGAAATCCCCCAAAACTTGCACGGCACATGTGTTACGCAGTGTGTATGCACAAAGCCGCTGTTGTGACTGAGACACACAGTGAAAATGGCCCGTCTTATGGTCGTGTTACAGGAGTGTCACGGTGTATCGCATAACTGGTTGGGAACTTAGATACCTAGAAGCTCACATTGGAGACCATACTCTGATGGATAATCTGCACCTAGCTTGGGACAGGTGCAAGTTTCCATGGTGCGAATGATGGTTGCGTCTAACGACGGACCAAAGTGTATTACAGCGTCTAAAGACAGTCAAAGTGGGCACCCGCACACTCAGATGCAGACTTGTACACCAGGGGAAGGGTGAAGTCAAGGACGCGACTACAGCAAAAGACGATAAAGAAGTTCCAACAATGTATAACTTTGAATCAGGACCTATAGGGCAGATGTACTAAGCATTGGAGAGTGATGAAGTGAAGAGAGCTAAAGTACCAGCCAATCAGCTCCTAACTGCCATGTTACAGACTGTGGGGTCTATGGGGGTCATTCCGAGTTGATCGCTAGCTGCCGTTGTTTGCAGCGCAGCGATCAGGCTAAAAATCGGCATTTCTGCGCATGCGTATGCACCGCAATGCGCAGGCGCGTCGTACAGGTACAATGAGCATCGTGGGTTTGCACAGAGTCTAACGAACATTCCTGTCACACGGCCGAATGCAGGAAGATTGATATAAAGTGGGCGTTTCTGGGTGGCAACTGACCGTTTTCAGGGAGTGTTTGGAAAAACGCAGGCATGGTTGAAAAAACGCAGGTGTGGCTGGGCGTTCGCTGGGCGGGTGTGTGACGTCAAAACCTGTCCCTCCGTCGTTAGAATCAACGCACACGAAGAGTAACTACAGGGCTGGTCTTGTTTTGCACAAAATGATTTTGCAGGCGTTCTGCTGCACAGTAGAGATGTGCACTTGAAATTTTTCGGGTTTTGTGTTTTGGTTTTGGGTTCGGTTCCGCGGCCGTGTTTTGGGTTCGACCGCAATTTGGCAAAACCTCACCGAATTTTTTTTGTCGGATTCGGGTGTGTTTTGGATTCGGGTGTTTTTTTCAAAAAACACTAAAAAACAGCTTAAATCATAGAATTTGGGGGTCATTTTGATCCCAAAGTATTATTAACCTCAAAAACCATAATTTCCACTCATTTTCAGTCTATTCTGAATACCTCACACCTCACAATATTATTTTTAGTCCTAAAATTTGCACCGAGGTCGCTGGGTGACTAAGCTAAGCGACCCTAGTGGCCGACACAAACACCTGGCCCATCTAGGAGTGGCACTGCAGTGTCACGCAGGATGGCCCTTCCAAAAAACACTCCCCAAACAGCACATGACGCAAAGAAAAAAAGAGGCGCAATGAGGTAGCTGTGTGAGTAAGATAAGCGACCCTAGTGGCCGACACAAACACCTGGCCCATCTAGGAGTGGCACTGCAGTGTCACGCAGGATGGCCCTTCCAAAAAACA
This sequence comes from Pseudophryne corroboree, assembly GCF_028390025.1. NCBI lineage: Eukaryota > Metazoa > Chordata > Amphibia > Anura > Myobatrachidae > Pseudophryne > Pseudophryne corroboree. The sequence goes on along the minus strand of NC_086452.1, from coordinate 452,886,607 downwards.
CTCCCCAAACAGCACATGACGCAAAGAAAAAAAGAGGCGCAATGAGGTAGCTGTGTGAGTAAGATAAGCGACCCTAGTGGCCGACACAAACACCTGGCCCATCTAGGAGTGGCACTGCAGTGTCACGCAGGATGGCCCTTCCAAAAAACACTCCCCAAACAGCACATGACGCAAAGAAAAAAAGAGGCGCAATGAGGTAGCTGTGTGAGTAAGATAAGCGACCCTAGTGGCCGACACAAACACCGGGCCCATCTAGGAGTGGCACTGCAGTGTCACGCAGGATGGCCCTTCCAAAAAACACTCCCCAAACAGCACATGACGCAAAGAAAAAAAGAGGCGCAATGAGGTAGCTGTGTGAGTAAGATAAGCGACCCTAGTGGCCGACACAAACACCGGGCCCATCTAGGAGTGGCACTGCAGTGTCACGCAGGATGGCCCTTCCAAAAAACCCTCCCCAAACAGCACATGACGCAAAGAAAAAAAGAGGCGCAATGAGGTAGCTGTGTGAGTAAGATAAGCGACCCTAGTGGCCGACACAAACACCTGGCCCATCTAGGAGTGGCACTGCAGTGTCACGCAGGATGGCCCTTCCAAAAAACACTCCCCAAACAGCACATGACGCAAAGAAAAAAAGAGGCGCAATGAGGTAGCTGTGTGAGTAAGATAAGCGACCCTAGTGGCCGACACAAACACCGGGCCCATCTAGGAGTGGCACTGCAGTGTCACGCAGGATGGCCCTTCCAAAAAACACTCCCCAAACAGCACATGACGCAAAGAAAAAAAGAGGCGCAATGAGGTAGCTGTGTGAGTAAGATAAGCGACCCTAGTGGCCGACACAAACACCGGGCCCATCTAGGAGTGGCACTGCAGTGTCACGCATGATGGCCCTTCCAAAAAACACTCCCCAAACAGCACATGACGCAAAGAAAAAAAGAGGCGCAATGAGGTAGCTGTGTGAGTAAGATAAGCGACCCTAGTGGCCGACACAAACACCGGGCCCATCTAGGAGTGGCACTGCAGTGTCACGCAGGATGGCCCTTCCAAAAAACACTCCCCAAACAGCACATGACGCAAAGAAAAAAAGAGGCGCAATGAGGTAGCTGTGTGAGTAAGATACGCGACCCTAGTGGCCGACACAAACACCTGGCCCATCTAGGCGTGGCACTGCAGTGTCACGCAGGATGGCCCTTCCAAAAAACACTCCCCAAACAGCACATGACGCAAAGAAAAAAAGAGGCGCAATGAGGTAGCTGTGTGAGTAAGATAAGCGACCCTAGTGGCCGACACAAACACCGGGCCCATCTAGGAGTGGCACTGCAGTGTCACGCAGGATGGCCCTTCCAAAAAACACTCCCCAAACAGCACATGACGCAAAGAAAAAAAGAGGCGCAATGAGGTAGCTGTGTGAGTAAGATAAGCGACCCTAGTGGCCGACACAAACACCGGGCCCATCTAGGAGTGGCACTGCAGTGTCACGCAGGATGGCCCTTCCAAAAAACACTCCCCAAACAGCACATGACGCAAAGAAAAATTAAAGAAAAAAGAGGTGCAAGATGGAATTGTCCTTGGGCCCTCCCACCCACCCTTATGTTGTATAAACAGGACATGCACACTTTAACCAACCCATCATTTCAGTGACAGGGTCTGCCACACGACTGTGACTGAAATGACGGGTTGGTTTGGACCCCCACCAAAAAAGAAGCAATTAATTTCTCCTTGCACAAACTGGCTCTACAGAGGCAAGATGTCCACCTCATCATCATCCTCCGATATATCACCGTGTACATCCCCCTCCTCACAGATTATCAATTCGTCCCCACTGGAATCCACCATCTCAGCTCCCTGTGTACTTTGTGGAGGCAATTGCTGCTGGTCAATGTCTCCACGGAGGAATTGATTATAATTCATTTTAATGAACATCATCTTCTCCACATTTTCTGGAAGTAACCTCGTACGCCGATTGCTGACAAGGTGAGCGGCGGCACTAAACACTCTTTCGGAGTACACACTTGTGGGAGGGCAACTTAGGTAGAATAAAGCCAGTTTGTGCAAAGGCCTCCAAATTGCCTCTTTTTCCTGCCAGTATAAGTACGGACTGTGTGACGTGCCTACTTGGATGCGGTCACTCATATAATCCTCCACCATTCTTTCAATGGGGAGAGAATCATATGCAGTGACAGTAGACGACATGTCCGTAATCGTTGACAGGTCCTTCAGTCCGGACCAGATGTCAGCATCAGCAGTCGCTCCAGACTGCCCTGCATCACCGCCAGCGGGTGGGCTCGGAATTCTGAGCCTTTTCCTCGCACCCCCAGCTGCGGGAGAATGTGAAGGAGGAGATGTTGACAGGTCGCGTTCCGCTTGACTTGACAATTTTCTCACCAGCAGGTCTTTGAACCCCAGCAGACTTGTGTCTGCCGGAAAGAGAGATCCAAGGTAGGTTTTAAATCTAGGATCGAGCACGGTGGCCAAAATGTAGTGCTCTGATTTCAACAGATTGACCACCCGTGAATCCTTGTTAAGCGAATTAAGGGCTCCATCCACAAGTCCCACATGCCTAGCGGAATCGCTCTGTGTCAGCTCCTCCTTCAATGTCTCCAGCTTCTTCTGCAAAAGCCTGATGAGGGGAATGACCTGACTCAGGCTGGCAGTGTCTGAACTGACTTCACGTGTGGCAAGTTCAAAGGGCAGCAGAACCTTGCACAACGTTGAAATCATTCTCCACTGCGCTTGAGACAGGTGCATTCCACCTCCTATATCGTGCTGAATTGTATAGGCTTGAATGGCCTTTTGCTGCTCCTCCAACCTCTGAAGCATATATAGGGTTGAATTCCACCTCGTTACCACTTCTTACTTCAGATGATGGCAGGGCAGGTTCAGGCGTTTTTGGTGTTGCTCCAGTCTTCTGTACGTGGTGCCTGTACGCCGAAAGTGTCCCGCAATTCTTCTGGCCACCGACAGCATCTCTTGCACGCCCCTGTCGTTTTTTTAAAAATTCTGCACCACCAAATTCAAGGTATGTGCAAAACATGGGACGTGCTGGAATTTGCCCAGATTTAATGCACACACAATATTGCTGGCGTTGTCCGATGCCACAAATCCACAGGAGAGTCCAATTGGGGTAAGCCATTCCGCGATGATCTTCCTCAGTTGCCGTAAGAGGTTTTCAGCTGTGTGCGTATTCTGGAAAGCGGTGATACAAAGCGTAGCCTGCCTAGGAAAGAGTTGGCGTTTGCGAGATGCTGCTACTGGTGCCGCCGCTGCTGTTCTTGCGGCGGGAGTCCATACATCTACCCAGTGGGCTGTCACAGTCATATAGTCCTGACCCTTCCCTGCTCCACTTGTCCACATGTCCGTGGTTAAGTGGACATTGGGTACAGCTGCATTTTTTAGGACACTGGTGACTCTTTTTCTGAGGTCTGTGTACATTTTCGGTATCGCCTGCCTAGAGAAATGGAACCTAGATGGTATTTGGTACCGGGGACACAGTACCTCCAACAAGTCTCTAGTTGGCTCTGCAGTAATGATGGATACCGGAACCACGTTTCTCACCACCCAGGATGCCAAGGCCTCAGTTATCCGCTTTGCAGCAGGATGACTGCTGTGATATTTCATCTTCCTCGCAAAGGACTGTTGGACAGTCAATTGCTTGGTGGAAGTAGTAAAAGTGGTCTTACGATTTCCCCTCTGGGATGACCATCGACTCCCAGCAGCAACAACAGCAGCGCCAGCAGCAGTAGGCGTTACACGCAAGGATGCATCGGAGGAATCCCAGGCAGGAGAGGAATCGTCAGAATTGCCAGTGACATGGCCTGCAGGACTATTGGCATTCCTGGGGAAGGAGGAAATTGACACTGAGGGAGTTGGTGGGGTGGTTTGCGTGAGCTTGGTTACAAGAGGAAGGGATTTACTGGTCAGTGGACTGCTTCCGCTGTCGTCCAAAGTTTTTGAACTTGTCACTGACTTATTATGAATGCGCTGCAGGTGACGTATAAGGGAGGATGTTCCGAGGTGGTTAACGTCCTTACCCCTACTTATTACAGCTTGACAAAGGCAACACACGGCTTGACAAATGTTGTCCGCATTTCTGTTGAAATACTTCCACACCGAAGAGCTGATTTTTTGGGTATTTTCACCAGGCATGTCAACGGCCCTATTCCTCCCACGGACAACAGGTGTCTCCCCGGGTGCCTGACTTAAACAAACCACCTCACCATCAGAATCCTCCTGGTCAATTTCCTCCCCAGCGCCAGCAACACCCATATCCTCCTCATCCTGGTGTACTTCAACACTGACATCTTCAATCTGACTATCAGGAACTGGACTGCGGGTGCTCCTTCCAGCACTTGCAGGGGGCGTGCAAATGGTGGAAGGCGCATGCTCTTCACGTCCAGTGTTGGGAAGGTCAGGCATCGCAACCGACACAATTGGACTCTCCTTGTGGATTTGGGATTTCGAAGAACGCACAGTTCTTTGCGGTGCTTTTGCCAGCTTGAGTCTTTTCATTTTTCTAGCGAGAGGCTGAGTGCTTCCATCCTCATGTGAAGCTGAACCACTAGCCATGAACATAGGCCAGGGCCTCAGCCGTTCCTTGCCACTCCGTGTGGTAAATGGCATATTGGCAAGTTTACGCTTCTCCTCCGACAATTTTATTTTAGATTTTGGAGTCCTTTTTTTACTGATATTTGGTGTTTTGGATTTGACATGCTCTGTACTATGACATTGGGCATCGGCCTTGGCAGACGACGTTGCTGGCATTTCATCGTGTCGGCCATGACTAGTGGCAGCAGCTTCAGCACGAGGTGGAAGTGGATCTTGATCTTTCCCTAATTTTGGAACCTCAACATTTTTGTTCTCCATATTTTAATAGGCACAACTAAAAGGCACCTCAGGTAAACAATGGAGATGGATGGATACTAGTATACTTATGGATGGACGAGCGACTGCCGACACAGAGGTAGCTACAGCTGTGGACTACCGTACTGTGTCTGCTGCTAATATAGACTGGATGATAATGAGATGAAATCAATATATATTATATCACACTAGTACTGCAGCCGGACAGGTAGATATATTTATTATGTAATGACTGATGACGGACCTGCTGGACACTGTCAGCTCAGCAGCACCGCAGACTGCTACAGTAAGCTACTATAGTAGTATGTATAAAGAAGAAAGAAAAAAAAAAAACCACGGGTAGGTGGTATACAATTATGGATGGACGAGCGACTGCCGACACAGAGGTAGCTACAGCCGTGGACTACCGTACTGTCTGCTGCTAATATAGACTGGATGATAATGAGATGAAATCAATATATATTATATCACACTAGTACTGCAGCCGGACAGGTAGATATATTTATTATGTAATGACTGATGACGGACCTGCTGGACACTGTCAGCTCAGCAGCACCGCAGACTGCTACAGTAAGCTACTATAGTAGTATGTATAAAGAAGAAAGAAGAAAAAAAACCACGGGTAGGTGGTATACAATTATGGATGGACGAGCGACTGCCGACACAGAGGTAGCTACAGCCGTGGACTACCGTACTGTGTCTGCTGCTAATATAGACTGGATGATAATGAGATGAAATCAATATATATTATATCACACTAGTACTGCAGCCGGACAGGTAGATATTTTTATTATGTAATGACTGATGACGGACCTGCTGGACACTGTCAGCTCAGCAGCACCGCAGACTGCTACAGTAAGCTACTATAGTAGTATGTATAAAGAAGAAAGAAAAAAAAAACCACGGGTAGGTGGTATACAATTATGGATGGACGAGCAACTGCCGACACAGAGGTAGCTACAGCCGTGGACTACCGTACTGTGTCTGCTGCTAATATAGACTGGATGATAATGAGATGAAATCAATATATATTATATCACACTAGTACTGCAGCCGGACAGGTAGATATATTTATTATGTAATGACTGATGACGGACCTGCTGGACACTGTCAGCTCAGCAGCACCGCAGACTGCTACAGTAAGCTACTATAGTAGTATGTATAAAGAAGAAAGAAAAAAAAAAAACACGGGTAGGTGGTATACAATTATGGATGGACGAGCGACTGCCGACACAGAGGTAGCTACAGCCGTGGACTACCGTACTGTGTCTGCTGCTAATATAGACTGGATGATAATGAGATGAAATCAATATATATTATATCACACTAGTACTGCAGCCGGACAGGTAGATATATTTATTATGTAATGACTGATGACGGACCTGCTGGACACTGTCAGCTCAGCAGCACCGCAGACTGCTACAGTAAGCTACTATAGTAGTATGTATAAAGAAGAAAGAAAAAAAAAAAACACGGGTAGGTGGTATACAATTATGGATGGACGAGCGACTGCCGACACAGAGGTAGCTACAGCCGTGGACTACCGTACTGTGTCTGCTGCTAATATAGACTGGATGATAATGAGATGAAATCAATATATATTATATCACACTAGTACTGCAGCCGGACAGGTAGATATATTTATTATGTAATGACTGATGACGGACCTGCTGGACACTGTCAGCTCAGCAGCACCGCAGACTGCTACAGTAAGCTACTATAGTAGTATGTATAAAGAAGAAAGAAAAAAAAAAACCACGGGTAGGTGGTATACAATTATGGATGGACGAGCGACTGCCGACACAGAGGTAGCTACAGCCGTGGACTACCGTACTGTGTCTGCTGCTAATATAGACTGGATGATAATGAGATGAAATCAATATATATTATATCACACTAGTACTGCAGCCGGACAGGTAGATATATTTATTATGTAATGACTGATGACGGACCTGCTGGACACTGTCAGCTCAGCAGCACCGCAGACTGCTACAGTAAGCTACTATAGTAGTATGTATAAAGAAGAAAGAAGAAAAAAAACCACGGGTAGGTGGTATACAATTATGGATGGACGAGCGACTGCCGACACAGAGGTAGCTACAGCCGTGGACTACCGTACTGTGTCTGCTGCTAATATAGACTGGATGATAATGAGATGAAATCAATATATATTATATCACACTAGTACTGCAGCCGGACAGGTAGATATTTTTATTATGTAATGACTGATGACGGACCTGCTGGACACTGTCAGCTCAGCAGCACCGCAGACTGCTACAGTAAGCTACTATAGTAGTATGTATAAAGAAGAAAGAAAAAAAAAACCACGGGTAGGTGGTATACAATTATGGATGGACGAGCAACTGCCGACACAGAGGTAGCTACAGCCGTGGACTACCGTACTGTGTCTGCTGCTAATATAGACTGGATGATAATGAGATGAAATCAATATATATTATATCACACTAGTACTGCAGCCGGACAGGTAGATATATTTATTATGTAATGACTGATGACGGACCTGCTGGACACTGTCAGCTCAGCAGCACCGCAGACTGCTACAGTAAGCTACTATAGTAGTATGTATAAAGAAGAAAGAAAAAAAAAAAACACGGGTAGGTGGTATACAATTATGGATGGACGAGCGACTGCCGACACAGAGGTAGCTACAGCCGTGGACTACCGTACTGTGTCTGCTGCTAATATAGACTGGATGATAATGAGATGAAATCAATATATATTATATCACACTAGTACTGCAGCCGGACAGGTAGATATATTTATTATGTAATGACTGATGACGGACCTGCTGGACACTGTCAGCTCAGCAGCACCGCAGACTGCTACAGTAAGCTACTATAGTAGTATGTATAAAGAAGGATGAAAAGAAAAAAAACACGGGTAGGTGGTATACAATTATGGATGGACGAGCGACTGCCGACACAGAGGTAGCTACAGCCGTGGACTACCGTACTGTGTCTGCTGCTAATATAGACTGGATGATAATGAGATGAAATCAATATATATTATATCACACTAGTACTGCAGCCGGACAGGTAGATATATTTATTATGTAATGACTGATGACGGACCTGCTGGACACTGTCAGCTCAGCAGCACCGCAGACTGCTACAGTAAGCTACTATAGTAGTATGTATAAAGATGAAAGAAAAAAAAAAACCACGGGTAGGTGGTATACAATTATGGATGGACGAGCGACTGCCGACACAGAGGTAGCTACAGCCGTGGACTACCGTACTGTGTCTGCTGCTAATATAGACTGGATGATAATGAGATGAAATCAATATATATTATATCACACTAGTACTGCAGCCGGACAGGTAGATATATTTATTATGTAATGACTGATGACGGACCTGCTGGACACTGTCAGCTCAGCAGCACCGCAGACTGCTACAGTAAGCTACTATAGTAGTATGTATAAAGAAGAAAGAAAAAAAAAAACCACGGGTAGGTGGTATACAATATTATATATATATATTATATACAATTATATATATATATATATATATTAAACTGGTGGTGATTATTAAACTGGTGGTCAGGTCACTGGTCACACTATCAGCAACTTGCAAGTAGTACTCCTAAACAGACAATCACAATATATATTATACTGGTGGTCAGTGTGGTCACAATGGCAGTGTGGCACTCTGGCAGCAAAAGTGTGCACTGTACGTTATATGTACTCCTGAGTCCTGCTCTCAGACTCTAACTGCTCCCCACTGTCAGTGTCTCCCCCACAAGTCAGATAATACAGTCACACTATCTATCACTTCAGCAAGTAACTAGTCTAGTACTCCTCCTAATGCTCCCCAAAATTACTACTGTGTCTCTCTCTACTGTCTCACTCTCTTCTCTATAAACGGAGAGGACGCCAGCCACGTCCTCTCCCTATGAATCTCAATGCACGTGTGAAAATGGCGGCGACGCGCGGCTCCTTATATAGAATCCGAGTCTCGCGATAGAATCCGAGCCTCGCGAGAATCCGACAGCGGGATGATGACGTTCGGGCGCGCTCGGGTTAACCGAGCAAGGCGGGAAGATCCGAGTCGCTCGGACCCGTGTAAAAAAAAATGAAGTTCGGGCGGGTTCGGATTCCGAGGAACCGAACCCGCTCATCTCTACTGCACAGGCGTTCACACTTCTGCAAAGCCAAAATACACTCCCCAGTGGGCGGCGACAATGCGTTTGCACGGCTGCTAAAAACTGCTAGCGAGCGATCAACTCGGAATGACCACCAAAGTCCCCCGTGTTTGAAAAATGACAGGAAATGATTGGCTGGTAATTTATCTCTCTCCAAGGCTTACTACATCTACCCCTGTATGTTTCTATTTTTTTACCCAGACAAGAGAGGAAAATGATCTTGTTTGTTCAAACTGAGACTAAAGCTACTGGCAGCCATTTGTTCCATATGTCCCGCACTTGTCCATCATTGGAGACATCTTGAGATCCCTGGACTGCTAATAAGCAGAGTTGCCATAAGAAATTGTGGGGCCCGGGAGTGACAAAATAGACAGGGCCCCCCTCACAAATAAAAAAAAGATTCTGCCGCACCGCTCCACCCGTACGTGATGTCACACATCGTGACTTTACATATAGGTGGAGTTTTGCAGGTCTGCAGGAACAATTCACAGGGAAGGCTTCTTTTAAGAAGTCCTTCCTGTGCATCAGCCCACTGTTGTTGTGCTGGCTGCCTGGTGCCGCTCTCCAGGTATCGGTGGTAGGAGCCAGGGGAGGCCCCCCCTCTCTGTAAGGGCCCAGGACTCCAGTGCTTGCAGTCCCCCCCTGATGACTGCCCTGCTAATAAGTCATGTGCAACCACTGTCTTCTTAGCGCTAATACTAGTGAGTCTAGGACGGGATCCGGTCTGAAGATCGACAGTGTCTTGGTCGACAATGTTTAGGTCGACCAATATAGGTCGACAGTCAATAGGTCGACATGTTTTCAAGGTCGACAGGGTTTCTAGGTCGACATGTTCTAGGTTGACAGGTCAAAAGGTCGACATGAGTTTTTCAATTTTTTTTTCTTTTTTGAACTTTTTCATACTTAACGATCCACGTGCACTACGATTGGAACGGTAACCTGTGCCGAGCGCAGCGAGGCACCTTGCCCGAAGCTCGCTCGCCATGCGAGGGGACACGGTACACTAATTGGGCTTCCCGGTCACTGAAGGGAGAAAACGACACCAAAAAAACATGAAAACTCATGTCGACCTTATGACCTGTCGACCTAGAAACCATGTCGACCTAGTGACTGTCGACCTATAGTGGTCGACCTAGACACTGTCGATCTAATGCTCCAGACCCGTCTAGGACGTGACACCAATACCCTACAGTACGAATGGCATCCTTGCTGTACAGCTGTCACTGTTTTCAGAAGGCTGGTCCTTCCAGCAAGTGCTTAACGCTTCCCAACACCCTTCTCATGTAAAGAGTTATTACACCACGCAGACAGGTAAGTCTTTTTGAAGGTATCACAGCTTGCAAACGTCTCAGCGGTAATTATCTCGTCCACCTCGCCATCCTCTGCACACACCTGCCATCCTCTCTGTTAAACAGCGACCAGCTGAGTTTGCTGTGAAGTAAGTACACCTCATACCTTCACTGGCGAAGACGCTGACCACGCGCATTAATCGCTAATGGGCTGGGAACACGTGGAATGTCAAACCTCACAGATTAGCAGCTAAATTACACAAGATTTTGATTGAGCACAAATGACGGTACACAGTCCGGACACATGCTCTCACTACCCACAGACTGAACGCACACTGCGTGAGCTGTGCCAGGAGCTTAGAGCCAGACATTAAACACTGGAAAATTAGGATTAATCAGACAAGAAATTGACAGGTGCTAGGCAGCATCCTTGGTTCCTCAGATTTGTGGTGTAATTGCACAAATTTATTCAGCACCAGACTCGGTAACGCACGTCCCAACAGGTAAACAGGTTAGGGGTCTGTGATACAATGCTAAAAAAAATATATGTATTTTTTAGTATTACAAACATTTTAGACTAAAGGGACGGGAATATTCAATTGTTCCTTTCTATCACGCTTGCCGCGCCCAGAGAGGTCGGGTTTAGCCGGGTAAAGTAACTAAACCCAAGCAAACTGATGGGCGTGGCGCGAAAAAGGTCCCGTTTGAGCACTCAAGCAGGTCACATTTCGCTCATTTCAGCTCGCCGTTTCCGGGGACAGAGTTGAAATGCCTACGCTGGCACTCGATTGCGCCCAAATGAAGCAACAGTTGAATAGCTCTGTTGGGCGCCATCTACTGGCTGCCGGCAAGAAAACCTATTCAATATCGTCATAAATATGCGGCTATGTCATTATGAATGGGATAACGTGTGCCCTACTGTAAGTCAGAGGGATATATAAAGTCACACGGCATTACATGAACATATAAAAGTGATTTTAACATTCAGAATAAATAATACACTCCGTACAACTTACAAGTTTTTCTAGAGAACATTGAAGTAATAAAATCAGAAGTCTCTAATAATTAATAACTTTAAAACTCATACAGACATTATTGCAATTGCTTTATATCTTCAGGCCAGAACATGCCCTCCCTTCCCATTTGATGAATTACCCTTTTTCTTGTTGGTCATTGTTCTTATCTTGTGTAGAGTGGTTGGTAGGTGAGCACATTTCTTTGACTGGGAGTGTGGTGCCAGGATGTTACCTCAGCCAGCTGCTGCTCTTGTTGCCCATTTCCAAAATGGAGTAGCAGCAGACAGCAGTTACGCAGCAGCACATAGGGGGTCATTATGAGTTTATCGCTAGCTGCCGTTGTTCGCTGCGTAGCGATCAGTGAAAAAAAGTCTAATCTGCACATGCGTATGCACCTCAATGCGCACACGCGACGTACGGGTAGAAAGAGCATCGTGGTTTTGCACAGTTTCTAGCTAAGCTGTCAGTCGCACAGCCGATCGCAAGGAGATTGACAGGAAGAGGGTGTTTCTGGGTGTCAACTGACCGTTTTCTGGGGGTGTTTGGAAAAACGCAGATGGGCGTTTGCTAGGCGGGTATCAGACGTCATTACCGTCTCACTCGTCGCAGCAATCATCACACAAGATAAGTAACTACAGGGCTGGTCTTGTTTTGCACAAAATGTGTTTGCAGGCACTCTGCTGCACAGGCGAAAATACACTCCCCCGTGGGCGGCGACTATGCGTTTGCACAGCTGCTAAAAACTGCTAGCGAGCGAACAACTCGGAATGACCCCCATAGTGTGGGGGCACCAAGGGGACAATAAATACAATAAATGTGACACTATGACACTCAGTGCTTTAGGCACCCCCCCCCCCCCCCCCATGTTGCCCTAGGTGACAGCCTAGGCTCACCAGCACCTGTCCTGCATTTGTTACCATTATTTCTGTATGCTATTTATACAAATAATGCTCTTGGCTCATTCCGTGGTGTGTGAAAGGACTTTAGCTATTTTCCCTCCACAAAAGCTCTGAACTGGACTCATCCTATTATTTTAATGTGACGCATTTTACACCTTTCATTTGGAGAAGCCAAATCACTGATACTGAGTACCTAGTACTTATAAATTAAGACCGAAAATGTATAAAAAAATAAGGCAACGAAGGAAAAGGCAGTGGGAAAATATATAAAACGTACACAGCAGCGTAATCCTGCTAGCTGGATCGTGCAAGGGACAGGTGTATGAGCACACATCTGTTTAAGAAAAATCTTACACACAAAATTGCCACATCTTTAATAACAGTCCCGATGTCCCTTTACTCTCATGATTTAAACTACAAATCAAGCTAATCTAAGCAGTATTTTTGGAGAAAAGCTGAAAATATATTTTATTTTATATTTCTACCGTGGTAGGCTATAGGACAATTATACTGTGCATTGCATGCTTCTAGCTTGCAAAGGCATGTCCAGAGAGTGAAGAGTGAGCAACCAATTTCAGATTAGAGATGTGCGCTGGACCATTTTTTGCTGGATTTTGATCTGATTCGTCGTCTGACTCTGGATTTTCCAAATAGCCATGACTGGTTTTGGATTTGGATCTATTTTCAGAAATGTATAACAAAAGCTAAAATCACATAATTTGTGCCATTTTTCCCCCTAGAGTATTATTAACCTCAAGAACATTCATTTACAGCCAATTTTGACCACCTTACAATATTATTTTCACCAATAGTGGCCAAGGGCTGCTGCGAGCTGGCTGGTTACTAAGCAACAGAACAGTGGTGCAAACACACAACAGTTTATAGCACATCTATGAAACATTGCCAGAGTGTACTGGGGAACTGTGCACAGAACAGTACAAACAATAGATCTCTCTCTCTGTCTCTTCTGCTGTAAGGTCCTGAGGACGGGGTGCTGTCCCCGAAAGTATTCAACCACAATACAGTTTGCTTTTTGACAAGAATGTCGACTCTGAGTGCCGTTTCTTACATGGAGCTCTGAATCTGTTTACGCTGCACCAGGGCATGCTGCATCATACAAGTGAGTGCCGGAATATATGGAGATATATATATATATATAATTTTTTCAACTTACAGCTCAGTTCAAACTACATGGATCACAGTGCTTATAGATGAATGAAGTGCACCAAACAGTACAAACAATAGAAATTTATATTTTTTTATTTTTCCATTTTTTTTACTTGCAGCTCGGTTCAAACTGCATGGATAACAGGGCTTATAGATGCACATGAACAAAGCACACTAGGGTAAAGCACACCAAAAAGTACAAACAATAGAAATATATTTTTTATGTTTCTGTTTTTTAACTTGAAGCTCGGTTCAAACTGCATGGATCACAGATGCACATGAACAAAGTGCACTAGGGTAAAGCACATCTAACAGTACACTTTATAGCAGGGTACAGCACAGCATACATCAAAGTGCAGTGTGCCCCTATACACAGTCACTATAGAGCACAGCCACTTGTGGACACAGCACATCCAATACAGCAGAGTATAGCACAGCATACAGCAGTGTGCAGTGGGCCCCTATACACAGCCGCTATACAGCAAAACCACTTGTGGACACAGCACATATAATACAGCAGAGTACAGCGCAGCATACAGCAGCGTGCAGTGTGCCCCTATACACAGTCACTCTAGAGCACAGCCACTTGTGGACACAGCACAGCCAATACAGCACAGTATAGCACAGCATACAGCAGCGTGCCGTGTTCCCCCTATACACAGTCACTATAGAGCACAGGCACAGCCACTTGTGGACACAGCACAGCCAATACAGCAGAGTCAGCGCAGCAAATGACAGTGTGCTTTAATGTGAATGGCGCTGAGTCCCAGCCACGTTGCTTTACATAGAATCCCAATCCCATGCAAGGAGGATGATGTTGGGACTCGAGAACGGCTCGGGTGTACTCGGATCCCCGATGTTCGGAGCTCATCTCTACTTCACATGTGCATTAAACTGCCAATCTATGAATCAATCTCTAGGTCTACTGGTTCAGGTCCCTGGTCTACTACAGCTGCTAGTTCTCCAAACAGTGTCAGCAACTGAGGCAAGCTTCTGTGTTTAATCCAAGCACAGCCCATCTAGGTTCACTGGCCCAATGTCAAATTGTTGTACACTAAATTTCAGTGGTGCAGAACTTACAGCCAGGCACATGTTGCCCTGCAAGGGCTGGTAATACATTTGGCTGCACTAACCTATTTAAGTTGCACATTTCATCCCCCCCCCCCCCATCACTTTCTCCTAATGCTAGATCAGCTTTGTAAATGAGCACATAGGCAGTCACTCTCCATGGTACTGAATCTCCTTACTGTTGTAATGCCAGTTTCGTGTGCAGTAAGTACAGTAGCTCTTCTTAAATATATGAGCAACAGACATGTTCACAGGTAGAACATGGGGGAATGTTTTTTGTTATTATTCTTTTTTAATATAACACTTGCACACCAAGGGGACAATAAATACAATAAATGTGACACTATGACACTGAGTGCTTTAGGGCCCCCCCCATGTTGCCCTAGGTGACAGCCTAAGCTCGCCAGCACCTGCCCTGCATATGTTACCATTATTTCTGTATGCTATTTATAAAAATAATGCTCTTGGCTCATTCCATGGTGTGTGAAAGGACTTTAGCTATTTTCCCTCCACAAAAGCTCTGAGCTGGACTCATCCTATTATTTTAATGTGACGCATTTTACACCTTTCATTTGGAGAAGCCAAATCACTGATACTGAGTACCTAGTGCTTATAAATTAAGATGGAAAATGTAGTAAAAAATACCGCAACGAAGGAAAAGGCAGTGAGAAAATATATAAAAAGTACACAGCAGCGTAATCCTGCTAGCTGGATCGTGCAAGGGACAGGTGTATGAGCGCACATCTGTTTAAGAAAAATTTTACACACAAAATTGCCACATCTTTAATAACAGTCCCGATGTCCCTTTACTCTCATGATTTAAACTACAAATCAAGTTAATCTAAGCAGTATTTTTGGAGAAAAGCTGAAAATATATTTTATTTTATATTTCTACCGTGGTAGGCTATAGGACAAATATACTGTAATTGTGTGCATTGCATGCTTCTAGCTTGCAAAGGCATGTCCAGAGAGGGAAGAGTGAGCAACCAATTTCAGATTAGAGATGTGCGCTGGACCATTTTTTGCTGGATTTTGATCTGATTCGTCGTCTGACTCTGGATTTTCCAAATAGCCATGACTGGTTTTGGATTTGGATCTATCTTCAGAAATGTATAACAAAAGCTAAAATCACATAATTTGTGCCATTTTTCCCCCTACAGTATTATTAACCTCAAGAACATTCATTTACAGTCAATTTTGACCACCGTACAATATTGTTTTCACCAGTAGTGGCCAAAGGCTGCAGCGATCTGGCTGGTTACTAAGCGACAGAACAGTGGTGCAAACACACAACAGTTTATAGCACATCTATGAAACATTGCCAGAGTGTACTGGGGAACAGTGCACAGAACAGTACAAACAATAGATCTCTCTCTCTCTCTCTCTCTCTATATATATATATATATATATATATATATATATACACTGCTCAAAAAAATAAAGGGAACACTTAAACAACACAATGTAACTCCAAGCCAATCACACTTCTGTGAAATCAAATTGTCCACTTAGGAAGCAACACTGATTGACAATCAATTTCACATGCTCTTGTGCAAATGGAATAGACAACAGGTGGGAATTATAGGCAATTAGCAAGACACCCCCAATAAAGGAGTTGTTCTGCAGGTGGTGACCACAGACCACTTCTCAGCTCCTATGCTTTCTCGCTGATGTTTTGGTCACTTTTGAAAGCTGGCGGTGCTTTCACTCTAGTGGTAGCATGAGACGGAGTCTACAACCCACACAAGTGGCTCAAGTAGTGCAGCTCATCCAAAATGGCACATCAATGCGAGCTGTGGCAAGAAGGTTTGCTGTGTCTGTCAGTGTAGTGTCCAGAGCATGGAGGCGCTACCAGTAGACAGGCCAGTACATCAGGAGATGTGGAGAAGGCCGTAGGAGGGCAACCACCCAGCAGCAGGACCGCTACCTCTGCCTTTGTGCAAGGAGGAACAGGAGGAGCACTGCCAGAGCCCTGCAAAATGACCTCCAGCAAGCCACAAATGTGCATGTGTCTACTCAAACGATCAGAAACAGACTCCATGAGGGTGGTATGAGGGCCTGACGTCCACAGGTGAGGGTTGTGCTTACAGCCCAACACCGTGCAGGACGTTTGGCATTTGCCAGAGAACACCAAGATTGGCAAATTCGCCACTAGCGCCCTGTGCTCTTCACAGATGAAAGCATGTTCTCACTGAGCACATGTGACAGACGTGACAGAGTCTGGAGACGCCAAGGAGAACGTTCTGCTGCCTGCAACATCCTCCAGCATGACCGGTTTGGCAGTGGGTCAGTAATGGTGTGGGGTGGCATTTCTCTGGGGGGCTGCATAGCCCTCCATGTGCTCGCCAGAGGTAGCCTGACTGCCATTAGATACCGAGATGAGATCCTCAGACCCCTTGTGAGACCATATGCTGGTGCGGTTGGCCCTGGGTTCCTCCTAATGCAAGACAATGCTAGACCTCATGTGGCTGGAGTGTGTCAGCAGTTCCTGCAAGACGAAGGCATTGATGCTATGGACTGGCCCGCCCATTCCCCAGACCTGAATCCAATTGAGCACACCTGGGACATCATGTCTTGCTCCATCCACCAACGCCACGTTGGACCACAGACTGTCCCGGAGTTGGCGGATGCTTTAGTCCAGGTCTGGGAGGAGATCCCTCAGGAGACCATCTGCCACCTCATCAGGAGCATGCCCAGGCATTGTAGGGAGGTCATACAGGCACATGGAGGCCACACACACTACTGAGCCTCATTTTGACTTGTTTTAAGGACATTACATCAAAGTTGGATCAGCCTGTAGTGTGTTTTTCCACTTTAATTTTGAGTGTGACTCCAAATCCAGACCTCCATGAGTTAATAAATTTGATTTCCATTGATAATTTTTGTGTGATTTTGTTGTCAGCACATTCAACTATGTAAAAAACAAAGTATTTAATAAGAATATTGCATACATTCAGATCTAGGATGTGTTATTTTATTACCCCTTTATTTTTTTGAGCAGTGTATATATATATATATATATATATATCCAAAGGAAGCAACATGAGCGTATTCTACGATCTAGTGAAGAAAGACCTGTGCGAGACAGAACCCACACCAGTGACGAGCAAGAATCTACATAACAGAGAAATAGAAGCAATGCGAAAACTCCAGAAGAATACCCAAATTGTTTTAAAACCGTCTGACAAAGGGGGGGGGGGATTGGTGATTATGGATCGGGACAACTATGTACAAGAAGCACAAATACTTCTAGGAGATTCCAACTCCTATACCATGCTGCCAGACGATCCGAAAGATTTATATATATATATGAACTAAGGTCCCTACTCCAACAGGGCCTGAGAAATGATGTCATCACAAAGGATGAATTTTCTTTTTTAATGCAATCCAACCCCACGACCCCCATATTTTATTTTCTGCCTAAAATCCACAAGAGCCTGTCCAATCCACCAGGGAGACCAATCGTCGCTGGGATAGACTCCCTTACATCTAATCTATCTAAATATGTGGATGTGTTTTTAAATCCGTATGTCAGGAAATTACCATCTTATCTCAAAGACACCACCATGGTTCTGAATGAAATAAAGAATGTGAAATGGAAGGAGTCATACGTATGGATAACCATTGATGTCCAATCTTTATATACCTGTATCGAGCATAAAAAGAGAATCGAGGCAAGCAGAGAATATTTGGACAAAGACAACTCCCTCACAGAATCCCATAGGAATTTTATCTGCGATCTAATTAAATTTATTTTAAGCCGGAATTATTTTAAGTTTTTAGACAAATTCTATCTGCAACGGTGTGGCACCGCTATGGGAACTATTTTTGCACCCAGTTTCGCTAACCTATTCATGGGACAATGGGAGGAGAAGCACATATATACCACACAGCATTTCAAGGAATCTATTGTCATGTATAAAAGATACATTGACGACATCTTGATCATATGGGACGGGAGCGCTGAATTGTTTATGGACTTTTTTAAACTTTTACAAACTAATGATTTTAACTTATCATTCACCTACAACTTGAATAAAGAGTCAATTGAATTCTTGGATCTGATTTTAACTGGAGAGGAAGAGATAGTGTCTATGAAAAACTTTATAAAAGATGTTGATAAGAACAACTACCTTCACTATAAGAGTAATCACTCTAAAAAATGGAAGAACAACATTCCGTACTCACAATTCCACAGAATAAAGAGGAACTGACACAAAACTGAAGACTGTGAGGAACAACTTGGAACATATAGAAAAAGATTTGAAGAAAAACTCTATCCGAAAGCCATACTAGATGAAGCAGTTACCAAGACAAGAAATTTAGAGAGAGAGAACCTGTTGACATATAAGGACAAGACGGCAAAGAAGGAGTCGTTATCCTTCGTAACTACCTACAGTAATCACGAGCAGGCTATCAGGACTTCATTAAGAACCCACTGGGATATACTCTTGATGGACCCCATCCTAAAAAAGATCCTTCCAACCCAACCAGAACTTGTTTTCCAGAAGTCACGGAATTTGAAAGACATTCTCGCACCTAGCATGTTACGAGAAATATCACCAGAGGGAAACCCCCACTCTCTCCCTAAATGCATTGGATCTTACAAGTGTGGACATTGTAATATCTGTAAGTTCCTTAATCCTAACAGGAAAACCTTCAGCAATATGGACGGTACTCAAGAATTTAAAATCAAGGAATTCATGAACTGTAACATCACATCAGTGATTTACTTGCTAGAATGTACGGAAGGGAATTTGGGGGTGGGGATTTGCACCCCCCTTCCTCTTTGTTTGTCTGTCTATGACCCCTCCCCCTTCCAGCACCTGATATATAATTATCTCCAGGTATGATTGAGCAGCTTCCAAATTGTTTGTCTGCTTGTGTGCATGAGGCATTGAATGGGAGCAGCATTTGGAAGGCATGCTGTTCCTTGTAGTGCCAATGGGAGATCCTGGGGGTGGCTCCCTGGTAAGTTAGCTCTCTGTCTGGAAATGTTTTAGTAATGACCTTTATCATGAGGCGTACTGTGACAAATTACATGGCCCAATGTGGGCACTGTTATTAAGTAGTTAGGACTGCTGTATCAGAGAAGCCGTGAAGTGGCCAGCATCTTAAACATGTGTTTGCAAACATTTTTGACAAATTCTCTGAATTTTATTACCAGATAGATTCAGGGATGGTTACAGGTAATTTTCAGTGTGCGGAAGGGAATTTGGGGGTGGGGATTTGCACCCCCCTTCCTCTTTGTTTGTCTGTCTATGACCCCTCCCCCTTCCAGCACCTGATATATAATTATCTCCAGGTATGATTGAGCAGCTTCCAAATTGTTTGTCTGCTTGTGTGCATGAGGCATTGAATGGGAGCAGCATTTGGAAGGCATGCTGTTCCTTGTAGTGCCAATGGGAGATCCTGGGGGTGGCTCCCTGGTAAGTTAGCTCTCTGTCTGGAAATGTTTTAGTAATGACCTTTATCATGAGGCGTACTGTGACAAATTACATGGCCCAATGTGGGCACTGTTATTAAGTAGTTAGGACTGCTGTATCAGAGAAGCCGTGAAGTGGCCAGCAGCTTAAACATGTGTTTGCAAACATTTGTGACAAATTCTCTGAATTTTATTACCAGATAGATTCAGGGATGGTTACAGGTAATTTTCAGTGTGCGGAAGGGAATTTGGGGGTGGGGATTTGCACCCCCCTTCCTCTTTGTTTGTCTGTCTATGACCCCTCCCCCTTCCAGCACCTGATATATAATTATCTCCAGGTATGATTGAGCAGCTTCCAAATTGTTTGTCTGCTTGTGTGCATGAGGCATTGAATGGGAGCAGCATTTGGAAGGCATGCTGTTCCTTGTAGTGCCAATGGGAGATCCTGGGGGTGGCTCCCTGGTAAGTTAGCTCTCTGTCTGGAAATGTTTTAGTAATGACCTTTATCATGAGGCGTACTGTGACAAATTACATGGCCCAATGTGGGCACTGTTATTAAGTAGTTAGGACTGCTGTATCAGAGAAGCCGTGAAGTGGCCAGCAGCTTAAACATGTGTTTGCAAACATTTGTGACAAATTCTCTGAATTTTATTACCAGATAGATTCAGGGATGGTTACAGGTAATTTTCAGTGTGCGGAAGGGAATTTGGGGGTGGGGATTTGCACCCCCCTTCCTCTTTGTTTGTCTGTCTATGACCCCTCCCCCTTCCAGCACCTGATATATAATTATCTCCAGGTATGATTGAGCAGCTTCCAAATTGTTTGTCTGCTTGTGTGCATGAGGCATTGAATGGGAGCAGCATTTGGAAGGCATGCTGTTCCTTGTAGTGCCAATGGGAGATCCTGGGGGTGGCTCCCTGGTAAGTTAGCTCTCTGTCTGGAAATGTTTTAGTAATGACCTTTATCATGAGGCGTACTGTGACAAATTACATGGCCCAATGTGGGCACTGTTATTAAGTAGTTAGGACTGCTGTATCAGAGAAGCCGTGAAGTGGCCAGCAGCTTAAACATGTGTTTGCAAACATTTGTGACAAATTCTCTGAATTTTATTACCAGATAGATTCAGGGATGGTTACAGGTAATTTTCAGTGTGCGGAAGGGAATTTGGGGGTGGGGATTTGCACCCCCCTTCCTCTTTGTTTGTCTGTCTATGACCCCTCCCCCTTCCAGCACCTGATATATAATTATCTCCAGGTATGATTGAGCAGCTTCCAAATTGTTTGTCTGCTTGTGTGCATGAGGCATTGAATGGGAGCAGCATTTGGAAGGCATGCTGTTCCTTGTAGTGCCAATGGGAGATCCTGGGGGTGGCTCCCTGGTAAGTTAGCTCTCTGTCTGGAAATGTTTTAGTAATGACCTTTATCATGAGGCGTACTGTGACAAATTACATGGCCCAATGTGGGCACTGTTATTAAGTAGTTAGGACTGCTGTATCAGAGAAGCCGTGAAGTGGCCAGCAGCTTAAACATGTGTTTGCAAACATTTGTGACAAATTCTCAGAATTTTATTACCAGATAGATTCAGTGATGGTTACAGGTAATTTTCAGTGTGCGGGAAGGAAATTTGGGGGTGGGGATTTGCACCCCCCTTCCTCTTTGTTTGTAGAATGTACATGCCACAAGAAATATGTGGGTAAAACAAAAAGAACTTTGAAAATCAGGATAGAAGAACATGTACGGAGTATCAAAAACAAAACAGAGACTCATCTGCTGTACAGACACTTTAAACTGAAACACAACTCCAATCCAGAAGAGATGACCTTCAAAGCCATCGAACACGTGACCAGTGGCGAAAGGTGTGGAGACCTGGCTAAGAAGCTCTCCCAAAGAGAGATGTTTTGGATATTCCAACTGAAAACCACACACCGCATGGGCTTCAACGAGGGATACGAGATTGCCCCATTTCTATGAGAGAAGTACCCTCGTCAAAATTCCTCCGGTTGCAGACAGCTACTTCTTCCTTTTCCCAAGCACAATTCACCTCATTAGAATTATTCTATTAACTATCACTGTCTATAAAACACTGTATGTAGTTTGTTACTGATCCTAATAAAAACCTTTAGTAGTTTGTGCCAGGCTAATTTCACCACAAGGTACAGTCATACCGCACTGGTCTCACGCCCAATCCCGCCCGATCTTGGAAGCTAAGCAGTGTTGGGCGCAACCAGTACCAAGTGGGTAACCACTTGCGAAGATTGGGTACTGTATAAGAGTGGGGCTTGTTGGGCTCCTAGTAGTAATAATATTTGTAACATGGATACACGTATATTCCATCACTGCACAGAGGATAATCACTATTTAACTGATTATATATAATTCAGTATGAATAAATCTCTATTATCAGTCATACACAGATGCACTTTCTTTATATATGTCACCAAGATTTAGTATATGACTGATTATCCCCACTGTAACCTCACTTATTATATCCTTCAGATATTATATATACATAATCCTTTATTATTTAGCACATATGCACATAATTATTGTTGGGTGTCCTCCTTAAACTGAATATTTTCCATATTCTTCGCCTACCACTGCCTCTTTTAAACCATTCTTATTCCCTATGTTTTTATATAGAATGACGAGTGCTTTATAGTATAATATACTCTTCTATACTATAAGACCCAAATTGGCTTAAATATCCTGATAAACGCTACAATATGGCAGCGAATTGTAAAAAATAAATGTAGCACTGTATGAATTAATTTCCCAATTAACCATTACTATCTATCTCGCTATGTGGCTAGAAATACCCTGTTTTTGAAGTAATATTTATCTAGATCACTATCAGTCTCCCCCAACATAAAGAATCAGGCTAGTGTATAACACTAATAAACATTTTTTAATAAGGTGAATATACACACTAATATATGCATTGTTTTATTTCTGTGTGCGAGCTGTTTCCACAATGGCATTCAGCACTGTTACATGTTCTTGATGCTAAAGGCTCCAACAAGATGGCCGCCGTGATGATTGACAGCCTGCCTCAGCCTATATCCGACATAGACGATGATCCCGGCCAAGACAGGAAGTGACGCGGTGACCTGATCGGAAGTGGGGCAGAGGAGTACAACCACACTGATCCACTGACCGGAAGCGTGGCGCAAACGCGCAAGCGCAATAAGAAGATCCGTACAAAGGAAGTGGGGCGGAAGTGACGACGGACCCGTCCCCGTACTGTTTTTATGAATATCATACATTCTAAAACTCGTTTTTACATTATATTTAGTTTTCTGAGGTTGTTATTTTGCGCACTACTATTTGCTTATGTTTATATCAAAAAACTCAAATGGAACAGTAGTATCAGTCCTTACAGGAAGTGATGTCACAATTATCCATTCCTAATTGCATGTGCTATAAATAAGAGTGCCTGCTTAGTGGTCCCTTACCCCTTGATGAAGTCTGACGGACGAAACTCGTTGGGTGTACCTCAATTGACTCTCCATTTTTAAAGATAAGCAGCACTCTCTTATCCGATATTTAATTATTTATTGCTTTTTATTATATGTAATTTACCTAGTTTTTTTTTTTTAAGATATCTTTTACCTGGTATTATTTAACAGTATATATCCTCCGGCTTTTAACCCACCCTGATAGTAATTTTTTAGATTGTATAAATTAATTTATTGTTATTTTTTACGTATCCAGCAAGTCTCTTCATATTTATAACATATTTTATCAGACACTGTCGGTCGCTGATACCCTTACCCTTCCCCCTACATATCCTAATTAAGGCAGTTTATCCCTGCCTAATACTTAGGGGTTAGCTGACGCCTTATATCACTAAAGGAGTGTCTGAATTGCTGCATTTACCACTCTATTATTCTATTTCACACACACCTGTGGCGCCATACTTCCACTATCCAATATATATATATATATATATATATATATATATATAATTTTTCAAATTTTTTTTTAACTTGCAGCTCATTAAAACTACCTGGATCACAGTGCTTATAGATGCATGTGAATGAAGTGCACCAAACAGTACAAACAATTAAAAAAAATATATATTTTTCTATTTTTTAACTTGCAGCTCGGTTCATTCAGCATGGATAACAGGGCTTAAAGATGCACATGAACAAAGCGCACTAGGGTAAAGCTCATCAAACAGTACAATTTACAGCAGAGTACAGCACAGCATACAGCAGAGTGCAGTATGCCCCTGTATACAGTCCCTATAGAGCACAGTCACTTGTGGACACAGCATTGACCAATACAGCAGAGTATAGTGCAGAATATAGCAGTTTGCCCCTATACAATTACACAGTCACTACAGAGCACAGGCACAGCCATTTGTGGACACAGCACATATAATACAGCAGAGTAGAGTGCAGCATACAGCAGCATACAGTGGGCCCCTGTGCACAGCCACTATAGGGCACAGGCACAACAATTTGTGGACACAGCACATATATTACAGCAGAGTACAGCACAATGGGGGTCATTCCGAGTTGTTCGCTCGTTGCCGATTTTCGCAACGGAGCGATTAAGGCAAAAAATGCGCATGCGCATGGTACGCAGCGCGCATGCGCTAAGTGATTTAGCACAAAACTTAGTAGATTTACTCACGTCCGAACGAAGAATTTTCATCGTTGAAGTGATCGGAGTGTGATTGACAGGAAGTGGATGTTTCTGGGTGGAAACTGACCGTTTTCTGGGAGTGTGCGGAAAAATGCCAGGATAAAACGCGGGAGTGTCTGGCCGAACGCAGGGCGTGTTTGTGACGTCAAACCAGGAACGAAACGGGCTGAGCTGATCGCAGTGTAGGAGTAAGTCTGGAGCTACTCAGAAACTGCTAAGAATTATTTATTCACAATTCTGCTAATCTTTCGTTTGCAATTCTGCTATGCTAAGATACACTCCCAGAGGGCGGCGGCCTGGCGTGTGCAATGCTGCTAAAAGCAGCTAGCGAGCGAACAACTCGGAATGAGGGCCCATATACAGCAGCATGCAGTGTGCCGTTTATTTATACACAGTCACTATAGAGCACAGCAACTTGTGGACACAGCACATACAATACAGCAGAGTATAGTGCAACAAGTGGCAGTGTTCTTTAATGTGAAATGAAGCTGAGTCCTGGCCGCAGCGCCTTACATAGAAGTCCCACGAGAATCTGATGCCGGGAGGATGATGTTGGGACTCGAAGTGGGACCCGAGGCTGGCGAGAATGGCTCGGGTGTACCCGGATCCCCGACGTTTGGAGCACATCTCTACTTCATATGTGCATTAACCTGTACATCTATGTATAAATCTCTAGGTCTACTGGTTCAGGTCCCTGGTCTACTACAGCAGCTACTTCTCCAAACGGTGTCAGCAACTGAGGCAAGCTTCTGTGTTTAATCCAAGCACAGCCCATCTAGGTTCACTGGCCCAATGTCAAGTTGTTGTGCACTAATTTTCAGCGGTGCAGAACTTACAGCCAGGCACATGTTGCCCTGCAAGGGCTGGTAATACATTTGGCTGCACTAACCTATTTAAGTTGCACATTTCACCCCCCACCCCCCCCCCCCATCACTTTCTCCTAATGCTAGATCAGCTTTGTAATTGAGCACATAGACAGTCACTCTCCATGGTGCTGAAACTCACTTTGTGTGCAGTAAGTACAGTAGCTCTTGTTGAATATATGAGCATCAAACAGACATGTTCACTCGTAGAACATGGGGGAATGTTTTTTTTATTATTAATTCTTTTTTAATATAACACTTGCAAAGTTTCACATGTTGTCAGGAGGTGTAGTATATTGCCACAATCATTACACATAGAGGGGCTGCGGTAGAGATGGAGGAATTTAGCATTCAGGACCTAATTCAGCATGGATCGCTTTCAGAGAAATTGCGGTGGTCTGCGAGTAGAAAGACGCCGCCCTGACAGGAAGAAAACACGTCCCGTGCAAAACTGCGCATGCATCGCAGATCGCTATCCACTGACAGATGCATACGCAGCTCCAGGAACATCGAAGAGTCTTTGCCGTCTGAGCGAATGTGAGTAGGTCTGAGGCTGCCACTAATTTGCAACAGGCTGGAAGTGGTCTGCGCTGACATCAGAGACCCTCCCCAAAAACATCTGGGCACGCCTGTGTTTTTTTCTGACACACCCAGAAAACAGCAGGTTTCCATCCAGAAACGCCGGCTTCCTGTCAGCCAAACAGCGACTGCATTGCGATTCCAATCTGTACGCTTTTTTCTGTCGCTATTACCTATCATGCGTGCACAATGCGAACGCTACGTATGTGCAGTCCTTCGATAATCGCTTGACTTACGATTTGTCTGAATAGCGATCCACGCTGAATTAGGCCCACAATGCGCATGCAAAATATGTGCCCGTCATTGCACTGTGTGGCCCTGGGTGCAAGTGCATCTTTGTTGTGTCAGCATAGGATGTATCTGCATGTGCGTGCCATTGCTGTACTCGGCCAATGCATGCACCCTCACCCCTGTTTTCTGCCTCCTTTAGGGTAAGTTCAAATGGGATCCGGTCGTTAGGTCGACAGTAAGTAGGTCGACACTATCTAGGTCGACCACTATTGGTCGACAGTAAGTAGGTTGACATAGTTTTTAGGTCGACAGGGACTCGGATTTTAGAAATGCTGACTGAAAAATGGGGAGATGTTTAAGTGATTCTTTGGTGGACTGGAGGAACTTGGAAGGAGTGCAGGAGAGGTGGGAAAAACTGAAAAGTGCGATACGAAGTGCAACTGACCTTTGTATCAAAATGGTTAGGAAAAGCACCAGGAAAAGGAAGCCAGTGTGGTTCACAAAAGAAGTATTAACTAGTGTGAAGGCAAAAAAGATGGCTTTTAGGAAATACAAACAGACTCAAAATAATAATGACAAAGAGGTGTATCTGGACAGACGGAATGATGCTAAGAAAGTGATCAGACGTGCAAAGGCAGAAGCTGAGGAGAAAATGGCCCAGTCAGTAGATTAAGGGGGCAAAACTTTTTTTAAGTATATAAGTGAAAGGAGAAAATCAAATGGAGGAATAATAAGACTTAAGACAGAGAGTGAGCATTTGGTGGAGGGAGACAAGGCAATAGCAGATCACCTAAATCATTATTTTTGCTCAGTATGTACTACAGAAGAAAGGATGGGGCCACTGTTAAGTTGCACGGACATTCATAAAAATAAGGTAGATGGAAGTACATTTACAGAGGAGAAGGTCCTAACAGAACTTTCAAAATTAAAAGTGGATAAATCAATGGGGCCAGATGGGATACACCCAAGGATACTCAAAGAGCTAACAGATGTGCTGGTTACACCTTTAACAGAATTATTTAACCAGTCACTAAATACAGGTGCTATTCCAGAGGACTGGAAAAGAGCAAATGTAGTTCCACTGCACAAAAGTGGAAGCAGGGAAGAAGCAAGTAACTACAGACCAGTAAGCCTTACATCAGTAGCAGGGAAAGTAAAGGAAAAACTATTAAAAGAAAGAGTTGTGGAATATCTTAAATCAAACAACTTACATTATCCAAAACAGCATGGATTTACTGGTGGGAGATCATGCCAAACAAATCTTATTGACTTTTTTGACTCTGTGATGAAAATAATAGATCAAGGGGGAGCTGTAGATGTAGCATATCTAGATTTTAGTAAGGCATTTGACACTGTCCCACATCGCAGACTGCTAAATAAACTTGAAAGCGTGGGGGTGGATTATAAAACAGTTAAATGGATAAGAACCTGGTTGCAGGATAAGAAACAGACAGTTGTAGTTAATGGAGTGCAATCTATGGAGGGAAATGTTACCAGTGGAGTACGCCAGGGATCTGTACTTGGTCCAGTTCTCTTTAATATCTTTGTTGGTGACATTGCAGATGGTATTGAAGGGAAGGTATGCCTTTTTGCAGATGATACAAAGATATGCAACAGGGTAGACACACCGGGAGGGGTAAAACAAATGATTGATGACATAGGTAGGCTTGGGAAATGGTCAAGAACGTGGCAACTACAGTTTAATGCTAAAAAATGCAAAATCATGCACTTGGGTCTCAAAAACCCAAAGGCTAAATATAGTATCAAGGGTACTATAATGGAAACTACTGAGGAGGAAAGGGATTTAGGAGTCACTATTTCAAGTTACTTGAAGGCAGGAAAGCAATGCAACAAAGCAATGAGAAAGGCAAGTCAGATGCTTGGTTGCATAGGGAGAGGAATCAGTAGCAGGGAAAGAGAAGTAATAATGCCACTGTATAGGTCATTGGTGCGGCCTCATCTGGAATACTGTGTCCAGTTCTGGAGACCATATCTCCAGAAGGATATAAATACATTAGAGAGCGTACAAAGAAGGGCAACTAAAATGGTGCATGGCCTTCATCACAAAACGTACCCGGAAAGGCTAAAAGATCTTAACATGTATAGTATGGAGCAGAGAAGGGAAAGAGGAGACATGATAGAAACTTTCACATATATCAAGGGTCTTAACAAAGTTCAGGAGGGAAACATTCTTCAAAGGAAGAGAAGTATTAGAACTCGAGGACATACACTGAGACTGGAGGGGGGGAGGTTCAGGGGAAATTTAAGGAAAAATGACTTCACAGACAGGGTAGTGGATAAGTGGAATAGCCTCCCATCAGAGGTGGTAGAGGCTAAGACTGTAGGGCAATTTAAACATGCTTGGGATAGGCATATGAATATCCTTACAAAGAATTAAGGTTCAAAAAGGGTTGAGATTGCCTAAAGGCTAAAAAAAGGGGCAGACTAGATGGGCCAAGTGGTTCTTATCTGCCGTCAAATTCTATGGGGTAAATTTACTAAGGTCCCGATTTTGACCGAGATGCCGTTTTTTCATCAAAGTGTCATCTCAGTAATTTACTAAACTCAAATCACGGCAGTGATGAGGGCATTCGTAATATTTGGAAGTCCTAGGAAAAAATCACGAATGAATACACCATCGGTCAAAACGCGGCTGTTTAAGTATGAATCTCGGTCATTTACTAAGAAGTGCAAAGCAAAAAAAAACAAAACACTGCCGTGAAAAATTACAACTCGTAAAAAAGTGCTTAAAAAAACAGACCTGCTTTTTTTATCCGTGATTGGATAGGCATGCACGGATCCATGAGATCCGTGCATGTATATCAGTGGGAAGGGGTGGGAAAGTGATTATTTTCTCAAAAAAAATTGCGTGGGGTCCCCCCTCCTAAGCATAACCAGCCTCGGGCTCTTTGAGCCGATCCTGGTTGCAGAAATATGGGGAAAAAATTGACAGGGGTTCCCCCATATTTAAGCAACCAGCATCGGGCTCTGCGCCTGGTCCTGGTTCCAAAAATACGGGGGACAAAAAGAGTAGGGGTCCCCCGTATTTTTAAAACCAGCACCGGGCTCCACTAGCTGGACAGATAATGCCACAGCCGGGGGTCACTTTTATATAGTGCCCTGCGGCCGTGGCATCAAAAATCCAACTAGTCACCCCTGGCCGGGGTACCCTGGGGGAGTGGGGACCCTTTCAATCAAGGGGTGTCCCCCCCCAGCCACCCAAGGGCAAGGGGTGAAGCCCGAGGCTGTCCCCCCCATCCAATTGGCTGCGGATGGGGGGCTGATAGCCTTTTTTGAAAATGAAAAGATATTGTTTTTAGTAGCAGTACTACAAGGCCCAGCAAGCCTCCCCCGCATGCTGGTACTTGGAGAACCACAAGTACCAGCATGCAGCGGAAAAACGGGCCCGCTGGTACCTGTAGTACTATTACTAAAAAAATACCCAAAAAAAGACAAGACACACACACCGTGAAAGTAAAGATTTATTACATACATGCACACAAACATACATACATACTTACCTTATGTTCACACGCAGGTCGGTCCTCTTCTCCAGTAGAATCCAAGGGGTACCTGTTGAATAAATTCTACTCACCAGATCCAGGGTCCTCGGGGCAACCATTTGTAATCCAGGTACTTGAATAAAATAACAAAACGGATACCCGAGCCACGAACTGAAAGGGGCCCCATGTTTTCACATGGGACTCCTTTCCCCGAATGCCAGAAACCCACTCTGACTTCTGTCTAAGTGGGTTTCTTCAGCCAATCAGGGAGCGCCACGTTGTAGCACTCTCCTGATCGGCTGTGTGCTCCTGTACTGAGTGACAGGCGGCACACGGCAGTGTTACAATGTAGCGCCTATGCGCTCCATTGTAACCAATGGTGGGAACTTTCTGCCCTGCGGTTGACCTAAAGTGACGTCACCGCTGAGCAGAAAGTTCCCACCATTGGTTACAATGGAGCGCATAGGCGCTACATTGTAACACTGCCGTGTGCCGCCTGTCACTCAGTACAGGAGCACACAGCCGATCAGGAGAGTGCTACAACGTGGCGCTCCCTGATTGGCTGAAGAAACCCACTTAGACAGAAGTCAGAGTGGGTTTCTGGCATTCGGGGAAAGGAGTCCCATGTGAAAACATGGGGCCCCTTTCAGTTCGTGGCTCGGGTATCCGTTTTGTTATTTTATTCAAGTACCTGGATTACAAATGGTTGCCCCGAGGACCCTGGGACCCTGGATCTGGTGAGTAGAATTTATTCAACAGGTACCCCTTGGATTCTACTGGAGAAGAGGACCGACCTGCGTGTGAACATAATGTAAGTATGTATGTATGTTTGTGTGCATGTATGTAATAAATCTTTACTTTCACGGTGTGTGTGTCTTGTCTTTTTTTGGGTATTCTTTTAGTAATAGTACTACAGGTACCAGCGGGCCCGTTTTTCCGCCGCATGCTGGTACTTGTGGTTCTCCAAGTACCAGCATGCGGGGGAGGCTTGCTGGGCCTTGTAGTACTGCTACTAAAAACAATATCTTTTCATTTTCAAAAAAAGCTATCAGCCCCCCATCCGCAGCCAATTGGATGGGGGGGGACAGCCTCGGGCTTCACCCCTGGCCCTTGGGTGGCTGGGGGGGGAACCCCTTGATTGAAGGGGTCCCCACTCCCCCAGGGTACCCCGGCCAGGGGTGACTAGTTGGATTTTTGATGCCACGGCCGCAGGGCACTATATAAAAGTGACCCCCGGCTGTGGCATTATCTGTCCAGCTAGTGGAGCCCGGTGCTGGTTTTAAAAATACGGGGGACCCCTACTCTTTTTGTCCCCCGTATTTTTGGAACCAGGACCAGGCGCAGAGCCCGATGCTGGTTGCTTAAATATGGGGGAACCCCTGTCATTTTTTCCCCCATATTTCTGCAACCAGGATCGGCTCAAAGAGCCCGAGGCTGGTTATGCTTAGGAGGGGGGACCCCACGCAATTTTTATTTTTATTTTACACTGTTTAATTTAAAAAAAAAATGAACCCCAGCACGGATCACACAGATCCGGCCGAGATTCATTTTTAAAAAGTCGGCAGTGTTTTGCTAATCACTGCCGTAAAAAAAAAAAAAAAACACGAATGACATCGACATCGGAACAAAAGAAAAACCCGAATACGACAGCTTAGTAAATTAGTTGTAATAAATTCAAAGAGTTGCAGTTTTACACTTTCGATGTCATTCGTGATTGAACTTTAACCTGAAACGGGAAAATATGAATCTTAGTAAATTTACCCCAGTGTTTGTATGTTCTAGGTCGACATGACTTGACAAAATTTTTTGAACTTTTTAATACTTTACGATCTACGTGGACTACAATTGGGAATGGTAACCTGCACCGAGCGCAGCGGTAGCGGAGCCATGCATGGGGACACGGTGTACTAATTGGGGTTACCGGTCACTAGGGGTCATTCCGAGTTGATCGCTAGCTGCCGTTGTTCGCTGCGTAGCAATCAGTGGAAAAAAATGGCTAATCTGCGCATGCGTATGCTCCGCATTGCGCACACGCGTTGTACGGGTACAAAGTCCATTGTGGTTTTGCACTGGTTCTAATTGTGGTTTTGCACTGGTTCTAGCGACAATTCCAATCACACAGCCGGCCGCAAGGAGATTGACAGAAGGAGGGCGTTTCTGGGTGTCAACTGACCGTTTTCAGGGAGTGCTTAGAAAAACGCAGGCATGGCAGAAAAAACGCAGGCGTGGCTGGCCGTTCGCTGGGCGGGTGTGTGACGTCAAAAGCCGCCCCTCCGTCGTTAGAATCAACGCACACGAAGAGTAACTACAGGGCTGGTCTTGTTTTGCACAAAAAGATTTTGCAGGCGCTCTGCTGCACAGGCGTTCGCACTTCCGCAAAGCGAAAATACACTCCCCGGTGGGTGGCGACAATGCATTTGCGCGGCTGCTAAAAACTGCTAGCGAGCGATCAACTTGGAATGACCCCCTCTGTACGGAAAAATTGACACCAAAAAAAGTTAAAAAACTCATGTCGACCTTTTTCCATGTCAACCTACTTACTGTCGGCCAATAGTGGTCGACCTAGACATTGTCGACTTAAGTCTACTCTACTCTACTCTACTCTACTTGAACACCCTGTTCAAATATCCACATAAAGATGGAGGCAGAAGAACTTTTTGTGTGCATTAACAGTACAAAAGAAAAGCACAATTTGTGCCAAAAAAGACCAACTGTGGATAAGCCCCAGGGTTAGGACGGAGCGGCAGTCTGCCTTTCAGGTGTTGTATACTTTGTCGACATTTATCACATCGACATGAGAACGTCAACATGGCTGTTAGGCCGACACGCAGTAAGTTAACACGCTTGATATTACATTACTACATCCCCTGCTCTTCCCCATCCATTCCAGAATTGTGAAACAATTAACAGTCAGTAAACAGCTACCGAGGCTCACAGATAATGGGGGTCATTCTGACCCGTTCGCTCGCTGCTTTTTGTCGTAGCCGAGCGAACGGGTCCCTACTGAGCATGCGCCGGCGCTGTAGTGCGCTGGTGCATGCCAGACGGCCGAAGGCCGTAGCAGGGCTGCGATCACCTCTGCCTGATTTACAGGCAGAGGCAAACGCTGGGCGGGAGGGGGTGGAACGGCGGCGTTTGGCCGCCGTTTTGTGGGAGCGGTCCGGCCAATGCAAGCATGGCCGGACCAAATGGGGGGCGGTCCACAGCGGCTGCGTGACGTCACACGCAGCCGCTGCGGCCCGGGGAGCGATGAGTAGCTACCGGCCAGCACGCTAAAGCTGCGCTGGCCGGGAGCTACTCTTGAAGTGCAAAGGCATCGCCGCTGTGCGATGCCTTTGCACTTCTGCGGGGGGGGCCGGCACTGACATGGGGCGCGGGATAGCCCTGTGCTGGGAGTCCCCCCCCCCCGCGCGTGTCAGTGTGAGTGATCGTAGCTGTGCTAAATTTAGCACAGCTACGATCAACTCGGAATGACCCCCAATGTCCACAAAAGTTATTTCTCAGGTCGCAATAATAGAACAAAAAGCAAGTTCTTGGACAAATATCAGTTTTACTACAGATACACTTTAAAGACGGAATTATCTCGTAACTTTCCTTCCCATACACGTCTCATTAAATGCAGTCATCTTTTCCGTCTTTGAAATATTTTCTTCTTTACTTTACGCTTCTTGTTAGTTGTGAAATATTTAAAGGGAGGACATGCAGCAAAAAAAAGGGCCTAATTAACTTAAAAAAAAGCTACTTTTACTTTTTCCCAGCTATCTTTTGCTTTGATGTGAACAGTTGGAATCCTCGGAATTTTATAAATCACCGAAGAAGGGGGCATTCGGAGAGAGCCATTATATTTTCACACGGCTGAGAGTTTGTTTACTGCTGTTTACTATTAAGTTGAGGTAACCATCATTAAGAAAAGTCATCTTCAAAGGGAAAGTTATGCAAACCGTGCGCCACGTTACAGGCCTTTACATCAAATACAAGTCACGGTTTTGATTTTGTTCACTTTGAGCTCCGTTTCTGTTTTAATCAGACAGGCAATTTTGTCGATGCTAAATAACAACAAATTTATGTTGTGCGTAAGAGTGACGATATATGGTCCCAGTTTGGCCTGAATACTATCTTATTGGTGGACTGAGATTATCAGGCCGTATAATACACACAGGCCATTTTGCCATTGCTTCCATCCGTCAAAGTAGATCAGAGACCAAAAAATTCCTTACCGTATCACATGAGTTTGCGTTTTATTAGTTTACCAGATCGCACACTGGGGAAGCAAAGCAAGACAGCAAGCTACAGGGCAAAACTATGCTGCACTGCAGGTGGGGCAGATGTAACATGTGCAGAGAGAGTTAGATTTGGGTGGGGTGCGTTCAAACTGAAATCTAAATTGCAGTTTAAAAATTAAGCTGTTTGTGGGCTACATGCAAAGGCAGCCAGTATTTACCCTGCACGGAAATAATATACATGTATTTGCTCTCCTTGCATGGCAACATGGTTTGTTCCAGATAAAAAGTTACTTCTTTTTTTTGCTTTTACCCGTGTTTTTTGCTTTTACCCGTGTTTTTTCCTAGTGGAAAAGGGTCCCCCTGCAGATTCCTGGGTCAAGTGATCCGGGAATCCTACCCGGGTAGCTAGCCGGGTTGAACACGTGTTCAACCCGGTAAGCTGTCTAGTGTGAACGGGAGCCGTGTCGAGGCGACACGGCTCCCGTTCACAGTGTATGGGAGGGCGCGCTGGGAGATCATGTGATCTCCCAGTGCCGCCCCTACCGCATCAGCAGCAGCGTCACCAACCTGGCAATATGCCGGGTTGTGAGCGCTGTGGGAAGGGGGCTGTAGCACGGGTCGCAGCTGTGTCAGGCGACACGGCTGCGACCCGTGCTACAGAGGTGGAAAAGGGGTATTAGATTACATTTTATCCAAATTTCTAATTGGTCAACTTGGAGGAGATCTAGAAATGACTGTGGCTAAATGTCTTGCAGCTAATTGTATAGCAAACACCCTGCGGATGCCCGGAATTTGGTGTGCCACAGGAAAATAAATTAACACACATAACTGGATATGGCCATTGGCTACCAGTATTCTACCATATTCAATATAAAATACTTTTACTTACATACAAGGCTATTAACCAAACTGCACCAAAATATAATCTCACTCATCTCAAAATATCTCCCTACCCGACCTCTCCGCTCTGCACAAGATCTACGTCTCTCATCCACACGCATTACTTGTTCACACTCAAAATTACAGGACTTTATCCGGGCTTCACCCACTCTGTGGAATGCCCTCCCACGCACAATTAGACTCACCTCTAGTCTCCAAACCTTCAAACGTTCCCTGAAAAAAACTCACCTCTTCAGACAAGCCTATCAGATTCCAGACCCACCCACATAACCTTCAGTGCTTCCCTATCTAATGACATCCACTCTGTACAGTACACATAACATCACATATCTTGTCTTTCTTTACTCTCACACCCTCCTGACCCTTGGCCAACACTGCTGAGTGATCATATCATACAACCCATTAAGAACCTAGCAATCTGGTGGACCATTATGCAATAGGTAGCATCTATCCTTGTGTATCAATGCCTATTTCCCTTTAGATTGTAAGCTTGCGAGCAGGGCCCTCCTACCTCTATGTCTGTCTGTTTTTACCCAGTTTTGTTCTATTACTGTTGTTCTAATTGTAAAGCGCAACGGAATATGCTGCGCTATATAAGAAACTGTTAATAAATAAATAATAAAATGCCCTAATGTCCATAAACAGAACCACGGGAACATAGCCAAATGTTAGTGATAGTATATTTACAATAAGGGTCAGCCCAATACAGTCAAAAATCATTTATGAAGAATTCAAGGTAAAATCCCATTGTTAAGTTTACACTGACCATTGTGACTTTGTAAAATGTGTACTGGAGTATGTCCTCCATTTCACCATCAGCAGGTAATGCCTGACTGCACAACCTTTAGACAGTGATTACAGAGTTGGGGATATAGGACTGTTCAAATGTTAGAACATATCCTGTCACTTACTTATGTCCCTAATTACTGGTCATGCACCTATACATGAATCCCCAAACTTCTGCAGAGCATTTGTTACCTAGGAGACTGCAATCAGTCTCATCAGACTGCCACATCTCCCTATTCCAAAGTGATACAAACATGTTGGCCCTCATTCCGAGTCGTTCGCTCGGTAATTTTCTTCGCATCGCAGCGTTTTTCTGCTTAGTACGCATGCGCAATGTACGCACTGCGACTGCGCCAAGTAATTTTGCTATGAAGATAGTATTTTTACTCACGGCTTTTTCTTCGCTCCGGCGATCGTAGTGTGATTGACAGGAAATGGGTGTTACTGGGCGGAAACACGGCGTTTTATGGGCGTGTGGATAAAAACGCTACCGTTTCCGGAAAAAACGCAGGAGTGGCCGGAGAAACGGGGGAGTGTCTGGGCGAACGCTGGGTGTGTTTGTGACGTCAAACCAGGAACGACAAGCAGTGAAATGATCGCAGATGCCGAGTAAGTCTGAAGCTACTCAGAAACTGCTACGAGGTGTGTAATCGCAATATTGCGAATACATCGTTCGCAATTTTAAGATGCTAAGATTCACTCCCAGTAGGCGGCGGCTTAGCATGAGCAAATCTGCTAAAATTCACTTGCTAGCGAACAACTCGGAATGAGGGCCCATATACATAGATGCTTCAGTTCCTTTATTCAGTAATTCATGGACCTTTATGGCAGTGCTGAAATGTTTAGTGACCTCTACTGTACATCACGGAAGAGTAGCGCTTGCTGCCGGTGTATATTACAATAAACGCCAGTGGAAATGGCTATAGCCGCACTGCATTCTGGGGTTTGCATGATCTGGTCTGCACTGGTTTATCATGTTAAGTGATAGGCCTCAGACTCTCATCAGATGAATTCTCTCCCGGCTCTCCCTCCTCCGGATGCAGCGACGTCTCCCTGCTGTCCCCAGCTGCGGTTAGCATGAGGCCTTCTTGGTACAATTACCTGTCGACTCCCTCTCTGGCTTGTTGTTGGAAAATAAACTCGGCCTGGCTAACACGCAATACATACGAGGGAAGCGCTCCAGAAGAGCATTTCATTTTCAAACACATCAACAATTGGCCTAACGATTACATGTGCATGGAAAAGGTTAAGCTCCGCGTCTCGCGTTTGTCGAGTGCCGGGGAGGCTGCACGTATCAGTCCATTGTGATGACAATTACCAGGCCCTCTGCTTTTGTTGTGTACACTTCTTAGCAAAAGAGAAATTATATCGCTGAAGATGTCGCAGGGTTCCTGTGACCGCTAATGGTTTTTTTATAGCAGCTATTCACTAAGGTGTGCGAGTCGCGTTTCAGCGCAGTAGCGTAGTACTTGGCCTTAAAGGGGAAAATGGACCTAATTTGTCAAAAGAGGGATCATTCGCTTTATTTTTGTGTTAATGGTTTGCAACACGGTCTAGAACCTGACATTCTGGGGGTCATTCCGAGTTGATCCCTCGCTGGCTACTTTTAGCAGCCGTGCAAACGTATTGTCGCCGCCCACGGGGAGTGTGTTTTCGCTTTGCAGAAGTGCGAACGCCTGTGCAGCAGAACGCCTGCCAAATCTTTTTGTGCAAAACAAGACCAGCCCTGTAGTTACTCTTCGTGTGCGTTGATTCTAACGACGGAGGGACGGCTTTTGATGCCAAACACCCGCCCAGCGAACGCCCAGCCACGCCTGCATTTTTTCTGCCATGCCTGCGTTTTTCTAAGCCCTCCCTGAAAACGGTCAGTTGCCACCCAGAAACGCCCACTTCCTGTCAATCTTCCTGCGTTCGCCTATGCGACAGGAATGTTCGTTAGACTCTGTGCAAACCCACGATGCTTATTGTACCTGTACAATGCGCCTGCGCATTGCGGTGCATACGCATGCGCATAAATGCCATTTTTTAGCCTGATCGCTGCGCTGCGAACAACAGGAGCTAGCGATCAACTCGGAATGACCCCATCTGTACAGAGAATCAATGGCATATCTACAGTATAATAGGTGCAGTGTGTACTGTGCAGTACATATGTGCCCGCGGGGTCCAGGGGAGGGTTCCGGTATGAATGGTCGACCATGTTATGGTCGACAGTCATTAGGTCGACCACTATTGGTCGACATTGACATGGTCGACATGGACACATGGTCGACACATGAAAATGGTCGACACATGAAAGGTCGACACATGAAAAGGTCGACATGAGTTTTTTTACTTTTTTTGGTGTCGTTTTTTTGCGTAAAGTGACTGGGAACCCCAATTAGTGCACCGCGTCCCCTCGCATGGCTCGCTTCGCTCGCCATGCTTCGGGCATGGTGCCTTCGCTCCGCTACCGCTTCGCTCGGCACAGATTACCGTTCCAATCGTAGTCCATGTGGATCGCAAAGTATGGAAAAGTTCCCCAAAAGAAAAAAAAGTAAAAAAACTCATGTCGACCTTTTCATGTGTCGACCTTTCATGTGTCGACCATTTTCATGTGTCGACCATGTGTCCATGTCGACCATGTCAGTGTCGACCAATAGTGGTCAACCTAATGACTGTCGACCATAACATGGTCGACCATGTGAACGGATACCCCAGGGGAGCCCATACCGCACACGTTGCACCCACTGTTCCATGGTTACCTCTTCGGAGCCCCGCGTCGGCAGCAAAATCACCGGAAAAACAGCGTGGCGTGTTAAAGTGCAAGTATACAACTGCGATCTGTTCAATGTGACTTTCGAATACATTGCCCGATTCGGAGATGCAAGCCAGTTCTTTTCTGCAGTTGAGTGACTATTAGCCGCCTGCACAGACGTCTAACTCGCACGGCACATGTGCCGCGATGGCGGTCACAGAGAGGAATTATTCGCAGGGAGATTGACAGTCGGAGACCATTCGGGGGAGGTAACGGGGGACGGGGAGTGGTGGAAAAAAACGCAGGCACGTCACAACTGTTTTGGGGGCAAATGGCTCCAGAGTCTAACTTTTTGCGGCCATGCTCTACGACCATTGGGCTACTCGGTACTTTGGTACTGAGCCGCAATGGCCACTGCGTCTTTGTCCGCAGCAGCTGGGATTTGCAAAACCGCCAGTGGGCATCTCAATACAAATCCAGGCGGCTACTACATTTTCACGGAGCTGCGGGCCCAGACCAGTTGGAGGGGCCCAGGGGGTGCCTGGGTCAGCAGCTAAACCAAGGGGGAAATGTATCAAGCCTTGGAGAGAGATGAAGTGGAGAAGCCGCCCTGTGCAAACAATCAGATTCTACCTGTCATTTACCTAGCACAGTCTATCAAATGACAGTTAGCGCTGATTGGGTGCATTAGGTAACTTCTTCACTTTTTCTGTCTCCAAGGCTTGATACATCTCCCCACATCTACTGAAATAATTTCCTTATGCTTATGAGAAAGCGCTCCTGACCCCCTCACCCAAGGAGTTTTTTTGGGCGATCACATGAAATTGAAGATCAGTTCTGGCATCCCAGGAACTTGTATAATAATATAACTATATAATCATTTACATTTACACAATATATTGATCGGATCTTCATGTGTGATTCAAATTTTGCACAAAAATAATAATAATTTTTTTTTATGGTTGAAGCTGCGTCGGTTTCTCATTGTCACTCTCAGCATCAATCGTCCGTCCCCTGTCACCTTTGCTGCACATGGAAGGTGCTTAGTATTGCCGCTAATCAAGGCTGTCTCATACGATTGCTTTGGAATGGAAGCCGATCATTCAGAACGTCCTGCAGGCAGCAGCAATCATTGATCACTTTGCCTGTATATTGCTGCTGGTCACACACGTGGCGGTGTAGTCCTTAGGTCACAGTAAGATACCAAAACGTCATACATGCGCTATTTCTGGGGATGAGAGGGTTCTCCGACCCCTAGCATTAAATTTCCACCTTAGGGAACCGCAGACGCATATAGTAATTAGCGTTGTGAGTTCCTTTCCTGAAGGCTCAGAACTGAGAGTAGTCTTGATTATAGATAATGTGGCTGAGCCATGCTGCATGAAAGAATGGAACAAGTGATATCATTATTGAGACCTCACTGCTGTGTCTGGGGGGCATTGATCAAAAATCGCATTTCCTATGCAATCTTGGCACAATAGGGCTAATTCAGACCTGATCGCACGCTAGCTTTTTTTGCAGCGCTGCGATCAGGTCAGAACTGCGCATGCTTATGCACCACAATGCGCAGGCGCGTCGCACGGGTACAAAGCGGAGTGTTGCTATGCGATGGGTTTTACGAAGAATCCATTCGCACGGGCATTCGCAAGGAGATTGACAGAAAGAAGGCGTTTGTGGGTGGCAACTGACTGTTTTCTGGGAGTGGTTGGAAAAACGCAGGCGTGTCCAAGCGTTTGCAGGGCGGGTGTCTGACGTCAATTCCGGGCCCGGACAGGCTGAAGTGATCGCAGCGGCTGAGTAAGGTCAGAGCTACTCAGAAACTGCACAAAACTTTTTGTACCGCTTGGCTGCACATGCGATCGCACACTTGTAAAGCTAAAATACACTCCCCTGTGGGCGGCGACTATCTGATCGCAGCGCTGCAAAAAACTGCTAACGAGCGATCAGGTCTGAATGACCCCCTATGTTACATTGCAGGATGCGATTTTGGCGGGCAGATGTATGAATTTACACCCGCTGGGACAGAGCCCGCCCCTGCGATGCATGCACATCGGCCATTTCCGCCAGAGTGTTCTGGGTGAACCCTCCAGAACTGCACCCGCGATGCGTAGCTACCATCATGTTCAGATAGCAATAGCTGCAGGGGCCAATATCGAGAATGCGTCACATTCCGGATATTGTTAATCTGGTACCATCGAATCCGCCTTAGAAACTTATAGGGGATGCGGCTGCCGGCAGGAATGGAGGGATCGCAGAAGATATCGGAGATGCCTGCTGCGGTCCCTCCTACATACATTCCAGGGATACCTAATATTTGAGGCTAACACCGCCCTGGTCACTGCTTCCCATGCACGAGTTCAGGATTTTGCCCGTGCTGCACCCCTTCAGTGGAACGCGCTCCCCCGCTCCATTAGACTCTCCCCGACCTTGCAAAGCTTCAAACGGGCACTAAAAACCCACCTATTCATCAAAGCGTACCCTCCTGATGCATAACCCAGTGCTGAGGCCGCGCCTCCACCCCCCTGCCTCATGCCGTGAACATCTCAGCTTTGCTTGAATACTCCCATCAGGCTACCTCCCACTTGCCTGCACCTTGTCATTTGTCTGTCGCCCCTCCCCACTAGATTGTTAGCTCTTCAGAGCAGGGCCCTCTTTCCTCTTGTTATCTAAGCCCTCGTCTCAACACATTTCACTCACAGCTCTCCCCTACTCAGCGACCATCTTTATCCTGCTAGTAAAGGCTCATCTCCATCTATTGCCACCAGCCTCTAGTAGTACGATGATCACTCCATCAATACTTACATGTTAGCTGTATTATGTCTTGAGAACGTGTGGTGCTCTGTTACCTGTACTCTTTCTGTTATTTATTTACTGTAATGCTATGTTTTGTCTCCCTGTACTGTCCTTTGTACGGCGCTGCGAAACACATGTGGCGCCTTATAAATAAAATGTAATAATAATAATAACCCCAGAAAACAGGTGTTTTTGGGAGGAAATAGGCGCATATATTGTTTGATAAATGAGCCTAGCTGTCTCTTGCAAAAACACAAGGAACTTGCACACAGTGATGCTATTCTAAATCCAAAACAAACCAAAGCTCAAGTGAAATATTACAGTAGTACAGTGACGTGCGGTGGGGTGAGGCAGGTGAGGCAGAGCCTTTCCTGTCATACTTACGTTTAAACCAGAGTTTTGACTGAATAAAGTATGTGAAAAATACTGATAATTTGTCCATTTAGCTCACCGCACGTCCCTGCAGTAGTACATTAGTTTTGTTGGAGTATAGCAACACCTACAGACTCAGTATAATATGAGAAGTTATATTGGAGGGGACAGTAGGTGGTGCTGTATCATACTGTACATTGTCAATGTGTAGCCTCTCTTTGTTGTAATAGAGTACACTCTTCAATAATCTTTCTTTTTGATCCTCTGTGTTGTGTTATGTAGTTTACATGTACTGGCCATAGATCATTTTATTCTGCAATGTTTCCCTGTGCATTTTAGAACTAAGCAGCATCTTCTACAGCAAGTTTAACACTTTGGCCTAAATATTGTAGCCTATGACATGCAGACAGGGATGAGAGTTCAATGAAGTTGTTGCTAGATCAGCAACAATGGGGGTAATTCTGAGTTGATCGCAGCAGTAACTTTGTTAGCAGTTGGGCAAAACCATGGGGGTCATTCCGAGTTTTTTGCTCGTTATTTTTTTCCCGCTACGGAGCGATTAGTCGCAAACTGCGCATGCGCAATGTACGCAGCGCGCCTGCGCCAAGTAAATTAGCACAAAAGTTTGGTATTTTACTCACGGCGTAACAAAGTTTTTTCATCGTTCTGCTGATCGTAGTGTGATTGACAGGAAGTGGGTGTTTCTGGGTGGAAACAGGCCGTTTTCTGGGAGTGTGCGGAAAAACGCAGGCGTTTCAGGGAAAAACGCGGGAGTGGCTGGAGAAACGGGGGAGTGTCTGGGCGAACGCTGGGAGTGTTTGTGACGTCAAACCAGGAACGAAAATGACTGAGCTGGTCGCAATGGCAGAGTAAGTCTGGAGCTACTCAGAAACTGCGGGGTAATCGTTACGAGAAAATTAGCGAATCTTTCGTTCGCAATTCTGCTATGCTAAGATACACTCCCAGAGGGCGGCGGCTTAGCGTGTGCTATGCTGCTAAAAGCAGCTAGCGAGCGAACAACTCGGAATCACTCACCATGTGCACTGCAGGTGTGGCAGATATAACATGTGCAGAGAGAGTTAGATTTGGGTGTGGTGAGTTCAATCTGCAATCTATATTGCAGTGTAAAAATAAAGCAGCCAGTA
Source organism: Pseudophryne corroboree (assembly GCF_028390025.1). Classification (NCBI taxonomy): domain Eukaryota; kingdom Metazoa; phylum Chordata; class Amphibia; order Anura; family Myobatrachidae; genus Pseudophryne; species Pseudophryne corroboree. Next base: position 452,843,944 of record NC_086452.1, on the reverse strand, counting down.
TTTACCCTGCACAGAAACAAAATAACCCACCCAAATCTAACTCTCTCTGCACATGTTACATCTGCCCCCCCGCAGTGCACATGGTTTTGCCCAACTGCTAAAAAATTTCCTGCTGCGATCAGCTTGGAATTACCCCCAATCTTCCTTAATGCAAAACGAACCATGATGGGGGTCATTCAGATCTGATAGCTGCTAAGGCGTTTTTGCTCAGCGGGCGATCAGATCCGACCTGCGCATGTGTATGCACCGCACTGCACTGGCGCGTCATCCGGCTGCAACGGGGATTGCTGGTCAGCGATGGGATTGTGGGAAGGATTCATTCACACGGGCGTTCGCAAGGAGATTGACAGGAAGAGGTCGTTTGTGGGTGTCAACTGACCGTTTTCAGGGAGTGGTTGGAAAAACACAGGCGGGATCAAGCGTTTTCAGGGCGTGTGTCTGACGTCAAATCCGGTCCCGAACAGGCTGATGTGATCGCAGCGGCTGAGTAAGTCCTGGGCCCAATGTCCGATTCAGTTGGGTATTATTTTAATGTTAATTTTCTGTTGTCATCTATCTATCTATCTATCTATCTATCTATTATATATATATCTATAAAACTATCTGTCTACCTATATATATATATATATATATATACAGTGGGGCAAGAAAGTATTTAGACAGCCACCGATTGTGCAAGTTGACCCACTTAAAAAGATGAGAGAGGTGTGTAATTTCTATCATAGGTACACTTCAACTGTGAGAGACAGAATCTGAAAAAAAAAAAACCCAGGAAATCACATTGTATGATTTTTAAACAATTTACTTGTATATTCTTGTGGAAAATAAATATTTGGACACCTACCAAGCAGCAAGATTTCTGGCTCTCACAGACCTGTTACTTCTTCTTTAAGAAGCTCTTCTATCCTCCACTCATTACCTGTATTAATGGCACCTGTTTGAACTGGTTATCTGTATAAAAGACTCCTGTCCACACCCTCAAACAGTCAGACTGCTACCTCTCCACCATGGCCAAGACCAGAGAGCTGTCTAAGGACACCAGGGACAAAATTGTAGAGCTGCACAAGGCTGGGATGAGCTACTCGACAATAGGCAAGCAGCTTGGTGAGAAGAGATCAACTGTTGGCGCAATTATTAAAAAATGGAAGAAATACAAGATCACTGACAATCTCCCTTGACCTGCGGCTCCATGCAAGATCTCACCTCGTGGGGTATCAATGATCTTGAGAACGGTGAGGAATCAGCCCAGAACTACATGGGGGGACCTGGTCAATGACCTCAAGAGAGCTGGGACCACAGTCACAAAGGTTACCATTAGTAACACACTACGTTGTCATGGATTGAAATCCTGCAGCGCCCGAAAGATCCTCCTGCTTAAGTCAGCACATGTCCAGGCCCTTCTAAACTTTGCCAGTGACCATCTGGATGATCCAGAGGAGGATTGGGAGAATGTAATGTGGTCAGATGAGAGCAAAATCAAACTTTTTGGTATAAACTCCACTCGCCGTGTTTGGAGGGAGAAGAATGATGAATGGCATCCCAAGAACACCATACCCACTGTGAAGCATGGGGGTGGAAACATCATGCTTTGGGGCTGCTTTTCTGCAAAGGGGACAGGACGACTGATCCGTATTAAGGAGAGGATGAATGGGGCCATGTATCATGAGATTTTGGGCAAAAACTTTCTTCCCTCAGTAAGAGCATTGAAGATGGAACGTGGCTGGGTCTTTCAGCATGACAATGACCCCAAACACACCGCCGGGCAACTAAGGAGTGGCTCCATAAGAAGCATTTCAAGGTTCTGGAGTGGCCTAGCCAGTCTCCAGACCTCAACCCAATAGAAAATCTGTGGAGGGAGTTGAAAGTCCGTGTTGCCCGGCGACAGCCCCAAAACATGACAGATCTAGAAAAGATCTGCATGGAAGAGTGGGCCAAAATACCTGCTACAGTGTGTGCAAACCTGGTCAATAACTACAGGAAACGTTTGACCTCTGTAATTGCCAACCGAGGTTATATTACAAAGTATTGAGTTCAACTTTTTGATTGTCCAAATATTTATTTTCCACAAGAATATACAAATAAATTGTTTAAAGATCATACAATGTGATTTCCAGATTCTGTCTCTCACAGTTGAAGTGTACCTATGATGGAAATTACAGACCTCTCTCATCTTTTTAAGTGGGTCAACTTGCACAATCGGTGGCTGTCCAAATACTTTTTTGCCCCACTGTATATATATATATATATATATATATATATATATATATATACACCCTCTGTAGTTGTGCCCCCATAGTGCATCTGTGTCATTAGCCGGCTAAAAAGCTTGGGATAACTTACCTGGGCATTGATGGAGCAAAAAGATTTTCCATCCCCAAATTAAAAATTAACGATCACACTATGCAGAAAGAGTTAAGGGAAATATTTTGTCATAAAAAGAAAACTCAGCTTCATCCTTATGCAAATCGCTCTCTCTTCCATTTTCCTTTTATCTGCATGCTGGGGGAAAAAATTGTCATGGAGACAAAGTCTATGCCTAAATATCTGAATGGCTTTAAAGAGTCTCTTCCAGGCTTTAAGCGCGTAGCCTGTAAAACAGCCGTACTGACCTCATCAAACGCATAGCCTGAGTGTACGGCAAATGCATTTTTACAGCAAGCTTAGGCCTTATCTGCAGCACGCTGTAGGATTCCTCAAAGCGGACTTGACAATTAAATTAGTGGTTCTACAACTCAGCAAAGTGAATTCCTTTTCTTTTCTGCCTATAAGATTCATTACTTAGTTCTGGAACATTACTGTATAGCTCTAGGTGTTAAAAAATAATAATAATCAGTCTTATTCTAATGGCCAAGCCTTGGTTTCCGATTAGTACGACCAAGGAGTTTGCAGTAGCTGGGTCCCTGGAATTCACATCATACTGCCATGGCAATGGGAAAGGTTAGTTTGGAATCTGTACCGGTGTGGTAATCCTAGGGAGCGTTCATACCTAGAGCATTAGTGACCGCATCATTGGGATTTTTAGATGAACTAGAAGTCACTGGGGTTTATGTAATGTCAAAAAGAAAAAAAGAAAATGCAGGTGCACATTCTAAACACTAAGAACGCTGGCAATCAGAACAATTATAATAAGCTCTGCAATTTAACATGGCGCAAAATAGAGGTGCTTTGTATAATTTTAAAGTCCACCCAGCACACTTCACAAATCCAATAAAAGGAATGCAAGGAACATAGGGGGTCATTCCGAGTTGATCGCTAGCTGCATTCGTTCGCTGTGCAGCGATGAGGCAAAAAACAGTACTTCTGCGCATGCGTATGCAGCTCAATGTGCACGCGCGTCGTACTATTACAAAGAACGATGTAGTTTCTCACAAGGTCTAGCGAAGCTTTCAGTCGCACAGCCGATCGCAAGGAAATTGACAGGAAGAGGGCGTTTCTGAGTGTCAACTGACCGTTTTCAGGGAGTGTTCAAAAAAATGCAGGCGTGGCAGGAAAAACGCAGGCGTGGCTGGGCGAACGCAGGGCGTGTTTGTGACGTCAAAACAGGAACGGAACAGTCTGAAGTGATCGAAAGCGCTGAGTAGGCTTTGAGCTACTCTAAAACTGCACAAAAAAAACTTTGTAGCCGCTCTGCGAACCTTTCGTTCGCACTTCTGCTAAGCTAAACTACACTCCCAGTGGGCGGCGGCATAGCGTTTGCAAATACTATATTACCATAAAGTGCAAAAAAGTTCTTACAGCATAAGAGGCAAAATGGCAAAGACATACTTTTATCGTATCATAGAGAGAAGACACAGCCTCATCATATGTTGCCCGTTCGTCTGGCTTGACAGCCGTTTCGGTGATGGTGTTGCACCTTCATCAAGGACCACACAAAGACTTAACACACAAACATATTATTTAAACATGTCCACTGATACAACAATAGAATACACCGTTTAGGGACCCTGCATCGGGGGCCTAAATGACCATCTAGGTCTTAGTCATTTCTTATAGCTTAGTTTATTTGTGTAACCTAATAACCTAATAACCTAATATAAAGCATAATGGGTAATCTAGTCTGTATATTATGTATAGTCCGCTATGCTGTTTGATATAATTTGTAGTACTGGCTATTTGCAAAGCTGAACTCGCCCGGTAACGTATGCTGTCTATTGTTATATGTATCTATTGAGCATTAAATATATTGTTTTTGTATTTGTACTGTTACATGCTGGCACTTTCCTTTCCCTTACTAGATATATTGAGGAGAGGAACACTGTGTAATATACTATATTGTTGACAGTGTTACTGTGGTGACGGGTAATCACTTGATGACACCTATTGTGGGAGCCATCACCGTACGGAGCGTGGTGACGTCATTGAAATCGCGCCCCCGGACGGGTGTGTGGACCCGCTACCGGAATGGCGCACCAGTTACTGGGTGAGATGGTCTTTTTAAGGTATGTATTTGTTATGTCTCTTTATGCCTGATGAAAATGGCCAATAAAGGACATTGAAACGTTGCAAACTACAGCATGTGTTATGTCATTGTTATGGTCTGGAGTGCTGCACCTACCGTGATATATAGATAGATAGATAGATAGATAGATAGATAGATAGATAGATAGATAGATAGATAGATAGATAGACAGCTCAAAAAAAATAAAGGGAACACTTAAACAACACAATGTAACTCCAAGTCAATCACACTTCTGTGAAATCAAACTGTCCACTTGGGAAGCAACACTGATTGACAATCAATTTCACATTCTGTTGTGCAAATGGAATAGACAACAGGTGGAAATTATAGGCAATTAGCAAGACACCCCCGATAAAGGAGTTGTTCTGCAGGTGGTGACCACAGACCACTTCTCAGCTCCTATGCTTTCTGGCTGATGTTTTGGTCACTTTTGAAAGCTGGCGGTGCTTTCACTCTAGTGGTAGCATGAGACGTAGTCTACAACTCACACAAGTGGCTCAGGTAGTGCAGCTCATCCAGGATGGCACATCAATGCGAACTGTGGCAAGAAGGTTTGCTGTGTCTGTCAGCGTAGTGTCCAGAGCATGGAGGCGCTACCAGGAGACAGATCAGTACATCATGAGACGTGGAGGCGGATGTAGGAGGGCAACAACCCAGCAGCAGGACCGCTACCTCCGCCTTTGTGCAAGGAGGAACAGGAGGAGCACTGCCAGAGCCCTACAAAATGACCTCCAGCAAGCCACAAATGTGCATGTGTCTACTCAAACGATCAGAAACAGACTCCATGAGGGTGGTATGAGGGCCCGAAGTCCACAGGTGGGGGTTGTGCTTACAGCCCAACACCGTGCAGGACGTTTGGCATTTGCCAGAGAACACCAAGATTGCCAAATTCGGCACTGGCGCCCTATGCTCTTCACAGATGACAGCATGTTCTCACTGAGCACATGTGACAGACGTGACAGAGTCTGGAGATGCCAAGGAGAACGTTCTGCTGCCTGCAACATCCTCCAGCATGACCGGTTTGGCAGTGGGTCAGTAATGGTGTGGGGTGGCATTTCTTTGGGGGCCCGCACAGCCCTCCATGTGCTCGCCAGAGGTAGCCTGACTGCCATTAGGTACCGAAATGAGATCCTCAGACCCCTTGTGAGACCATATGCTGGTGCGGTTGGCCCTGGGTTCCTCCTAATGCAAGACATTGCTAGACCTCATGTGGCTGAAGTGTGTCAGCAGTTCCTGCAAGACGAAGGCATTGATGCTATGGACTGGCCCGCCCGTTCCCCAGACCTGAATCCAATTGAGCACATCTGGGACATCGTGTCTCGCTCCATCCACCAACGCCATGTTGCACCACAGACTGTCCATGAGTTGGCGGATGCTTTAGTCCAGGTCTGGGAGGAGATCCCCCAGGAGACCATCCGCCACCACATCAGGAGCATGCCCTGGCATTGTAGGGAGGTCATACAGGCACGTGGAGGCCACACACACTACTGAGCCTCATTTTTACTTGTTTTAAGGACATTACATGAAAGTTGGATCAGCCTGTAGTGTGTTTTTCCACTTTCATTTTGAGGGTGACTCCAAACCCAGACCTCCAAGGGTTAATAAATTTGATTTCCATTGATAATTTCTGTGTGATTTTGTTGTCAGCACATTCAACTATGTAAAGAACAAAGTATTTAATAAGAATATTTCATTCATTCAGATCTAGGATGTGTTCTTTTAGTGTTCCCTTTATTTTTTTGAGCAGTGTGTATATATATATATATATATATATATATAGAAAGATAGATATAGAAAGATATATATATATATATATATATATATATAGAGAGAGAGAGAGAGAATAGAGTCACTGCGCAGTTGTTTATAATGGTCTCACAGTCATTGAAGGGGTTAGTAGTCTGTTTGAGTCCTACAAGATGAAATCTGCAGCCACCTCCGTTTAGAGCTTCACCACCAGCTCAATATGTATCACATAAGAGAATAAAGTGGAGGGCGCAAGTATGAGTAGCAAATATAAACACTTTTAATAAAGGTAAAAGCTCACATATATCTTAGTAAAAAAATAAATCCTAGCCCATCTAGACTCTGACAAAACAAACAGATTCCCTCTCTCAGGGTGGTAGGACCTAATGCCCCTACCACAAACATAAACATATGACCAGTGCTGTTGGTCAGAAAATCACAGAGGGGTAAATTTAGTAAGGTGGGAGTTTTTTTTTAGAACTGGTGATGTTGCCCATAGCAACCAATCAGATTCTATCTATTATCTTCTAGAAGCAGCTAGGTAAATGTTAAGTAAAATCTGATTGGTTGCTATGGGCAACATCACCAGTTCTAAAAAAAACCCTCTCATCATAGTAAATTTACCCCAGTGTCTCCAAACAGGCCTGCTGCCTGTTCCCTTAGGTAGTGAGACACTAAGTGAAAACCCTGAGACACCTTCATTAGCCTCTACATGGTCAATTACTAATTAGCCTGTTTTCAGGCTGAAGACCTGAAATGGAAGGAGCATGACCTCTCTCTCCTTCCATAACCCCAGGACCCCTTAACCGGCTTTTACTTAAACCCAAAATCTTACAAAGTCCGTTTTGCATAATCAGACATTTTCCTGGGGTTTTAAATCATATACTGTAGGTCAGTTACCAGGGACAAATATATCCCCTGTGTACAACTATACCAGTATTTTCATAATATATATACAGTATATATATATATATATATATATATATATACATACAGTATATTTGTAATATATATACAGTATAATATATATACAGTACTGCGCAAATGTTTATTCTGCAGCAGTACAATGACCGCAAACATACAACCAGTGTCATTAGGAACTTTCTTCAGCTTAAAGAAGAACAAGGAGTCCTGGAAGTGATGGTTTGGCCCCCCACAGAGCCCTGATCTCAACATCATCTGTCTGGGATTACATAAAGAGACATAAGGATTTGAGCAAGCCTAAATTCACAGAAGACCTGTCATTAGTTTTTCAAAATGTTTGAAACAACCTCCCTCCCGAGTTCCTTCAGAAACTGTGTGCAAGTGTGCCTAGAAGAATTGATGCTGTTCTGAAGGCAAAGGGTGGTCACACCAAATATTGATTGATTTAGAATTCTCTTCTGTTCATTCACATCTATCTATCTATCTATCTATCTATCTATCTATCTATCTATCATATAGTATAATACTATACTACTGTCTGTGTTTTGAAGTGATTATACTGGGAGGGGGGGGGGAGTGTTTCCTGTCTTGTGTCACTTTTCTGGGTGAGTGTTTTCTACCTGTGTTTGTGGTGTCACTATTATGGGCTGAGTGTTGTCTGTCTGTGTTGTAGTGATAATGTAATTCAGTATTTCCTATGTGTGCCCGTGTTTGCTGTGAGTGTTATTGGGTGATTTATCTTTACGTCTGGGAAAATGGAAGTTCCATCATCTGTAAGTGGTGACGATACTGCAGAGCTAAAGCACTGATAATGAGCAGAGGTGTTTAGAAGTACAGCAAACATACAACAAGGTAAAGAGTAACACTGTGTCAAAGTCAGAAAAATATCTCTATGCACACTACCATATTTGCACCTCACACAGGTCCGTGCTGCGCATGCGTACGCTCTCCCGTACGTGCGCATACTCACAGTCGCGGGCACCCGCAGGCGCATGGTATGCGTATTTACGGTAGAGTTTATGCGATCGTAGCGTGCGACTCAATCATTACATATTTTCACTATATAATGTATTTTGTAGATCATGGTCCCTTTGATAGATTCTGCAAGTTTGGTTAATATAGAATGTTCATGAACAGAGAAATCCCTCTTTGTTTGATACGAAGGGTCAGACAGGAGTAATACAGTGGTGTTTAGTATCCATCGGAAGAATATTTAATTAGAAATATTCCGGTGTTGGTTTGAAGCAGATCAATCGCTCGTGCGAATAGTTATGGACATAAGAAGTTTATGAACATTTACTTTATTTGCACTTTATTACCCATGCGGCGGGAAACCCAGTTTCCTGCCCACCTGAGCTGTTGGAAATAGTCACAGCCCACCTGTATGAATCAACCTATGACCTTTTGTTATAATGCGAAGCCGAATTCCTGTGTCCAATGAACAATAAGATTGTAGGGACCATTGAATTGCATTGTGTGTGGGGCATAAATAGGCAGGCCGACCATATCCAGTTCACTCTCTTCAACGGTTCTCATTGCTGATAATCGGGAGCTGGATATCGAGGCGCATGCGATCGTTTCCCCTTGTGCGTAAGTGTTTCTCCGCAACTATATTGATCTTCTTGTTATTGTGGGCCAATCTCTCTCATTCTCTCTCTCTCCTTCTCTTTCTCTCTCATTTTCCTTTAAATTGTATTGTATTTCCTGCATAGTTATCTGGTTAGGTAGTCTATGTTATATTGTAGTGTATGACTTGTATTGTGTTTAACTCTTTTGCAAGTATAGCATTCATAATATATATTTTAGGCGTTGGACCCTGAGCACGGTATCTGTGTGTTTCTTATAGTATTAAGTATTCTCAGAGCGTCGGTGACGCTCAAACAGCTTTTAAGGTAATAAGGTTATACTGTGTTGCATTTACTCTCTAACATTACACTAAGGTTTTACTGCACAATACACTGTTTATGGTTTAGATACAAAGGTTTAATATAGTGAGCGTCAGCTCCGCTGGTGATCTCCTCGTGGTCCCGAGCGTTCGCTACGCTATAGCGAATCATTACTTTAGTTAACAGCCAATAACGTGCCTGCCTGTGATCTCTTGGCCGTGAGTGAATGTGACGCTTGAGCGTCTCGATCACGGCAAAGCGATTGTTACGCAACTAGCGTACCATTACGGTACTTCATACATAAATAGCGTACAGTGTTCTTAGACCTCATAAAGGGTATTATATACGATAAATATTTAGCTTTATCAATTGGGGGCTCGCCCTGTCCTTCACATATCTGCACTAGGTAATTTCAGCAGACATTATCCAGCAGCAAAGGGCGGGAGATCATATTCCTCGTAGTGCTGTTTGGATAAGCGTCTGCTTCTCTTAGTAAAGGGTGCTGAAGGAATCCGGGAACCGGAGGTAAGAACAAAACAATAGTGTCTTTTTAAAACTGTTTATTTTTCTGTCTTGCGTACACACGCACGCACACATATATATCTGCATTTCCTTTTCATTGGTGTATTTTCGTATGTCACTCTCCTGTTTGCCAGTTCTATAGTTGATAAACGTATAAATTGTGTTACGGTGGATCTTTGCTTTGCGTACACGTGTCTCTAACAAAAGACTGAGACTTGCGTACGCAATCCAAGGGCCGACGCACGCAGCGTATATTACGCAACGGAGCGTACGGGTACGCCCACGTAACTCAAATCACAAGTTTTTTTTCTCTCCTCTCAACGCGATAAGTAGCGCCACGCGGTAAATAACGCCAGGCGATAAATCGCGCAAATTTTTTTAAATTCCAAATTTAAATTAATAGATCCTTCTCCTAATTTGTAACACATCTGGTCTAAAGAGACATTTCTGCGCAGAAATAGAAATAGAAACAAAAGTGTATATGCGGTGAGTGAGTGTTTGTTTTTACAATTTTTAAGGTTGAACCACAAGAAAAGTCGAGTACTCGTGAGGTACATGCGTGTAAGTGACGTACATGGTGGCTAGGGAGGCATCCCTGGTTAAATATACAATTTGAGCATTAGAGTGTAGCAGACCAGGAGGTCATACTGTAACAGACCAGGAGGTCATAGCAGACCAGCAGGTTCAGGTACAGCAGACAAGGAAGTCCGCTATACAGTCCACAGGCACAACACCAAGAAAGGGTTGGTGCAACACCCATATAGGCCATATAAGCTCTGGCTGAAGGAATTCGCAGCCGAAATTTTCGATTCCACTGGTCGCTCAGTACATAAGATTAGTTGCTTGTGTACTAAACGATTGTACCGCACGTAATTGTGTGCATTAGTAAACCTGACCGGTACTATTTGTGTACAAAGGTCATAAACGCTATTTGTACATTCTAACGTGATTTGTGTAATTTTTTTTTATTTTAAGGGAAGTTCACTGCTCACTCAGGAACTATCCAGCAACCAATAGTTACTGGAAAGAGTAAGTGTTCTTCGGATCACCCTCACAGGTTCCAGTAAATAGAGGTTCAGGTCGCAGGGGCCCTAGGTCGAGTACGCCAGCACCATATCGGTGTGATCAGGTCGTATTGGTCGGCGTGGGCGAGTGAGTGGGGTACTCGGTAAACCGCCACCGTCAGCCTATTTTGGACATTTGGTTTGCGTAAGGGTTGGTTAAATAAAGCAACACCTTCGAACTATGGGGGCCACTTGTTCAGGTAGGGGGCGATCAACCTCGGTTCGGGTTGATTCAGTGAACCGACCAATTGGGTCGGCAAGGTATGTAATGTGTGAGAAATACGGAAGTCACACAGAAGCTTTATGTGATGAATGGGAGAGAATGACAGTACATGACGGGGAGAAATTCCCAAGAGTAGGTAGCTTCAGCACAGAAGTGTTAACGAATTTAAGGAGAAGGATATGTCTCATTAAATCAACAAAGAGACGAATCAAACATTACGATTATTTGCAGTTGTGGCAGCAGGAAGGTGACATACAGAGAGGATTGGCTCAGGCGGCGGGATCTGGCTCAATCAGAAAACTGATAGCCACGGACCCACCGCCACCATACATATCAGGAGAGAAATTGGTTGCGGAGAATGATGCACTAAGGTGTAACACACAAACACTTAGCAACTGTATAGATGTTAAAGATAATGTTAACCAATTAACCAACGCAAGTATTAACCCGTGCAAGTTGTACCCTGTTTTGAACTTTCCCCAGGAGTGTGATCAAGAAGACGAATCGGCAACAATTTCAGCGCTCTCTCTAGCAGCCACCATAGCAGAGACCACAGTAGGCACAGCTCCACCCACGAGATTAGTAACAAAGGCCCCTAGCGGAGGGATAGGTGAGGTCGTGTCTACAGGTAAGTACGGCACCATACACTATGCTGAAGCCATTTCACCACAGGCTGTAGAACCCACACAGAGTGATGTTGTTAGAGTTAATCCTGTTAGGGTAATAGCTGTTCCAAATGGGAAAACTGACACAACAGGGGTCACCCCTGTGAGGAACATTGCCATGTATAGCCCATTTTCCAGAATGGAATTAAGGACCATCGTGTCTGAATTCCCTGACCCTAGAAAAGATTTAGTTGCCAGTCAAAAATACATTAGAGACTTAGGTAACACTGTAGAGCCCAACAATAAAGACTGGCAGATATTGCTGAGAGCATGTTTACCCTCCAATGTTGACGCAACTCAATTTTTAGCTGATTGCGGATTAGATCAGGATGTACCTCTTACAGATGTGTACAACAAAGACAATGTAAAAAGAATAAACTTACAGTTAAAAGAATATTTCCCAGCGGTAGTCAGATGGAACAAGATATTCTCCATTAAACAGAAGGAGTCAGAGACAGCTGCAGAGTATTTTCACAGAGCATTATCAGAAATGGCAAAATACACAGGCATAGAGGACATTAAAACAAACATAAACCATCGAGAAGTAGCAGTATCGGTACTGATGGATGGTTTAAAAGAATCATTAAAGACTAGGGTACAGACCACACAACCATGTTGGCGAGGTCTGTCTGTGGCTACTTTGAGAGAGGCTGCTATTGATCACGATAGGAACATCACCAGACACAGGGAACAACAAAGTGATAAGTTAATGGCCGTAAGTATACAGGCCCTGACCACAAGGCAGCCTTTGTTTGTATCACCAAACCCTGTGGGTAAGTCAAGAGTGGTTACTTGTTATTCTTGTCATAAACAGGGACACATGGCACGAGATTGTAGAGTAAAGAATGTACGAAACTCATACCAACCCCCTAGACAACGACACGACACACGACATTGGGAGCAAGGTCCGCAGAAACGGAGTTATGAGCCACATGCAGGGGAAACAAAAAGATACCCCCCAAACAGAGATTGGCAAACCTCTGGTAGTTCCCAGCTAACTCCCTCACAAGTAGTTGCTGCCAGCGGGATTCAGGGAGGTCACCATACCCAATAGGGGTGTGGCCATACCTGTAATCTGCAGCCAGTAAAATTGATTGCTAGTCTTGGAAGTGAACCAGAAATTGCAATCAATGTAGCTGGAAAATCATTAAACTTTCTTGTAGACACAGGGGCGGCCAAATCAGTGATAAATTCGACAGTTGGCATGAGGACCACTGGTAGGACAATTCCAGCCGTGGGAGTAACAGGAGTAGTCCAGCATTACCCTGTTAGCAAACCAGCAGAGATTACAATAGGGCCTTTACATACCAAGCATTCCTTTTTGCTGGCTGCATCGGCACCGACCAATCTCCTGGGAAGAGACTTACTGTGTAAAATGGGGTGCGTCATTTATTGTACTCCTGAAGGTGTATTCTTGGACATACCTGAGAATCATGCTCAGGAAGTACGAGACATGTTAGACTCCCCGTCAAAATTAATGTCACATACCACTATGACAAATAGGACTCCCTCCCAAGTAGAAGAAATGACATCTCAGATACCAGAGTCACTTTGGACTAAAGATGGACAGGACACTGGATTAATGGCAAACGTAGCTCCGGTAGTTGTACAAGTAAAAGATGGTAGGATAGCTCCAAAAATCCCACAGTACCCTCTGAAGCCAGAGGTGGAGTTAGGAGTTTACCCAGTAATAGAGCGCTTGCTACAACAGGGCATTCTGGTAAGAACGTCCAGCACTGCTAATAGTCCCATCTTCCCTGTGAAAAAGAGTGGGGGGAGGGGTTACCGGCTAGTGCAGGATCTAAGGGGGATTAACAAAATAGTTGAGAGTCAGTTCCCCGTAGTGCCAAATCCAGCTGTCATCCTAATGCAAATCCCTCCCACTGCGAAATTTTTCACTGTTATTGACCTCTGCTCCGCTTTCTTTTCGGTACCTCTGCACCCTGACAGTCAATATTTGTTCGCATTTACATACAGAGGAGTCCAATACACATGGACTCGATTACCACAAGGATTCATAGATAGCCCAAGTATATTTTCTCAGGCTTTGCATGATTGTTTACAGTCTTTCCAACCAGTGAGTGGATCAGTATTAATACAGTACGTGGATGATCTACTACTGTGTTCTGATTCATTGGAAGCATCCCTGAAGGATACGAAACAGCTCCTGTTTCATCTTTCAGACACAGGACACAAGGTTTCCAAAGACAAGTTGCAATTATGCCAAACTAAGGTAAAATATTTGGGACACTGTTTAACACAAGGACTGAGACACCTGACCGCTGATAGAATAAAAGCAATTAGAGACATGACTCTGCCACAAACCCAGTAACAGATCAGAACATTATTAGGAATGTGTGGGTATTGCCGTAATTGGATCCCAGGGTTTTCCATTTTAGCGTTACCTTTGCAGGAAATGGTCTCCTCAAACAAACCTGATCGGATTTCGCATACAGACGAGTCTGAGGCAGCATTTGAGAGACTTAAACAGTGCCTAACGCAGGCACCAGCATTAGGTATGCCGGACTATGGGAAACCCTTTGAACTATACGGAACAGAAAGTGCTGGTTGCGCGGCAGGCGTACTAACCCAAAAGCACGGTGATGCCAGCAGGCCAGTAGCATATTACAGCGCTCAGCTAGACACGGTAGCGCGATCCCTCCCCACATGCTTGCGAAGCGTTGCTGCGATAGCATTGCTAGTAACGAAAAGCGAAGACGTCGTGCTAGGTCACAACCTCACAATTCATACACCGCATGCAGTGTCAGCCTTGTTAAATTCTGCCCAAACCAGGCACGTCTCATCAGCGCGGTTTACAAGATGGGAATTGGCACTAATGGCCCCCGTAAACATCACCATAAGGAGATGCAGTGCATTAAATCCTGCAACATATCTCCCAAGTGTGTCTGGACAGACCCAAAGGGTGGAGGATGAGAGTACTGGGGAAGGAGGATTTAATACAAAGGAAGACACTCATGATTGTATAGAATATTTGACCCAAAATTTTACCGCAAGGCCTGACATCAGTGACAACCCACTGGAAGATGCAGAACTTACGTTCTACACGGACGGTAGTTGTCATAGACAGTCAGACTCGGGAGACTTGTGTACTGGATACGCAGTCGTAGATGACCAAGGCACCATAGAAGCGGAACCGCTAGGCCCACCTCACTCAGCCCAGGTTGCTGAACTGGTCGCCCTAACCAGAGCATGTGAATTGGCTAAGGGCAAATCAGCCAATATCTACACCGATTCTAGATACGCATTCGGGGTAGTCCATGATTTCGGAGCCCTATGGCGCCTCAGAAATTTCATGACTGCAGCTGGTACACCGGTAGCGCATGCAGCTCACATAAAAAGGCTTCTAACAGCGATACAGGAACCCGACAGAGTGGCTGTTATCAAATGTAAAGCACATACATATAGCCAAGACCCAGTATCGCTTGGTAACAGCCGAGCAGACGAAGCAGCTAAGTTAGCAGCTGCTACCCCCAGACAGACAGACACCACACAACTGATGGTATTTAATACCATCAACACACAGAAGTTGTGTGAGATGCAAAATTTGTGTTCCACACAGGAAAAGGCAGTCTGGAAGGCAAAGGGATATGGCCAGGAGTCCTCAGGACTCTGGACGGATGGACATGGTAAACCAGTGGCCCCCAGAACATACCTTCCATGTTTGGCTGAGGCAGCTCACGGGCTGACTCATCTAGGCAAGGAAGGGATGTGCAAGTTGGTAAGAGCATATTGGTGCGCCCCAGGATTCTCCTCTCATGCGAGTAAAAGAGCCATGTCATGCCTTACCTGTTTGAGAAAGAATATTGGAAAGGCAATACCTACAGAACCATCCCATATCCCACCTGCCGGCGGCCCTTTCCAGGTAATACAGATTGACTTCATTCAATTACCCCCTTGTCGAAATTTGAAATATGTACTTGTTTGTATAGATGTTTTCTCAAATTGGGTCGAAGCATTTCCAGCGGCCACAAATACCGCCATGTTTACTGCGAAGAAAATTGTGCAGGAATTTGTATGTAGATATGGTATCCCTAGAATTATCGAAAGTGATAGGGGTACCCATTTTACAGGTGATGTCTTTCAAGGAATGTGTAAATTGATGGGAATTGATAGCAAGCTGCACACTCCATACCGTCCACAGGCGAGTGCGAAAGTGGAAAGAGTGAACAGCACTATTAAAAATAAACTGAGTAAAGTGATGGCAGAGACAGGATTGACATGGCCAGAAGCTTTACCCATTGTACTGTACAGCATCAGAACCACTCCCAGATCCCCTCTTAATCTGTCTCCCTTTGAAATCTTGTTTGGTCGACAACCGCATGTTATGATTAACCCTCAGGATGATTTGAAGTGTAACAATGAAGTAACTGTAAAATACTTGATTAACATGAGTAAACAGTTGAGGAATCAAAATGATAATCTGAAGTTAGTGATTTCTGATTTACCAGATAGTAATTGTCATGACATTGAACCTGGGGATTATGTAATGATACGGAATTTTCTACACTCAGGTTGCCTTATTGACAGATGGGAAGGACCATACCAGGTCTTATTGACTAGCACTACAGCATTGAAGGTTGCTGAGAGAGAGACTTGGGTTCATTCGTCCCATTGTAAGAAGGTCGTTGATCCAGAGAAGTCCTGTGATAAGGAACAGACGGTAGAGGTTGTATCACTAGAGTGTCTGTTCCAGGAGGACTAAGGCGGCACCTGAGCATCGAGAACCACAAGATCAAAAGCAGTTGTCGATCCCCTGTTCCCTTTTATTGTTTTTCTCCACTTCCCATCCCCTCTCCCTCAAATTATTTTTCCCCCCTTCTCATTCTTCTTCGTCTCCTCCTAAGATGGACTTGCCTCAAGAGACTGTGATCCGGATTTTCCTGTTGACCATGATGTTGACCAGAGCAGTCTGTTCCGGCGAGAGTACCATGGAGGTCGAGAGAGGTTCAGGAATGGGTTCTGATGATAAAGATGGAGGCGTAGTTTTCCGAGAACAACATAATCAACAAGCAAAGGCGAGTATCAGAAAACGATCCGATAGCATTGACCATAGAAGGAATTGTGAAGGATTGTTAGCTGAAGAAAACTGTATCTGTAGGCTCTGTAACAATGTCATTGAGGATGGGTGCATTAAGAAATGCCAATCCAGTTTTAATATCCATATGGACCGGCATCCATTGAGTGACTATCACTCCTTAGTGGGTAATGTGTTAAACAAAACAGATTGTTGGGTATGCTCTCAAGTACCTCAGGGTCATAGCAAATCAGGGCTAGTACCATTTCCTTTAACGATAGAGGAGGTACTTGAGTTAAATGGTGGGAGACCGGTGGACCGGAGGTTTAATATCTCCAGCCCTCCTAGTTTGAAGCTCCACCAATACCATGTGGATAGGTCCCTATTATGTTTCAACATCTCCAATCCCCGAAAACCGGGAAATTGGGAAGTGTCATGGAGTAACCACACCATGACCTTTTCGCATAGAGCAGATAGAATGCCTACAGATACAGAGCTTGTACGCCACATAGCCAGTAGAGGAAAATCTTTCCGGTATAGGTATACCTTAGGAAATAGGATTACTAAAGTTGGAGAGGTATCACCAGGATACTGTGCACATATCGTACAACCTGATACGTGTACTAAGCAGATGGAAGAATTAGGGTTAGGAGATTTCACATGGAAGGTGTGCAATATGGTTATGTCCTACTCCGTCCCATATGTTCTCCCCGATGATGCATATTTCATATGCGGGAGAAAGGCGTACAAGTGGCTTGCCCCAAACTCTGAAGGATTGTGTTATATTGGAAAAGTACTGCCTGAAGTAATGACTGTATCACATGACAAAATGAAAGACATACACCGTGGTGCCCAAGCTCCTTATACTCACACCCATTACGAGCACGTTGTTAAAAGGCACCTGATAGAGAAGACAGAGCATCCGGCCTCTGATCTGATAAGTGAATCCACCGGGATTCAATTCTTAATCGCGTTAGATTTCACCCGCACCGCTAGAGGAGTGCTGAATTATAAATACATTTCTGCGCTCGCCAATTTGTTAGATAATATCACTGAAATGTATGATGACACGTTTAGGTATACTGGAAGAGAACTTCAGGCTTACAAAACAGAACTGGTACAGCATAGAATGGTTCTCAATTACCTCACAGCAGTGACAGGCGGATATTGTGTCACACTGGCAACACAATACGGCGTGAAATGTTGCACATATATTACGAATAGCACTGAGGATCCGGTCGAGGTCATAGACCAAAAGATGGACGATATTCTCCAATTGAAGTGGGAATTTCGCAGGAGACACAATCTCACTCTTACTGCTGTAGGTAATGAGCTGACTGGTTGGGTGTCATGGTTGAACCCGCGAAATTGGTTTTCTGGTTTAGGAGACTGGGCTCAAGGAGTCATAATGGATGTTGGGAAGTTTCTCCTATGTATCTTAGGTGTTGTCATATCGATTGGATTGATATTTAGATGCGGTCAGGCTTTAATGAAGTGCAATCATCGTACTAGGGTAATGAGTTTAAGGAGTGAGGAAACTGTAATTAACCTGGACTTGATTTATGACCCAAATGTAGAAACAATGATGTGATGAAAATGCAATTTCTACAGTCCGTTTCTTTCACCTGTTTTTCCGTTTTCTCCAAGGTAACAAGACCCACTTGGACGAGGAATTTGATGAGCCGATATACAGACAACAGAGGGATTAAAGAAGAAGTTTGACAACCTGATACACAGATTTTTGATGAACTATGCCATGGATCCCCAGTTTCCCTAGAAATTTTAAAATTACGCTAGCCCAACACTTTTGTAAATCTATGGACATTGACAGCTTTTGCTCGCACCTTATGGGCAAAAGCACAAAGAAGACTGCATTCAACAGACACCAAACAAGACCTCAATCGACGACTGTACATTTACCTGAAATAGAATACCACCGCATTTACCGTAATTATGTCTTTTCTTCATTTCTACAACCCTCAGGTAATGACACACATAGTCGATAGGGAATACAGGCACAGATATCAGCAATCACATATCTCCCCCATTCATGTATCATCAACTAAAATGTGCTACCCCATTTTGTTACAACCAAAGCCAAAAAGAGCTCGGTAAAGTTTGACAGCCCATCCACAGACCCGTACCACGGGATAAGAAGGAATTCACATGTATACTTCGCAATACCTCGAAGCTTGATTTAAAACACGTACGGCACGATGATACATGACCCCCAAGCACGGATTCATACACACATGCTTCTGCTATCTCACTAGGTCATACCCTTTTCCTACCATCTCCTCTCCTCCCTTACCCAACCATGTAAATGTATTAACCCCTAACATATATTTTTCTCCTTTTGAAATGTTTTCAGGAAGTGGCAGTTAATGTTGACTGCCAAAGGGTGGACTGTCAAAGTCAGAAAAATATCTCTATGCACACTACCATATTTGCACCTCACACAGGTCCGTGCTGCGCATGCGTACGCTCTCCCGTACGTGCGCATACTCACAGTCGCGGGCACCCGCAGGCGCATGGTATGCGTATTTACGGTAGAGTTTATGCGATCGTAGCGTGCGACTCAATCATTACATATTTTCACTATATAATGTATTTTGTAGATCATGGTCCCTTTGATAGATTCTGCAAGTTTGGTTAATATAGAATGTTCATGAACAGAGAAATCCCTCTTTGTTTGATACGAAGGGTCAGACAGGAGTAATACAGTTGTGTTTAGTATCCATCGGAAGAATATTTAATTAGAAATATTCCGGTGTTGGTTTGAAGCAGATCAATCGCTCGTGCGAATAGTTATGGACATAAGAAGTTTATGAACATTTACTTTATTTGCACTTTATTACCCATGCGGCAGGAAACCCAGTTTCCCGCCCACCTGAGCTGTTGGAAATAGTCACAGCCCACCTGTATGAATCAACCTATGACCTTTTGTTATAATGCGAAGCCGAATTCCTGTGTCCAATGAACAATAAGATTGTAGGGACCATTGAATTGCATTGTGTGTGGGGCATAAATAGGCAGGCCGACCATATCCAGTTCACTCTCTTCAACGGTTCTCATTGCTGATAATCGGGAGCTGGATATCGAGGCGCATGCGATCGTTTCCCCTTGTGCGTAAGTGTTTCTCCGCAACTATATTGATCTTCTTGTTATTGTGGGCCAATCTCTCTCATTCTCTCTCTCTCTCTCTCTCTCCTTCTCTTTCTCTCTCATTTTCCTTTAAATTGTATTGTATTTCCTGTGTAGTTATCTGGTTAGGTAGTCTATGTTATATTGTAGTGTATGACTTGTATTGTGTTTAACTCTTTTGCAAGTATAGCATTCATAATATATATTTTAGGCGTTGGACCCTGAGCACGGTATCTGTGTGTTTCTTATAGTATTAAGTATTCTCAGAGCGTCGGTGACGCTCAAACAGCTTTTAAGGTAATAAGGTTATACTGTGTTGCATTTACTCTCTAACATTACACTAAGGTTTTACTGCACAATACACTGTTTATGGTTTAGATACAAAGGTTTAATATAGTGAGCGTCAGCTCCGCTGGTGATCTCCTCGTGGTCCCGAGCGTTCGCTACGCTATAGCGAATCATTACTTTAGTTAACAGCCAATAACGTGCCTGCCTGTGATCTCTTGGCCGTGAGTGAACGTGACGCTTGAGCGTCTCGATCACGGCAAAGCGATTGTTACGCAACTAGCGTACCCTTACGGTACTTCATACATAAATAGCGTACAGTGTTCTTAGACCTCATAAAGGGTATTATATACGATAAATATTTAGCTTTATCAACTGTGAGAGAGATAAGAGAGTAGCACTACAGTTCTCTAATATCCCACCAACAGGGCCGGTTCTAGACTTTGTAGCGCCCATGGCAAAAGTTTCCTTTGGCGCCCCCCACCGACAGGCAGAACAGGGTTAATGTGCGCCGTAGTCACGCACCAAAAATAGAGCCGTGGCTTCATATAGAAGGGGCGTGGTCAGTTATGCCCCCTGTAGCCGGGATTCCCAGTGTATATATCAGATACATGCTCTACAGGGCGCGCAGGTAGCCACATTCCTATAGGTAGCACAGAGCCAGCAGCCACAGG
The DNA here is from genome assembly GCF_028390025.1 of Pseudophryne corroboree. Taxonomy (NCBI): domain Eukaryota; kingdom Metazoa; phylum Chordata; class Amphibia; order Anura; family Myobatrachidae; genus Pseudophryne; species Pseudophryne corroboree. The sequence continues at coordinate 452,823,317 of NC_086452.1, read as the reverse complement.
ACAATGTGGGAAGCGAGTGTGACCCACAGAAAGTCCTCTCTGGAGATAGGAGTGGGGACAGGGTCAGGAAAGGGGCAGCAGCCGGAGACAATGCGAGCCTCTTATCTCAGTGCGGCAAGTATCCTGTGTGTATGTTATGCAGCAGCGCTAGCAGTGACTTCACTTCCCAAAATGAGCAAAAAAAACCTTTCATCCGGTGCAGTCTCCGCCAGCAGAGAGACACACAGAGAGTATCAGCTGGAGAGGGCACTGTGTGACCGGGCAATGTGTGCGCTATTACCGCACTCTCCTGCTCTCAGCGCACCGCACGGCACCGTCCCCGTCCAATAGCAGCTCCTGCCATGGCGGCGGCGCCCTCGGGAGAGCGGCTACCTGGGCAAAAAGTCTGCTTGCCCGTGGCAAGAGCCGCTATTGCCCACCAACAAACTCCACATTGTGTGGAGAAAAAATCTAAAACATGTGTCCATCATGCTATACAAGACTTGCTCAGTCTCAGTGAGGGCTATTTTGATACAGAAATTAGGAGTTGCCACCTCATTACTTTAATTCTGGACACATATTAATTACACAGGTTCGGTGGCTGATTAAAACCAGGTGAAATGGAGTCTTGAAGTCAGCCAGCCACAGAACCTGTGCAATTAATATGTGTCCAGTATTAAAGTAATGATGTGGTAACCCTACCGGAAATTCCTTTATAATCTCATAAAAACAGTACTAACAGGTGAACGTTGCCCATCTGGGTTTTTATGACACAATTATTGGGTTCGTGTCTGTTTTTCAGTAGTTTAAGGATGAGAGGTTTCTACCTGTGTCTGTAATGTCACTGTTATGGGGTGAGTTTTTCCCCTTTTGGGGTGTCACTATTATGGGGTGAGCAGTGCTTAAAGTGGTCTTAGAGAGGTGGTGAAACTCACCCCCAACCCCAGATGCCTATCAAATAAAGATACTGGGTGCTCCTGAGGCACGCAGCACAAAAAGAGTATAGTCTAAAAAGGGGCATGGCCTCAAAAAGAAAGGGGCATGGTCACACATTTGTATCCCCAAATCACATTACACCGCACAGTACAACAATCTTATTCACATTACACCGCACAGTACAACAATCTTATTCACATTACACCACATAGTAGTGTACCTTATTAATTTAAAGACACACAGTAGTGTCCCTTATACACAATGCCCACAGTAGTAGTGCCACTAATACAATGCCCACTTCAGTAATGCCCCTTATGCACTACCCACTGTAGTGGAAGTGCCCACAGTGGTAGTGCCCCTTATGGAGAGCCCATAGTAGTGGTGCCACTTATGTAGTGCACCTTCTACCCCCAGGAGTGATGCCCTTTATGTAGTGCCCGCATTAGTAGTACCCCCAGTAGTAATGCCCCCTGTAGTAGTTTCCCTAGTAATGCCCCCTGTAGTAGTGCCCCTAGTGGTAATGCCCCCTGTAGTATTGCCCCCATTCAGTGTTGGACTTGGGCATGAAGGGCCCACCGGGGAATGCAGTGGTGGGGGCCCACGTTTAGGGGTGTGGCCAGTATCCAGAGGGGGTGTGGCCAGCTGCTACATTGGTTTGCCTAACCATTAGAGAGTGCATAGGCTGGGCCCCTTGACAAATATACAAATACGGCTAATGCATGCATGATAATGCACCAGATAAATAACAGCAATGCACTGTAGAGAATACACTATAGTCCTGTGCGGTATATGTATAATGTATAATTCAAATCTGGAACCTGATCCCTAGAGGAGAAGGGCCCACGGGCAGTGGGTCCCACCGGGGGGGGGGGGTCCATGTACATCTGTGGGCCAGTCCGGCCCTACCCCCATTAGTAATTCCCCCTGTAGTAGTGTCTCTAGTAATGCCCCCTGAAGTAGTGCCCCCAGTAGTAATTCCCCCTGTAGTAATGCCCTTAGTAATGCCCCCTGTAGTTCAGAATCAGAATCAGCTTTATTGGCCAGGTGTACTCACGTACACTAGGAATTCTTTGTGGTACAATGCATCGCCAAGCAGCAACATGAAGGAGGAAAAACGTAGCATACATTACAAACATTACACATATGAGTTCATACTGCACATATGCAACTGTACAGTAGACATATTATACATTTAAGACTAAAAACTAAGGCTGCTTGGCAGAGCAGCACCGAGGCAGCCATCCGCGGCGCCAACTAGAACTCACACAATGCACATAATACAGAAGATTTAAGTATTACATCAAAAGTTAAACCACACAGACAAAGACACAGAAAGAATAATGCATGATTGGTGTAGGCATTTTGAGTAATAACCTCCAGGGGTTGTGTATTCCACCCTCACAAGGCACCAGGTGCGGCAGCCATCTTAGGCGCACTGCGTAGGATTACCCAGGGTGGAATAGTCCACCCCTAGAAGAGAACACAAAATGGGGAGATTGCAGAGTCCTTAAGTTCAGAGTAGGGTTCCAATAGAAACATCAGGTCCACGCATTTTTCATCCCATCCACAAGCGCACCAGATAAGGCAGCCATGTTGGGCGCACTACAAGGTTACACAGTGGGAGATGAGCCATACAGGGGCCAAATGCATGTATGGGAGAACTGACACGTGTGTAGGAGTATGCTATACCCTGCATGGAAAGATCCAAATGAAGCATACCCCGCCCACGGAGGAACCATCCGAGGCAGCCATGTTGGGCGCACTGCGTAGGTTACTGCTGGCAGGGTGTGCAACTAATGGAGGTACACATTACGGGAATAGCACACAGTGGGGTGGAAGTACCGTGTAAGAAGAAAGAGAAGAGAAAGACACATGTGCAGGAAAACTGTACTAACATTATTTTGTGAAAAAGATAAATGTCCTGGTCTCATGAGAGCAGTGCGGGTGTGTGTGAGAGTGTGGGGAGCAGTGCGGGTGGGTGTGAGAATGTGGGGTGCACACTAATGTCCAATGGAACTGACCCAGCAAAGTCTGGTCCTGATGCGCACGCCCCTCAGTTCCCTGCTCAGCTTGAGGGGTAGTCCCGGGGGCAGTCATGATGTTCTTGGACAGAGAAGTAGTAGGCATTGGTCCTGGTGTTCTCATGGCAGAGGTGAGGAGAGGCCACATAATGTTCCAGATTTCTTTCTTGATGCTGTTCAATGTTTGTTCAATTGTTTTTTTAACTGTTCATTTTCAAAATGCTTAGAGAAAGGAACGCTTTGAGTATTGGAACGCACAGCTGACATGCACAGCTGTGCATGGTTGAAGTTACAGATATACTATGGGAAATTGACCCAACTACAGCTGAGGCAAATGTCCCACTAATCAAAGGTGTTACATTACACAGTGTTTGACTAAACAAACACCAGCCCAGTCAGCCTTAATTAAATATGCGGCACTGACCAAGCTTTGAAACACAGGTATTTTAAATTACAAACAAAAGCATAAATCACAAAACTGTCTAACAAGAGATTTAAACATACATTTGGAATATACAGTAGATGATTTGCATAGGTGCAGATAGCAATAGGCAGATTACATGGTGAGATTTGGACATACAGTTGTAACCCCAGTTGTAATGCCACCAGCAAAATTGCCCCATTAGTAGTGTCCCCAGTAGTTATGTCCCCTGTAGTAGTACCTCTAGTAATACCCCCTGCAGCAGTGCCCCCAGTGGTAATGTCCCCTGTAGTATTGCCCATATTAGTAATTCCCCCTGTAGTAGTGCCCCTAGTAATGCCCCCTGTTGTATTGCCCCCAGTAATAGTGTCTTCAGTATTAATGTCCCCTGTGATAATGCCCCCCTATAGTAGTGCCCCATACGCACACAACCCCCCCCCACACACACACAATACTTACCTTAAGCCCCACACCTGCGTTCGACCGCTGCCGTCAGTCTGCCGCCTGCTCCCCGGAACTACGGGAGAGACGTCATGACGTCTCTCCCATAGCGCACACAGCCAGAACCAGAAGCCAGAGCTGAGGAGTGAGCACCTGCCTCCGGCTGCCGCTGTGGGAAAGGAGCCGGGCACCCGCTGGTGACATAAACATCCTAGTGATATTTAGTGGACCCCTTTCTTTGAAAGTAAAGCATTCATAACCTAGAACCAGAAATAACGACACGGAGACTTGAATTTTGGCAGAAAATTGCTAGCTATTTATTTGTCCCTATCCATTAGCAAACCTGTAATAAAGAAATTAATTTAATATGCCGCTCCAGCCGGCATGTGGTGGCGGCCCAAAAGAACGGCTCAATTAACCTAAATTAACCTTAAATAACTAATCCTATAAATTTACTAAAACTTATCATAAACCGGTAATAGGTGACAACTCAACCCCCACAGTGACTACCCACCGCTCCTGGGTGCCCTGCCGCTGCCTTCCCGGACGGGTGGTCAAGCGGCCATAAGTCGATGGAGGTGAGTGCACCTAAACAACAACAAACTGTAAAACACTACAGTTTTCCCTACAATACAAAACTGCCGTTCTTTTCCGCCAATAAATAGCCAACGATACACCAGCCAACAACTTAACGCCAAAGCACCACGTGCCAGAATCTCTTAGTACCAGGGCGGGAGGGTGGGAAAGCAAATCCACCAAGAGAACTAAGATGGCCTCACCTTCCCTATATATATCAAACCCTCCCCCTAAAAGGCTGTACTTTCCTAACAGCTAGGTCCACCCCTCCCAAGATGTTTAACTCTTTCCTTTCCTATGCAGTCAATTCTCTCTCCAAATCACAGCGGGCGCCCGGCATCTCCCTGCGGCGCCGGACTGACACCATGGCCCTCATTCCGAGTTGATCGCTAGCTGCCGTTGTTCGCAGCGCAGCGATCAGGCTAAAAATCGGCTGTTCTGCACATGCGTACGGGCCGCAGTACGCACGCGTGAAGTACTTTCACACAAATCTATGCAGTCTTACACAAGGGCGAACGACGCTTTTCTGTCGCTCTGTTGATCGGTGAGTGATTGACAGGAAGTGGGTGTTTCTGGGTGGTAGCTGGCCGTTTCAGGGAGTGTGCTAAAAAAAACGCAGGCGCGTCAGGTAAAAACGCAGACGTGTCTGGGGAAACGGGGGAGTGGCTGGCTGAACGCAGGGCGTGTTTCTGACGTCAAAGCAGGAACTAAACTGAGTGAAGTGATCGCAAGGTAGGAGTAGGTTTGGAGCTGCTCAGAAACTGCATGAAAATTTTTATGAGCAGTTCTGCTAACCTTTCGTTCGCTATTCTGCTAAGCTAAGATACACTCCCAGAGGGCGGCGGCCTAGCGTGCGCAATGCTGCTAAAAGCAGCTAGCGAGCGATCAACTTGGAATGAGGACCAATGTTAGGTGGGCCGGAGGAGGCGAAACTGGTTCTCTCTCCAAATGGAACTGACGGAACGCAATTCCGCCCTGTTCCGGCTCACTTTAACCCCTTGGGGTGAGTATTTTCTGTCTGTGCTTGTAGTGATAGTATAATTGAGTATTTTCTGTAAGCGTGTGTGCTGTGTTATAATATTCAGTGACGTTATCCTTATGCCTGGTATTTAGCTATTTTAGTGGCCATTTCATTCCTTTAAATAGTTTTTCCTCATTTTAAATTTTCTGGAATTTCACATAATATTTTGTGGGCTCCATGAAAAATGTATAACCAGGGTATGATTGTGTACGCAATAGCCCGGGGTGTTTATTCCTAAACACAACAAGCTGTCACTTTGTCGCTGGGTGCCCCACGGAGTGAGTAGCTACCACAGTGACAGACGTGAGCGTTTGACAGTAATGATTTTACAGGGTGACAGAGAAGCTTCTTCCTCATAAGAAACTAAAATTATTTTTAGGTTTTAATAAAAGTTGCATATTATTATTTTTGTGCTTGACTATACAGTAGCTATAATGTTGTAGCATTAATGAAGAACATTATAAATAGCTCCTCAAAGTTCACAATATCTCTGACAAAATTAGAACTCTCCATTTTTTTTTTTAATTCATGCTCCTATTTTAAAAATAATTGTCCTAATTATATCCTAAATTACATTGTTACACTATTTAATCCCCACAGTTAGTGGAGAACACAATTTTTTTTTTTACATTTTAATACTTTAACGAATTGCACATTCAATTATTTCTAATGAGATTAGTTGAAAAATGACAACCCAGACGTAATTATGGGTGTAGAAATTATTTTCAAATTAAATCTGCGATTCCGCTTGTGATGATTACACATTGCTTACTAGATTTCACAGAGCATTTATTTGTGTGTATATATATATATATATATACCACTAAAACAAATGCAGCGTCACTCCAGGGCTTTGAAAAAATCTTTGTGTCTTTATTCCATCACTGTTCCAACGTTTCGGGGTCCGTAACCCCTTTGTCAAGGTGTGTGTAAGTGTAAGTGAAAAACCTCTTACCTTTAAAGCTGTGCTCCACCACGTGTTCGGCAGAGTCCTCCCCGCGCTGCTCATCCGCTCCGGGACCTGAGGGTTTCCGGCGCTGGGCTGGTGACGCCACGTCCGCGCCGTCATTCCGCTTCCGGTCTCCCGTTGCTATGGCATTGCGTCTGGCTCCTGGCTCGGTTGCCTAGGCAACCCTGCCGTTTACCATTGCGCTGTATGCGCCGGGGTCTGTAAGGTGCAAAATAGTGATAGTAGTGACTGTAATTAAATCTCATGTCAGCATGGTTCTGGCACAAGGATTAGCTTAATAAAAGTTAAAACATATATCATGCATATCTTAAATTCTGGACTATGGCATAGCAAACCGTAAGATACACTGTGTCGACTATCTCCACCACCTCTAGTCAGAATAGGGTATTAAACGAAATTAATGCTGAATCGTGGGGGGTCGAGAATGATGGTAGCCCCAACACCCCTTACTCCTAGTCACCCGTGTGTCTATAGATAAAGTAATGCAATTAAATGCAGTAACGAGACGGGAATAGTCCTTGGTTGCACTTGATTCCTCATTTCCCCAGTGTGTTCCAGAGGATCTGGTCGTTAAGGCCCTTCGGTCTGATTGTCTCTAATTTGAAAATCCATCTCGCCTCCAACTTCAGCAGCTTGCCATGCCTATCTCCCCCTCTTAAGCTACTGGGCACGTGGTCGATCACCATCTGTTTCAATGAGCTCAGGGGATGCTGTTTGTCTACAAAATGTTGAGCGACAGGTTGCTCCGATTTCCCACTCTTAAATGCTGCTGTGATGGCCGAGCGATGTAATGCCATTCGTTGGCGTAGATCTCTGATGGTTTTACCCACATAGCCTAGTCCACAAGGGCACATGATGAGATATATAATGTGAGTGGTGGTGCAAGTCACCACTTGGTTGATTTTAAATTCCCAGTTTTTACTAGGGTGTTTAAACGTATTTCCTACCATCATATATTTGCATGTGGTGCATCCCAAGCACTTATAACATCCCGGTGCTTTACTCAGGAAATTCCTTGGTGTTTCAGTGCCAAAACCAGTGATATCTGCATGCACCACGTTATCTTTAATGCTTTTTCCTTTTGTGAAACAGCACATGGGTCTTTTAGATCTAAAACAACTGAGTCTATCATCACTTGCCACTATGGGCCATAGTGCTCTCGTGGCTCTTTGGGCAATTGGGCTGGAGGTGCTGAATTTGCTAGTCCAAGTTATCACGTCTTTAGGGCTCCTCTCAGTTTTAGAGAGTAACTTTTTCCGTTCCATGTTTAGAACCTCCGTTTTTTGTTCCTGTAGCAGCCTTATATCATATCCTCTTCTTCGGAACCTCTCCACCACTTTATTCAGTTCCACTTCTAAGGTGGCATGATCACTGTGGATTCTGGCTGTTCTCAGTAGTTGTGATCTAGGCAGACCCCTAATCAGAGGTTTAGGGTGGTGACTATCTGCCCTGAGAAGTGTGTTTTTGTCTGTTGGTTTGGAGAAGAGGGTAGTGGAGATCCGGTTCTCCGTGATTGTCACTGTAACATCCAAATAATTCATGCTGTTGGGGTCATTGAGATGTGTAAACTTAATGTGTGGTTAGTGGAAGGTGGGTCAAAAGTTGAAACTGATCGTGCCATTAAGAACTTGTCAAAAACCCCGGGGGTGGTTTGTGTAATGTCGGAATCTTGGAAATGTTCTTTCCTTTTCGATGGCAAGTTTTACTTGCAACAAAACGGGTGTGCGATGGGCAGTAGCGTAGCGCCGTCGTACGCCAACATTTTCATGTTTAAAGAAGAAAGAAAGCTGTTTTATGATAACAAAGACAGAGCCCAGCACATCCTAATGTATTGTCGGTTCATAGACGACATATTCATGCTATGGACAGGATCAAAGGAGTCTTTTGTCCAAATGATGGACGAGATTAACACACAAGCAACACACATTAAGTTTACACATCTCAATGACCCCAACAGCATGAATTATTTGGATGTTACAGTGACAATCACGGAGAACCGGATCTCCACTACCCTCTTCTCCAAACCAACAGACAAAAACACACTTCTCAGGGCAGATAGTCACCACCCTAAACCTCTGATTAGGGGTCTGCCTAGATCACAACTACTGAGAACAGCCAGAATCCACAGTGATCATGCCACCTTAGAAGTGGAACTGAATAAAGTGGTGGAGAGGTTCCGAAGAAGAGGATATGATATAAGGCTGCTACAGGAACAAAAAACGGAGGTTCTAAACATGGAACGGAAAAAGTTACTCTCTAAAACTGAGAGGAGCCCTAAAGACGTGATAACTTGGACTAGCAAATTCAGCACCTCCAGCCCAATTGCCCAAAGAGCCACGAGAGCACTATGGCCCATAGTGGCAAGTGATGATAGACTCAGTTGTTTTAGATCTAAAAGACCCATGTGCTGTTTCACAAAAGGAAAAAGCATTAAAGATAACGTGGTGCATGCAGATATCACTGGTTTTGGCACTGAAACACCAAGGAATTTCCTGAGTAAAGCACCGGGATGTTATAAGTGCTTGGGATGCACCACATGCAAATATATGATGGTAGGAAATACGTTTAAACACCCTAGTAAAAACTGGGAATTTAAAATCAACCAAGTGGTGACTTGCACCACCACTCACATTATATATCTCATCATGTGCCCTTGTGGACTAGGCTATGTGGGTAAAACCATCAGAGATCTACGCCAACGAATGGCATTACATCGCTCGGCCATCACAGCAGCATTTAAGAGTGGGAAATCGGAGCAACCTGTCGCTCAACATTTTGTAGACAAACAGCATCCCCTGAGCTCATTGAAACAGATGGTGATCGACCACGTGCCCAGTAGCTTAAGAGGGGGAGATAGGCATGGCAAGCTGCTGAAGTTGGAGGCGAGATGGATTTTCAAATTAGAGACAATCAGACCGAAGGGCCTTAACGACCAGATCCTCTGGAACACACTGGGGAAATGAGGAATCAAGTGCAACCAAGGACTATTCCCGTCTCGTTACTGCATTTAATTGCATTACTTTATCTATAGACACACGGGTGACTAGGAGTAAGGGGTGTTGGGGCTACCATCATTCTCGACCCCCCACGATTCAGCATTAATTTCGTTTAATACCCTATTCTGACTAGAGGTGGTGGAGATAGTCGACACAGTGTATCTTACGGTTTGCTATGCCATAGTCCAGAATTTAAGATATGCATGATATATGTTTTAACTTTTATTAAGCTAATCCTTGTGCCAGAACCATGCTGACATGAGATTTAATTACAGTCACTACTATCACTATTTTGCACCTTACAGACCCCGGCGCATACAGCGCAATGGTAAACGGCAGGGTTGCCTAGGCAACCGAGCCAGGAGCCAGACGCAATGCCATAGCAACGGGAGACCGGAAGCGGAATGACGGCGCGGACGTGGCGTCACCAGCCCAGCGCCGGAAACCCTCAGGTCCCGGAGCGGATGAGCAGCGCGGGGAGGACTCTGCCGAACACGTGGTGGAGCACAGCTTTAAAGGTAAGAGGTTTTTCACTTACACTTACACACACCTTGACAAAGGGGTTACGGACCCCGAAACGTTGGAACAGTGATGGAATAAAGACACAAAGATTTTTTCAAAGCCCTGGAGTGACGCTGCATTTGTTTTAGTGGTATCTGATCTGGAGCGGAGGGCACCCAGGCAAGTGCGCTTAAGGATCAGGAGTGCCGGGCACCAGAAAGCACATTTATATATATATATATATATATATGTAACAGGAGCTGACTCCCAGCCAGGGAGAGAGATGCATCGCACTGCAGGCTTTTAAATAATCAAGCTGTTTTAATTCAACGTTTCGGGACCTGTAGTCCTGTCGTCAGGAATAACATCCCTGACAACAGGACTACGGGTCCCAAAACGTTGAATTTTTCACAAGGGCACACAGGTACCTTTCCTGAAGTAAGGGAGTGCCGATCCATTTGCTGATATGTGTGTGTGTATATATATATGTACACAGATGGAGCCTCGCTCATGTAGCCTTCTCTGCTGCACCTAGGTGCACCAAGGCTTATTAGCATAAGCCTTTCATCTATTGTTCTCAACTGCAATACAATACAGAGAGAACAATACAGCAGGGGATTAAGTCATTACAGCAGGGGATTAAGGGGGGCATTCTGACCCGATCGCTCGCTGCAGTTTATTGCAGCGCAGCGATCGGGTCGGATCTGCGCATGCACCGGCGCCGCAGTGCGCCGGCGCATGCTGGATGGCCGAAGGCCGTTGTTCCGTAGCGATTGACAGGCAGAGGCGGTCGCTGGGCGGGAGGGGGCTGAACGGCGGCTTTAAGCCACCGTTTAGGGGGCGCAGTCCAGCCAACGCAGGCGCACCAATGGGTCAGTGAAGAGGTTCTCCCGGCCAGCCGCAGGAGCTGCACTGGCCAGGAGTTACTCCTAAAATGCCAAAGCGTCGCCGCTGTGCTGACATGCAGGGCGGACTGGCGGTGTGCTGGGCGTCCCCCCGCATGTCTGAGTGCCTGATCGTAGCTGTGCTACGATCAACTCGGAATGACCCTCTAAGTCATTACAGCAGGGGATTAAGTCCGACAGCACTGGCTCAAATAATCCTATTAAAGGGATAGATGAGCAGGGCTCCATCTGTATATAAATGCACAAGCACTCACTCACTCACTCACTCACTCACTGACTCACTGACTCACTCACTGACTCATCAATAATTCTCTTACTTCTCGATATGTTAGGAAGCTGAAATCTCACATAGGTATTCCTCAGGTGGGAAATAGGAAAACTATGTAATTAGAATTTTAATAAACCCCTAAGGGAATGAAAAGGGTGTTGACATAATGACGTCTGTGTCTGTGATTATAATATCTCCTTCTTTTAGAGGGATGCCACCACCCGAGGGGGAACGCCACCGGGCCTGAAACATAGCATGTGCAGCAAGCCCGTGTGGGGACTCGTTACGCTCGCCGCTGGGATTCTGGCGTCGGTCTCCTGACCGCCGTGATCCAGACCGCTGGTATTACACGCCGGACACCTTTTCGACAGATATTGTATATATTATAATTTCTTCTACTGCTATAAAGTAAACATATGATACGCAACTTCCAAACAATACCAAATGATAAAAGATGAAAATGTCCCATTTAGTATGCACGGACAGTATGCCAGATCTTTCAGCCTGGGTACCCTCATCCCTTTTTTTTGGAACTATATTTGTCCAATAAGTAGGTGCCTGTATGGATCTGAATAAGCACAGGTGCTGTGAATGCCCATTTGGCCCGCACAATACGAGCTCAGCTGTTGGCAAAAGAAATGGCTGAAATAGAAAAAAAAAATGCAAAATGAAACAAAAAATCAATTCACTGAGAAAAGAAAAGAACCAATCGGAACGTGGAGAGTGAAAACAAAGGCAGGTGAAAAATACCGACCTATTACTTTTTTTATTTTTTTTCTTCTTCCAAAAAGGTAGAAATAATTGCAGTTGTGTCAGACTAAAAATTGCATACCTCTTACTCCCTCTGAATTCTCTATTTATTTCTATTCAAGACCATCCAATGTGACATTAAAGTGCCGTATCGAAATGGTTACTATGGCATTAGGCTGAAATTATGAATCTCTGTACCCCCTCATGCCTCGAGAAGCCACATGTAATTAAAATTTGGGAAAATGGAAGTTTCATTGTATCTGAGCGGTGATGAAATTGCAGAGCTAAAGCACCGATAATGAGCAGAGGTGTTTAGAAATGCAGACAAACATAATGAGTACCAATGTGAGAGAGATAATGGGAGTAGCTCAACGGTTCTCTAATGTCCCATCACAAAACTCCACGTTGGGCTCTAATTTGGGAAAATTCATATATCATCCCATGAAAAAAAACAAGTGCAACGAACAGTCCTCAAATATAGGGCCTAAATCAGACTGGATTGCTGCAGCGGCAGCGATTGCAGTGTGAATCCCTCTGTGGAGTGCGCTCGTGGAGTGGCTGCACTGCGCGTGCGCACCCTGGCAGCCCAGTGAGATGCTTAAAGCATCTCAGGGCTGCGATCGCCTCTGCCTGATTGATCGGCAGAGGCGGTCACGGGGTGGGTGGGGGCGTGCCAATGGTGTTAGAACGCCATTGGCGGGGCATGGTCCGGACAATGGTAGCATGTCCTGACCGTTGGGGGGGGGGGCGGGCCGCGATGGCTGCGTGATGTCACATGGAGCCGTTGGGACCCAGGACGCAGCGGGTAGCAGCCTGCCAGTGCGCAGAAGCTGTGCTGGAAGGGAGCTGCTCGCTAGGTACAAAAGCATAGTCGCCGTGCAATGCTTTTGCACCTGTGCAGGGGGGGGGGTAGGGCCTGACATGCGGGACGGACTACCCCTGTGCTGGGCGTCCCCCCGCATGTCAGAGTAAGTGATCTTAGATGTTAGCACATCTACGATCAGATCTGAATTCACCCTATAGTGTAATTGCCACACAAGCTACAACGTGCTTCTTATCTTTCTGCGTAGCCAGACTGGGTGGAAAATGAGATTGGACCAGGTAGGGGATCAGTATGATTTGCAGATGGACGGGACGCTGGCTGTCAGTATAATGACAGCGGCATCCCATCCGTCAGAATACTGACAGACCCCCATTAATTCCCCTAACCCTCACCTTTCCCTACCCCTACCTTAACCCTTCCTTGTGGGTGCCTAACCCTAACCCTCCCCAGTTGGTGCCTAACCCTAACCCACCCTTCCCCGCTGCCTAAACCTAACTCTCCCTGCTTGATGCCTAACCCTAACCACCCCATCTAAGCACCTAACCCTACCGCCCCAGTCCCTAACCCTAACCTTCCCGTCCCTGCTCCCTAACCCTAAACCCCCTTCTCCTGCACAAACCTAACCCCCCCACGTGTGCGTCAGGATGCCAGCGCGTCCCACTGTGAGGACGATCGGGATGCTGGCTGTCAATAATGTGATGCCGACATCCCGAGTGGCGTGGGTATGGAGACGCTGGCATTGCCGGCCTCCCTCGGGATCCCGCCATCAGTATATTGACCGCCGGGATAGCATCCGTCAGGAAGCTAACTTTTTCCTCCAGGTAGATGATTAAAGTCTCTTCTGGAAGTGCGCGACCAGGAAGCAAATGCTGTATTTTGACGTCATCTCACTACATTTTCTTGAATGCGTTCATATGGAGAAGCACATGCCATTGTGTATCAAGGTGGTGGCATCTACTGTTGGGCAAAGTGTTGGATCTTCTGTTGGAGGAAGCTGGCTGGTGGAGGTGGTCCAGGCTGATAGGTGCTGTAGTTTGACCCATAATTATACCCAGCTATTTAACATCATGCAAAAACATAAGATTTCATTTTCCCTGATGTCAATTTTCAAAGAAGAGTAGAGGCATGCAGAAGGTATGAACATTCAAAGTTCTGCCATATGTTGCATCAATCAAATACATGCCATCTGGATTTTCAACTTCCACTCATATTGATGCCATGTAGCGTCCTCCCGAATCACCCAGCAATTGCTTGAACATTTCTTTACCTGGTCATCTCATCTCTTACCTTCTGACATCCCCATAATCATCTTGAGTCATTCTAAGCTCCCAGTTGATCATCCACATTTTACGTCTTGGCCTCTCCAATTCTTCTATGCATCATGGTAGTCTTGTACTCCCAAATCTATAGTATGTTCAGTTACAAATCTAGCTCACTCTCAGGCCTACATCCGATAACCACACCACTCAACCAAGCCTCATCATAGCCACAGAAATCTCAGCTCAGTTCATTCACTTTCCATCTCTCTGCAAAACCTCCATTCCCCATCATTTCCATTCTCCTGTCTGCAGCACTTATTGATTAAGTGACTAAACTGCTTGTTCTTTAGTTCATCAACCACAATATCTAATATATTGATTTCTACCTCTCCTTCCAACTTTCTCTGGACACTGCAAACAAATATACTTCTAATATCATCTGTACTCATGGTTATACCTCTAGATACCTCCTTATTACATTTAAATATCTTTGGCCACCACTTTTGGCCTGTGTTGCAGATTGCCTATCTGGCTATTTCGTCTTTGATGTCCTCTATTTACCTTAAACTCAGTCTTTCAAACCCTGAGCTAATAGTCTTTCTGCCAGACAACACAAACTACTTACAGTACACAACATCTCTCTTTCTTCTGATAACTATCCTATGTAGCCCACTTCCAATCTATCTCCAAATCTTATTACATACACATAAGAAGCATTTCCGAAATGCAGAAACGACTAACACCACTCCTTCAATTGTGTAACTGGCTAATGCAATTCTCTTCTTACTAATGTTCTCATAACCAGACTTTCACACCTTCAATCTATTATGCATCCAGCAGCTAGACTAATTTCTCTCTCAAAATGTTCTTCTATCATACATCCACTCCGCTCCATCAGTCCCTACACGGGTTGCCTGAATTTCATCAGATCCAATGTAAAACACATCAACTAACATATACCCATCTAATCTGTATCTCTTATCCACACTTTCGCCTCCACCCTTTCAGGCTACAAGACTTTTCCGGGCTGCGCTCACTCTGTGGAATGCCTTTGTTCAACAAGACCGCAAACCTTCAAGCAGTATCATCATTAGGCAGCTTTATAAATTCCCGAACCACTTTTGTAACTCCCCTATGCTTCCATATTAACTGCAATCTGCACAGTTCATGAAAGCTTACATGTATTCCCTCTCTATACACAAATAACTGACTGAACCCCCAATTCTGCATTGCTGTGTAACTGGATCATATAGCCCCTACTAATCACATCTTGTGATGTCAGTGTGGCTGGAACAGTATGCAATATGAAGTACTATAGATGGTAAGCTTGCAAGCAGGGTCCTACTACCAATTTGTCTATCTTGTAATACAGGAGCCGAAACTAGGATTTTTCGCCACCTGGGGCACGGCAGTAATTCGGCACCCCCCTTCACGCTAAAAAAAAGAAGATTATTAAATATTTTGAAAAAAGAGGGGATACTATTAGATGATATTGCTCTGTGTTCCCCAAATACTCTAAGCATATCTGTCTCATGGACCCCAGCAGCATGTTCCCCACGTGCCCCCTGTGTGCCCCAAATGCCCTAAACATCTGTCACATGCCCCCGTGTGTCTCCATACATTGCACTACATCATTACACTACGTTACTACACTACATGCCCCTATATGTAGCACTATATCATTAAACTATCGATTGTAAGCTTGCGAGCAGGGCCTTCCTACCTCTATGTCTGTCTGTTTTTTGATAAAGCTAAATATTTATCTTATATAAAACCCTTTATGAGGTCTAAGAACACTGTACGCTATTTACGTATGGAGTACCGTAAGGGTACGCACGTTGCGTAACAATCGCTTAGCCGTGGTCGAGACGCTCAAGCGTCACGTTCGCTCACGGCCAAGAGATCACAGGCAGGCACGCTATTGGCTGCTGACTAACGTAATGGTTCGCTATAGCGTAGCGGACGCTCGGGACCACGAGGAGATCGCCAGTGGCGCAGACGCTCACAATGTTAAACCTTTATATCTAAACCATAAACAATGTAATATGCAGTAAAACCTTAGTGTAGAGATAGGGTGTAGATGCAACACAGTGTAACCTTATTAACTTAAAAGCTGTTCGAGCGTCACCGACGCTCTGAAAATACTTAACACTATAAGAAATACACAGATACCTGGGCTTAGGGTCCAACGCCTTATATATATATTATGAATGTTATACTTGCAAAAGAATTAATACAATACAAGTCATACACTACAATATAACATAGACTAACTAACCAGATAACTACACAGGAAATACAATACAATACTATTACATTTAAGAGAATACGAGAGAAAGAGGAGAGAGAGAGAGAGAGAGAGAGAGAGAGAGAGAGAGAGAGAGAGATATGGAGAGATATGGCTCAGAATAACAAGGAAGACAATATGATTGCGGAGAAAAACTTACGCACAAAGGGGAACGATCGCATGCGCCTCTGGACATCCAGCTCCCGATTATCAGCAATGAGAACCGTTGAAGAGTGAGCTGGATGTGATCGGCTTGTCTATTTATGCCCCACACACAATACAATTCAATGGTCCCTACAATCTCATTGTTCATTGGACACAGGAATTCCTCCTCGCATTATAACAAAAGGTCATAGGTTGATTCATACAGGTGGGCTGTGACAATTTCCAACTGCTCAGGTGGGTGGGAAACTAGGTTTCCCGCCGCATGGATAAGTAAGTGCAAATAATAGTAAATGGACATAAACTTCTTATGTCCATAACTATTCGCACGAGCGATTAATTCGCTTCAAACCAACACCGGAATATTGCTAATTAAATACTCTTCCGATGGATACTAAACACCACTGTATTACTCCTGTCTGACCCTTCGTATCAAACAAAGAGGGATTTCTCTGTCCATGAACATTCTACATTAACCAAACTTTCAGATTCTATCAAAGGGACCATAATCTACAAAATACATTATATGGTGAAAATATGTAACGAACGAGTCGCCCGCTAGACGCATACAATCTCTACCGTAAATGCGCATACCGTGTGCCTGCGGGTGCCCGCAACAGCGAGTATGCGCACGCACGGGAGAGCGCACTCATGCGCAGCAGGGACACATATGAGGTGCAAATATGGCAGTGTGCATAGTGATATTTTTCTGACTTTGACAGTCCACCCTTTGGCAGTCGACAATAACTGCCACTTCCTAAAACATTTCAAAAAGAGAAAAATATATGTCAAGTGTAAATACATTTCCATGGTTGGGTAGGGGAGGAGAGGAGAAGGTAGGAAAAAGGGTATGACCTAGTGAGATAGCAGAAGCATGTGTGTATGAATCCGTGTTTGGGGGTCATGTATCATCGTGCCGTACGTGTTTTAAATCAAGCTTCGAGGTATTGCGAAGTATACATTTGAATTCCTTCTTATCCCGTGGTACGGGTCTGTGGATGGGCTGTCAAACTTTACCGAGCTCTTTTCGGCTGTGGTTGTAACAAAATGGGGGAGCACATTTTAGTTGATGATACATGAATGGGGGAATATGTGATTGCTGATATCTGTGCCTGTATTCCCTATCGCCTATGTGTGTCATTACCTGAAGGTTGTAGAGATGAAGAAAAGACATAATTACGGTAAATGCAGTGGTATTCTATGTCAGGTTAATGAACATTTGTCGGTTGAAGTCTTGTTCGGTGTCTGTTGAATGCAGTCTTCTTTGTGCTTTTGCCAAAAGGCGTGTGGGCAAAAAGCTTTGTCAATGTCCATAGGCTTACAAAAGTGTTGGGCTAGCGTAATTTTAAAATTTCTAGGGAAACTGGGGGTCTATGGCATTGTTCATCAAATCTCTGTGTATAAGGTTGTCAAAACTTCTTCTTTAATCCATCAGTTGTCTGTATACAGGATCATCAAATTCCTCGTCAAAAGTGGGTCTTTTTACCTTGGAAAAACCAGAAAAACAGGTGAAAGAAACAGATTGTAGAAATCGCATTTTCATCACATCTTTGTTTCTACATTTGGGTCATAAATTAAATCCATTGGAATTATAATTTCCTTACTCCTTAAACTCATCACCCTGGTACTTCGTTTGCACTTCATTAAAGCCTGACCGCATCTAAATATCAAGCCAATGGCTATGACAACACCTAAGATACATAGAAGAAACTTCCCAACATCCATTATGACTCCTTGAGCCCATTCTCCTAAACCAGAGAACCAATTTCGCGGGTTCAACCATGACACCCAACCAGTCAGCTTATTACCTACAGCAGCAAGAGTGAGATTGTGTCTCCTGCGAAATTCCCACTTCAATTGGAGAATATCGTCCATCTTTTGGTCTATGACCTCGACCGGGTCCTCGGTACTATTCGTTATATATGTGCAGCATTTCACGCCGTACTGCGTTGCCAGTGTGACGCAATATCCGCCTGTCACTGCTGTGAGATAATTGAGAACCATTCTATGCTGGACCAGTTCTGTTTTATAAGCTTGAAGTTCTCTTCCAGTATACCTGAACGTGTCATCATACATTTCTGTGATATTGTCTAACAAATTTGCGAGCGCAGATATGTATTTATAATTCAACACTCCTCTGGCGGTGCGAGTGAAATCTAACGCGATTAGAAACTGAATCCCGGTGGATTCATGGATCATGTCAGAGGCCGGATGCTCTGTTCTTTCTATCAGGTGCCGTTTAACTACGTGCTCGTAATGAGTGTGAGTATAAGGAGCTTGGGCAACACGGTGTATATCTTTCATTTTGGCATGTGATACAGTCATTACCTCAGGCAGTACTTTTCCAATATAACACAATCCTTCAGAGTTTGGGGCAAGCCACTTATACGCCTTCCTCCCGCATATGAAATATGCATCATCGGAGAGAACATATGGGACGGAGTAGGACATAACCATATTACACATCTTCCATGTGAAATCTCCTAACCCTAATGCTCCCATCTGTTTAGTACACGTATCAGTTTGTACGATATGTGCGCAGTATCCTGGTGATACCTCTCCAACTCTCGTAATCCTACTTCCTAGGGTATACCTATATCGGAAAGATTTTTCTCTACTGGCTATGTGGCGTATAAGCTCTGTATCTGTAGGCATTCTATCTGCTCTATATGAAAAGGTCATGGTTTGGTTGCTCCATGACACTTCCCAACTTCCCGGCTTTCGGGGATTGGTAATGTTAAAACATATTAGGGATCTATCCACATGATATTGGTGGAGCTTCAAACTAGGAGGACTGGAGATATTAAACCTCCTGTCCACCGGTCTCCCACCCTTTAGCTCAAGTACCTCCCCTATCGTTAAAGGAAATGGTACTAGTCCTGATTTGCTATGACCTTGAGGTACTTGAGAGCATACCCAACAATCTGTTTGATTTAACACACTACCCACTAAGGAGTGATAGTCACTCAATGGATGCCGGTCCATGTGGATATTAAAACTGGATTGGCATTTCTTAATGCACCCATCCTCAACTACGTTGTCACAGAGCCTACAGATACAGTTTTCTTCAGCTAACAATCCTTCACAATTCCTTCTATTGTCAATGCTATCGGATCGTTTTCTGATACTCGCCTTTACTTGTTGATTAAGTTGTTCTTGGAAAACTACGCCTCCATCTTTGTCATCAGAACCCATTCCAGAACCTTTCTCGACCTCCATGGTACTCTCGCCGGAACAGACTGCTCTGGTCAACATCATGGTCAACAGGAAAATCCGGATCACAGTCTCTTGGGGCAAGTCCATCTTATAGGAGGAAACGGAGAAGAATGAGAAGGGGGAAAAAAATAATTGAGGGAGAGGGGATGGGAAGTGGAGAAAAACAATAAAAGGGAACAGGGAATCGACAACTGCTTTTGATCTTGTGATTTTCAATGCTCAGGTGCCGCCTCAGTCCTCCTGGAACAGACACTCCAGTGATACAACTTCCTCTACCGTCTGTTCCTTATCACGGGACCTCTCTGGATCAGCAACCTTCTTACAATGGGACGAATTAACCCAAGTCTCTCTCTCGGCAACTTTCAATGCTGTAGTGCTAGTCAATAAGACTTGGTATGGTCCTTCCCATCTGTCAATAAGGCAACCTGAGCGTAGAAAATTCCGTATCATTACATAATCCCCAGGTTCAATGTCATGACAATTACTATCTGGTAAATCAGGAATCACCAACTTCAAATTATCATTTTGATTCCTTAACTGTTTACTCATGTTAATCAGGTATTTTACAGTCACTTCATTGTTACACTTCAAATCATCCTGAGGGTTAATCATAACATGCGGTTGTCGACCAAACAAGATTTCAAAGGGAGACAGATTAAGAGGGGACCTGGGAGTGGTTCTGATGCTGTACAGTACAATGGGTAAAGGTTCTGGCCATGTCAATCCTGTCTCTGCCATAACTTTGCTCAGTTTATTTTTAATAGTGCTGTTCACTCTTTCCACCTTCGCACTCGCCTGTGGACGGTATGGAGTGTGCAGCTTGCTATCAATTCCCATCAACTTACACATTCCTTGAAAGACATCACCTGTAAAATGGGTACCCCTATCACTTTCGATAATTCTAGGGATACCATATCTACATACAAATTCCTGCACAATTTTCTTAGCAGTAAACATAGCGGTATTTGTGGCCACAGGAAATGCTTCGACCCAATTTGAAAATACATCTATACAAACAAGTACATATTTCAAATTTCGACAAGGGGGTAATTGAATGAAGTCAATCTGTATTACCTGGAAAGGGCCGCCTGCAGGTGGGATATGAGATGGTTCTGTTGGTATTGCCTTTCCGATGTTCTTTCTCAAACAGGTAAGGCATGACATTGCTCTCTTACCTGCATGAGATGAAAATCCTGGGGCGCACCAATATGCTCTTACCAACTTGCACATTCCTTCCTTGCCCAGATGAGTCAGCCCGTGAGCTGCCTCAGCTAAACATGGAAGATATGCTCTGGGGGCCACCGGTTTACCATGTCCATCCGTCCAGAGTCCTGAGGACTCCTGGCCATATCCCTTTGCCTTCAAGACTGCCTTTTCCTGTGTGGAACACAAATTTTGCATTTCACACAACTTCTGTGTGTTGATGGTATTAAATACCATCAATTGTGTGGTGTCTGTCTGTCTGGGGGTACCAGCTGCTAACTTAGCAGCTTCGTCTGCTCGGCTGTTACCAAGTGATATCGGGTCCTGGCTATATGTGTGTGCTTTACACTTGATAACAGCCACTCTGTCGGGTTCCTGTATCGCTGTTAGAAGCCTTTTTATGTGAGCTGCATGCGCTACCGGTGTACCAGCTGCCGTCATGAAATTTCTGAGGCGCCATAGGGCTCCGAAATCATGGACTACCCCGAATGCGTATCTAGAGTCGGTGTAGATATTGGCTGATTTGCCCTTAGCCAATTCACATGCTCTGGTTAGGGCGACCAGTTCAGCAACCTGGGCTGAGTGAGGTGGGCCTAGCGGTTCCGCTTCTATGGTGCCTTGGTCATCTACGACTGCGTATCCAGTACACAAGTCTCCCGAGTCTGACTGTCTATGGCAACTACCATCCGTGTAGAACGTGAGCTCTACATCTTCCAGTGGGTTGTCACTGATGTCAGGCCTTGCGGTAAAATTTTGGGTCAAATATTCCATACAATCATGTGTGTCCTCCTTTGTATTAAATCCTCCTTCCCCACCACTCTCATCCTCCACCCTTTGTGCCTGTCCAGGCACACCTGGGAGATATGTTGCAGGATTTAATGCACTGCATCTCCTTATGGTGATGTTTACGGGGGCCATTAGTGCCAATTCCCATCTTGTAAACCGCGCTGATGAGACGTGCCTGGTTTGGGCAGAATTTAGCAAGGCTGACACTGCATGTGGTGTATGAATTGTGAGGTTGTGACCTAGCACTACATCTTCGCTTTTCGTTACTAGCAATGCTATCGCAGCAACGCTTCGCAAGCATGTGGGGAGGGATCGCGCTACCGTATCTAGCTGAGCGCTATAGTATGCTACTGGCCTGCTGGCATCACTGTGCTTTTGGGTTAAGACGCCTGCCGCGCAACCAGCACTTTCTGTTCCGTACAGCTCAAAGGGTTTCCCATAGTCTGGCATACCTAATGCTGGTGCCTGCGTTAGGCACTGTTTAAGTCTCTCAAATGCCATCTCGGACTCGCCTGTATGCGAAATCCGATCAGGTTTGTTTGAGGAGACCATCTCCTGCAAAGGTAACGCTAGAATGGAAAATCCTGGGATCCAGTTACGGCAATACCCACACATTCCTAAAAATGTTCTGATCTGTTGCTGGGTTTGTGGCAGAGTCATGTCTCTAATTGCTTGAATTCTATCAGCGGTCAGGTGTCTCAGTCCTTGTGTTAGACAGTGTCCCAAATATTTTACTTTAGTTTGGCATAATTGTAACTTGTCTTTGGAAACCTTGTGTCCTGTGTCTGAAAGATGAAACAGGAGCTGTTTCGTATCCTTCAGGGATGCTTCCACTGAATCAGAACACAGTAGTAGATCATCCACGTACTGTATTAATACTGATCCACTCTCTGGTTGGAAAGACTGTAAACAATCATGCAAAGCCTGAGAAAATATACTTGGACTGTCTATGAAACCTTGTGGTAATCGAGTCCATGTGTATTGGACTCCTCTGTATGTAAATGCAAACAAATATTGGCTGTCAGGGTGTAGGGGTACCGAAAAGAAAGCGGAGCAGAGGTCAATAACAGTGAAAAATTTCGCAGTGGGAGGGATTTGCATAAGGATGACAGCTGGATTTGGCACTACGGGGAACTGACTCTCAACTATTTTGTTAATCCCCCTTAGATCCTGCACTAGCCGGTAACCCCTCCCCCCCACTCTTTTTCACAGGGAAGATGGGACTATTGGCAGTGCTGGACGTTCTTACCAGAATGCCCTGTTGTAGCAAGCGCTCTATTACGGGATACACTCCTAACTCCACCTCTGGCTTCAGAGGGTATTGTGGGATTTTTGGAGCTATCCTACCATCTTTTACTTGTACAACTACCGGAGCTACGTTTGCCATTAATCCAGTGTCCTGTCCATCTTTAGTCCAAAGTGACTCTGGTATCTGGGATGTCATTTCTTCTACTTGAGATGGAGTCCTATTTGTCATAATGGTATGTGACATTAATTTTGATGGGGAGTCTAACATGTCTCGCACTTCCTGAGCGTGATTCTCAGGTATGTCCAAGAATACACCTTCAGGAGTACAATAAATGACGCACCCCATTTTACACAATAAATCTCTTCCCAGGAGATTAGTCGGTGCCGATGCAGCCAGCAAAAAGGAATGCTTGGTATGTAAAGGCCCTATTGTAATCTCGGCTGGTTTGCTAACAGGGTAGTGCTGGACTACTCCTGTTACTCCCATGGCTGGAATTGTCTTACCAGTGGTTCTCATGCCCACTGTTGAATTTATCACTGATTTGGCCGCCCCCGTATTTACAAGAAAGTTTAATGATTTACCAGCTACATTTATTGCAATCTCGGGTTCACTTCCAAGATTTGCAATCAATTTTACTGGCTGCAGATTACAGGTATGGCCACACCCCTATTGGGTATGGTGACCTCCCTGAATCCCGCTGGCAGCAACTACTTGTGAGGGAGTTAGCTGGGAACTACCAGAGGCGTGCCAGTCTCTGTTCGGGGGGTATCTTTTTGTTTCCCCTGTATGTGGCTCATAACTCCGTCTCTGTGGACCCTGATCCCAATGTCGTGTGTCGTGTCGTTGTCTAGGGGGTTGGTATGATCTTTGCGAATTTTTCGCTCTAGAGTCTCGTGCTATGTGTCCCTGTTTATGAAAAAAATAACATGTTACCACATTTGACTTACCCACAGGGTTTGGTGATATAAACACAGGCTGTTTTGTGGTCAGGGCCTGTATACTTACTGACATTAACTTATCACCTTGTGACTCCCTGTGTCTGGTGATATTCCGGTCGTGATCAATAGCAGCCTCTCTCAAAGTAGCCACCGACAGACCTCGCCAACATGGTTGTGTGGTCTGTACCCTGGTCTTTAATGCCTCTTTTAAACCATCCATTAGCACAGATACTGCTACTTCTTGATGATTTGCATTGGTCCTAATGTCCTCTATGCCAGTGTACTTTGCCATTTCTAATAGTGCCCGGTGAAAATAATCAGCAGCTGTTTCTGTCTCTTTTTGTTTAATGGAAAAAATTCTATTCCATTTGGCCACAGCTGGAAAATACTCTTTTAACTGTAAACTTATTCTTTTTACGTTATCTTTGTTGTACACATCTGTAAGAGGTACATCCTGATCCAATCCACAGTCAGCTAAAAATTGAGCTGCGTCGACATTGGAGGGTAAACAAGCCCTCAGCAATATCTGCCAATCTTTGTTATTGGGCTCTAAACTGTTTCCTAGGTCTCTGATGTATTTTTGGCTAGCAACTAAGTCTTTCCTGGGGTCAGGGAATTCAGACACTATGGTCCTTAATTCCATTCGGGAAAACGGGCTGTACATGGCAATGTTCCTAACAGGAGTGACTCCTGAAGTGTCCGTTTTCCCATTTGGCACTACTATTACCTTAACAGGATTAAGTCTAGCAACATCATTCTGTGTAGATTCTACAGCCTGTGGTGAAACAGTTTCAGCATAGTGTATGGTGCCGTACTTACCCGTTGATACGACCTCAACTGTCCCTCCGCTAGGGGGCTTTGTTACTAATCTTATGGGTTGGGCCGTGCCTACTGTTGTTTCTGATATGGTGGCTGCTAGAGAGAGCGCCGATATTGTTGCCGATTCGTCCTCTTGATCACACTCCTGGGGAAAGTTCAAAACAGGGTACAACTTGCACGGGTTAATACTTGCATGGGTTAACTTATTAACATTATCCTTAACATTTATACAGTTGCTAAGTGCCTGTTTGTTACCCCCTGATGCGTCATTCTCCACAACCAATTTCTCTCCTGATATGTATGGTGGCGGCGGGGCCGTGGCTATCAGTTTCCTGATAGGGCCAGATCCCGCCGCCTGAGCCAATCCTCTCTGTATTTCACCCTCCTGTTGCCATAGCTGCAAATAATCATAATGTTTGATTCGTCTCTTTGCTGATTTAATGAGACATATCCTTCTCCTTAAATTTTGCAACACTTCTGGGCTGAAGCTGCCTACTCTTGGGAATTTCTCCCCGTCATGTACAGTCATTTTCTCCCATTCATCACATAAAATTTCTGTGTGTCTTCCGTATTTTTCACACATTACATACCTTGCCGACCCGACTGGTCGGTTTACAGAATCAACCCGAACCGAGGTTGATCGCCCCCTTCCTGAACAACTGGCCCCCATAATTTGCAGGTGTTGCTTGCTCTACCTCTGACCTTTATATCAGGGTCTTCAGCGAACCCTTACAAAAAACCAAAATATTCAAAGATAGGTTGACGGTGAAGTTTACCGAGCACCTCACTCACTCGCCCACGCCGACCAATATGCCCACACACTGATATAGTGCTGGCGTACTCGACCCAGGGCCCCTATTAACCTTAGTTTACTGGAACATGTAGGTATGATCCGAAGAGCATTAACCCTTTCCAGTAAAGGTGGGGTTGTCGGATAGTTCTAGAGTGACCAGCGAACTTCCCTTTTTGAAAAAATAAAAAATTACACAAATCACGTCAGAATGTACAAATAGCGTTTGTGACCCCTTTACTCTAATAGTACTAGGTCAGATTACTAACTAATGTGCACAATTACGTGCGGTACAATCATTCAGTACATAAGCAACTAATCTTATGTACGGAGCGACCAGTGGAATCGACATTCAGCAGCTGCGAATTCCTTCAGCCTGAGCTTTTATGGCCTATATGGGTGTTGCACCAACCCTTCTTGGTGTTGTGCCTTGTCTCTATAGCGGACTTCTTTGTACCTAGACCTCCTGGTCTGTTATACGACCTCCTGGTCTGACCTCCTGGTCTGCTATACCTCCTGGTCCGCTACACTCTAATGCTCAAATTTTATGTTTAACCAGAGATGCCTCCCTAGCCACCGTGCATGTCACTTACACGTATGTACCTTCACGAGAACTCGATGATTTCTGTGGTTCAATCCCCAAAATTGTAAAAACAAACACTCACTCACCACATATACACTTTTGTTTCTATTTCTATTTCTGCGCAGAAATTTTCTTTAGACCAGATGTGTTGTAAATTTGGAGAAGGATCTGTTAATTTAAATTTCGAATACTAAAATAAACTTGCGCTATTTATCGCCTGTTGCGCTATTTATCGCCTGTTGCGCTATTTATCGCGTTGTCACCTTTTCGCTTGTTAAAAATCAACACTATCGTGTGACTTGAGTTACGTGGGCGTACCCAGACGCTACGTTGCGTAATTTACGCTGCGTGCGTCGGCTTTTGCGTACGCGAGTCTCAGCCCTTTGTTAGAGACACGTGTACACAAAACCAATGTCCACTGTAACACAATGTACACGTTTATCAATGTAGATGATCCTTGATCCTCTACTGAACCCCACACCAATCTCTCCTTGTACCTTTAGGTAGAGCTGCGTGTGTGCTTTACACTTTATCCCTTAATGCATTACTTTTACACTTTAACTATGAAATAGCGACAAATCTCTCTTAGCACGTTTTATCAATTTATAAAATGGCAAACAGGAGAGTGATATATGAAAATACACGAAAAAGAAATGCAGATATGCGTGTGTACGTACGCAAGATAGAAATAAACAGTTTTAAAAGACACTAGCGTGTTGTTCTTACCTCCGGTTCCGGATTCCCTCAGCACCCTTTACTAAGCGAAGCAGACGCTTATCCCGTCAGCACTGCGAAGAATATGATCTCCCGCCCTTTGCTGATGGATAATGTCTGCTGAAATTACCTAGCAGAGATATGTGAAGGACAGGACGAGCCGCCAATTGATAAAGCTAAATATTTATCTTATATAAAACCCTTTATGAGGTCTAAGAACACTGTACGCTATTTACGTATGGAGTACCGTAAGGGTACGCACGTTGCGTAACAATCGCTTAGCCGTGGTCGAGACGCTCAAGCGTCACGTTCGCTCACGGCCAAGAGATCACAGGCAGGCACGCTATTGGCTGCTGACTAACGTAATGGTTCGCTATAGCGTAGCGGACGCTCGGGACCACGAGGAGATCACCAGCGGCGCAGACGCTCACAATGTTAAACCTTTATATCTAAACCATAAACAATGTAATATGCAGTAAAACCTTAGTGTAGAGATAGGGTGTAGATGCAACACAGTGTAACCTTATTAACTTTAAAGCTGTTCGAGCGTCACCGACGCTCTGAAAATACTTAACACTATAAGAAATACACAGATACCTGGGCTTAGGGTCCAACGCCTTATATATATATTATGAATGTTATACTTGCAAAAGAATTAATACAATACAAGTCATACACTACAATATAACATAGACTAACTAACCAGATAACTACACAGGAAATACAATACAATACTATTACGTTTAAGAGAATACGAGAGAAAGAGGAGAGAGAGAGAGAGAGAGAGATATGGAGAGATATGGCTCAGAATAACAAGGAAGACAATATGATTGCGGAGAAAAACTTACGCACAAAGGGGAACGATCGCATGCGCCTCTGGACATCCAGCTCCCGATTATCAGCAATGAGAACCGTTGAAGAGTGAGCTGGATGTGATCGGCTTGTCTATTGATGCCCCACACACAATACAATTCAATGGTCCCTACAATCTCATTGTTCATTGGACACAGGAATTCCTCCTCGCATTATAACAAAAGGTCATAGGTTGATTCATACAGGTGGGCTGTGACAATTTCCAACTGCTCAGGTGGGTGGGAAACTAGGTTTCCCGCCGCATGGATAAGTAAGTGCAAATAATAGTAAATGGACATAAACTTCTTATGTCCATAACTATTCGCACGAGCGATTAATTCGCTTCAAACCAACACCGGAATATTGCTAATTAAATACTCTTCCGATGGATACTAAACACCACTGTATTACTCCTGTCTGACCCTTCGTATCAAACAAAGAGGGATTTCTCTGTCCATGAACATTCTACATTAACCAAACTTTCAGATTCTATCAAAGGGACCATAATCTACAAAATACATTATATGGTGAAAATATGTAACGAACGAGTCGCCCGCTAGACGCATACAATCTCTACCGTAAATGCGCATACCGTGCGCCTGCGGGTGCCCGAAACAGCGAGTATGCGCACGCACGGGAGAGCGCACTCATGCGCAGCAGGGACACATATGAGGTGCAAATATGGCAGTGTGCATAGTGATATTTTTCTGACTTTGACATTTTACCCAGTACTGTTCTATTACTGTTGTTCCAATTTTAAAGTGCAACAGAATATGCTACGTTATATAAGAAACTGTTAATTAATAAATACACTACATCTTCCTACATGATGCACTACATCACTACACTACATGCCCCATACACTGCACTACAAACCCTATGTGCTACACTACATCAGTACACTACATCCCCCTATATACTACACTACATCCCTCTACACGCTGCACTACACCACTACACTATGTGCTACAATACATAACTACACTACATCCTCCTATATGCTACACTACATCCCTCTACATGCTGCACTACAACACTACACTATGTGCTACACTGCATCACTACACTACATCCCTCTACATGCTCTGCACTACACCACTACACTATGTGCTACACTACATCACTACACTACATCCTCCTATATGCTACACTACATCCCTCTACACGCTGCACTATACCACTACACTATGTGCTACACTGCATCACTACACTAAATCCCCCTATATGCTACACTACATCCCTCTACATGCTGCACTACACCACTACACTATGTGCTACACAACATCACTACACTACATCCCACTATATACTACACTACATCCCTCTACACGCTGCACTACACCACTACACTATGTGCTACATACATCACTACACTACATCCTTCTATGTGCTACACTACATCCCTCTACATGCTGCACTACAACACTACACTATGTGCTACACTGCATCACTACACTACATCCCCCTATATGCTACACTACATCCCTCTACATGCTGCACTACACCACTTCACTATGTGCTACACTGCATCACTACACTACATCCTTCTATATGCTACACTACATCCCTCTACATGCTGCACTACAACACTACACTATGTGCTACACTGCATCACTACACTACATCCCCCTATATGCTACACTACATCCCTCTACATGCTGCACTACACCACTACACTATGTGCTACACTACATCCTCCTATATGCTTCATTACATCCCTCTACATGCTGCACTACACCACTACACTGTGTGCTACACTGCATCACTACACTAAATCCCCCTATATGCTACACTACATCCCTCTATATGCTGCACTACACCACTACACTATGTGCTACACAATATCACTACACTACATCCCCCTATATACTACACTACATCCCTCTACACGCTGCACTACACCACTACACTATGTGCTACACTGCATCACTACACTACATCCCCCTATATGCTACACTACATCCCTCTACACGCTGCACTACATCACACTATGTGCTACACTACATCACTACACTACATCCCCCTACATGCTACACTACATCCTTCTAAATGCTGCACTACACCACTACACTATGTGCTACACTACATCCCCCTATATGCTACACTACATCCCCCTACATGCTGCACTACACCACTACACTATGTGCTACACTAAATCCCCCTATATGCTACACTACATCCCTCTATATGCTGCACTACACCACTACACTATGTGCTACACAATATCACTACACTACATCCCCCTATATACTACACTACATCCCTCTACACGCTGCACTACACCACTACACTATGTGCTACACTGCATCACTACACTACATCCCCCTATATGCTACACTACATCCCTCTACACGCTGCACTACACCACACTATGTGCTACACTACATCACTACACTACATCCCCCTATATGCTACACTTACATCCCCCCATCTAGGAGGCAAAGCAGAGGTTGATACTGCCAACTGGGAGCACAGTGCTGATAATAAGTCTGTCTTTAAACTCCCTGCAAAGCAGATGGCAGGCAAAGTGAGTCTTTGATTTGTGCAACGTCGCTGACTGCACCTATTAAAAGGCGTATGCTTGGGGCAGCGTGTCCATTCAATGGCGTGTAGTCAGCAGCTCCTTATCGGTGCTGGGCAGGCAGCCGGAATCGTAGGCTGCTGGAAGATACAGCACCAACAGCCCGCTTCTATGGCTTTCATGGTGCTCTGCACGCTAGTTATGGCACTGCACGGCTAAGAAGAGAGTATCTGGCATAGGTGAGGTACCAGTCACTGGAGCTCACCCGCAAAGTGTCGGAGCCAGCCGAGGTCAGACAGGTGGGTCAGAGACTCTGCTACAGGGGCTATCCAGTATCCATTAGAGCAGAGCAGCACTGCCGGTTCCCTCCCCATGCTCCATAATCCCTTGGTGCCCCCTCAAATCCTGCACCTGGGGCACATGCCCCCTTAGCCCTCCCATCCTAGTTGTGGCCCTGAGAATACACAGTATTCGTTTTAATGCTATGTTTGCCTCCTATGTAAAAGTGCCGCAGAAATGCTGGCACTATATAAATAAATGCTAATAAATGTTAAAATAAATAAAACATGAACGAGGCTAACGCAAGCAGCTTTTTGGGGAAAATGGGAGTTTAAATTAATAGAGGTTTTTCAACTTTCCACCATTCACACCTCCAACCAAACTTACAACCCTGGAAAAGGTCTTGAAAACTAAATAGGATCGTCTGCCATCAAAGGGAAAAAACATTGGTCCCCACAGGAACCCCCCCCCCCTCCCCCCCACACACACAAATTGGCTCCCACAGAAAAAAAATAAAACACATTCACCCCCACAGAAAAAAAACACACACATTGGCCGCCACAGGGGGGGAAAAATACTCACACATTGACACCCCAGGGAAAAAAAAACATTGGCTTCCACAGGAAAAAATAAAACCACATTGGCCCCCACATGGAAAAATGAACACAAATTGGCCTCCAAGAATGAACACCCCAAACTATTGGGTTCCACAGGAAAAATAAAATAAAACACATATTAATTGCCCCAGCCTCCCACAGAAGACTGACCTGACCTGTCAGTTCACTGAAGATGAGAGAGAGGAGCTCCAAGCCCCTCCCTGCCCTCAGCCGAGGGTGGCACTGGCAGTCCAGCAGCAGCTGGGATGGTAGGCGGCTGTGTGGCTTATGATATCACGCTGTTGCATTGCCGTAGGTCACAACCTGGGACGCTGTTGAGTCACCCAGTCAAGCTCATCACTGCCCGGTCCCAAAGTTAGAACTGGCTAAGTAGCTGGCACTGCGGTTTCCACCAGGCCCGTCAATCTTGATCAGTCCAGGGTCCTGGAGGCGGTTGCACTGTGCCCCTTATGGGGTGGTGCCCTCGCACGGCCACTTTACTGGAACATCACCCGAGCAGCGCCTGGTTGGCAAACCCTCAATGATTGAACCATGGATGTTTGTGGCCATGCATGCACAGACCACAGCCTGGAATTCACCATCAGACCTCGGCCACCAATGTACACCAGGGTGGACTCCATTCATGGTAAAACCATCTTGCATTGCCATCAAACATCAATCATTGCTACCCATCGATGGTTGATAGCCACCCCTAAGAGGAAGCCGTTTCTAACACCGTAGTGGATCTTCGCATGCACCAGACAGACAATAAGGTGCATGTTCTTGGCACTCTAGAAACATGTTATTACATAAAAAGAATTCTCCTTTCTTATACCTTCACCGGATATCGGGAGAACTTGGAACCCTGAACATGCATGAAGAACCTCAAATCAGCGGCTGTGATGTTCTGCAGATTGTCCCTGACTTTTGTCCTTCTCCATAATGAGTCGGCACTTGCACAAACATAATGTTTTCTTGCCATGCATTGAAAGCTTTGTGAACAGAACGTTCTCAGGTATACAGAGGGCTGTATGTGTGTTTTCTGGTTGAGAGCTCTCGTCGTAGTACACCTTAATGTAAATGGCTCAGAGGGGCCCGCACATGTTAAATGCCAAAAAACTTAACAGGCAAGATTAGCTGATTTTCTTATGCATTTCCATTTGCAGACAGTTTATTCTAAGTGTTTGTTAAGATATTTGGATTTGTAGAGGCATGATAAATGCTCGTTTGCATCTCTGAAACTTAACCTTCGGGTGGTATCAAAATCTCATTACCCCAAAGTAAAGTCTTTTAAATGCAAATGCTAAGCAGGCAGCAGAAGGGGGCTCCACATTTTCCACAACTTGCAAATCATTTTGTTGCTTTGCCTTTGAGCGGGAGCGTCACTTAACCCCTGCATAGCGGTTCTGGATGCATGGATTTTAGGATAACTCGACGATCCATTTAAACTAGAGACGAGACAAGATGAGATAATTCTAATCGATACAGGGTATCTCCTTTGCAAAAATATATCAAATATTTTAATTAATTATGGCTAGGGTAAGCTTTAAAAAAAAAATTCCATGGTATTTCTCTTTCCTGCTCCAGCAACCTGCAAGTGTCAGCGGGAAGACGTTACAGCTGTGAGGAATTTTGGTCCTGCTTATGTTCTCTATGGTCGTGGCATGGGTCAGGAATGGCCTAGAGTTACTGTAGTTGGTGGGTGACAGGAAGAGGTGAAGCAATGGCATTTCTTACTGCTAGAGGTGTATAAGTAACATGTGTGCGCTATCCCATTTCTTAACTCTGACCCACTTGGAGGCAATCCCACCACCCTTCCGTGATGTGGACTACATGGGTAGTGGAAGGGCCTAGCAAGGCTTCATAGTAGATGTTATTTGCATTGTTTGTATATTTATGGGATGGGAAATGATGGTTGTGTCCAGCATATGTGCATAATGTCAGTGGCCGTGTATGCGTATTTGGGGAAATCTCTAAGACCTAGAATTAAGGTGGACCTAGAATTAAGGTAGTCCATTGGAACTTAGTGATGGCTGACAATTGGCTTGTGATGGCATCTGTTACTCTGTGGTAGGATTTTTCTTGGACCCCCTGTCCTTTAAAATGTTTCTGTGCCTCACTGTCCCCATCACAATCTGAGACTCTGCCCCCTTCTCCATATGTGCTTCTATCCCCTTCACCAGCGGTACCTCTGAACACGTTATCCATATGTGCTTCTATCCCCTTCACCAGCGGTACCTCTGAACACGTTATCCATATGTGCTTCTGTCCCCTTCACCAGCGGTACCTCTGAACACGTCATCCATATGTGCTTCTATCCCCTTCACCAGCGGTACCTCTGAACACGTTATCCATATGTGCTTC
This sequence comes from Pseudophryne corroboree, assembly GCF_028390025.1. Lineage (NCBI taxonomy): Eukaryota > Metazoa > Chordata > Amphibia > Anura > Myobatrachidae > Pseudophryne > Pseudophryne corroboree. The sequence continues at coordinate 452,790,091 of NC_086452.1, read as the reverse complement.
TATCCCCTTCACCAGCGGTACCTCTGAACTAGAGATGAGCGCCTGAAATTTTTCGGGTTTTGTGTTTTGGTTTTGGGTTCGGTTCCGCGGCCGTGTTTTGGGTTCGAACGCGTTTTGGCAAAACCTCACCGAATTATTTTTGTCGGATTCGGGTGTGTTTTGGATTCGGGTGTTTTTTTCCAAAAACACTAAAAAACAGCTTAAATCATAGAATTTGGGGGTCATTTTGATCCCAAAGTATTATTAACCTCAAAAACCATAATTTACACTCATTTTCAGTCTATTCTGAATACCTCACACCTCACAATATTATTTTTAGTCCTAAAATTTGCACCGAGGTCGCTGTGTGAGTAAGATAAGCGACCCTAGTGGCCGACACAAACACCGGGCCCATCTAGGAGTGGCACTGCAGTGTCACGCAGGATGTCCCTTCCAAAAAACCCTCCCCAATCAGCACATGACGCAAAGAAAAAAAGAGGCGCAATGAGGTAGCTGTGTGAGTAAGATTAGCGACCCTAGTGGCCGACACAAACACCGGGCCCATCTAGGAGTGGCACTGCAGTGTCACGCAGGATGGCCCTTCCAAAAAACCCTCCCCAAACAGCACATGACGCAAAAAAAAAAAGAGGCGCAATGAGGTAGCTGTGTGAGTAAGATTAGCGACCCTAGTGGCCGACACAAACACCGGGCCCATCTAGGAGTGGCACTGCAGTGTCACGCAGGATGTCCCTTCCAAAAAACCCTCCCCAAACAGCACATGACGCAAAGAAAAAAAGAGGCGCAATGAGGTAGCTGTGTGAGTAAGATTAGCGACCCTAGTGGCCGACACAAACACCGGGCACATCTAGGAGTGGCACTGCAGTGTCACGCAGGATGTCCCTTCCAAAAAACCCTCCCCAAACAGCACATGACGCAAAGAAAAAAAGAGGCGCAATGAGGTAGCTGTGTGAGTAAGATTAGCGACCCTAGTGGCCGACACAAACACCGGGCACATCTAGGAGTGGCACTGCAGTGTCACGCAGGATGTCCCTTCCAAAAAACCCTCCCCAAACAGCACATGACGCAAAGAAAAAAAGAGGCGCAATGAGGTAGCTGTGTGAGTAAGATTAGCGACCCTAGTGGCCGACACAAACACCGGGCCCATCTAGGAGTGGCACTGCAGTGTCACGCAGGATGTCCCTTCCAAAAAACCCTCCCCAAACAGCACATGACGCAAAGAAAAAAAGAGGCGCAATGAGGTAGCTGTGTGAGTAAGATTAGCGACCCTAGTGGCCGACACAAACACCGGGCCCATCTAGGAGTGGCACTGCAGTGTCACGCAGGATGTCCCTTCCAAAAAACCCTCCCCAAACAGCACATGACGCAAAGAAAAAAAGAGGCGCAATGAGGTAGCTGTGTGAGTAAGATTAGCGACCCTAGTGGCCGACACAAACACCGGGCACATCTAGGAGTGGCACTGCAGTGTCACGCAGGATGTCCCTTCCAAAAAACCCTCCCCAAACAGCACATGACGCAAAGAAAAAAAGAGGCGCAATGAGGTAGCTGTGTGAGTAAGATTAGCGACCCTAGTGGCCGACACAAACACCGGGCCCATCTAGGAGTGGCACTGCAGTGTCACGCAGGATGTCCCTTCCAAAAAACCCTCCCCAAACAGCACATGACGCAAAGAAAAAAAGAGGCGCAATGAGGTAGCTGACTGTGTGAGTAAGATTAGCGACCCTAGTGGCCGACACAAACACCGGGCCCATCTAGGAGTGGCACTGCAGTGTCACGCAGGATGTCCCTTCCAAAAAACCCTCCCCAATCAGCACATGATGCAAAGAAAAAGAAAAGAAAAAAGAGGTGCAAGATGGAATTGTCCTTGGGCCCTCCCACCCACCCTTATGTTGTATAAACAAAACAGGACATGCACACTTTAACCAACCCATCATTTCAGTGACAGGGTCTGCCACACGACTGTGACTGATATGACGGGTTGGTTTGGACCCCCCCCAAAAAAGAAGCAATTAATCTCTCCTTGCACAAACTGGCTCTACAGAGGCAAGATGTCCACCTCATCTTCACCCTCCGATATATCACCGTGTACATCCCCCTCCTCACAGATTATCAATTCGTCCCCACTGGAATCCACCATCTCAGCTCCCTGTGTACTTTGTGGAGGCAATTGCTGCTGGTCAATGTCTCCGCGGAGGAATTGATTATAATTCATTTTAATGAACATCATCTTCTCCACATTTTCTGGATGTAACCTCGTACGCCGATTGCTGACAAGGTGAGCGGCGGCACTAAACACTCTTTCGGAGTACACACTTGTGGGAGGGCAACTTAGGTAGAATAAAGCCAGTTTGTGCAAGGGCCTCCAAATTGCCTCTTTTTCCTGCCAGTATAAGTACGGACTGTGTGACGTGCCTACTTGGATGCGGTCACTCATATAATCCTCCACCATTCTATCAATGTTGAGAGAATCATATGCAGTGACAGTAGACGACATGTCCGTAATCGTTGTCAGGTCCTTCAGTCCGGACCAGATGTCAGCATCAGCAGTCGCTCCAGACTGCCCTGCATCACCGCAAGCGGGTGGGCTCGGAATTCTGAGCCTTTTCCTCGCACCCCCAGTTGCGGGAGAATGTGAAGGAGGAGATGTTGACAGGTCGCGTTCCGCTTGACTTGACAATTTTGTCACCAGCAGGTCTATCAACCCCAGCAGACCTGTGTCTGCCAGAAAGAGAGATCCAAGGTAGGCTTTAAATCTAGGATCGAGCACGGTGGCCAAAATGTAGTGCTCTGATTTCAACAGATTGACCACCCGTGAATCCTTGTTAAGCGAATTAAGGGCTGCATCCACAAGTCCCACATGCCTAGCGGAATCGCTCCCTTTTAGCTCCTTCTTCAATGCCTCCAGCTTCTTCTGCAAAAGCCTGATGAGGGGAATGACCTGACTCAGGCTGGCAGTGTCTGAACTGACTTCACGTGTGGCAAGTTCAAAGGGCATCAGAACCTTGCACAACGTTGAAATCATTCTCCACTGCACTTGAGACAGGTGCATTCCATCTCCTATATCGTGCTCAATTGTATAGGCTTGAATGGCCTTTTGCTGCTCCTCCAACCTCTGAAGCATATAGAGGGTTGAATTCCACCTCGTTACCACTTCTTGCTTCAGATGATGGCAGGGCAGGTTCAGTAGTTTTTGGTGGTGCTCCAGTCTTCTGTACGTGGTGCCTGTACGCCGAAAGTGTCCCGCAATTTTTCTGGCCACCGACAGCATCTCTTGCACGCCCCTGTCGTTTTTTAAAAAATTCTGCACCACCAAATTCAAGGTATGTGCAAAACATGGGACGTGCTGGAATTTGCCCATATTTAATGCACACACAATATTGCTGGCGTTGTCCGATGCCACAAATCCACAGGAGAGTCCAATTGGGGTAAGCCATTCCGCGATGATCTTCCTCAGTTGCCGTAAGAGGTTTTCAGCTGTGTGCGTATTCTGGAAAGCGGTGATACAAAGCGTAGCCTGCCTAGGAAAGAGTTGGCGTTTGCGAGATGCTGCTACTGGTGCCGCCGCTGCTGTTCTTGCGGCGGGAGTCCATACATCTACCCAGTGGGCTGTCACAGTCATATAGTCCTGACCCTGCCCTGCTCCACTTGTCCACATGTCCGTGGTTAAGTGGACATTGGGTACAACTGCATTTTTTAGGAGACTGGTGAGTCTTTTTCTGACGTCCGTGTACATTCTCGGTATCGCCTGCCTAGAGAAGTGGAACCTAGATGGTATTTGGTAACGGGGGCACACTGCCTCAATAAATTGTCTAGTTCCCTGTGAACTAACGGCGGATACCGGACGCACGTCTAACACCAACATAGTTGTCAAGGACTCAGTTATCCGCTTTGCAGTAGGATGACTGCTGTGATATTTCATCTTCCTCGCAAAGGACTGTTGAACAGTCAATTGCTTACTGGAAGTAGTACAAGTGGGCTTACGACTTCCCCTCTGGGATGACCATCGACTCCCAGCGGCAACAACAGCAGCGCCAGCAGCAGTAGGCGTTACACGCAAGGATGCATCGGAGGAATCCCAGGCAGGAGAGGACTCGTCAGACTTGCCAGTGACATGGCCTGCAGGACTATTGGCATTCCTGGGGAAGGAGGAAATTGACACTGAGGGAGTTGGTGGGGTGGTTTGCGTGAGCTTGGTTACAAGAGGAAGGGATTTACTGGTCAGTGGACTGCTTCCGCTGTCACCCAAAGTTTTTGAACTTGTCACTGACTTATTATGAATGCGCTGCAGGTGACGTATAAGGGAGGATGTTCCGAGGTGGTTAACGTCCTTACCCCTACTTATTACAGCTTGACAAAGGGAACACACGGCTTGACACCTGTTGTCCGCATTTCTGGTGAAATACCTCCACACCGAAGAGCTGATTTTTTTGGTATTTTCACCTGGCATGTCAACGGCCATATTCCTCCCACGGACAACAGGTGTCTCCCCGGGTGCCTGACTTAAACAAACCACCTCACCATCAGAATCCTCCTGGTCAATTTCCTCCCCAGCGCCAGCAACACCCATATCCTCCTCATCCTGGTGTACTTCAACACTGACATCTTCAATCTGACTATCAGGAACTGGACTGTGGGTGCTCCTTCCAGCACTTGCAGGGGGCGTGCAAATGGTGGAAGGCGCATGCTCTTCACGTCCAGTGTTGGGAAGGTCAGGCATCGCAACCGACACAATTGGACTCTCCTTGTGGATTTGGGATTTCAAAGAACGCACAGTTCTTTGCGGTGCTTTTGCCAGCTTGAGTCTTTTCAGTTTTCTAGCGAGAGGCTGAGTGCTTCCATCCTCATGTGAAGCTGAACCACTAGCCATGAACATAGGCCAGGGCCTCAGCCGTTCCTTGCCACTCCGTGTGGTAAATGGCATATTGGCAAGTTTACGCTTCTCCTCCGACAATTTTATTTTAGGTTTTGGAGTCCTTTTTTTACTGATATTTGGTGTTTTGGTTTTGACATGCTCTGTACTATGCCATTGGGCATCGGCCTTGGCAGACGACGTTGCTGGCATTTCATCGTCTCGGCCATGACTAGTGGCAGCAGCTTCAGCACGAGGTGGAAGTGGATCTTGATCTTTCCCTAATTTTGGAACCTCAACATTTTTGTTCTCCATATTTTAATAGGCACAACTAAAAGGCACCTCAGGTAAACAATGGAGATGGATGGATTGGATACTAGTATACAATTATGGACGGGCTGCCGAGTGCCGACACAGAGGTAGCCACAGCCGTGAACTACCGCACTGTACTGTGTCTGCTGCTAATATATAGACTGGTTGATAAAGAGATAGTATACTCGTAACTAGTATGTATGTATAAAGAAAGAAAAAAAAACCACGGTTAGGTGGTATATACAATTATGGACGGGCTGCCGAGTGCCGACACAGAGGTAGCCACAGCCGTGAACTACCGCACTGTACTGTGTCTGCTGCTAATATATAGACTGGTTGATAAAGAGATAGTATACTCGTAACTAGTATGTATGTATAAAGAAAGAAAAAAAAACCACGGTTAGGTGGTATATACAATTATGGACGGGCTGCCGAGTGCCGACACAGAGGTAGCCACAGCCGTGAACTACCGCACTGTACTGTGTCTGCTGCTAATATATAGACTGGTTGATAAAGAGATAGTATACTCGTAACTAGTATGTATGTATAAAGAAAGAAAAAAAAACCACGGTTAGGTGGTATATACAATTATGGACGGGCTGCCGAGTGCCGACACAGAGGTAGCCACAGCCGTGAACTACCGCACTGTACTGTGTCTGCTGCTAATATATAGACTGGTTGATAAAGAGATAGTATACTCGTAACTAGTATGTATGTATAAAGAAAGAAAAAAAAACCACGGTTAGGTGGTATATACAATTATGGACGGGCTGCCGAGTGCCGACACAGAGGTAGCCACAGCCGTGAACTACCGCACTGTACTGTGTCTGCTGCTAATATATAGACTGGTTGATAAAGAGATAGTATACTCGTAACTAGTATGTATGTATAAAGAAAGAAAAAAAAACCACGGTTAGGTGGTATATACAATTATGGACGGGCTGCCGAGTGCCGACACAGAGGTAGCCACAGCCGTGAACTACCGCACTGTACTGTGTCTGCTGCTAATATATAGACTGGTTGATAAAGAGATAGTATACTCGTAACTAGTATGTATGTATAAAGAAAGAAAAAAAAACCACGGTTAGGTGGTATATACAATTATGGACGGGCTGCCGAGTGCCGACACAGAGGTAGCCACAGCCGTGAACTACCGCACTGTACTGTGTCTGCTGCTAATATATAGACTGGTTGATAAAGAGATAGTATACTCGTAACTAGTATGTATGTATAAAGAAAGAAAAAAAAACCACGGTTAGGTGGTATATACAATTATGGACGGGCTGCCGAGTGCCGACACAGAGGTAGCCACAGCCGTGAACTACCGCACTGTACTGTGTCTGCTGCTAATATATAGACTGGTTGATAAATAGATAGTATACTCGTAACTAGTATGTATGTATAAAGAAAGAAAAAAAAACCACGGTTAGGTGGTATATACAATTATGGACGGGCTGCCGAGTGCCGACACAGAGGTAGCCACAGCCGTGAACTACCGCACTGTACTGTGTCTGCTGCTAATATATAGACTGGTTGATAAAGAGATAGTATACTCGTAACTAGTATGTATGTATAAAGAAAGAAAAAAAAACCACGGTTAGGTGGTATATACAATTATGGACGGGCTGCCGAGTGCCGACACAGAGGTAGCCACAGCCGTGAACTACCGCACTGTACTGTGTCTGCTGCTAATATATAGACTGGTTGATAAAGAGATAGTATACTCGTAACTAGTATGTATGTATAAAGAAAGAAAAAAAAAACACGGTTAGGTGGTATATACAATTATGGACGGGCTGCCGAGTGCCGACACAGAGGTAGCCACAGCCGTGAACTACCGCACTGTACTGTGTCTGCTGCTAATATATAGACTGGTTGATAAAGAGATAGTATACTCGTAACTAGTATGTATGTATAAAGAAAGAAAAAAAAACCACGGTTAGGTCACTGGTATATACAATTATGGACGGGCTGCCGAGTGCCGACACAGAGGTAGCCACAGCCGTGAACTACCGCACTGTACTGTGTCTGCTGCTAATATAGACTGGTTGATAAAGAGATAGTATACTACTAATATTATATACTGGTGGTCAGGTCACTGGTCACTAGTCACACTGGCAGTGGCACTCCTGCAGCAAAAGTGTGCACTGTTTAATTTTAATATAATATTATGTACTCCTGGCTCCTGCTATAACCTATAACTGGCACTGCAGTAGTGCTCCCCAGTCTCCCCCACAATTATAAGCTGTGTGAGCTGAGCAGTCAGACAGATATATAATATATATAGATGATGCAGCACACTGGCCTGAGCCTGAGCAGTGCACACAGATATGGTATGTATGTGACTGAGTCACTGTGTGCTGTGTATCGCTTTTTTCAGGCAGAGAACGGATTATAAATAAAAGTGGTGGTCACTGGTCACTATCAGCAAAACTCTGCACTGTACACTACTGAGTACTCCTAATGCTCCCCAAAATTAGTAAATCAAGTGTCTAAACGGAGAGGACGCCAGCCACGTCCTCTCCCTATCAATCTCAATGCACGTGTGAAAATGGCGGCGACGCGCGGCTCCTTATATAGAATCCGAGTCTCGCGATAGAATCCGAGCCTCGCGAGAATCCGACAGCGTCATGATGACGTTCGGGCGCGCTCGGGTTAACCGAGCAAGGCGGGAAGATCCGAGTCGCTCGGACCCGTGAAAAAAACATGAAGTTCTGGCGGGTTCGGATTCAGAGAAACCGAACCCGCTCATCTCTACTCTGAACACGTTATCCATATGTGCTTCTATCCCCTTCACCAGCGGTACCTCTGAACACGTTATCCATATGTGCTTCTATCCCCTTCACCAGCGGTACCTCTGAACACGTTATCCATATGTGCTTCTATCCCCTTCACCAGCGGTACCTCTGAACACGTTATCCATATGTGCTTCTATCCCCTTCACCAGCGGTACCTCTGAACACGTTATCCATATGTGCTTCTATCCCCTTCACCAGCGGTACCTCTGAACACGTTATCCATATGTGCTTCTATCCCCTTCACCAGCGGTACCTCTGAACACGTTATCCATATGCGCTTCTGTCCCTTTCACCATCTATTTTCCTCCTTACCCATCTGTATCTCTGTCCCCCTTACCCATCTGTAATTCTGCCCCCTTACCCATCTGTACCTCTGTCCCCCTTACCCATTTGTTCCTCTGTCCCCCTTCCCCATCTCTACATCTGCCCCCCTTACACATCTGCACCTCTGCCCTCTTCCCCATCTGTACTTCTGTTCCTCTTTCCCATCTGTACCTCTGCCCCCCTTCCCCATCTGTTCCTCTGTCCCCGTTCCCCATCTTTGCCCCCTCTAGATATTTTCCTCTGTCCCCTTACTCATCTGTACCTCTGTCCCCCTACCCCATCTGTACCTCTGTCCCCCTTCCCCATCTGTACCTCTGTCCCCCTTCCCCATCTGTACCTCTGTCCCCCTTCCCCATCTGTACCTCTGTCACCTTCCCCATCTGTTCCTCTGTCCCCTTCCCCATCTGTACCTCTGTCCCCCTTCCCCATGTGTACCTCTGTCCCCTTCCCCATCTGTACTTCTGTCCCCCTTCCCCATCTGTACCTCTGTCCCCCTTCCCCATCTGTTCCTCTGTCCCCCTTTGCCATCTGTACCTCTGTCCCCTTCCCCATCTGTTCCTCTGTCCCCCTTCCCCATCTGTTCCTCTGTCCCCCTTTGCCATCTGTACCTCTGTCCCCTTCCCCATCTGTTCCTCTATCCCCCTTCCCCATCTGTACCTCTGTCCCCCTTCCCCATTTGTACCTCTGTCCCCCTTCCCCATCTGTACCTCTCTGTCCCCTTCCCCATCTGTACCTCTGTCCCCTTCCCCATCTGTACCTCTGTCCCCCTTCCCCATCTGTACCTCTCTGTCCCCTTCCCCAACTGTACCTCTGTCCCCTTCCCCATCTGTACTTCTGTCTCCTTCCCCATCTGTACCTCTCTGTCCCCTTCCCCATCTGTTCCTCTATCCCCCTTCCCCATCTGCACTTCTGTCCCCTTCCCCATCAGTACCTCTGTCCCCTTCCCCATCTGTACCTCTGTCCCCTTCCCCATCCCTGATGGCCAAGGGGCATATACTTCCCTGGATGTCAGTGGTTTCTATTGCCATAATATATTGTGTTTTCATGAGTGCTAGTCCAGAACTTAGTGGCTGCCTTCTCTGTTTTAGTGACAGGTGCACTTTAAAAATGTTTTCCCCCTCTGAGCTAGGTGGCACGGATGATTTGTATTGTCTTAGTCACTGACAAGCTCTGGGATATTTCTAGACTTACCAGGAAATCTGGTGCTATGTCAAATCAGCAGAAATCTGCAGGAAATTCTTACTTCATTTAATTTGCTACAATAAGGTGTTTATTAATTTGTTTTATGAGTTATGCAGCCAAATTCAAATGTAATTTATGATCCTATAGCAAACCTGAGTAGAAAAGCCATTTAGAATATATCATTTACTCACAATTCCTACGGGAGTATTGCGTTCTCTTTAATTTACGAGCAAACTTGATTTCAGGAACACAAATCTTCTGCCAAGATAAGGCAGACAGACTCCTTCACAGGGCACCCAGCCAATTAATATGTCAGAGGTTATGTATCAAAGGGCTGGATGCATCAAATTTTACTAAACACTACTAGTGCATAGAAACAGCTTTTGCCTGGTCTTAATAGAGCATTACAGTGACATCAATTTATATAGCGCTTAAAGGATAACTGCATTTAAAAAAATGATCATTCAAATTAACATGGACTTCTATACATAATATTTACATGGCTGATTAGAGGAGAGGGGCCCGTGTGCAGGCTCCATTCGGACCCCCTCCTCTCGGGAGCGGCTGTAAACTTTGGCTTTGTGCCAGTATTATTAAATGGTGTAATCATTATACTGGGCTGCAACTAGGGGGGGTGTGCTAAAGGGGTCACGTGCCCCAGGCTCCGGATTAGAGGGGGCGCCGAGAACTCTGCCTGACTCCCCCAGCCAACTACTCCTCCAAGTACTGCCAGGGTACTGCTGCCCCTGCTGCAACCTGCTCCCCAGGGGGAAAAGTTGCAGGACGGAGAACTGAGTAACGCCGGGGCGTGGAAAACAGGAGGACTGCCAGACCCAGGAGAACGACAACATTGGAGATGCCGGAGAAGACCCATGTCTGCTACCGAGGTGTCTTTGGGAGTGCCTGCCCAGAGAGAAGCCATTGGGGGAGAGTACCGGAGCCTTTGCTGACTGATGAGGAGTGTGGAGAGAGTGGCAGGAGAGATCGTCTAATAGAGGATCCCCCTGGAAGCCACAGGATCTGGCAGTGGAGACTGAGGGCGCGCAGGCATTGCGGAAGACAGCCGTTCTCCTGGGACGAAGACCCCTGAAGGACCCCCACTGGAGGACAGGGGAACAGCGGAACAGAGGGAGTCAAGACCTCGGCAGCACCAGAATGAAGACCCCTGCAGAGGACCAGAGACTCCCTGGCGATGAGAGGACTCCACAGGCGAACCCTAGCAGAGAGCGCAGTCCGGTGTTCAGCATCCTGGACAGTGCTGTAGACCGAAGCAGCCAGATCGGAGGTGGCAGAAGAGCAGCAGCATGGGGTGAGACACTGACCCAGACTAAGGGGGACATTTACTAAGCAGTGATAAGAGCAGAGAAGTGAGCCAGTGGAGAAGTTGCCCATGGCAACCAATCAGCACTGAAGTAACATCTATAATTTGCATACTATAGAATGATACAGAGCTGCTGATTGGTTGATGGGGCCGCTTCTCCAATGGTTCACTTCTCCGCTCTTATCACTGCTTAGTAAATGTCCCCCTTTGTCTTCCTTGTGAGCCCTTCCACTCGGCACACTCTGCTTGTTAGAGACAAAAGTTACAAGTTGCACTACTGTGGGATGTAGATTGGAATTTTTTAAATTGTTTTATTTTTCTTTCTTTCTTTCTTTTTACCTTTCTACAAACCTGCTTTGTTCTGGAATAATTGACTAAATCAGCAACAGAAAAGACCAATTACTTTATTTATAACTTGTTAAAAATATACCCTTTGGACTAAAGAGAAGCAATTGCATATTGCAAGAACCAAGATAATGTAGACTCCTGAACCCATTATAATTTCTGGATCACGCACTTGGAATAAAGAAAACTAAGACTGCCTTCTCTCCTCTCATCATTAAATGCAGTTAATACCTATAGTGTATGACCCAATGTATATGTACACCTCCAGCTTCATTCTTTCACTCCGTCCAATGCGTGTTGCAGTTCCTATTGCACCCTCACAGGCCTCTAGTCTTCAATCCCATGGCATTTAATAAAAAACACACTCACTGGCGCAGTCATGGTAAACAAGCCTGCCGAAAACCTCTTTTGCCCTGTAACCACCTAAGTTCCTTGCCTAGCTGCTCACCCCCAGTTTCAAAGAGGGAACAAATAGAAGTGGTACACAACAGACGGCCCTGCACTTGGAAGAACAGAACTTTAAGTTCTCACTTTGTGACTCCCATCCCCAGAGCCCCTGCTGCTTAACATAAAGAAAACTGCAGACCCTCTAGTATGCCCAATCAGGACCGTCCTTTGTAATGCAAGATCTACTGTATAAGAAATAAGGGGATGCAGTTATGTGACCACATAACCTTCCCCTGCATATCGAACAATTAAATACTAATAGGCGGCATGCCAACTAGAAGGGGCTATTCCCACTCGTGGGTGTCCACAACACCCATAGAGTGGGAGTAGAACCTGTGGCTAGCGCAAGTGGCTTCGTTGCGCTCAACCCCCCCGTTGGCATTCTGCGGCCGGGATCCTGGCGGGATGTTGAACGCCGGGATCCCGGCCGCCGGTAACGCGTCCCCAACCCGAAATATGGCTGCTATAAATTGCTGACTTTATTAAATCTTCAGATCTAGCCTTTATTACAGAGACCTATTTTGGAAGCTGCCATTCCAACAAACTGCTCTGTCATCCACAACCCAAGACTGAACCGCAGGGGATCTGCTTTAACAGAGCACTTAAACTTGGGGTCCGCCCTATGGAATCTACTGGGTCATTTGAGTGCATCACTGCCTGGAGTTCGACTGGATTGAGTTTTCAGAGTGTTCCTCATTTACCGACTCCCTGGGGATGGAAAGATATTTCTACAAGACATCGCAGACAATGGTGCTGGTCTAGTTCTGGAGCATCATTGATGGCTCATCCTGGAGGATTTCATTGCATGGGTGAATGATGAGCTCTCACGCCTTGGCCAAGATCTCCTGTGCACAATGAATGGTCTGGGCTTCACACAAGTCATTCCTTCTGCAACACATAAAAGTGGTCACACTCTTGATCTTGTCTTTTAGATTGGATTTGAAGTCACTGACCTAAAAATAAACCCAGTCACATGGTCAGATCACCACTCAATTAGGTTCTCAGTTGCAACCCCTCAAATAAGATCTCTGCCCGTGGTGTTAACCGGATATCACCCAAGGAGGGGCATGACTCCCCAGGATCTTGCAGCAAATCTGGAACTCTCTACGATATTGGGTGGCTGTGAAGATCCCTGTTCTCTAGTCTGTTACTAGAATAGTGATGTGATGTATTCAATTGATATTATCGCCCCTGTGCATATACAACCATGCAAACCACACAGTCAAGCTCCCTGGCTTGACAACAGTGAAAATGAGCTCAAGAAAAAGGTGCGTAGATCTGAAAGACAATGGAGGAAGACTAACTTGGTAAAGGATAAGATTAAACTAATGAAGCATTATAAAGAATATCAATCCACAATTACCTGTAAGAAATCAGAGTTCCTGTAAAATGAGATCACAGCAGCATACAATAGGCCAGCTCAGCTTTTCCGCACAGTAGAGATGTTTTTCAAGCCAGCATGCCTGCCCAGCTATGCAGATGATATACAACTGTACCTGTTCTTTACTTCAGGTACTGAGAAACCAATAACAACCTTAAATGGCTGTCTAGCTGAGCTCCAGGAGTGGATGATGCCAGTTTGCTGCAACTGAATCCTGAAAAAACAGAGGTCCTTAATGATAGGACCTCAACATCAAAGGACAAGACTGCAGTCTAGCCAACCAATTGGACTTACACTCGGGGATTCAGAATTACAAAACACTGATCATGTGCGGAATCTTGGCGTTGTCCTGGATGGTGTCCTGACACTTAAACATCAGATATCAGTCACAATCAAATCCTCATTCTTTCATCTGTGGAACATAGCCAGAATCAAGCACTTAATTCCCTCTGAAGATCTGGTAAAAGTCAACCATGCATTTGTATCATCTCGATTAGACTACTCTAATGCCCTCTACCTTGGTCTCCTAGCAAAAGAATTGCAGCGCTTACAACTGGTACAAAACACAGCTGCCAGGCTGTTAACCAACCAGCCCCGTTCTTGCCACATAACACCCATCCTCTACTCCCTTCACTTGCTGCCTGTACGATGGCGAATCATCTTCAAGACTGGCTTACTGAGTTTCAAAGCATTACATGACCAAGGCCCAAGGTACCTGAAACAGCTTCTGACCCCATACTGCCCCACTCGATTACTCTGATCTGTAGATAAAGGACTATTAGCAGTACCTAGAATTTCCCGTAATTCATCTGGGGGTCGAGCTTTTAGCCATGCGGCTCCGATTTTATGGAACTCACTTCCCCGCACAGTGCGAGAGGCCCCAACTATAGAATCCTGCAAAAACAGACTCCAGTCTTTCCTGTTTACTCAGCACTTCCATAATGTCCCTTTAGTATCTTCATGCTTCTGTATTTTATATAAAACTTTTGTGTACTTCATTTTTTCTTTACTGTATTACATTCATTCTATCTGCTAAGTGCCTTAAGTCCTACTGGAGAAAGAGCGCTATAGAAATAAAAATATTACTAATTATTACAACATGGAGGTAATGTTGCCCATAGCAACCAATCAGATTCCAGGTATTATCTTCTAGAAGGTGCTAGATAAATAAGAAGTAGAATCTGATTGGTTGCTAAGGGCAACATCCCATCTTAAATAGAACTCCCATCTTAGTAAATTTACCCCATGGACTGTTAGTGTGCCTTGGATGCTGAGTGTGGGAAACCCTGCTTTAGTGGATTATAATATAGATGATGGGGAAAATAATTAACATTTTATGATGTGGGCACCATTTAAATTTACATAAAATATTGATTGTTTCCCCTGTCAAAAATACATTTTTAATTACCCTATTAGCATTCATTTAATATTGGAGACTTAATATAATTTTGAAATAACATTGGTCTATTAATCTATTTATTCACTTATTTGGCACCTGTGATATATTAAGTAAATAATACAGTACTGCTGGGTTGTAGTTATGTTACCGGCGGTCGGGATACCGCCGCTCAGTATACCGGCGCTGCATCCCGACCACCACACGTCCCGACTAACGGACTATTCCCACTCGTGGGTGTCTATGACATCTATAGAGTGGGAATTGAACCTGTGGAGAGCGCAGCGAGCCACTGTGCCCACTGCATAGCGAGCCCGCAAGGGGCTTCGCTGCGCTCACCCCCCCCCCCCTTCCTTCCCCCGCCGGCACACTGACGTCGGTATCACAATCCCAACCCATACTGCCCCCATAAGATGCTTAGTAAGGACTTAATAAAGCATTTTAGAATTATTGCCCCCATAAGATTGTGCCCCCTCATACTGTATTTTGATTGGTCAGGGGGCTTTATGGTGGTTTTGAGGTGGTTTGGTCATTTGTAAACCCACACATTGACGAATAGTAAAAAAAATATAGTAATTCCAGTAATTTGGAGGCCAAAACTGCTAATATATGTAGTTGTCTTAAGCCACCAGTATATTTCTCCCCTAATTAAGCTTTTATCAAAATAGTCAAATTATGTAATGAAAGCAAGAAGCGCATCACTGGACTGAGGTAGATGAACGTGGTCCTCCATATATGCTGGAATGCCAACCTCAGGTGATTCCCGCCTCAGGTGTGTTTTGTGGAGTCATACCCGGAACTGAATTGTCATTTTTTCGATGGAATTAGCATTTAATGTCATCGCGTCACCCACACTCAGCGGAGGCAGCGATTTTGCAGGCTTAATTATTATTCATGAGAATGCATCAGATTTACTAGGGCGCTGTGGCATCACTGAAGCACGAGGCACGGAGTAAGATGTGTGTGTTCAATATGATATATTGCAGGCGGCTAATGAAAACACTGGTGTCCCATACCCTTAGGGCATTATTCAATGCAGGGAAGTATTTTCTCAGCTCCACAAAAAGTTATCGCGAAATAAAACTGTACAACAATACGTAACATGAGAGGAGGCCTATTGACTACAATGTGGATGATGGTTTATTTATCTATTTGTGGTGCTGGAGAACATTCTGCTATTAATGCAACTGCAAACTTATTAGGTAAGCATGATGTCCTTTAATTAAGATCAATATTTGGGGTTTCAATCAGCTTATTCCCCATCCTCAGGGTTGGATTAAGACGTATGGGGGCCCCTGGGCAACTAACTTGTGGGGGCCCCTACCAATACAATTGTCAATATAATGTACTGGTGATGCAGTGGCAAACGCAGGATTTCTAGAGGGGGGTTTCCAAATGCCATCCACAATCTACCACTCTGCGGAACATGGAATACAGTTAATATTTAACACTATAAATGGTCTATAGTATAGGCTGTATCAAACATATTTAATATAAATAAGATAATGTAAGTGGTCAGGAAAAGGTTAAACAGACCACAATAAATAAATAAATAAATAAATTAATAAATACACAGACATAATAGAACCAGTACTGCACTTTCTAAGCACACATTCTCCCACCTCACGGTAAGGCTCCTGTCTCTTCTTCCTGGTAGCTACTCTCTGGTCCAGTGCACTGATTGAGGCCTCGGAAGCAGAAGAAGCTTCTACCCCAGGACATGTGCAGCAGCTTAAACTGCATGATGTGGCGGCAGCTCTAGTAATTGTATTATATACCATTGCAATTGTCGTAATTTGACCCACTTGCCAAGAGGAGGGGGGTTTCCAGGCAACCGGAAACCCCCCTGCGTTTGCCTTTGTGATGCCGTTAAGAAGTATAAATTATAAATAATCCTTGCACCAAAACTACATAAAAACACTGTAGTCCTCCAGTGCACATGGGCCTCATTCAGGTGTTGTTGAAATTGATATCGCTTATATAGAAGCAGTAGCGATAGCACTAATATGGTAATGCAGTAGGGGGCGCCATACTTTCTGCTGCATTACTGAGCCGAACTTCATCCTGGGATGCAGTATCGGATCATCTCCGACACTATCGGTCGGCTGCATGACCCGTGGGTTTTTGCAAACCGGCTGCCACAGCTCCTACCTAGAGGCCAGGAAATCTCCATTCTCAGATGGAGATTCTGGCCTCTTCCCTCCCCTGCAATGGCAGGGGAGAATTGGAGGCCATTGCTGCCCCTTTCCCGCCACCAAATGGCATCAGACTGTCAATCACTTACAGTCTGATGCCGCCCTGCGTCCGCCGTCGCAGACCCACACTGCAAATGTGCAGTACGGGTTCAGCGCATGCACAAATACGGAGCATGGACACTTTGCAGCATGCACCGCAGTACCAATGGGATCCGAATGAGGGGCATTATGCCACACAGTGCCTCCAGTTCATGTTATGTCACAGTGCCACCAGTTCATGTTATGTCACAGTGCCACCAGTTCATGTTATGTCACAGTGCCACCAGTTCATGTTATGTCACAGTGCCACCAGTTCATGTTATGTCACAGTGCCACCAGTTCATGTTATGTCACAGTGCCTCCAGTTCATGTTATGTCACAGTGCCACCAGTTCATGTTATGTCACAGTGCCACCAGTTCATGTTATGTCACAGTGCCACCAGTTCATGTTATGTCACAGTGCCACCAGTTCATGTTATGTCACAGTGCCACCAGTTCATGTTATGTCACAGTGCCACCAGTTCATGTTATGTCACAGTGCCACCAGTTCATGTTATGTCACAGTGCCTCCAGTTCATGTTATGTCACAGTGCCACCAGTTTACATTATGTCACAGTGGCCACAATCCACAATAATGCTACACTGCAGCGTCCCCAGTTCACATTATGCCACAATGTTCCCCCTGATCACACAATTATGCCACACAGTGTCCCCAGTTCACATTATGCCACAGTGCCCCCCAGGTTCACATTATGCCACACAGTGCCCCAATTCATACTATTCACCTCCATACAGGGCCGGATTAAGGTCTGTGGGGGCCCCTGGGCAACAAATTTGTGGGGCCCCCACACACTGTTCTCACAACTGCAAAAAAACATTGGAGTTGGAGTACAGCATTTACCTGTCTCCTCTCCGTCCTCCTCGGCAGCTGAGCTGTTCCATTACAGCTGCAGCCGCCGAGGAGCTTCACTCACAGCAGTGTGAAGTCTCGCAAGATACTGTCAAATCTCGCAAGATTTCACACTGCAGTGAGTGAAGCTCCTCGGCGGCAGCAGCTGTAATAGAACATCTCTGCTGCCGAGGAGCTGCAATAAGATCTTTAGAGGATCATCTGCCCATACTAACTGTTGCAGAGTCCTCCTCCAAGCCATTCAGGTGATTTAGCTATGCATTTAGGCCACCTTGTGTGTTAGGGGCCCCCAGGCCGACCGCCCAAACTGTCCTGTTGCTCAGCACTGCAAAATCTTGGATTCATTGTATATTAATCCATCCCAACAAGGAGTTTAAAGATTTCCAGTGGTCAAACTTATCAAAATGTAATAAATTGTACTTTCTACTGTAACCAGACAGTAGCTGCAATGTTTTGTCTTTAAGGTCTGCATTCAAGAACAGTAACACTTCCCGGTCTCCACATGAGTTTTCCCAAATGTTTCGGATAATACCTTTTAGTTTGGACCTTTCTAGAGGTTTATTGGAAAGAGATAAAATCTTAAAATGCTCAGACAGCATTAACCAAAAATAAAACTCCCAATGACCCCGCTGAATTGTCAGCACGGAATACAAACTGCACAATTAAAAAGAAAAACAACTAGCAGGCAAAAAAAAATGTTTCTAACCGTCGGCGGCCTTTAATGAAAATTAATATCATACCTTATTAGTGTGGAATGCCCAAGGCTGCGGATGTAATAGAATATATTTAGCCAATTTTCTAAGCCAAATAAGGCTGTCTAATTTAAATCTTGGCATGCGCTGACCACATTACGTCAAGCATCCTTAATACTATTATAACGCTATTACGCTTTTGACAAGCGGGCCTGCTAAGTGTGCAAGGATCAATATCGTAGTTATGGTTAAAAGCTGGATAAAAAATAACTGTTACTTAGGATGGAATAATATTTTCTTATCGGGAGGGGATGTTACCACCTAAAACGCTCTGTTAATGAATAATGCTACTTGACGAAGATGACTTTAAGGCTGTAGAATTATGGTTCAAGCCCCTTCCTAACTCATTTAATCTCATCTGCCTTTAAAACAATTATCTTTTTTTCCTCAAACTTCATACTGGCAAAGTATCACTAAGATGGCTACAGGCAGGGGGTGCCTAATTGGAAACCATTCTTAATGATTTCTTAGTACATTATAACGTTGCTAACCGTAATACTTTATTGTGAATTAGAATCATTAAAATGTGTCTTGTAATTAATGTGAACATTGCAGCCTGTGGAACTTCGTCTGTAATAAAAGGAATAACCTGTTTTAAAACTTGGGCAGAAGCCACTGAGGAAGGGAGGCTGGAAAGACCGGCAACACTTTTCTGCAGAGTTTCAAGATACAATTTAGGGCAGAGTTTCCCAAACGCCAACATTACAGTCATAGAAACATAGAATTTGACGGCAGATAAGAACCACTTGGCCCATCTAGTCTGCTCTTTTTTTTTTTTTTTTAACCATATTTATATCTCAAACCTTATTTGATCCTTATTTCTTTGTAAGGATATCCTTATGTCTATCCCATGCATGTTTAAATTGCTCTACTGTCTTAGCCTCTACCACCTTTCTGTGAAGTAATTATTCCTCAAATTTCCCCTGAACCTCCCCCCTCCAGTCTCAGTGCACGTCCTTGTGTCCTATTACTTCTCTTCATTTGTAGAATGTTTGTCTCCTGGACTTTGTTAAAAACCCTTGATATATTTGAAAGTTTTTCTATCATGTCTCCCCTTTCCCTTCTCTGCTCCAAACTATACATACTGTATTGAGATTTCTGTGATGTAGGCCATGCACCATGTTAGTTGCCCTTCTTTGTACAGTCTCTAATGTATTAATATAATTTTGAATATATGGCCTCCAGAATTAAACACAGTATTCTAGATGAGGCCGTACCAATGACCTATACAGTGGCATTATTACTTCTTTCTCTCTGCTGCTGATTCCCCACCCAATGCAGCCAAGCATCTGACTAGCCTTCCTCATTGCTGTGTTACATTGCTTACCTGCCTTTATGTCACCTGAAATAGTGACTCCTAGATCCCTTTCCTTCTCAGTAGTTTCCAGTATAGTGCCATTAATACTATATTTATCCTTTATGTCACCTGAAATAGTGACTCCTAGATCCCTTTCCTCCTCAGTAGTTTCCAGTATAGTGCCATTAATACTATATTTATCCTTTATGTCACCTGAAATAGTGACTCCTAGATCCCTTTCCTACTCAGTAGTTTCCAGTATAGTGCCATTAATACTATATTTATCCTTTATGTCACCTGAGATAGTGACTCCTAGATCCCTTTCCTCCTCAGTAGTTTCCAGTATAATGCCATTAATACTATATTTATCCTTTATGTCACCTGAAATAGTGACTCCTAGATCCCTTTCCTCCTCAGTAGTTTCCAGTATAGTGTCATTAATACTATATTTATCCTTTATGTCACCTGAAATAGTGACTCCTAGATCCCTTTCCTCCTCAGTAGTTTCCAGTATAGTTCCATTAATACTATATTTATCCTTTATGTCACCTGAAATAGTGACTCCTAGATCCCTTTCCTCCTCAGTAGTTTCCAGTATAGTGCCATTAATACTATATTTATCCTTTATGTCACCTGAAATAGTGACTCCTAGATCCCTTTCCTCCTCAGTAGTTTCCAGTATAGTGCCATTAATACTATATTTATCCTTTATGTCACCTGAAATAGTGACTCCTAGATCCCTTTCCTCCTCAGTAGTTTCCAGTATAGTGCCATTAATACTATATTTATCCTTTATGTCACCTGAAATAGTGACTCCTAGATCCCTTTCCTCCTCAGTAGTTTCCAGTATAGTGCCATTAATACTATATTTATCCTTTATGTCACCTGAAATAGTGACTCCTAGATCCCTTTCCTCCTCAGTAGTTTCCAGTATAGTGCCATTAATACTATATTTATCCTTTATGTCACCTGAAATAGTGACTCCTAGATCCCTTTCCTCCTCAGTAGTTTCCAGTATAGTGCCATTAATACTATATTTATCCTTTATGTCACCTGAAATAGTGACTTCTAGATCCCTTTCCTCCTCAGTAGTTTCCAGTATAGTGCCATTATTACTATATTTATCCTTTATGTCATCTGAAATAGTGACTCCTAGATCCCTTTCCTCCTCAGTAGTTTCCAGTATAGTGCCATTAATACTATATTTATCCTTTATGTCACCTGAGATAGTGACCCCTAGATCCCTTTCATTCTCAGTAGTTTCCAGTATAGTACCATTAATACTATATTTATCCTTTATGTCACCTGAGATAGTGACCCCTAGATCCCTTTCCTCCTCCGTAGCTTCCAGTATAGTGCCATTAATACTATATTTATCCTTTATGTCACCTGAGATAGTGACTCCTAGATCCCTTTCCTCCTCAGTAGTTTCCAGTATAGTGCCATTATTACTATATTTATCCTTTATGTCATCTGAAATAGTGACTCCTAGATCCCTTTCCTCCTCAGTAGTTTCCAGTATAGTGCCATTAATACTATATTTATCCTTTATGTCACCTGAGATAGTGACCCCT
Source organism: Pseudophryne corroboree (assembly GCF_028390025.1). Taxonomy (NCBI): domain Eukaryota; kingdom Metazoa; phylum Chordata; class Amphibia; order Anura; family Myobatrachidae; genus Pseudophryne; species Pseudophryne corroboree. The sequence goes on along the minus strand of NC_086452.1, from coordinate 452,768,972 downwards.
AGATCCCTTTCCTCCTCAGTAGTTTCCAGTATAGTGCCATTAATACTATATTTATCCTTTATGTCACCTGAAATAGTGACTCCTAGATCCCTTTCCTCCTCAGTAGTTTCCAGTATAGTGCCATTATTACTATATTTATCCTTTATGTCACCTGAAATAGTGACTCCTAGATCCCTTTCCTCCTCAGTAGCTCCCAGTATAGCGCCATTATTACTATATTTATCCTTTATGTCACCTGAGATAGTGACTCCTAGATCCCTTTCCTCCTCAGTAGTTTCCAGTATAGTGTCATTAATACTATATTTATACCTTTATGTCACCTGAAATAGTGACTCCTAGATCCCTTTCCTCCTCAGTAGTTCCCAGTATAGTGCCATTAATACTATATTTATTCTTTATGTCACCTGAAATAGGGACTCCTAGATCCCTTTCCTCCTCAGTAGTTTCCAGTATAGTGCCATTAATATTATAATTAGCCTCTGGGTTTTTGAGACCCAAGTGCATGATCCAGATAATTCAGATACTCTTGAGAGCATGTGACTTAATAAGTAGCTCCGTCAAATTCAATTTGATTTTACCATCTGGACTGAAGCATGGATATTTCATTACAACTTGGACTACAATAAGTTTGGTTTAAGGGTTTCTTAAACTTTTTTGAACATTCCCTTGTGTGCCGGTGAAGGGTCATTCTTTTCTTCTAACCATTGTTGTCTTCCGTAAGGAAAATTATTTTGTCATTTTACATTTATTTTATGCATGGAACTAGTGAGTTGTATTATGATGCCATTAGTCTTGTTAATAAATCCATGGATTATTGATTTTTTGTTGGAACACCTGTTATTTGCCAATTGCAGCCCAGATTTAATATTTGAGTAAAAGGGTGTTTGACCTTCACTACGGACACTGCCTGTAACAGCCGTATATTGTTTGGTCCCCATTTATAGAGAGTAAGGGGGCAGTTTTACATAGCGATAGTGTCACATTGAAGATCTATAAGGTCCTCTTCTGAGCACCGGAGATCCCCTCTTGGTTTCAATTCTATTTACTGGACATTGGGTTAAGTTGGGAAGCCCACCCGTTCTCTCTGTGCCGCAGAGATTGGGCACCCAGTGGCCACATCCTTACATTCATGTTTACATGTTTACCAAGTCGGCATTGACTGTCGACATTCATTATGTTGACATGTTGAAATGTCGGCATGCCAAGAATGTTCACAAAACAGAGGGTCCGGGCAGTGCTGGGATCACTGACCTCCGTTCGGCTTCAGTTGTATAGAGGTGTCTGCTGGGTGCAGCAGTGTCATGTTATACTTCCAGGGACCGTCTACTCACAGGTTAATCAGAGAAGAATAATTTATTGGTTTTATATAGTTAACAATACAGTTCAAGTCAACGTGTCGGCAATATCCGACTATTTTACTCGTCTGAGTTACACTGAATAAGGTCAGTTTGAGCTACCTTATAATGTACCCTTTACACATGTGCGTAGCCAATAACCTTTATTATACTGGAACTTCTCGTCGTGCTGTGGAAGTAATTCTGTTAGGGTTAGAATACAATCACTTCTTAAATACTCACTACATAACTCTAATATCTACTACCCACAATATAAACAACACTTTAGGTAGGGATTATCCCCCTATAAATAATTTAAAAGTGCTGGCCAGGCACTGGCAGAAGGTTATGCTTTAAAAGAGTTTGTATCGAACTGTAATCAGTTCGTAACCGTGTCACTATAGTTCCTGCAACTTATATTTATCCTTTAGTAGTTGCAGAAAATAATGCTATTAGTCTTGCGCTGTCTATTGTTTATGTCGTTGTATCCTGACTCTGTAGAGTTTGAGGTGACTGCCGGTAGAACTTGAACGTAACAAGCCTGGGCTCGGAGATGATGCTTACTGACTTGAGGGCGGCTTTTAGACTGTACTTCCCTGTTGGTAGGTTCTGGTTTTCCCGTAGCTATCAATAGCGTATAATGGTAGTTATACTACGATGAGATTTGGAGAGCATCGCACATCCGATACCGTGCTTGTGCGTGACCACAGTTATACCTGTCAGTATCACTTTACTCTCTGGGGTCTAACTCCAACTCTGTAGATACTTAGTCTTTATTAATCCTGGTGTTACAGTATACCAATCTATGGGATGAGGACTGTACGGTATACTATCCAACCACAGTCATAGCTGGATTACTACCCGTGACTTGCATACGAGGGATGATATGTGATGTGGCAGACGGGGAGCCTGTACTCATCTGTTTCTATAGAGTGATGGCTGTAGCTGTCCCTGTACTCTCTAAAGAAAGTGTTTAAGATGATCCTTTCCTGTACTGCAGGATTACATTCTCCACTATAGGGTCGGTGTGACCAGTGTGATTTCTCTGCTTCAGGTGATAAGTAGTGTTATTAGAGTCTGCATAGCAGCCTTTTTAACTAGAGACCATAGGCACCATTCACTATTTTACCTTGTCCCGGCGGCTCTGGCTCTGAACGCCCCCAATGACCATATAGGGTCGTCCACTCCGCCACTGGAACCGCCCCTCTTTGTCACTCAATGCTTGTATCAGCGATATGGATGGCTCCGCCTCTGGGGAGTGACTCCACCACACCTCCTGCCGCTATCACCAGGTCCTTGTGTGAGGTCTATTGTATTTGGGTTACCCTCCTGCAAGCCGAGGATAGAAGACAGTCACCGCCACCGCTCCCGTCTGCCCCGTCTCTCCAACCTTCGGTCTGTCCATCCTCTCTCGCGCCGCCTACGCAGCTCTCCTCTCTGCGGCGCCCGCGGCTACCTAACCGTTCTTTTCACGAGCGGCCTAACAGTCCTTCCTGCGCTCGCGTTGCCAGGTTAGCTCCAGCCCACGGCCGCCTGCGAGTCCCTCTGCCCCCTTGGTTCATGGAGCGTGGCAGCCGCTGCCTGGGGCAAGTGTCCCATCCATCCAATAGATTAATTATTGACCCCAACTACCTTCTGTGAAGGGAACACTTTCAGATTATTTCCGCCTCTGTGGGGAACACATGGCTATTTTCTTCCCTCAGTGGGGGATCCACATTGTTTCTGCCTTTGACACAGTACATCACCACTATTACCCTGTACATTTAAATAACTCAGGGTGTTACAGTCAGGTGATACTTATCTGGTACGCTAACCTCTATCCATAACACTAACTCTAATACCCCTTTCAGACCCAAGGCTCCCGCTCTCACTGCCTCACAACCTGGGTTGTCCAACCCAGGTTGCTACCCAGGGTTAAATTCATGGGTCACTCGACCCGCTTTTTTTTTTATGGAACCCTTTCACACCAGCCGTGACCTGGGATAACCCTGCAATAACCCGGGTCAAAGCAGCGGTATGAAAGGAGAATAAACTTCACCTAACACTAAACCTAACCCTAGCCCCCCTCCACCCCATTCCCCCCCCCACAGTCTTAAGGTGGCCATACACCTAAGGATTTATCTTCCAACCTGGCTGGTTGGAACGAAAATCTGGTAATGGATGGAAGCAAATGACATGGATCGGAGCAAATGACAGTTGACCATTTCAAATGGTCAACTGTCATTTGCTCCCATCCATTACCACTCCCCCGAAGGCTCCCTCCCTTGTACTGGCACCCAGGGCATGGTCGGTAACGGGGGAGTGCCAACTCAAACATAGGGCATCAGTTTCAGGGTTGAGTCATTGCTTGCGACTGCAATCCTGGGCTCCAGTGTTTTACTTCTAGCGCCCATGCTGCACCACACTAGGGTTGCTTTGGGGTCTATTCATGAAGCAGTGAAAAGTGTGGAGAAGTGAGCATGTGAAGAAGTTGCCCATGTTAACCAATCAGCTGCTCCGTACAACTGTACAGTATGCAAATTCTAAATGTAACCTCAATGCTGATTGGTTGCCATGGGCAACTTCTCCACTGGCTCACTTCCCCACACTTTTCACTGCTTCATGAATACCCCTTTGTTAGAAGGTCGATGTTTGACCTATGTGCGATTCATGGTTATGTCTGTCAGACGACGGTTCAATTACGCCTTCAGTGGGCAAATCCCAGCGGCGGCGACATTTGCATATTCCTGCGCAGCTGCAACGGCCTCTGTGTACATATCAGGATCATGGCCCATTTCTGCTTATCTCAGTGCTAAGTGTAAATGGCAACGCATTCAGCTCTGCCCCTACAGAACCTCAGGTAAACATTGCAATGGATTTAATGCATAAATGGATATAATTACTTATGATTTCTTTCTCATTTCTGATATAACCACCTGCAGACTTAAATTTTATGGCTGCAATGTCACACTCGGGGGGAAAAAAAAATTCAGCGCCTGCCGCACTCAGCGGGTCTCAGTGTGTCTTGGAAAATTGCGGAACGGGGGAGAAAATTAGAATTAAAAAAAGTCATTTAGTAAAGCTACCCAGGAGTGTCTGCGAGGCGTCTCCCGCTGCGGTGCCAGAGTGGCAATGTCACAAATCACATGAAGTAATAGAGAATTTTTCAAGCTTAGAGCAATAACACACTGCAGAGGTCTGAAGAGAGCGGCTTGTTTACCCAATGTCAAGGTCTCCGTTCCTGGGTCTCAGGCTCAGCTATGATGGAAATAAAAAGCCGCAAATGAAAACTATTTGTTATTAACTGAAGTGCAGAGAAATTCGGGTTATACATGGGTTATGTAATATTTACCAAACATTTTTTTTTATTATAATCATCATAAAAAATGTTCAATATTCTCGGAAAGTGGCGACACAGTAATTGCAAATTACATACATTTAATCGGGCAGGTTTGAAAGACCTTTAAACCTAAAGGGTGAAAGGTTGACAAGTGCGTAGTGAGAATGGACGGTGCGTTCATCCAGCTCTGACATTTTATTCGCTTCAGCGCTCTAAAGAAATAGAAAAGAGTTGGATGGCAGAAGAATTTCTACTCGTGTTCCCGCAAATTGCTGGCTGTAATGGATTTGCGCCTACGACTCCCTTGCGCTCAGAGAGGTGGAACGGTTGCGGGAGAGGGCATGTAGATGTGGCCAACGTATGAGAAAGACATGCTTGCACAAAATGCATCCCATGCTGACCACAAGAAAGACGCACATGCCTCTGTCAGAAGCAGCGCTGTAACAGGGCGGCAGTGTGCCCTGTGCCGGCCTCGCCCCTTAAACCCGTGATTTCACTTCATGGTGCTTAGGGGGCCGCCTGGCTTCTTCCAGATTCTCCAATCTGCAGTAATCTTTGGTATACTGTCAGTGACGTCTCTAGAGAGGAGGTGACCCGTGTGCAGATTCCGTGTGTGGGCCCCCTCCTCTCCCGTAGCCGTCGCGCCACTGCTAGCGCACTGAGCGCTGTAGACTCTGGCACAGTGCCAGAGTCTACAGCGCATGCGCAGTACGCCGAAAAATGGCCGCCGCGCCATTTTTTCGGAGTCCTGAGCATGCGCTGTAGACTCTGGCACTGTGCCAGAGTCTCTAGTGGTCAGTGCACTATCAGCGGCGCAACAACTACGGGAGTAGAGGGGGCCCACACACGGTCAGCGATGGACTCCGGAAAGGTAAGTATAGGAGAAATGGGTGCAGTGTGTGCGGTGTGGGCCCCCCCTGGACTCCGGGGCCCGTGTGCACTGCACCCATTATAGAAACACCAATGTATACTGTAGTTCTGACCCTTTCCTTCTGACCCCGGCCAGTGACTTGACCATTCTGTTCATTGGCATTTGTATAATGGGTGCAATGTGTAAGTTGCACACCAGTCCTTGGGTCCAGGGAGGGCCCACTGTGCACACACTGCACACATTTTTAATGCGTACCTTTCTGGACTCCAGCGTAGGGCGCTGCAATCGCGGCAAAAATCCCAGCCAAAATGGCTGCAGCGCATGTGCAGTAACTAAATTGGTCTCCGGAACATGGTGGGCACTATGTTTCCAGAGACCTGCACATGTGCAGTAGACTTCGGCACACTGCCATGGACTACTGCGCCGTACAAAGGAGGGGACCCACCCTGAGGTGCACACAGCCCCCCTCCTCTGCTAAAACGCCCCTGATTCTGTTGGATATCCCATTGTCTCTGATCTTCCAGTACTTCTAGACCAGGGGTGGCCAACCAGTCAGAAACAAAGAGCCAAAAATTTTGTTAGGCACGTCAAAGAGCCGACATCGAGCCGAAGGCGCACATGCACAAATAAGGTGTGGCCTTGTGCCTGCTAGACCACAGCTCTGGTATAAAATACATTTCAAAAACCATATCCACTTATAATACATTTTTAAAGCCAGATCCACATAAAACAATTGAGAAAGAAAGATCCACAAAAAATATATTGAAAAAGCCAGATTCACATAATACACTTCAGCTCCCCCATGTGTCACTCCAGCCAGTACCCTACTGTGTCACTCCAGCCAGCTACCTCATGTGTCACTCCAGCCAATACCCTGCTGTGTCACTTCAGCCAGCTACCTCATGTGTCACTCCAGCCAGTACCCTCCTGTGTCACTTCAGCCAGCTACCTCATGTGTCACTCCAGCCAGTACCCTACTGTGTCACTTCAGCCAGCTACCTCATGTGTCACTCCAGCCAATACCCTGCTGTGTCACTTCAGCCAGCTACCTCATGTGTCACTCCAGCCAGTACCCTGCTGTGTCACTTCAGCCAGCTACCTCATGTGTCACTCCAGCCAGTACCCTCCTGTGTCACTTCAGCCAGCTACCTCATGTGTCACTCCAGCCAGTACCCTACTGTGTCACTTCAGCCAGCTACCTCATGTGTCACTCCAGCCAATACCCTGCTGTGTCACTTCAGCCAGCTACCTCATGTGTCACTCCAGCCAGTACCCTGCTGTGTCACTTCAGCCAGCTACCTCATGTGTCACTCCAGCCAGTACCCTACTGTGTCACTTCAGCCAGCTACCTCATGTGTCACTCCAGCCAATACCCTGCTGTGTCACTTCAGCCAGCTACCTCATGTGTCACTCCAGCCAGTACCCTCCTGTGTCACTTCAGCCAGCTACCTCATGTGTCACTCCAGCCAGTACCCTGCTGTGTCACTTCAGCCAGCTACCTCATGTGTCACTCCAGCCAGCACCCTCCTGTGTCACTTCAGCCAGCTACCTCATGTGTCACTCCAGCCAGCACCCTCCTGTGTCACTTCAGCCAGCTACCTCATGTGTCACTCCAGCCAGCTCCCTCCTGTGTCACTCCAGCCAGCTACCTCATGTGTCACTCCAGCCAGCACCCTCCTGTGTCACTTCAGCCAGCTACCTCATGTATCACTCCAGCCAGCACCCTCCTGTGTCACTTCAGCCAGCTACCTCATGTGTCACTCCAGCCAGCACCCTCCTGTGTCACTTCAGCCAGCTACCTCATGTGTCACTCCAGCCAGCTCCCTCCTGTGTCACTTCAGCCAGCTACCTCATGTGTCACTCCAGCCAGCTCCCTCCTGTGTCACTTCAGCCAGCTACCTCATGTGTCACTCCAGCCAGCACCCTCCTGTGTCACTTCAGCCAGCTACCTCATGTGTCACTCCAGCCAGTACCCTGCTGTGTCACTTCAGCCAGCTACCTCATGTGTCACTCCAGCCAGTACCCTACTGTGTCACTTCAGCCAGCTACCTCATGTGTCACTCCAGCCAATACCCTGCTGTCACTTCAGCCAGCTACCTCATGTGTCACTCCAGCCAGTACCCTCCTGTGTCACTTCAGCCAGCTACCTCATGTGTCACTCCAGCCAGTACCCTGCTGTGTCACTTCAGCCAGCTACCTCATGTGTCACTCCAGCCAGCACCCTCCTGTGTCACTTCAGCCAGCTACCTCATGTGTCACTCCAGCCAGCACCCTCCTGTGTCACTTCAGCCAGCTACCTCATGTGTCACTCCAGCCAGCTCCCTCCTGTGTCACTTCAGCCAGCTACCTCATGTGTCACTCCAGCCAGCACCCTCCTGTGTCACTTCAGCCAGCTACCTCATGTATCACTCCAGCCAGCACCCTCCTGTGTCACTTCAGCCAGCTACCTCATGTGTCACTCCAGCCAGCACCCTCCTGTGTCACTTCAGCCAGCTACCTCATGTGTCACTCCAGCCAGCTCCCTCCTGTGTCACTTCAGCCAGCTACCTCATGTGTCACTCCAGCCAGCACCCTCCTGTGTCACTTCAGCCAGCTACCTCATGTGTCACTCCAGCCAGCTACCTCATGTGTCACTCCAGCCAGCTACCTCATGTGTCACTCCAGCCAGCTCCCTCCTGTGTCACTTCAGCCAGCTACCTCATGTGTCACTCCAGCCAGCTCCCTCCTGTGTCACTTCAGCCAGCTACCTCATATGTCACTCCAGCCAGCACCCTCCTGTGTCACTTCAGCCAGCTACCTCATGTGTCACTCCTGCTAGCACACTCATACAGTATGTCACTCCAGCCAGCTCCCCCATGAGTTACTCCTGCCAGCACTCACCTGTGTCACTCCTGCCAGGACCCTCATATGTCACTACATTTCCCTCCCCCCCTCAAAAAAAAACCACAAAAAAAACAAAACACACACCTTGTGCCATTGCAGCAGCCCCTTATGTGTCCACTGTTTGCTGGTGAGTGTCTCACCTCAAATATCTGGCTCTCTCAGTTCTCAGTTCCCGTAGTGCTGCTGTTGACTGTCTGGCTGGAGTGCAGCAGTTTCCGGATCTGTTGTGGTCACGTGACTTTGAGTGTTGGGAGCCACATTTGAATAAAGAAAGAGCCGCATGAGCTCAAGAGCCACAGGTTGGTCACCGCTGTTCTAGACCAATCTTACTGACAGCTCCCTTTCTATCACTCTAGATCACAGGTTCTCAAACTCGGTCCTCAGGACCCCACACAGTGCATATTTTGCAGGTAACCCAGCAGGTGCACAGGTGTATTAATTGCTCACTGACACATTTTAAAAGGCCCACAGGTGCATCTCATTATTTCACTTGTGGTTCTGTGAGGAGACCTGCAAAACATGCACTGTGTGGGGTCCTGAGGACCGAGTTTGAGAACCTATGCTCTAGATATTAAGACATGAGGCTGTGACTTGCGTGCTGATTGCAGCTAGGCCCAAACCTCCTTGCTGGGGGCGAAGGGGTAAACCACCAGTACGTCAGTCTCCGTGCCTCTGATAAGGGCAGCACTAATCCAGCCTGATAAGACTAAACCCATTACATCAAACTCAGGGGCCCATTTATCAATGAGTGATAAAACTTGTTGTGTATGATAAAACTCATTGCATATGATAAATGGTGCGGCAGCCAATCAGCTCCTAACTGTCATGTGTTGATAGGAGCTGATTGGCTGGAGCACCATTTATCATACGCAACCAGTTTCATCATCTCGACATTGAGTTTTATCACTCGTTGATAAATGGGCCCCTCAGAATCGTGACAGACCACAAACTAAACAAAATGGCACAGCCTTACTTGCAAGTAAACTCTTCCAGTCACCTTTCCGAGTGGCGGGGGGCTGTAGGATTACACATGCACGTACAGAAGCAAGGTGTGCGCAAATGTAGTTCTGAATCAGGCTCTGGGTAAACGGCCCCCTCTGACCAATGAGTTCCTGCTCCCATCATATACATATACCCCAGTGACACCCTACCCCGTTGTGTATAGTGTCATTGCACATCCAGCTTTCGTGCTCACTCCCAATAACATTATTTAGTATATACAGTATATTGTAAATCGGGTACTTGAAATAAGGACTCTTAGGCAGGTTTTTCAGTAAAACACAGTGGCTTTAGTGGCATCGGAAACTGCACATAGCATACACAGGTTAAAAAACTGGTCACACGGCCAATCTGCTGCAACGACCTGCAGCCACCATCCGCCATGCTCTCCTGGCACAGCCAACGTCCACAGTCCCTGGCACTATAAACTGCAGCCTACTTGCTGGCATCTAACACACACTTCTACTGCAGGTGCACAATGTGCAGGCCTTGTTTTCCTCTTGTAGCAAGGGCCAGTGTACTCATGCGGTCACTGGCCCTGCTACTAGCGTGCGCGTCCCTCCTCACCTGGGACGGCCCGGCGCCGTCCCATGTGGCCGGGGGTAGCGCGGGCTTCGGGCGGTGCTGGGGACCGGATCTGGTCCGGTCTCCACCTGCCCCGCTGAGTGCAGAGTTCGGCAGCGGGCGTGGGGGCGGCGGTGCATACCCACCGCCGCTCCACGCGGGTGATGGCGGCGGGCCTGCATCCTCCGGGACGCAGACCCCGCCAATCGCCGCCCGGCATTTTGAATTTGGCGCCAGCCGCGAGCCAATCACGGCTCGTGAACTGGCAGCCAATCGGGAGTGGCGGCGGCGAGCCAATCCCGGCTCGCCGCGTCATAGCCCCGCCCCCCGGCACTGGCTTGTATTAGCCAGCGCTGGGCGCGAGGGCTCAGAGTCGTCGGCTGGGAGGGAGCAGCGAAGAGCTCCCGAAGACGGAACCGAGACGACGGCGCCAGAAGTCCTGGAGGGCGGCGGCACGTGCAAAAGAGCTGCTACACGCCGCCGCCCGCCGGGTGAAGTCCTCGGAAGCCCTGGGCCAGCGGTGTGCAACGCAAAAGAGCTTGCACCGGCCACCGCTGCCCAGGTGAAGTCTCCAGGAAGCCCGGAGGTGGTGGGAGCCATCCCGCCTCCGGCGAAGACAACGCGGTGGGCGTGGCCGGACCAGGCTTGGTCCGGCCGTGGCCCTTTGGACGGGTAAGTGCAGGTGCCCCCCTCCCCTAGACCACCAGGGATCGGGCAGTAGGCCCGTGGGCATAGTCAGGCCCTTCCGGCCTGTGGGCATAAAGTCGGGCCCTCCCGGCCCGTGGGCATTTCTGGACGGGCCCTCCTGGCCCGTGGCACGGTTGAGCGGGCACTAGGCCCGAGGGGATAGTCAGGCCACCGGCCTGTGGCACCAGTAGGCGGGCACTAGGCCCGTGGGGCAAAAACAGGCACTAGGCCTGAGCTGAAGTCGGCGATAGGCCGCAGGTTGCTGAAGTCGGCACTAGGCCGCAGGTTGCTGAAGTCGGCGCTAGGCCGCAGGTTGCTGAAGTCGGCACTAGGCCGCAGTTTGCTGAAGTCGGCACTAGGCCGCAGGTTGCTGAAGTCGGCGCTAGGCCGCAGGTTGCTGAAGTCGGCGCTAGGCCGCAGGTTGCTGAAGTCGGCACTAGGCCGCAGTTTGCTGAAGTCGGCGCAAGGCCGCAGGTTGCTGAAGTCGGCGCAAGGCCGCAGGTTGCTGAAGTCGGCGCAAGGCCGCAGGTTGCTGAAGTCGGCGCTAGGCCGCAGGTTGCTGAAGTCGGCGCTAGGCCGCAGGTTGCTGAAGTCGGCACTAGGCCGCCGGTTGCTGAAGTCGGCGATAGGCCGCAGGTTGCTGAAGTCGGCGCTACGCCGCAGGTTCGCGCAAGTTGGCGCTACGCCGCATGTGTGATGAGTTCTCAGTTTTCCCCACAGCCAGGCCCCCATGAAAGGTAGGCTGTCGGAAGTACGCGTTGGTGAGTACCACAAGGTTGAAACAGTATTACGGTGTTGTGCTATAACCTTTGTATAAGTGTCTCTCCGTCATAAAGCGTAAGCAGCGCCACGTCCCGTGGGCTGTGTTGTGTGTTCTCTTACAGGAGCAAAGAAGAAGGGCCAGTCGTCTGGCGGAAGCCGAGTATATAGCTGGTGAGCATAAAGGTGTTTCGTGTGTGTTTGTGGTGTATGTTGCCCCTCCCCCACTTCCCCTTTGGGCGTTTTCGTTCAGGGTCGCCCCTGGTGCTCCGCACCACTACGGGGGCGCCCAGTCTGAGGCCACAAGTGCCAATGATGACCCTCCACTGAGCCCAGTGTAGGCCACCCCAGCGTCGTGTGCCCCCCCCCCCCCCCCTATATTCGTTTCAGGTGACCCAGGAAGTTCTTCTCCGTGTTTGAACGTGTGCCAGTATCGTCTGAGCTACCTCGACGGACTGAAGGTGGAGGACGGGAGGCGTGCGGTACGTAGGCCTGGTAAGTGATCGATCCGAATTTTGTTCTCCAGGGCCCCACCCCCGTGCCTCTTACATTTGGCGTAGCTGGCAGGATCCGCGGACGACAGACACGATGTGGAGAACGCCACCAGAACGGATCCACCCCCTGGCATGTGAGGATAGAAGTAACTGGCCCGTCCTCACGTCCGCTGACCTACTACGGGCAGTGCAGCAAGCCGTAAAGCGTAACCGAGAGGAGCGCCGCCAGAAGAAGCGTCATCAAGCCACCACCGACCCCTACCAGACGGGCCAGCAGACGGAGGAGGACCCCCGGCCACCTGCTGCTAGGGTGGATGTCGAGACGCAGCCGTTGGTCGCAGGGATCCATAGCGGCGGGCGTTACTGCACAACCGAGCCCCCAAGATCAACGATCCCCGTGGAACATAGGGATTGGCCCCGAGAGGGCAGCGACCAAGCCGTCCAATCGGAGGGGCCACACTGGACCCAGCAGAGCTTGGACGAGCCCTGGTGCGCGCTCTGTGGAGAAGTGGACCATGAATCGCCGGATTGCCCACACGCCTCAGCCCGGGCGATTAGGAATTGGCGCCAAGGGCAAGCCGAGAGGAAGGGAGCGTCGGACAGGCACCAGGAGGAGCGTCGGATGCGGGAGGTCAACTGGTCTGCCTGTGACGACTACAGCGGCGACCACAAGGGCTACACCTGGGACGACGACCGGAGCGAAGGGGAGGTAGAGAGATGTACGGGCTGCGGCGATCCCGACCACGAATGGCCCGAGTGCCCCTGGCCTAGGGACGACCTATCCCCCAGCTGGACTGACCTGGAAGACCCCGACGGCGATGGGTGGGAGACTGTGTCATCTGATGAAGAATCCAGTGTCCCCGACCAGCTTATGGATATCCTTGAAGAATCCAACAACGACGAGTGGGAGACCGTGTCATCCGATGAGGAACCCGGTGTTGCTGACCAACCTGCAGACGACCCGGATGACGACGACGGGTGGGAGGATATGTCACCAGATGAAGAATCCAGTGTCCTAGAGCGCCGGAACCAGCTCCAGGAGGCCACCACCATCACCATGGAGGGTCTACCACCCACGGTGGTCCCCGAGGGGATAACACCCCCAGGCCAAAGGGGGAAGGTGAGTTTTCCCTCCACAGATGCAAGCGCAGATACACCGGATGGGGCACCTGAACAGGGGCCAACTGCCAAGACAGGTGACGGAGGCCCCGACGCCGGAACCAGGGTGATGGCCAGCTTTGTGGGGACCACAAAGGAAAAAGCCTGGAGGAATGTAGCAAGGGCCAGTGTACTCATGCGGTCACTGGCCCTGCTACTAGCGTGCGCGTCCCTCCTCACCTGGGACGGCCCGGCGCCGTCCCATGTGGCCGGGGGTAGCGCGGGCTTCGGGCGGTGCTGGGGACCGGATCTGGTCCGGTCTCCACCTGCCCCGCTGAGTGCAGAGTTCGGCAGCGGGCGTGGGGGCGGCGGTGCATACCCACCGCCGCTCCACGCGGGTGATGGCGGCGGGCCTGCATCCTCCGGGACGCAGACCCCGCCAATCGCCGCCCGGCATTTTGAATTTGGCGCCAGCCGCGAGCCAATCACGGCTCGTGAACTGGCAGCCAATCGGGAGTGGCGGCGGCGAGCCAATCCCGGCTCGCCGCGTCATAGCCCCGCCCCCCGGCACTGGCTTGTATTAGCCAGCGCTGGGCGCGAGGGCTCAGAGTCGTCGGCTGGGAGGGAGCAGCGAAGAGCTCCCGAAGACGGAACCGAGACGACGGCGCCAGAAGTCCTGGAGGGCGGCGGCACGTGCAAAAGAGCTGCTACACGCCGCCGCCCGCCGGGTGAAGTCCTCGGAAGCCCTGGGCCAGCGGTGTGCAACGCAAAAGAGCTTGCACCGGCCACCGCTGCCCAGGTGAAGTCTCCAGGAAGCCCGGAGGTGGTGGGAGCCATCCCGCCTCCGGCGAAGACAACGCGGTGGGCGTGGCCGGACCAGGCTTGGTCCGGCCGTGGCCCTTTGGACGGGTAAGTGCAGGTGCCCCCCTCCCCTAGACCACCAGGGATCGGGCAGTAGGCCCGTGGGCATAGTCAGGCCCTTCCGGCCTGTGGGCATAAAGTCGGGCCCTCCCGGCCCGTGGGCATTTCTGGACGGGCCCTCCTGGCCCGTGGCACGGTTGAGCGGGCACTAGGCCCGAGGGGATAGTCAGGCCACCGGCCTGTGGCACCAGTAGGCGGGCACTAGGCCCGTGGGGCAAAAACAGGCACTAGGCCTGAGCTGAAGTCGGCGATAGGCCGCAGGTTGCTGAAGTCGGCACTAGGCCGCAGGTTGCTGAAGTCGGCGATAGGCCGCAGGTTGCTGAAGTCGGCGCTAGGCCGCAGGTTGCTGAAGTCGGCACTAGGCCGCAGTTTGCTGAAGTCGGCACTAGGCCGCAGGTTGCTGAAGTCGGCGATAGGCCGCAGGTTGCTGAAGTCGGCGCTAGGCCGCAGGTTGCTGAAGTCGGCACTAGGCCGCAGTTTGCTGAAGTCGGCGCAAGGCCGCAGGTTGCTGAAGTCGGCGCAAGGCCGCAGGTTGCTGAAGTCGGCGCAAGGCCGCAGGTTGCTGAAGTCGGCGCTAGGCCGCAGGTTGCTGAAGTCGGCGCTAGGCCGCAGGTTGCTGAAGTCGGCACTAGGCCGCCGGTTGCTGAAGTCGGCGATAGGCCGCAGGTTGCTGAAGTCGGCGCTACGCCGCAGGTTCGCGCAAGTTGGCGCTACGCCGCATGTGTGATGAGTTCTCAGTTTTCCCCACAGCCAGGCCCCCATGAAAGGTAGGCTGTCGGAAGTACGCGTTGGTGAGTACCACAAGGTTGAAACAGTATTACGGTGTTGTGCTATAACCTTTGTATAAGTGTCTCTCCGTCATAAAGCGTAAGCAGCGCCACGTCCCGTGGGCTGTGTTGTGTGTTCTCTTACAGGAGCAAAGAAGAAGGGCCAGTCGTCTGGCGGAAGCCGAGTATATAGCTGGTGAGCATAAAGGTGTTTCGTGTGTGTTTGTGGTGTATGTTGCCCCTCCCCCACTTCCCCTTTGGGCGTTTTCGTTCAGGGTCGCCCCTGGTGCTCCGCACCACTACGGGGGCGCCCAGTCTGAGGCCACAAGTGCCAATGATGACCCTCCACTGAGCCCAGTGTAGGCCACCCCAGCGTCGTGTGCCCCCCCCCCCCCCCCCCCCTATATTCGTTTCAGGTGACCCAGGAAGTTCTTCTCCGTGTTTGAACGTGTGCCAGTATCGTCTGAGCTACCTCGACGGACTGAAGGTGGAGGACGGGAGGCGTGCGGTACGTAGGCCTGGTAAGTGATCGATCCGAATTTTGTTCTCCAGGGCCCCACCCCCGTGCCTCTTACACTCTCTCTTAGAGGGAGCTGATCCCACAGAAATGTGGGCAATTTTCGTGAAACACAAGCCCTCTCTCCACAATATATAAAACACCTTAGACTACTTGCTTACATTATGTATCTGTTTGCTTCGGAGCAGCATCGAGTCACCGATGGAAGGACCAGCCTCCCTTTGCAGCCCTGTGTCCTATTAGTACTGCAGCTATTACAGGGAATTGGACCTAGATGGTGACCTTTCTCGGAATGCTTTGCGCCTGCTGTGATATTATATGAGTTAGAAGCGATGTATAAGCATTATGCCGCCTGATACAATGCTACAAGCTTCTTAACTCAGTGAAGTATCCTGTTAGAAGGTGACAATGAAAGCGGCTACATGAGTCACATGTAGGATTCAAAGGTTAATTAGTACGTTCTGGATTGTACCATGCAAAAGCCTAGCGCAGCAGAGGTGGCAGGGGAGGGGTAACGCACGGATAGATCTTACAGTTTGGGCATTGCGCTGCCTTCTCATGACCTAAATCACTTAGACATTTACTTTAACAGCAACAAAAATTTTACATATTTGAATCAAATACGTACATTTTGCTCAAAGGCACAGCCCAGCCTGCTGCCTGCACAAAAACAGTGTTGGAGGCAGCCATTTTGCAGCTAAACCAGTATTTACAGAAGAAGTGATAAGTGGAAGGTGATAACGCACCAGCCAATCAGCTACTAACTGTCATTTTTCAAACCTGTAATGATTGGCTGTTGCGTTATCACTTCTTAATCACTGCTTTATCACTTCTCCAGGCTTAATACATCTGCCCCGCAGCCTATAACATAGCAGTTAGAAGATGATTGGCTGGTACTTTAACTCTCTCCACTTTATCTCTAGTCAAGGCTTGATACGTCTCCCCCTATGACTGACCGGCTAGATGATATGGGTCGCGATAATATTCCGATACTGCCTGGAGGCTGAAAAGGAGTCTAATTTACACGCACTGGACCCTCGCCATCTGCGGATGGGATATGTGCACGTGCGGCAACGCTACTTGTACCTCCAGTTGGTTCGCCCCCTTGGGTGGTCTTCAGGTTGCCGGCGGCCGGGCTCCCGGCAACCACCATACCGGCGCCGAAATCCCGACTGCCGGCATACTGACATCTTTTCTCCCTCTTGGGGGTCCAGGACCCCCCTGGAGGGAGAGCAGATAGCGTGGCTGCAGCGTGGCAGGCGCAGCGAGCCCGCAAGGGGCTCATTTGCGCTCTCCCAGCTGTCGGTATGCCGGCGGTTGGGATTCCAGTGCCGGTTTGCTGGTCGCCGGGACCCCGACCGCCGGCAAACCATACTACACCCCGCCCCCTTATTGCATAAAAGGATATCCAGTCCTAGGAAGCCTTAGATAAGTTATTGTTCATTTCAGCTCTCGCTCATATTGCTCTGCTCTCCGACCTGTCTGCTGGTTCTCTGACATTTACTCCTGCTGCTCCCTGTTACTCTGTTACCTGCATGTGATTACCTGCATTGTGGCTACTATCAGCAAGTTCTCCCCTGAAGTTTCTGCTTAAACCCTTCTGCTGCCTTTAAGTGGATGAGAACATAAACCGTGGTTGGATTTCGCTTTCCTGCGGTGCATGTGGTGTGTCTGTGCATCTTAAACTGGGCAGACACAGGTCCTAATTCAAACCTGATTGCTAGTAGGCGATTTTTGCAGCCCTGCGATCAGATAGTCGCCGCCTACAGGGGGAGTGTATTTTAGCTGTGCAAGTGTGCCATCGCATGTGTAGCAGAGCTGTACAAACACATCTTGTGCAGTCTCTGCGCAGCCCAGGACTTACTCAGCCGCTGCGATCACTTCAGCCTGTCCGGAACCGGAATTGACGTCAGGAACCCTCCCTGCTAAAGCTTGGCCATGACTGCATTTTTCCAGACACTCCCCGAAAACAGTCAGTTGACACCCACATACGCCTTCTACCTGTCAATCTCCTTGCGATCGCCTATCCCGACGCTGCCCGGCGATCCCCGTTGCTGCGGTTCGTCACGCCTGCGCATTGCGGTGCATACGCATGCGCAGTTCAGATCTGATCGCAGGCTGTGAGAAAACGCAGCCTAGCGATCAGGTCTGAAATTAGGCCCAACAAGCGATATATATCGTACGATGTATGGTTCGGACTCAGATAGGGATGGCATATCGTGCACATCGCATAGTGGGCCTCAATCAGATGTGGATGGAGTGAAGACTTGCGCAGCAAAGTAAAGATGTTCGATACTTTGCGCATGTGTGGGACACGTTCTGCTCACGTGCGAACAAGTCGTGAGATACAAGACACGGGGCCGGATTCAGACTGCCAGTGATTGACAGTCTGATGCAGTTTAGGAGCCGGGGGGGGGGGGGGGGGGGGGGAGAGGGGGGGGGGGGGTTTGTGAAAGACGTGTCACTGCCATTTAGGGGGAGGGGAGAGATCAGGGACCTCCGAGGTTTCCTGACCTCTGCCACGGGCGGCCTGCGGTGATGCTGGGGAAGATCCGATACTGCGTCCTCGGACGCAGTACGGATCAGCAATGCAGCGGTAGGCGTGACGCCCCTCTGCCGCATTACCATATTAGGGCTATCACCGCTGCTTCTATGTAAGCAGCAGGCGATAGGTACTCCAACCATATCTGAATTATCCCCATTGTGTGCCTGCAGTGTCCCAGCGGTCGTTCCCTGGGTTGTTGCATCCTATGTTTTGCATTTCAGGTGTGAAGACCCCATAAACGGCAGAAGGCAGTTACATGCGTAATGTAACAATACATTGTGCCGTCGTACGATATATCATGCAGTGTGCACAGCGGCGCAGTGTATCATTACATGGCATTGATCATCTGTTGGGACACACGTCAGGTTTTGTGTACCCAGCCTTGCTCCAATATGTGTTCTTAACCACTTAACTGGTGATTTTTTTACCCCTCCAAAAAAACGCTGAGAAATTGTCTTTTTTTTTCTGATTGAATTAGGTCAAGAACATTTATTGAAAACTTGGGGGTAATTCCAAGTTGATCGCAGCAGGAAATTTTTTAGCAATTGGGCAAAACCATGGGGGTAATTCCAAGTTGATCGCAGCAGGAATTCTGATAGCAGTTGGGCAAAATCATGTGCACTGCAGGGGAGGCAGATATAACATGTGCAGAAAGAGTTAGATTTGGGTGGGTTATTGTATTTCTGTGCAGGGTAAATACTGGCTGCTTTATTTTTACACTGCAAATGAGATTGCAGATTGAACACACCCCACCCAAATCTAACTCTCTCTGCACATGTTAAATCTGCCTCCCCTGCAGTGTACATGGTTTTGCCCAATTGCTAACAAAATTCCTGCTGCGATCAACTTGGAATTACCCCTCATGTTCACTGCAGGGGAGGCAGATATAACATGTGCAGAGAGAGTCATAGGCCCTACACACTGGCCGATTTTTTTAAAGATATGAACGATCTCGTTCATAAATGAACGAGAACTCGTTCATATCTTTCAGTGTGGAGACTCCAGCGATGAACGATGCGCGGCCCCGCGCTCATTCATCGCTGGTCTCCCGTCGGCTGTGCATGCAGGCCAATATGGACGATCTCGTCCATATTTGCCTGCACTTCAATGCAGCCGCGTGACGGGGGGAGTGAAGAAACTTCACTCCCCCCGTCACTGCCCCCCCGCCGCCGGGTCGCTCGTCGGCCGTATCCGCCGTCGGGCAGCTCGGTGGCGGGTCGGCCAGTGAGTAGGGCCCCTTAGATTTGGGTGTGGTGTGTTCAATCTGCAATCTAAATTGCAGTGTAAAAATAAAGCAGCCAGTATTTACCCTGCACAGAAATAAAATAACCCACCCAAATCTAACTCTCTCTGCACATGTTATATCTGTCCCTCCCCTGCAGTGCACATGGTTTTGCCCAATTGCTAAAAAATTTCCTGCTGCGATCAACTTGGAATTACCCCCCTTATCCAAAACGATTTAAATTATTGTTTTTGTAAAATAGATTTTTTTTTTTCATGATCGGAACATTGCGATCATCTTCACTTTGATTTCCCCAGCGGCTGCAGCCACCAGGTACACACTGGGGAGGGGGGGGCTGAGGGGGGGTGATCTAACATTTCCCAGGCAGCTGCTCCACTGTGCAGCCGCCGGGTGGGAAGTCCTGCTGCGCACTGGCCAATCAGCAGTGATCAGCAGAACGGCAGACACTCAGGGAGGGTGCATGGATGCCGGAAGGTCCCTCTGTGATTGGCAGCTGCTACAAAAATATCTTTCGGCAGCCGGCCACACTGTGTATCTGACGGGTCACATTGTTTGCGACCGGGTCAGATAACGCTCAGCCTGGCGTGGTCGTTAAAAGCCTCCTCCAAAAATGTAATATGCATCTGAACAGGTGAAAACATCACAGTAAGTGCAATCTCTACCACTTTAGAACTTCCATTAAATAAAACGTTTCAGTTTGAAAGTGCTGCCCAGTTTCGCCTCATTAATTGGAGATGGGGGAATCGATTGAGCTGATTGCAGAAAAATTGACCTCATCAATTTCTGTTTCCTTCTTGATCCGTCGCAGTCCAAATGTAAATAAAAGAAAAACCCGGAAAAGTCACCACTAAAAAAAAGACCCAATCATTAATTCCAGACCACAGGTAGGTAAACTTCCACATGCTGTGTGACATCACGTGGGCGGAGTGCTGTACCAATGGGCATAGGTGCCCTGCTACAGCGCTGTTATTACAGGTGGCTCTTGAGTGTTTGAAACTTTCTTTTACTTTGAGCAAAAGTGTGTTCCAAATGCTCTTCTCAGCCAAAGTGCAACAGGAAAGTGCAAACGCCTTTATCCAAACCAATTAAATAAAAATCTTGCATCTTTACTACTGCTTGGGTTCTCTGTAATACCCTCGCTACACCCTGCCCTTCCACTAGGTGGCACAATTTTCTGCAAACACCAGCATCCGGATCAGAGCTGTAATTAGACTTTTTGGTGCCCTGTGCCAGAGAGAGAATTGGCGCCCCGTCCCCCCATTTTTCCAATAGGGACATAAGGTGCATGCCTTGTGGGGAAGGGGCATGCCAAGATTGATCCTGGAGAAAGCCCACATTTTATATACAATATAATATATTGTATAAATAATACACACACATTTATAGACCACTGCAAGTAAATGGATATGGACGCAAATCCTCTTTATAACACATTCATGCACTTAACTTGATAGCTCATTGTTATTCAGTTACAATATCCTTTATTAAATAACTATACTGCCATATTCAAACCTATAACCTGTTGAATTCTAATCAAACACCCTACTCATTGAGCTATTTGATCCTACATAAAAACTATGAGAACTATATGAAGCTGCTGGTACTTTGTAAAAAATAATAATCAGCATTGCAATTGAGCAGATCTATGTAGTGTGCAGCCACACATCCAATCTCTTGCAGCCACACACTACATAGATCTGCTCAGCCGCAATACTGATAATTTTTTCACAAAGTACAAGGTAAGCTTCAAATACTTAGAATTCTCTATCTTAGAACAATCTACCTTTTTATGCAAGGGCAAATACTGTAGCTCAATCAATAGATTGTCTGACTGCAATGCCACAGGCAATGGGTTTGAATCCCGGGTATGTCAGCATCTTGAAATGTAATAAAGGACAGTGTGACTGAATAACAAAGAAACCTCAAGTTGAGTTCATGAATGTTGTATAGGTATCAGTGACAGAGGGGTCAGGGTAGGAGACAGGGGCGGTCAGGAGATTCTGGGCTTCAAAAAGGGGGGAGACTGCAAGTGAAAGTAATTAAAACATATAATTGTCAAGTGCCGCCAACAGCGCCCCCACCCTGCAGCACTATTTGCGGTGCCCCCTCCGCACACACCTAGTTACGGCCCTGATCCTGCTCCACAGACCAATTTATTTGGTGGAAATCTAAGATTAAACTGTGACGCATGTTGTAACGTCACCATACAGGTTACTGAGCTACTGTACCTCTCAGCCTTTTTGTCTGTCGCAAATGTGGGCCAGAATTGTCAACCATGTATAAATTAATTCATCCGAGTCGTTACATTTCTGTATTCCCTTTACATACCGCGCTAATTCTGAGAAATCATCATGGCGGCTCCGTATGAATATATATTACATTTGCAGAACTGATGAAGGTAAATAACTATTGTTAGTTTATACGAAAAGATATTTCCATGTTTACTTTGTGAATATATTCATTAATTTTGGCCATTTTTTTTTTTTACGATAGATAATATCAGTCACCTGAAGGGCAGCGGTTTCCATTTTATCTTTCATTTCACTATCTCACTATTTTTCTTTTGGCTTCCAGCTCATCAATACGTATCATTATTTTTCTTTTTTCATTTCGGTGTAGCAGCAGGTTTAAATCTTCAGATTATCATGCTCCTTCCAGGGAGCAATTAAAGTTCTATGATAATGATGTTATTGCAGGGAAAATTCTCTATCTAGAACAGGGAGAGATGACGCCATGGCTGCCATCAAAGGATTAAAAGAAAAAAAAAGGAAATATGTTATTTACTGCTGAATAAAATGACATTGAGAGCGTTCTTTATGGTCAGCTGCTTTATTAACGTTCCGTTGGTCGGCGCTCTGACATGCTGTGACATATCAGTGCACCAGAGAAGCCTTAAACATTAATTGGGAAGTAGGATATGTGAAACCTCTTTAATGAGGTATCCACTTGTAAGTTCTAACTTAACACATTATTTACAGTGATTTCACTAATGGTTTCATCCATCAGACAGGCAGGAGAAAGAGAGAGAGGAAGAAAAGAGTTATGAAAGTTTAAGCAGCTTTGGAGACCCACCTTTGAGATGAGAGGGCTTACCCCTGCTGCAGAGGATAATGAACATCCTAAAATTATTAGCACTACAAGTAGGTAGGTGCGTAGCAGTTGTGGACAAGGAGGTTAGTCCACATGTTGAATCCAAAAGAGAGTAGGTTTATTGAAGATAATAGGATACAGGTGATAGAACATAAACCGCAATCAATATAATATGGTATCAATCTCTACTAAGTTAGTACTAATACTGCACTGTGAAACTCCAAAAACACAGTGACAGGCTTGGGCATATGCAAACCCTTTTATAAAGCCAAGTAAACAACACGCACCTGCAGTACAATAAGCCTGGTCTTTAAATCAGGTGACACAAGCATATGATGTTATTGAGGTTGATGAGTCATGCACAATAACATTCAATGAAGAGACAGCTTGTAGTTTTTAACCATTTAACTACACGTCAACAGAAATGGAATAAAATGCTGATGGGAGACAATAACAAAAATTGAACTAAGGGTGGATTAGAGCTGGTTGGGGGTGTGAGCTGTCGTAACTTTAAATTTCAGCATAAAACCTAAACTGCCCCATATTTGCAAAAGCAGCCAGTATTTACCCCGCATGGTCAAACTGAAGTGCCCCCCCCCCCCCCCCCCCGGGTTCTATTTACTAAGCCTTGGATGGAGATAAAGTGGACGGAGACAAGGTACCAGCCAATCAGCTCCTAACTGTCATTTTTCAAACACAGCCTGTGACATGGCAGATAGGAGCTGACTGACTGGTACTTTATCTTCATCCATTTTATCTCTGCCCAAGGGTTAGTAAATAGACCCCTTAGTTTGTTGAGTGATATTGAGTTTACATAGTAGGCCGAAGCTGCTCTTGTCAAGATAGCGTAGCACCCATTTGGGTTGCCATGAACCGCAATTATTTGACAGAATAGGCAGGTGGCATGGGAGACTGTGTCTGATTCAATACCGCACTCCTGAGTGAAGGCAAAAAAGCTAGGACCTCCCCTAAACATAAACACTTTCTAACCATCTGGTCTTGTTTTATTACTGAAATCCTGTGTGTGTATAGGTGAGAAAACCAGGCAGACTTGTGCACCCAGTCCCAAGTAACATCACTCCACCAGACTCCTTCCATCACACTGATCCCTACTTACCGACATCCAGAAGTCCCTCCCACAGTGCGGCACAGGGGGGCAGTTCAGGGGCGTGGCATAGCTGGCTGTGTGGGGCGTGGTATCGGGGGGCGTGGCATAGGAGGCTGTGTGGGGCATAACTGCATGTTCCTGTCATCATAACCATACCCCTCACTACAATGCAGAGATTTCTGGCATTGCACTGAGGGGTCGTAGCTTGGATTACACAGGGTCATCTGCTGTCTAGTAGCTTGGGGAGGAGGGTTTGGCAGCTGGGAGCATATGGCGGCCGGCTCTGGAAGACCGGCCCACTCTTCCAGGTAGCCAAGAGTTGGTATAGTAGGCAAGTATGAATTGAACCCCTTCGCCAACATGGCAGCGTCCTTCAGCATTGTTGTCTGCTATTAATTACGTCCTATGAAATTATATTTGATTCCATCTTCACAATCTCTCCAGTGACTTCCACCCTCATCTCTTGTTCACGTCCGCAGCCCTACAATAATAGCATATTCACCCTAGTAATGGGGAGATGTATCCAACCTTGTAATGAGGACAGGCGGAGAAGTTGACCGTTGCAATCAGCTTCCAGCTATCATTTTATAGAACGTACAAGATAAATGAGAGCTGGAAGCTTACTGGGTGCTATAGGTAACTTCTCTTGTCCTCTCTAATGTTGAAAGAGGAGTTCGCTACTGCACATACAGTAGGCCTCCATCATCTTCCTGATCCCCAGGGAAGCTTCATGCCCTATCCCAAGATGGCCACTAGGATCTCTACTGAGCATGTGCTGGGGCCATTTTGTCTTTACTGTGTAGACTGACATGATGGAAGACAGAAGTCTCCCACTTAGCTCCTGTGAGAGAGCTCGTTAATACCTGATGTAAAGCTTCACTCCATCACCAGTGCACATATAACAGTGAGTACGGCTGTACCTTTATCTATCATTAAACCAACACCACTTGGACTGTTCAACTTTCATCTGCTAGTGTGTACCTACAGTATATAGAAATATCAACACATGCACACACATCACTTCCAACATTTTGCAGGGTTTGATACAATTCCCCCTTAAGTCTTACTGGAAAGTGGACGATGAAATAATACTTTGGCAATGACTATAAGCCTCAATTAGTCAACATCTCTCCTTTAATAAACTATTGTTTACAAGAGCACTTTACTAAATGAAAACAAACTTTTTTTTCCGTGGCGCTCATTTTCTTGACGGCCCCAGCTGACATAATGTATGCGCATTATGGCGTTGCTGTTCTGTACACAGCGTTGTTATTGTGATACTGTATCTAGAGCGATATCATTCAGTACAGTGTATTATCAAGAAATACTCAATGCCGAACGTTCCCCAATCGAGAGATCACCAGAAAGTGGAGAACAGAGACGGTGAATCAGAGTTTTATTAAATTGAGAGAGGTTTTAAATGCACACCTGAGATTAGCGAGGTTTCCTCTTAGGCCAAGCGCAATTTATTTCCCAGCGTTTCTGTCCACTTACATCCAATTTTTCTAATTAGTTTGTTTTGCTTCTCTCTCGGAGGAACTGTCTATTTAGTTTTGCGTCTCTGTTTACTTTCTTTTTTATTTGTGGTAGAGACAAAATAGTGCACTTAATAAAGGAATGCGAGCGGGGAATTAACCTTTACGTCTCTCCATCAAAGTTCTGCTCATGTATTTTAAAACAAATGTATCCGAGGAAATGGCTGGAGTGCTCCGGTTCTCCTTTGATGTTAATGCAATGCAGATGCTAATTGATGAGCCGGGTATATGTTTGCTGTTGAAAGCTCCGAATAAAGGGGGTCATTCCGAGATGATCGTAGCTGTGCTAAATTTAGCACAGGTACGATCATTCACACTGACATGTGGGGGCGGACGCCCAGCACAGGGCTAGCCCACCCCGCATGTCAGTGCCGCCCCCCCGCAGAAGTGCAAAGGCATCTCACAGCGGTGATGCCTTTGCATTTCAAGAGTAGCTCCCGACCAGCGCAGCTTTAGCGTGCTGGCCGGGAGCTACTTATTGCTCCTCGGCCCGCAACGGCTGCGTTGGCCGGACCGCACCCACGAAACGGCGGCCAAACGCTGCCGTTCCTTCCCCCCCTGCCCAGCGACCCCTTCTGCCTGGCACTGTGGCGCCGGGGCATGCGACGTTATGACCCGATCACACCTCTGCAATAAACTGCAGCGTGCAATCGAGTCAGAATGACCCCCAAAGTGCGAGTGGCATCATTTTTTAGAGTTCACTATTTTCATATGTAAAATTCTATCATAGGAGCGATTAATGTGCCCGATTGAGACCTGATCGCTGGCGTGCGAATTCGCAAAGCGGACGATTATCGAATGTCTGCGCATGCTTATGCACCGCAATGTGCAGGCGCGTCGCCAAACACGGATGGTGCGAAAATTTAGATCGCTAGACATACGCAGGGTGATTGACAGGAAGCGTGCATTGGGGAGGAGGGGGGGGTAACTGGCCGTTGTCAGGGAGTATCAGTAGAAACGCAGGTGTTCCGAAGCGTTTTCAGGGAGGGTGTGTGATGTCAGCTCCGGCCCCGATCACCCTGTTTGTATCACACTGTAGGAGTAAGTCCTGGGCTGCGCACAGACTACACAGGCTGGATGGTGAGTGAGTTGTAAACGGATTTGCAGATGTTCGCTGTCTGGTGGAATTTTCGCACGGCGTACACATGCATTCACACACTTGCACGGGGTGCGTTTTCACTCTCTCTGGGTGGCGGCTATTTGATCGCAGACCGCTGCAAAAACGCACAGCAGCGATCAGGTCTGAATCGGGCCCAATATTTGGCCCCCGCTATTTAGGCATATCCCTCCATCACTGGATTGGACAGGGGCGGATCCAGAAGAAAATGATAGGGGGGGGGCACCATGGAAGGGGCATGTACATTTGCGTGCGGCTTCGGCAGGGCCGTTTCTAGCCAATTTGGCTCCCAGTGCGAGATTTAAAAATGCGCCGCCCCCCCCATTCACATAAGAAAAATGCGCCCCCCCCCCATAGATATAAAGAGGAAAAGTATGCGCGCGCCGGAAGCGTGACCTCGTTAAAATGGGCGTGGCTTTGTTAAGGTGGGCGTGGCCTCATCTGATCTCATCATCACGGCTCCCCTTTCTCCCTCCTCCCGAGTGCCCAGCTCGGGGGGCGGGGTTTCGCGGAATGACGCAATTGCGTCGTGACGTCACGACGCAAGCGCGTCATTCCGCGAAACACCCCCCCCCCCTCCAAGCTGGGCTCTCGGGAGGAGAGGGGAGGGGGTTTGAAAGTGCTCAGGAAGTGCTGCGGCGGGCGCCCCGTGCGGTTGCACGGCTCGCCCACCACAAAAAACGGCACTGGGCTTCGGTGCATGTGAGGTGGCGCTTCTTATACAGTGCCCACAGTTGTAGCGCTCATTATGCAATGTCCACTGTACTGGTAGTGCCCCTTATATAGACCCCATAGTAGTGGTGCCCCTTATGCAATGCCTGTATTGCCCCCAGTAGTAATGTTGCCTGTAGTAATGCCCGCAGTCATTTAGTGAGTGTGGCCAATTAAAATGAGACGTGATACATAGACATATGCCCCCAATAGTGCAGTGCCAAATCCACAATTGCCCCCACAGTGCCAGATCCACAGTGCCAGATCCACAAATGCCCCCACAGTGCCAGATCCAAAAATGCCCCTACAGTGCCAGATCCAAAAATGCCCCTACAGTGCCAGATCCAAAAATACCCCCACAGTGGCAGGTATACAAATGCCCCCACAGTGCCAGTTAAACAATTGCCCCCACAGTGCCAGGTAAACAATTGCCCCCACAGTGCCAGGTATACAATTGCCCCCACAGTGCCAGGTATACAAATACCCCCACAGCAGGTATACAAATACCCCCACAGCAGGTATACAAATGCCCCCACAGCAGGTATACAAATACCCCCACAGCAGGTATACAAATGCCCCCACAGCAGGTATACAAATGCCCCCACAGCAGGTATACAAATACCCCCACAGCAGGTATACAAATGCCCCCACAGCAGGTATACAAATGCCCCCACAGCAAGTATACAAATACCCCCACAGCAGGTATACAAATGCCCCCACAACAGGTATACAAATGCCCCCACAGCAGGTATACAAATGCCCCCACAGCAGGTATACAAATGCCCCCACAGCAAGTATACAAATACCCCCATAGCAGGTATACAAATGCCCCCACAACAGGTATACAAATGCCCCCACAGCAGGTATACAAATGCCCCCACAGCAGGTGTACAAATGCCCCCACAGCAGTGCTGCAGCTGCTTACCGCTGCTGCTGCTTCTCTGCCCGGCTCTGAGGGTGTCAGGAGGAGAGCACGGCTATGTCTGGCGCCGGTGGCGGCGGCGTGTAGGACTTCAAACTAGCCGCCGGTTCGTGAGCCAATCAGAGCTCGCGGACCGGCGGCTCCTGATTGGCTGCCGGTCCGTGAGCTCTGATTGGCTCACGAACCGGCGGCTGGTTTGAAGTCCGCTACACGCCGCCAGATAGCCGCGCTCTCCTCCTGACAGCTGAGACGCTGCCGCCGGACTGAGCGGCAGCGTGTCTCAGTGACACAAGCGGGAGGGGACGGACGGGGCCACAAATGACAGGGGCGGCACGGGCCCGAGTGCCCCCTCCCCCCCTGGATCTGCCACTGGGATTGGAGCTATATATATTGAAATCTATCACTAATGAAATAATGGGTAAGTGATGCGATCTGAAGGACTATGAACACGGAAAGGTTGTTGGAACTCGCAGCAGCTGTGCATTAGCAAAGCGGCTGCACTGGTGAATTGTGCGAGGGCGGCAGTTGTTAAAGTGCACATGGGGCCTAATTCAGACCTGATCGCTCGCTAGGGGTTTTATGCACTGCTGCGAGCAGATAGTCGCCGCCCATAGGGGAGTGTATATTTGCTGTGCAAGTGTGCCATCGGATGTGCAGCCGGGCGGTACAAAAATTATTTGTGCAGTTTCTAAGTAGCTCAGAACATACTCAGCCGCTGCGATCACTTCAGCCTGTCCGGGCCCAGTATTGACGTCAGACACCCGCATTGCAAACGCTTGGACATGCCTACGTTTTTCCAAACACTCCCAGAAAATGGTCAGTTGCCACCCACAAACGCCCTCTTCCTGTCAATCTCCTTGCGTTCGGCTGTGCGAATGGATTCTTCGTAAAACCCATCGCACAGCAACGATCCGCTTTTTTCCCGGTGCGACGCGCGTGCGAAAAAACCTAGCATGCGATCAGGTCTGAATTACCCCCCATAGAGTGGGCCAGCAGACCAAAAACTGGGTCTGAGTGCCATGCCTGTGGTCCTAAGCGGTCCTGGCTCCTCTCCCCTCGGGTCCTGCCGGCTCCTCTCCCCACGGGTTCCGGCTTATCTCCCACCTCTCCCACTGTGATGTGTAACTTCAGCGGCAGCCACTAAAATTGTGCTCCCAGCCTTGCCCTGTGCCCCAGAGACCAGCACTGTGACCTGAATGGATGAGTATGATGAGAAGGGCCACACTCTGATTCTTTGGGTTCTGATCATATGCTCGGTCCCCTGCATCTCATGCTACTGCTTGCCCTCAGTCTGGAAGGACACAGGTAAGTAGCTCTCCAGGGAATAATAATGCAGTGAAGGACTATGGTGGTCATTGATCACTCGCTAGCAGTTTTTAGCAGCTGTGCAAACGCTATGCCGCCTCCCACTGGGAGTGTAGTTTAGCTTAGCAGAAGTGCGTACGAAAGGATCGCAGAGCAGCGGCAAAGTTTTTTTGTGTAGTTTCAGAGTAGCTCAAAACCTACTCAGCGCTTGCGATCACTTCAGACTGTTCAGTTCCGGATTTGACGTCACAAACACGCCCTGCGTTCGGCCAGGCACACCTGCGTTTTTCCTGGCACGTCTGCGTTTTTTCGAACACTCCCTGAAAACGGTCAGTTGACACCCAGAAACGCCCACTTCCTGTCAATCACTCTGCGGCCAGCAGTGCGACTGAAAAGCTTCGCTATGTGTGAAACTACATACAGTAGTTCATTGTAATAGTATGTCGCGCGTGCGCATTGCGCCGCATACGAATGCGCAGAAGTGCCGTTTTTTTGCACAGCGAACGAATGCAGCTAGCTATCAACTTGGAATGACCACCTATGCCAGACCTACAGTAGTGAGCAATGTGGTGTAGATGGTATATTTCCATAAATGCTGTCTCTAACTATGGGTCTAAGTCAGACCTGATCGCCCCTCTGTGAATTTGCAGAGGTTTGCGATCGGATGGTCGATGCCCAGACAGAGTGAAAATCCTCCCTGTGCAAGTCTGCGTACGCCGTGCAAAACGTTTTGCAAACGCCGGCCAACTGTAAATCCGTTCACAACTCACTCACCATCGACTGTATTTTTCCAGTCTGTGTAGTCTGTACGTAGCCCAGGACTTCCTACAGTGCGATACAAACAGGCTGATTGGGCCGGAGCCAACGTCACACACCCACCTCTGAAAGCAAAATCCTGTCAATCAACCTGCATACGCCTAGCAAACAAAAAAGACGCAGGATTTTTTCACAGTTTGGTCTCGCACTTGCGCAATACGATCCGTACACATGCGCAGTCATTCGATAATCGGCCGCTGTGCAATTTCGCACAACAGCGATCGGGTCTGAATTAGTCCCCAAGTAGTGTTTCTTACTTGCTAGTAATCCTATTGGCTGTACCATGTCATATGTCAGTACTGCTGATCAAATACCAAATACTCTTGTACTCCTGCTACTTTGCAATGCTGGGATCCCTGCGTGGGTATACTGACCGTGTGTATGTATACCTGCAGCACCCCAAACTAGGTCACTGCATAAAGTCTGAAAAGTTTATTACAATAACAATGTAATGTTCATTGGTGCTAAATAAACCGTTTTCTCCTGATGAATTCATTTCTTCTACTTGTATGTTTGCAAAGCTTGATAAAGGATCTTTGCGATCCTGTCAGATGCATTATGAATGATGAGGGTGGGGGGGTGGGGGGGGGTGTTGCCTATTGTCTCAGTTCTGGCCCTACAATTTGTGATGGCACCCGTGCCCACAGATGTGCAACAATGCATCAAATGAAATTACGGATAATCTTAATCTGAAAGGGGATCGGCTCAGATGATCTCTCAACGAACAGTACATCGGGGTGTAGTATGGTATGCCGGCGGCCGGGCTCCCAGCGACCAGCATACCGGCGCCGGGAGCCCGACCGCCGGCATACCGACAGCGTGGCGAGCGCAAAGGAGCCCCTTGCGGGCTCGCTGCGCGCGCCACGCTATTTATTCTCCCTCCAGGGGGGTCGTGGACCCCCACGAGGGAGAATATCTGTCGGTATGCCGGGTGCCGGGATCCCGTCATTCGGCATACTGAAGACCACCCGTACATCGCACGTGACATCATATGGGCTGCAGATGCAAAAGACCTGTTTGTATATACAAACTACGCAATTTAGCTGTGCCAAATGTTCCACAAAATAAACATCTTCATTGCATCACTATTACCACAAAAGTGCAACATGTGTGTACCCTGACTAATGGCGCTGGCATTCCATGTAACTAAGGGGGATATTTACTAAGCTTTGGGTGGAGATAAAGTGGACGGAGCTAAAGTACCAGCCAATCAGCTCCTAGCTGCCATGTCACAGGCAGAGTTTGAAAAATGACAATTAGTAGCTGATTGGTTGGTACTTTATCTCCATCCAAGGCTTAGTAAATAGACCCCTAAATCACTAATCTGAGTAAAAAAGGCAAAAAAAGGCACTTAGGTCGACCGTCATTAGGTCGACCACTATTGGTCGACATGCATTAGGTTGACATGGTCACTAGGTCGACATGTACTAGGTCGACATGGAAAAAGGTCGACATGCATTTTTTTCTTTTTTCACATATTTTTTTTCCATTTTTTAACCTTTTTCATGCTTTATGAGCCACATGAACTACGATTGGGAATAGTAACCTGTGCCGAGCGCAACGGTAGCGGAGTGAGGCACCTTGCCCGAAGCATGGCGAGCTATGCCAGGGGACCTGGTGCACTAATTGGGGTTCCGATGAAAACTTCACCAAAAAAAGTAAAAAAAACTCACTTAGACCCTTTTCCATGTCAAACTTGTTTGTGTCGACCTAATGACTGTGTCGACCTATTTCAGGTGTCGACCTAGTCACTGTCGACCAATAGTAGTCGACCTAATGACTGTCGACCTAATGCACGTCAATCCTATGACCCATACCACTCTGACTTTATACCAATTCCTTTGTGACCAATGTACTAATCTAAGTGGGACGCAGTCAGCATTCTAACGGTCGCGATACCGGTGACCGACGCTGTAATCCCGACGCCACTCAGAATCTCAGTGCCGGAATACCAACCATCGACATCACAAAGGTATCGGGCCAACGTTCAGGGTTAGGCCTGGGGGAGGAGGGGGGTTAGCCATAAGTGCCCCCCCCCTCCCGGTTACTTAGCCCTAGCCGCCACCCCCTGTGTCTTTGCCCTTGTGCCTACTCCCACTATCTTAGCCCTAGATGCCACCCCAAGCAGGTTAGGGTTAGGATAGGGGGCAGAGGCGGGTAAAATAATGACCCCGTTCTCAGTTGGCATTGTAATTGTCGGGATTTTGTATCACACCCAATCTAGTGTGCCTAATACACTGTAAGAGACTATGGGGTATATTCAATTGAAGTCGAAAGCTGCCATCTGTCGAAAAGACGGCAGTTTTCGACTTTTTAAGGTCGAATCGATGAATTCGACTTGTCGAAAAGCACGTGGATCGGCGGAATAGCTGCCGATCCACGTGCTTGTGTCGCAAACGGTTTTGGCCCCCTTTTCGACCATCTCAGTCCGACATAAAAAAATGTCGGACTGAGATGTGGGACCCAGAGGAGGAGAGGGGGAGAGACGCAGAGAGACAGGGGACAGCCGCGGGCATACAGGGGAGATCAGCGCTACAGCACAGAGCTGCAACAGGATGTCACACAGCCGCGCCGCTCACGGCAGCTTCCACCCGGCTCCAGCAAGTGAGGTCACGCTTGCTGGAGCCGGGTGGACACTGCCGTGAGGTTGAGCGGCTGTGTGACATCCTCCTGCAGCGCTGCTGTAACGCTGCTCTCCTCCGTCTGCCTGCGGCTGTCCACCGCTGGTCTCCCGCTGCCCCCCCCCCCCCCCCTCTGCTCTCTGCTCCTCTGGGTCCCTCATCTCAATTCTACTTGAAAAAGTCGAATTGAGATGAGATTGAATAGGGGTTGTCGGATCCATTCCGACAAATGCATGTCGGAATGGATCAGACGCTAATTGAATATACCCCTATATCGGCAGCCACAATATGAATAAGATGCAAAATTTAGAAAACTGTATACCCGTGATGGAGCGTCTAAGTGGCATCAAGTGTCCCCCGCCATATATGGAATGGGAGAAGTGTGTGGCATCATGTGAACTGGGGGAACTTTTGTACATCATGGCATCGGGGATCCCTCTGTGGCTTTATGAACTGGGGCCCTGTGTGGCTTTGTGAACTGTGTGGCATCATGTGAACTGGGTGCCCTGTTTTGTAGTATAATGATAAAATATGTCCTAAATAGTCTGATGATGTGCCGTGGCAATTTTAGTTTTTTGTCCAGTGTGCCCTCAGTTGAAAAATAAATTCTGCAGCAGCGGAGTCTGGACAGTGGAGTCAGCCAGGAAGTGGAACAGGTAAATAGTTATTATTTTTATACCATAAAAGATGTGTATGCGGAGTTGGAAGGTGGGTATTTGGGGGAGGTAGGGCGGGAGGCTGAGGTTTTGCCTAGTGTGGCAAGAAATCCTGCTTTAGTGCTTAAATACAAACAAGGCTTATTTCCAAGTGTCTTTGATTAATTAATGTGCTGCTCATGTAGGCCAAGCACACTAATCTTATTATGTGAAGAACACATATGGGCATCTCAATATACCGCCTCTCTCGGTGGATCAGCTAAAATGTCGCAATTGTGTAAGCTGTTGTAGCTGGTGAGCTTCAATTAAAAATATAGCTGAATATATAATGGACTGCACAAATTTAAATTACAAATACAGAAATTAAATATATAAATGTAGCTTAAAATGGAATAAAGGTAGTGGAATGGTATATAAACCACTTAAAGAGTACTGAATGTATTCTTACAGGGTTACTGTACACCTAAAGTTAAAGGTGAAGAAATAGAATCGCATTTATTCTACCTTTTATCATTTCAACACAATACATTCCAGAAATAGATCTAACCAAACCTAGGCCTTAGCCACTGGCGCTGAGCATCATGGGATATTTAATTGAAAACTGGCTGTAGCGCATATCCTGGTATTACTCGTAAATTCCCTTTTTCTCTATTATATTGCTTTAGAAACATTTTAGTTTGACATTAGAGATGAGTAAAATTCTGATCATTGGTTTGTGAATTGAATCTCAAACTTGTGACCTGATTCATAGGTAGACGCAAATACCGTCTCTATTGCAGTCTCGAACACAGTGGCTGGGATTTATTCAGGGATGCTCACTAATGGTGTCTCTGATTGTTCACGCCATTAATCATCTGGACACCCTTATGCTTGCTTAGAGTGTCCGTCGCAAGTAAATCGCTGGAGCATTTACACTGCATTCGAATTTGCACAGGCTCAGAAAATAGTCGCAAAACACCTCCATTTTTGTACCCACCTCCGTCAATTGCCCTAAATGCTCACTACCTCTCGCTCACTTTGCAAATAAATCCTCACTGCATCCATTTTTGACGCTAATCTATCGCCGCCCGTGTGCAAACTTTGAAGAAATAAAAAAGCTAAATAAAAAAGGTCATTTTACGGGTAAAAAACATTGGGGGTAATTCCAAGTTGAATTGCACTGCAGGGGAGGCAGATATAACATGTGCAGAGAGAGAGAGATTTGGGTGTGGTGAGTTCAATCTGCAATCTAAATTGCAGTGTAAAAATAAAGCAGCCAGTATTTACCCTGCACAGAAACAAAAGAACCCACCCAAATCTAACTCTCTCTGCAAATGTTATATCTGCCCCCCCCCCCCTGCAGTGCACATGGTTTTGCCCAACTGCTAAAAAATTTCCTGCTGCGATCAACTTGGAATTACCCCCATTACTTTCAGAAAAATGGATAACTTTGTTGCAATTCCAAAACTTTTTCTGCACGACCTTGGCGTAACGAACAGGAATCCTCGAAACGCTTATATTCATAGAAACACAAAACTTGCTGAGCCATCTCAATCCTCTCCGTATGAAGCTCTACGTATAAAGCTAATGTGAAATCTCTCAGAAGGGTGAAAACAATGAACATTTGAGTGATCTCCAAATATTTGTCACAGACATCAATTCTGCTTATCTCATCTTCATTTCTTGTATTTCATCCTCTCCCATCATGCACCTCTGCCTCTTCTTATGGGTCCCTAGCTCCGTGTTATTAAGAGCGCCAAGGACAATGCATAGTCTCAGTATCATTAAGGACAGAGCAGCTTCATTGATCTTTGCAGGCTTTCTTAATGAACTACATCTCTTGATACGAATGTTCTATTGCTGTTGAGGTTCCGTGCCTTTTATCTGATTGCAGCGAGTCCCGGCATCCTTGTAGCTCCTGAATTCTTTATCTTCTCAGCTCACACACTCTCCATGCAAATGCAGAGTTATAAGGGGGGGGGGGGGGGGGAGGCTGGAGCCCGCGCTGGTGCAGACTCATAATGAGCAGGGATTGCTGACACAACACTGTGGACACTGGCATGCCCTGGAAGTGTGAGCCCACTTGAGAATGGTGTACTGTAATAATCAGCATTACGTGCCCTGTCACATCATTTCCCCCCAATACACGGTGTGTATATTGACACTGCAATACTTAGGGGTGTAGACAGGTGAGTTAAAAAGAGACAGAAAGTAAATTCATTTCTCAATACTTTTACCTGTTACGGGAAGTGGCAGCAAAAAACGCAGGCCATTTTCTGGATGTGTCTCGGTCTGCGACTCCGTACGTAGCTGCAATGGCTGCGGAATCTTACTTCCCGCGGACAAAGAGCAGCTGTTATCGGGAGAGCTGTCCTTTCCAATACCAATCACATATGTATGTATGCGATTAGTATGTACGCGGTAAGTGGCGGGAAGTTCTGTTTTGCTGATGCGATGCTTAGTACAACCTCCTATATTACTGGCATCTCAGCCACTAGCACCCCTTTCACATCGCCAAAATAATCCGGCTTTTTACCTGGTTGCTACCGAGTCAACTCGGGTAGAGGTGCGGTGTGAAAGCGCCAGTCTGAATATCCCGGGATGTCCAACCCGGTATTTCTTCCCGGGTTAAAAGAAGGGTTGAACACGTGTCGGACCCAGATTATTGTGCTCTAAAAAGCTACAGTCCCGGGATATTCGACCCGGCTCTGAAGCAATAGCGCTGATTGGCTGTTTGTAGTCAGCTGAGGTCTGTTTACTGTACTGCACTGTGATCACAGGTGTTGGATAGCAATCTGCACAGTTCTGCACTCCTTTGGGCCAGTTCTGCACTTCTTTGGACCGGTTCTGCACTCCTTTGGACCTCATTAGCCATGGCAAACTGGAGTGATGAGGAAGTCAGGGAGTTGCTGCGGATCAGGGGTGAAGAGGAAATACATCGGCGGATAACGGGTACAGTCAGGGATGCGATAACATATCGCAACATCAGTAAAATGATTGTGGCATCAGGGTTTATTAGGTCCCAGCAGCAGGTGGTCAATAAGTTGAAGGCACTCAGGAAACAATTTCACAAGGTTACTGGGGCTCTATGCTGGGACATGTGCTCTGTCGGTCGTGATTGCTGCACTGTGAGCATTCCCCAGCCCCTCCCTTTCTTGTTGAAAACTGGGAACCAATCAAGTCCTTTTAAAATGACATCACACTGGTTTTAACATGGGTGACCGGGTTGTGCAAAAAGACACCAACACGGAAATAACCCAGGTCAATATTGCTATGTGAACGTCTCTTACCCGGGTCGGAGCCGGGTTGGAGCATACTTGCCTACCCTCCCAGAATGGCCGGGGGCTCCCGAAAATCAGGTGGCCCTCCCGGCCCCCCGGAATGGTGGTCAAGCTTCCCGCTTACCCTGCAGCCCCTTTACGACCCTCCTCGGCCTCCCACAGCAGAGAACAAGTGGGCGGTCCAAAGGTGTCCGATGACGCGATTCGGGCTGAATCGCGTCATATTAGCTCCGCCCCTCTTTTCTCGGCACTGCACCGTGGGGAGGCGGAGCCACGATGACGCGACCCTGATGCCACGCCCCCGGACTGTCCACTTCCCTGTCGGCCATGCCCCCCGGATTGCCCATCCTGCTGCCGGCCACGCCCCCATGCACCTACAATGC
This sequence comes from Pseudophryne corroboree, assembly GCF_028390025.1. Lineage (NCBI taxonomy): Eukaryota > Metazoa > Chordata > Amphibia > Anura > Myobatrachidae > Pseudophryne > Pseudophryne corroboree. Next base: position 452,732,447 of record NC_086452.1, on the reverse strand, counting down.
TGCCTCCTCCCGGAGGAGGGGGCAGCAAAGTAGGTAAGTATGGGTTGGAGCCGTGTTCAAATCCCGGATCTGATCCGAGTTTGCGATGTTTAAGGGGTATAGCAGAGCTCTCAATGGCATTGTGCTAAGCTGGCACTTCCCAATGTGAACATACGTAATATACTATGCATGTATGAAACCTTCTAAAGAGGAGTATATGTCATCGTAACCAATCAGCTTTTACCCGTCATTGTATAGAATGTACTTGATAACTGATAGCTAGAAGCTTATTGGTTACTATGGACATCTCCCCCTCTTCCTAGTATTGTGGTGACAGGGCTGTTTCTAGACAATTTGGCTCCCAGAGCAAGCAACAACAAAAAAAGCACCCCCCCCCCCATAGACATAAAACCATGATGAGGAGGCGTGGCCTCACTGAAATGGGTGTGGCCTCATTAGGATGGGCACAGCCTTGCAGGAAAAGACTACATTACACCCCAGTTTTTGACCCTGCAGCAACAGACCTCAGCCACCACAGGAAATAAACATTCCACCATATTAAGCCCCACTCAGTAATGCCCCCTGCACCATATTATGCCATACACCACAATGCCCGTAATACATTATGCCCTACAGTAAAGCTTCTAATTACTGTTAAATTACCTGCTCGTTGCCAGGAGTTTCATGCGCTGGGTGTCACGCTCATTGCCAGGGGTAATGCTCGTTGCTAAGGGTGTACACTCGCTGGCAGGCGCCAGCCCACCAGCACTGCTCCCTTGCTCCCCCTCTTCCCGCCCATAGTACTCTGCTCGGGGCGCAGAGTTTAGTTGAGTGACGCGGTTGAATCGTACCCTGAGCAGAGTACTATGGTAGGGAGGGAGAGGAGCAGGATATGAGCCAGCAAGGCTTGCCCGCCGCTAGAAACTGCACTTTATGGTGGTGTAGTCCAATAAAAAACTGCAATCATAGCACTGCATTCAATAGTAAGCTCTGCGATTGCACCATGATAACAGCCGGAACCTTTCTGTGTAACAGAGAACTTGCTGCTTAATTATTACAAAACAGAGGACAATCATATTAACAGGAAACAATGTGCAGGGCTATAATTGTCTATATCAGAGCATTCCAGTCCTAGCAGTGCAGATTATTTCAGCTCGGCCAATCCTGCTTGTCCTGGTGCCATCAGTCAACATTATATCTGTCTACTTAATGATCCAAACTGTGAATGGGATTGGGAAAAATGAATTATGTGTGAACAAAATAGATTTTGATTGGCAACAAAATTCATTGTGCATTCTCGTAACTTTATTAATAGAGTAACAAAAACAGTTTAATCAGGAACATGATACAAAATGAAAACTATTCCTTTTGTACAACAGAGGAGTATATTTATTAAAGTGCGGATTTTCAAAAGTGGAGATGTTGCCAATAGCAACCAGAGTTTACATATGTATTATCTTCTAGAAGGCGTTAGAGAAATGATACAGTAAGTAGAGTCTGATGCTACGGGCAACGGCCCTCATTCCGACCCGATCGCACACTGCACTTCTTCGCAGCGGTGCGATCGGGTCTGGAATGCGCATGCACGGCGTGCGCATTGCACACGCGCGTCTTTGCCGCCGGGCAACGACGCTGACAGCGAAGAAAGCGGTCGCAGCGGCGACCGCAAGAAGATTGACAGCCGGAATGCGTTCCGGGGCGTCAACTGACCGTTTGAAGCCGTTTTCGGGGAGTGGTAAGAAAAACGCAGGCGTGTCCAGGCAAACGGAGGGCTGATGTCTGACGTCAAAGCCGTGACCATCATCGCTGGACCCGTCGCGCAGGGTAAGTATGTCCAGGGCTGGTCTTGTTTTGTGTGAAACTTTTTTAGCATAGCAGGGCTGCACAAGCGATCGCAGCCCTGCTATGCTAAAATACACTCCCCCATAGGCGGAGATTAGTTGATCGCACCAGCAGCAAAAAGTTGCTTGGTGCAATCAACTCGGAATGAGGGCCAACATCTCAACTTCTATAAACCCGTACTTTGGTAACTCTATATATATAAATGCAAAAGCCCTCACTCACTGACTCACTCACTCACTCACTCACTAACTGACTGACTCACTCACTGACTCACTCACTCACTTGCTGACTCATCACTAATTCTCTTACTTCCCGATATGTTAGGAAGATGAAATGTAACATAGATATTCTTCAGGTGGGAAATAAGAAAACTACGTAATTAGAATTCTAATAAACCTCCTCTAAGAGGATGAAAAGGGGGTTGACATAATGACGTCATTACCGATGCGTGGCTTGCATTGCGTGAACGATAACGCCCAAACGGACAATCATATAAAAATTTGGATTGCACTTCCAGTGAGTAGAGTTGAATAAACTACAAAAGTGGTCCTGTCACTTTTTACCGTATCTGCTACGGATGCTCCTATGGTAACGTCAAGAACCATGGATTAATATTTACTTACATTAAGACATCTCAAATTTACATCTCTATAGATTTACCAAATTTTTAACACTCATTTATATTTACAACCGCGAAAATCAGAAACTCCCGTGCGGAGAATGGATTGAACAGCTAGTATACGTTAAAATCTATTATGTACACCTAAAATTGCTTCTTAGCCACAGAATCTGTTTTTAAATGTTAACAGATTGTGATGTAAGATTTTGTAACTATACAAAAGAGCTGTGATACATGTATTTGATACTATGGAGATTCAGTTTTCGTTTCTTTTTGTAGCACATTTTAGCATAAATGTTCCATGAAGTTATAGCCGCAGGTTTGAGTCAATCAGGATACTGTAAGCAGTTTGCCAGCTGCGGTACAGTGCCATACACAATCATTGATCATCATAGAGCACCTGAATCATTTAGAATTGCAGAATTGCTACAGTATAATGCAAGGTATACTGTATATTCTGCTAGGCGTATGTCACTCAATCCGAGAAGCCAATGAAATACTAGTCATTTATAAAGTGTAAAGCTGGCTGTGCCTCCCTTGTTTGCCACTGGTACCTGGGAATCGGGAAGTGAAATAATTCTCCAGTCTCCGGAAAGTGCCATCAATAAGCCGCAATGTGTGATTGCTGAATAAACAGTGAGCAAAGGAAATCGGAGAAGCATTAGGTCAGCATGTAGCCGGGCCAACCACTTACATGTCACAGCAGCACAGAGGAATGATCTGAGGAGGTTCCAGTCACATCAATGCGGGAAGATTGTGGAGTCAAATACACCTGTATATAAAACAACGTTCAATACATAAATGCATGTAATTACAGAGTATATGAGTACAGTCTATAATAACATGTAATTCTCCTGTAACTCCCCTTTATACTGTATGTCACTTTGCTGTATGTTACTGTAATAAACAGGAGCTGTCAGTTGAATCAGGATTGAACAGTCACACACCTGCTACATGTGTAGATGTACCTAGCTGTACCAGGTGAGGGCATATACATCTGGACACATATATAAAACACATAAGCTACATACAGGGCCGGTTCTAGACCTTGTGGGGCCCAGGGCAAACGTTTCCTTTGTGACAGGTAGCCTCTTACACACATTGCACCAGGTAGACCCTTATACACATTGCACCAGGTAGACCCTTAGACACATTGCACCAAGTAGACCCTTACACACATTGCACCAAGTAGACCCTTACACTCATTGCACCAGGTAGATCCTTATACACATTGCACCAGGTAGACCCTTACACACATAGCACCAGGTAGACCCTTATACACATTGCACCAGGTAGACCCTTATACACATTGCACCAGGTAGACCCTTATACACATTGCACCAGGTAGACCCTTATACACATTGCACCAGGTAGACCCTTACACACATTGCACCAAGTAGACCCTTACACTCATTGCACCAGGTAGATCCTTATACACATTGCACGAGGTAGACCCTTACACACATAGCACCAGGTAGACCCTTATACACATTGCACCAGGTAGACCCTTATACACACTGTGACAGTTAGCCCCTTACATACATTGTGACAAGTACAGTCTCTTAGAAGAGAGTGGAGGGGGGAGGAGGGGAGGGGGTAGTGTGTGTGTGGTGGTGGAGGTGTGTGTGTGTGTGTGTGTGTGTGTGTGTGTGTGTGTGTGTGTGTGTGTGTGTGTAGTGAGGTGTGTGTGTCTTACTCACCAGCTCTCCGGATGCAGCAGGTCCCCTGGCTCCAGACACACCAAGCTGCCACCGCCACCTTCTCTTCTTTGCTGCACCCGAACCATCGAGGGAGACAGTCAAAGTCAGACACTAGAGGTCCCGCTTGACCTCTAGCATCTGTCTCCATGCTCTCCTCCAGACACTAGAGGTCAATTAGTACCTCTAGCGTCTGACTATTCTCCCACAATGGTGCCGGCTGCAGCGGGCGCCCACACAGCCCATGGCTCCTGCTGCAGCCGGGGTGCGGGATGCCGGTGGGTGGCGGGTTCCTGTGGGTTGACTGCAGCCGCACCCTCAGGCTGCAGTGCTCTGGGCACCTGCCCGGCTTGCCCGCATCTAGAACCGCTCCTGGCTGCGTACATACCTAGATGATTATCTTCTAGAGTATCTGCTTCCACTTTATCTCTCTCCAAGGCTTGATACCTCTCCCCCTTAAGGATACATCCAAAACAGACTATTAAATCACTTCACGAACGTGAAATTTTTTGGCACATGTTGCAGGTGCAGCAACGAACGCAGCACCGCCCACCTGTGATTCATGCCCACTGTGAGATAAAATGTTGGTCAGACATCTGACAAGCTTAAACCTATCGGATATCGTGGCTCTACACTGAGAGATATTGGCCACGATATCTAGGTTCCTCCCCTGGGGAAGAGACGTATCCCCCTTGCTCCCCTGTGAAAGAACAGGGGAAGTGTCGGACGGTCGTCCGCAGCAGCGCATTCACCACCACAGCCAACCAATGATCAGATCTATCAGACACGCTGGATGATTTTGCATGTATTTTAGATTTAAAAATTAAATTCTGCAAAAACAATCATGATTTTGTTTTTCTTATTTATTTACTCTTACGTTTAAAAACTCATTATTAAAATAAGGAATAGGGCTTAAAATAATGACTTTTTTAAGGCATCCTCATCAATTTCCCTGCAAATTGGATATTCTTCTATATTTTTTCACGACCTACAAGTGAGTCTATGAGGAAAAGGCCATATTTAATGAAAAATAAAAATCAGTCTTTATTATCGGACATCCAGTTTGGCAAAACTATCTGAAGGATGAGTGAGAAGTGGCAATTATGTGATTGACGGCATTAAGTTAAAGTGGGTTGGATTGGCGCAATCAATTTTATGGTCTTTGGGTCAAAGGTTCCTGATTACGCCGGCGAGGAATTTGTTTGGCCTCTTACATGCCTTACTCTCAGCGGGAGCTGCAGAAGATGTACCTTCCAGAGATGAAGGATAATTTCAGCAGCCTTGTAAAGAGGCAGAGCGTCAGGATTGGACCGTTTGCGAGATTGAGTCGGGGGCACGATATCACTCATTATGTTTTCATTTAAGCTTCTCATTGCATTCCTTACTGTGTGGGCACCCACAACAAATTAGAGTGCTTCCGAGAGTTACATAGACAATTGCATAATGAAACCAACCTTTGCCGTCCGCGTGAAATTCAAAAGCTGTCACAACGTTAAATTACATTGCCGTGTTCTTGGCGCAGCAATTAACCCTTTCAGTCGCAGCGTAAGGGGTTAATTGCATCTTTCATTGTAGCCAGAAAGGCCTCACATGGTTATTGTAGGGGCTGTATCTCATTCATTATCTATTTCACAGCCATACCAGACAGCAGCATACTGTATACTGTGTTAATCTCAATGTAAATCATATGTATAGGGGAGATTTAGGCTAACATCCAGACAGCACGTTTAATAAAAAGAAAGTGCCATCAATAAGCTGCAATGTGTGATTGCTGAATAAACAGTGAGTAAAGGAAATCGGAGAAGCATTAGGTCAGCATGTAGCCGGGCCAACCACTTAAATGTCACAGCAGCACAGAGGAATGATCTGAGGAGGCTCCGGTCACATCAATGCCGGAAGATTGTGGAGTCAAATACACCTGTATATAAAACAACGTTCAATACATAAATGCTAGAGAGAAAATGAGGTACTGCTAGAAAGAAAATGTATACTACGGTTTATGGCCCTCATTCCGAGTTGATCGGTCGCAAGGCGAATTTAGCAGAGTTACACACGCTAAGCCGCCGCCTACTGGGAGTGAATCTTAGCTTCTTAAAATTGCGACCGATGTATTCGCAATATTGCGATTACTAACTACTTAGCAGTTTCAGAGTAGCTTCAGACTTACTCTGCCTGTGCGATCAGTTCAGTGCTTGTCGTTCCTGTTTGACGTCACAAACACACCCAGCGTTCGCCCAGGCACTCCCACCGTTTCTCCGGCCACTCCTGCGTTTTTTCCGGAAACGGTAGCGTTTTCAGCCACACGCCCCTGAAACGCCGTGTTTCCGCCCAGTAACACCCATTTCCTGTCAATCACATTACGATCGCCGGAGCGATGAAAAAGCCGTGAGTAAAATTACTTTCTACATAGCAAAGTTACTTGGCGCAGTCGCAGTGCGAACATTGCGCATGCGTACTAAGCGGATTTTCATTGCGATGCGATGAAAAATACCGAGCGAACAACTCGGAATGAGGGCCTATGTCTGCTTATACCCATTTGTATGTGTTTTCCTGCTTGCATTTGCTTTGCCATTTTTTATGGACACTGCTTACTCCCATTCAGCTACCGTTTAGCTACCCACTATGGTTTAACACGAGTTTAGACTTGTGCGGTATTTTCCTCATTCATGTCAATGGTTCATTCATTGTGTAGAAGATCCACTGAAATGAATAGGCCATTGACCATTATACTGTTTTCAATCCTCTGTGATAATCCCCTCTGCTTATTTCTCATCTTATCTTAAAGCCCTCTTCCCTTTCCTTCTCTTCTGATCCCCAAAAGCTGATTTCCCCTAAATGTATTTTTCCAATGAGAAATGTATCCAAGTTGTAGTTCCTCTCATTGGTACCCAATGGCTGACTGAGCCGCTTGGACTGTATAAGGCGACTGTCCTTTAGCTGCAAAGAGCTCAGCTGAGAGTTCATTGGTTAAAAGCAGGGGGTGGCAGGCAGGAATTAAATTGACGTCCATGTTTGGACTATAGGACAAGTGGCGATCTCCTCAGTCTGTCACCTAGTGGATCACTGCTATTTAGAATTTTAAAGTTACAGTCGCTATTTTACAGAAACACCATCTGTAATGCACTACAGTTTGGAGTTGGATGCATGTGAGCTCTATGTGGGCATAGAACCTTTGTCAGTAAGAAACCCAGAATAAAGTGTATGTAGAATATTTCATATCTCCTCCACTCAGTGCTGTAACTCCCAGAGACATTGGAGGCACTGGCCGACGGGCTCCAGTTGTCAGAAGGACACAAACCTGATTTTTTTAGGGGCGTGACATGTGCAATAAAAATGATCAACTGAATTTTGCACCGCAATCTCCCATCCCTACATGGGAGATCGGGCGCAATATAACAATTGAATACCACCCTTGGAATGTGACTGTGTGATAACAGATCAAAGTGTGTACTGATAGTGATCTACAGCTCTGCTGCTATGTCTCATATGAAGAAAGAAAGGAGAGCAGGAGTTGTTTTAAGGAAAAGCACAAATTATAAAACTTTTAGGGGCGAGAGGTTAAAAGAGCATGGAGAGAGATAAAATTGTGAGGGATAATGTACCAACCAATCAGCTCCTAATTGTCATTTTTCAAATACAGCCTGTTAAATGTAAGGCTGGTACTTTTCCTCTCACAATTTTATCTCTCTCTGAGCTTTGATAAAATCCCCCACCCATTGGGCTACATTTATTATTATTTGCAGCCAGCAACCAAATATAAAGGTTCCTTATCGTCACAATTAGCTGCAATAAGGAATCGTTATTTTCCCAGCTGTACCATTGGCAAGTTGCTGGGATGTCAGCTCATATACAAGCCACCGGGGAGGGAAAACACCTTCTATTTTGCCTCTGGGCACGTGGTATGAACGAACGCCCCTGCCTCCACTTCCTGTATTCACCTTTGTCACCAATGTAGACTGAGTGTAATGGAGTAGGACATTATGGACCCCTTACCATTATACCGGGACAACTGAGGTCCCAATATTTATTCCTAGTTTTTCTGGTACACATGGCCCCAGAGCAGTGTCGGCCTGGGTCATGTAGGGCCCACTGGGTGAATGCAGTGGTAGAGTCCCATGTTTAGGGGTGTGACCAGTCTCTAGAGGGGGTGTGCCCAGCCACCACATTGGTTTGCCTAACCATTTTGCAAGCGTTGGTTCCCTAAATAAATATATACAGTAAATACTGTAGTGCATGCAAGATAATGTGCTAGATTAGTAACAGCACAGTCTGGAACCTGATCCCTAGTGGAGGGGGTGGGCCCCCCAGGCAGTAGGGCCCACCGGTGGTTTCCCCTGTACCATACTTACCTACATTGTAAGTCTCCTCTCCGGGAGAAGCCCGGAGAGGAGACGCAGCAGGTGTCTTCGGGGGCGGGGCCAGACTGTGACATCACTAAGCCCCGCCCCCACATCGGAAAATGCCGCGATTCGCAGGTCCGCTGGAAGGGGGCGGGGCTAAAAGACGGGATTTGCGTCATTTTAACCCCTTCTCCACCCGACGGACCCGCGAATGCGGGAGGTTATCTCCATCCTGCTCGCATCACTAAGATGCGAGCAGGATGCGGGAGACCTGCCCACTCTTCCGGGGGTGCGGGGGGCTACCCCAAAAAACGGGAGCCTCCCGCAGCTTCCGGGAGAGTAGGTAAGTATGCCCTGTACCCCTGTGGGCCAGTCCAACCCTGCCCGGTAGTGTCAGGAAGCGCACCCCCTCTTTACAGCATGCTGCTGGATGTTAAGGACACACTCTTGTTTGCACTGCTTATTGAGGCACAAATCCCGTGCTGGGTTGGTTTCGGTTATGACTGGAGGATACCACACTATAGGGGAGATGAATAAAAGGACAGGTGGAGAAGATACCCAAATCAACCAATCAGTTTCTGGCTACCATTTTATAGAATGTTCTTGATGAATGATAGCTAGAAGTTGATTGGTTTGTTAGGGCAACTTTCCCACTTGTCCTCCCCCTAAAGGTCTCCATGTTTACGTGGGATCCAGCCTCGGTTGTCTAGTGTCGGGGCTGAAAAGAGGAGGAAGAGAATGGGGCTGGGGGGACACGCTGTTATTTTGTAGGGTGCTTTTTCCATACATCTCAATCGGGTTTCCAAATGCAGCGTGTGACCTGGAAACACCATTGGGATCAATATGTTTTGTGTTGTATTTTATTTTAATAGCTCTGTGGTATTTGCAGTCTAAGTGCATTTGCAAACACACATGTCCAGCTCATATCTATCACGGGTTTATCACATATGAAACACATTTGATTTTAATGACAGCTTTATATATCATCCAAGCAGACTAGCCCCTGGATACAACACAGATCCTCTCTGCATCAGATATATATGTGTCCAGGGAGCCGATCTGTGTCACACCAAAGGGCAGCATGAACGGCTCTGTTCATTAAAAACCATGGAAAAGAGGATACCAGAAAGATAGAGCTATGTAATTACTAGTAAAGGTTACAGGAGGGAATTACAGCCATGTGTATCTGAAAAAAAAACCTTTTAACAACAACTGTAGGTCAGGTTCCATTGTGGTAATTCTATTCCCCACACAGCTAACGTTATTTACTAAACTTGTGCTTTCACATGTGCCGCCCTCATCAGTGCTCACTTATTTCCTGTTATAGGATTCTTATCTCTCCTCCATTTCCCTCCCTTACATACATCAGCCTTCCATCCCTGGCCCTATGTGTCTCTGTGTACAGAATATGGAGAATTCTACTCCTCTCTGCCCTGACGTGTGGAACGACTGCTAAAGGGCACAAAGTTTGTCTTTAACCTTTTTCGGCATTTCTCTTCTCAGAAGGCGGCCATTCCCAACATCAGAGTCTCCCCAAGCTGCCCTTATCAAGCTCGCTCCCCTGTCTGCTTTTTTAACTTCTCTTTCCAGGGCCTGAATTAATTCTTCAGAAAAGATAAGGTAATTTATTCCAAAACATGTTTTCTGAATAATCATAAACTGTAATAGGATGTGTGAGCTTCACGAGAGTTGGAAAGCTCTGAACTTGGCAGACGAAAGAAATCCAATTTATTTAACCCCTCTACTGCTGGATGTATTTATAATGAAGTTGTTTTTTCCCTCCCCTGTATGGTTATTGGGGGTCATTCCGAGGTGATCGTAGCTGTGCTAAATTTAGCACAGCTACGATCTTCTTCCCTGACATGTGGGGGGATGCCCAGCACAGGACTAGTCCGCCCCGCATGTCAGTCCGGCCCCCCCTTGCAGAAGTGCAAAGGCATCGTACAGCGGCGATGCCTTTGCACTTCAAGAGTAGCTCCCGACCAGCGCAGCTTTAGCGTGCTGGCCGGGAGCTACTCCTCGCTCCCCAGCCCGCAGCAGCTGCGTGTGACGTCATGCAGCTGCTGCGGCCTGTCCCCCGTTCGGTCCAGCCACGCCTGCATGGCCGGACCAAACCCACGAAACGGCGGCTGTTCTGCCCCCTCCCGCTCAGCAATCGCCTCTGCCTGTCAATCAGGCAGAGGCGATCGTATCCCTGCTACGGCCTTGGGCCTCTGGCATGCATCGGCGCCCTACAGCGCCAGAGCATGCGCAGTAGGGACCCGTACGCTCTGCTGCGTTAAAACGCAGCGAGCGAATGGGTCAGAATGACCCCCATTATGAGTTGCTATAACTGCCTCCAACCCCATTATATTCTGTTGTATCGGTGTCGAGGTGTAAATGGGCGCTGGCGCCGTTGACAACATACGATAGCTCGCCACCCGCGACAAATGTTGTCAGTGTTTTAGGACATGCTGGGAACAGGAAGGTACAGAACTGCTATTTGTTCCACCATCTTGCGGCCCCAGTCACCACAGCAAATAATTATGTTGCACATTGCTACTTAGCCTCTGGCCTGCCCATGGCACATCTCTTCACTCCAGGCTTACCTTCGCCCTTACACATAGGGATAAACGAAGTGGAGGTACAATTTCACATGACGCGTTTCGTGGTGGAACTGACCATTTTGCAGAGGTGTGAAGTCCAAGTATACAGCGTTCATGTCCTGAGTTTGTTTTGTCAATTCAGAAAATGCCATTTCACACAGTGTTTGTAAATTTGCATTTCATGCAATAGAGCGGGATGTTTTTTCCGCTGCCCGGTATGGTTGGGTTATGAGTAAGGAATTTAAGGATAGGAGGAACACAGCGACTCATTACAAGAGTAAGGGCTGCAGCGGATGAAATTCAAACAATTCATCTTGATTTGCTCTAAGAGTTATTATTACTAGTACTAGCTATATATTAATTTCCCACTGGCTCGGGGCTAACACTCCAATGATCTTTGTGGGGATTGCACTATCCTGTTGGATAAAGTGATAGCCGTCAATCAATTGTAGAAGGTTGTCTGCATCAATTGCTTCAAGTTGTTAGCGTCGGGCCCTCTGATTTAGCCTGGGTTCATAGTGCACTGCAATTGAGTACTGTGTGAAGGGGCAACTTCAGGCCAGCACAGCGAGCACTCAGTATATGTGATATTGATGTGGTGTACATGTAATATGCCGGCTGACACCTCCTGTGTGAGATTCTCTGTTCTCTTCACGAGCTGGTCAGACTCGTCTTCGTCATCGCTGTGTCAGTCAGACACTGTGTACGGTGTGCCTTATCCATGCAGAGCAGCTGCGGCACAGCTGCACTGAACAGCTGAGATCCATACAATGTGAGGCTGATTAGGTGTATGAGAGGAATTACTCTACTGGTTATTGGTGCCCACAGGCCAGTGGTTAATCACCTGTAGTTCACTGAGAAATCTCCCTCTTCCCTTTTCCGGTGACATTCCATATTTATCACTATTATTGCAGTAAAATCTCATAAAACCGCGATTCCCAGAGGTTTCCTGCATCACTTTAGGGTACCCCAGTTCTGTCTTCAGACTCCCTCAGCATTGCAGTCCCCATATTGGCTGCAATCCGGCTGTATGTATCAAGCTCCAGAAAGCGGTACCCATTGTAGATTATTGTCTACTATATTCCAGATATCACCGGAGAGGAACCACTAGCACTGTAACTGTATCCCGGCAGCACATGTACATTACATCTGCCGGGTCACAAATCCACCAGTGAGGACTTTGCAGGGACAGGTCAGTAGCGCAGCGCTGAATGCAGCACTTTAAAGCAGTAAGTACACAGAGATGTATGCTAATGATTGCATGTTAAATCAAACTTGCCCACTTTCCAGGAATGGCCGGGAGGCTCCCAAAAATCGTGTGGCGCGCCCGGACCCGGAAAAGTGGGTAGGTATCCTGGCCGAGCGCCAGCTGTCTGCAACCCCCCGCATCCCCTAGCAACCCCCCGCGCCGCTGTCCAAAGTGGGCGGCCCGGGGGGTTAGATGATGCAATTTGCATCATCTCGGCCCTGCCCCCTGCCTGGCAATGGCGATAATCTCGGCATTACATAGCAGGGGTGGGGTCACAATGGCGTGATTGCGTGAACACGCCCCCAATCCTGCCCCCTTTATGTCATCTGCTATCCTCGCCACACCCCTTCTGCTGCATCACGCCCCCCCTTGTCGGTAATTATGTATTAAATGTGATCATTAATTAATACATGTCACCCTTAGGGCGGGATGCAATGAAGTCCGAGTTCAGTGGGCGTGCGGGAAGCTGGCCGAACGTGCACGTTTTTTTAAAGGAGCGATCATTTTCAAGGCTAAACCACGCCGGACTTCATTACATACCGGCCATTGTATTTATACAATTTATTAAAGTGCCCCCCCTCCCCTCCTTCCATAGCAGGAGCTGCACCTTTATGAATAATGACATAAAGTTGGGACAGCTACGGCGGACTTTGGATACAAAGCAATTTATATAGTGTTGTTGCTTTTGGACTCCAGGGTCATACTCCGCCAGCTCGTTACCTGTCTGGTCAGGAGGTCTGTAGCCCTCTTCTCCCTGCTCTCTTGGTGATTGATGGCTGATGTCGCTTGGAGGCGGGACTTAGGTCAGACGATTGTGGGGTAGGGCTTAGGTGCAGGGTGGGGCTTAGCTCTGGCACTGCTAAACAGGCTGGCTTCTGGGGACTGCATCAGCTGCAGCCCATAGAAGCCAGATAGGGCTGACGTTATAGCAGGGGAGTGGCATCCAATGGGAAGCCCTCCAACTGCTATTGCAGGCAGACTGGCGGTCCTGGGGGAGAAAAACATATCCCCTACGGTCTGGCTGTGATTTGCAGGGAGCGTTTCCTATCGGAAATCACTGCTCCTGCTAGGTAGATTTTACTGGGGGTAAAATCCCCCACTGGTCATAAACCCAAAAAAAACGGACTTTCAAAATTCGACTTTTTGAAATTCGACATTGGTCAAATTCGACATTTCTGCAATGGTACAAATGCGGCAATTCGACATAAGTATATTCAATTGAAGATTGTTAATTCGACAACAGTGCTTTTAGACAGTAAATTCGTCATTTTCAATCCGCCACACTTAACTGGCGGAATCTAATAAAAATGTTAAAAAACATGTTTTTTTTTGTGTTTTTTTTTATTGGTAATAGCATATCTATTTATATTAGAAGGGATTAGGTACTTGTTTGTCTATTTTGGAGGCACAAGTATTATTTATATATTTTAAAAAATATTAATATTATTATTATTTTTTTTTTAAATGGAATGGTAAAAATCAGAAAAAAAAATTGCGTGGGGTCCCCCCTCCTAAGCATAACCAGCCTCGGGCTCTTCGAGCCGGTACTGGTTCTAAAAATCCGGGAGAAAAACTGACATGGGATCCCCCGTATTTTTAAAACCAGCACCGGGCTCTGCGCATGGTGCTGGTGCAACAAATACGGGGGACAAAAAGCGTAGGGGTCCCCCGTATTTTTTACACCAGCATCGGGCTCCACTAGCTGGGTAGATAATGCCACAGCCGGGGGTCACTTTTATACAGCGCCCTGCGGCCGTGGCATTAAATACGCAACTAGTCACCCCTGGCCGGGGTACCCTGGAGGAGTGGGGACCCCTTCAATCAAGGGGTCACCCCCCTCCAGCCACCCAAGGGCCAGGGGTGAAGCCCGAGGCTGTCCCCCCCCCATCCAAGGGCTGCGGATGGGGGGCTGATAGCCTTTTGAAAATGAAAAGAATATTGTTTTTTCCAGTAGTACTACAAGACCCAGCAAGCCTCCCCTGCAAGCTGGTACTTGGAGAACCACAAGTACCAGCATGCAGGAGAAAAATGGGTCCGCTGGTACCTGTAGTTCTACTGAAAAAAAACACCAAATAAAAACAGGACACGCACACCGTTAGAGTAAAACTTTATTTCACACATGTCGACACACACATACTTACCTATGTTCACACGCCGACCTCTGTCCACTTGTCCAAGTAGACTCCACGGTGTACCTGAAAATAAAATTATACTCACCTGATCCAGTGTCCTGTGGTCTTTTATTATAATCCACGTACTTGGCAAAAAAAAAAAAAAAAACGAACACCCGGACCAGGCGGACTGAAAGGGGTCCCATGTTTACACATGGGATCCCTTTCCCCGAATGCAGAGACCCCCCCCGTGACTGCTGTCACAGAAAGGTCTCTTCAGCCAATCAGGAAGCGCCACTTCGTGGCACTCTCCTGATTGGCAGTATGCGCGTCTGAGCTGGCAGACAGCGCATCGCACAGCTCCCTCCATTAGTTTCAATGGTGGGAACTTTGCGGTCAGCGGTTGGGTTACCCGCGGTCAGCCGCTGACCGCGGGTGACCTCACCGCTGACCGCAAAGTTCCCACCATTGAATATACTGGTAAGGCTTTGCGATGCGCTGTCTGACAGCTCAGACGCGCATAGCCAATCAGCAGAGTGCCACGACGTTGCGCTCGCTGATTGGCTGAAGGGACCCTCTGTGACAGGAGTCACGTGGGGTCCCGGCATTCGTGGAAAGGGGTCCCATGTGTAAACATGGGACCCCTTTCAGTCCGTTTGGTCCGGGTTGCCGTTTTGTTGTTTTGCCAAGTACGTGGATTACAAATCACAGGACACTGGATCAGGTGAGTATCATTTTATTCACAGGTACCCCGGATCGTCGGATCAGGAGACGTGGCAGTCGGCGGGTCAACATAGGTAAGTATGTATGTGTTGGCATGTATGAAATAAAGTTTTACTTTCACGGTGTGTGTCTCCTGTTTTTATTTGGGTATTTTTTTTCCAGTAGAACTACAGGTACCAGCGGGCCCGTTTTTCCACCCGCATGCTGGTACTTGTGGTTCTCCAAGTACCAGCTTGCGGGGGAGGCTTGCTGGGACTTGTAGTTCTTCTGGAAAAACCAATATTCTATCATTTTACTCAAGGCTATCAGCCCCCCATCCGCAGCCCTTGGATGGGGGGGACAGCCTCGGGCTTCACCCCTGGCCCTTGGGTGGCTGGGGGGGACGGACCCCTTGATTGAAGGGGTCCCCACTCCCCCAGGATACCCCGGCCAGGGGTGACTAGTTGGATGTACATATAGTTTGTGTAATCCCGCACCAGTTTTTTAATTATAATTTTCTTGTGAATATAGTTCAAATGTATTGTGGTACCTTCTGCGTTGCTTCCGGGTGGTGTTAAACTCAAAGTTAAACTATAGTTAATTATGTGTCTATAAGTGTAATATAACAGTGTTGTCCTCCATCAGTGATAAGCAATAGACCTCGATCGCTCCCTCTCACGATCTCCGCTGCCGGCAGCGGCTTCGTGAGTGAAGCCGTCAGACGGAGAGAGAGAGCGGGGAGTCCCGGCGTCAGCCCGCACACACGCTGAGCTCAGTGCGGCCAGCGGCATCAAGACGGGCGGCCGGCTTGCAGTGTTCACCTGTATCATCCATGATCACAGCCTATAAAGCTACATAGTGCTGTGATCGCAATACATTAAATTCAATTACTTTCTACAAATAATCAGTACTACCAGACAGAATAATGGCCCTCATTCCGAGTTGTTCGCTCGGTATTTTTCATCGCATCGCAGTGAAAATCCGCTTAGTACGCATGCGCAATGTTCGCACTGCGACTGCGCCAAGTAACTTTACTATGAAGATAGTATTTTTACTCACGGCTTTTTCTTCGCTCCGGCGATCGTAATGTGATTGACAGGAAATGGGTGTTACTGGGCGGAAACACGGCGTTTCAGGGGCGTGTGGCTGAAAACGCTACCGTTTCCGGAAAAAACGCAGGAGTGGCCGGGGAAACGGTGGGAGTGCCTGGGCGAACGCTGGGTGTGTTTGTGACGTCAACCAGGAACGACAAGCACTGAACTGATCGCACAGGCAGAGTAAGTCTGGAGCTACTCTGAAACTGCTAAGTAGTTAGTAATCGCAATATTGCGAATACATCGGTCGCAATTTTAAGAAGCTAAGATTCACTCCCAGTAGGCGGCGGCTTAGCGTGTGTAACTCTGCTAAATTCGCCTTGCGACCGATCAACTCGGAATGAGGGCCAATAAACGAATTGAAAGTATTATTGATACTGAGAGATTGTAATGAAATAACAGTGTTGTGCACAGCTGCTTAAATACATGTAATCATTCTGATGGGATGGAAGTGTGATGATTATTATATACAGGCTAACGGATTATTTATAGCTTATTAAGGATGGTGTGTTAATCACAGATAACTGGGCAATATATAATAAAATCAAGCTAATATCAAATAGCTGCAATATATAAGAATATATTTGCAAGTTTTTGTGGTTATCAAGGATAATTAGTGGAGGAAACATTTCCCCTGCATGAAAGACTAGCAGAGACACATCCTTGGAATAAAGCCAGCAACATTTATAAGAACAGTAATAGTAGCTACATTGTATGAGAGCATACCTGAAATTGTTGCAAAGGGATAAGCAATAATACTGGCAGCCTATTGTATTCATTAAAAAGCAGTTTATAGGACAACACTAATAAAAGACACGGATACTATGTCATAGGCAATATAGCCTTTATTGAATTAACACTTTGAGGGATCACCATTCGGAAACGAGTAGTTTTTATTATCACATTCTGTTTTTCTTATTCACACTATATTTTAATATTTCACCTACTGTATTCCT
Organism: Pseudophryne corroboree; assembly: GCF_028390025.1. Classification (NCBI taxonomy): domain Eukaryota; kingdom Metazoa; phylum Chordata; class Amphibia; order Anura; family Myobatrachidae; genus Pseudophryne; species Pseudophryne corroboree. The sequence goes on along the minus strand of NC_086452.1, from coordinate 452,715,273 downwards.
TAAATTTTAATGTATATCCAATAAAGAATAGACATTTTAAGTAAACAATTAGTGGTTGAGTGCGTCCAAGAAAATGCTTCTTTCTTCTTTTTTCTTTAGTGACTAGTTGGATATTTAATGCCACGGCCGCAGGGCGCTGTATAAAAGTGACCCCCGGCTGTGGCATTATCTGTCCAGCTAGTGGAGCCCGATGCTGGTGTAAAAAATACGGGGGACCCCTACGCTTTTTGTCCCCTGTATTTTTTGCACCAGCACCAGGCGCAGAGCCCAGTGCTGGTTTTAAAAATACGGGGGATCCCCTGTCAGTTTTCCCCCCGGATTTTTAGAACCAGTACCGGCTCGAAGAGCCTGAGGCTGGTTATGCTTAGGAGGGGGGACCCCACGCAATTTTTTTTCGGGGTTTTTCCCGTTTTTCCCATTTTTAAAAAATTTTTACAAGTCCAATCAAAATCCGTCAAATCGGCCGTTTTTCGACAGCGGGACTGTCGAATCCGTTTTTTATTGAATATGTTGAATTCCGGCACCCACCTGCCGGAATTCGACGGTCGAATTGTGTCGAATTAAAAAACGGGCGAAAAATTGCCGCGATTCGCCGCAATTGCATATACCCCATAATGGTGGTCATTCCAAGTTGATCGCTAACTGCATTCGTTCGCTGCACGAGGTAAAAAATGGCACTTCTGCGCATGCGTTTTCAGGGAGTGTTTGGAAAAACGCAGGCGTGCCAGGAAAAACGCAGGCGTGGCTGGGCGAACGCAGGGCGTGTTTGTGACGTCAAATCAGGAACTGAATGGTCTGAAGTGATCGCAAGGGCTGAGTAGGTCTGAAGCTACTCTAAAACTGCACAAAATATTTTGTAGCCGTTCTGCGATCCTTTCGTTTGCACTTCTGCTAAGCTAAAATACACTCCCAGTGGGCGGCGGCATAGCGTTTGCACGGCTGCTAAAAACTGCTAGTGAGCGAACAACTCGGAATGACCACCAATACCTGGAAAATATTGGTGTATTTTCTGCCTTTTTTTTTTATAGTGTCAACTGTACCTATTAAAGCTGTTTAACGCATGTTAATGTGTTATTTCATGTAAAAATGTTTTATTAATTTGGCGGTTTTTACCACTGAACTAGACAAAATGCGCTGTCATGGGATGTCAGTATGGGGTGCATGATGATGATAACTGATCAGGTTAGTTTGCAATGTTATCCCGAGCCTGATCAGGGCTGCCAATAGGGGGGAATGTGTACGGGATGCGGGCAAGATGCGACTGTTGGGATCCTGGTAGTCGAAATACAGACGCCGGAATCCCAATACCCTTTAGAATCTAGTCGCCAGAACTTCCGAAAGGACAGGAGACCGACGCCAGAATCACGACAGTCGGCATACCGACCGTAAGTATAGCCAGCGGGGGTAGGTTTAGGGCTGGGGGGAAAGGGGGTTAGGTTTAGAAGCCAGACAGGGGGTTCGGGATAGGCTGCGGGGAGTAGGGTTAGGCACCACGGAGCCTTACTACAGAACTCTGTAGCTCCATCCGCGCCATTGTTAACCTGGCCCCGAGTTCTACCTCCACCGTGCAAGAAGTTTTAGCAAGCACAAGTACAAAATGCTTGTAAAATTCCTGGAGTGCTGCTAATTGTGAACAAACGTAGCTACAAGCAGAAATTAGGGGCTAATCGCTAGGCTGCGTTTTCATACAGCGGGCGATCAGGTCTAAACTGCGCATGCGTATGCACCGCAATGAGCAGGCGCGTCGCACGGGTACAAAGCGAATTGCCGCTCAGCGATGGGTTTGTGCGAAAGATCCATTTGCATAGGCGATCGCAAGGAGATTGACAGGAAGAAGGCGTTTGCGGGGGTCAACTGACCTTTTTCTGGGAGTGTTTGGAAAAAAGCAGGCGTGTCCAAGCGTGTGCAGGGAGGGTGTATGATGTCAATTCCGGTCCCGGACAGGCTGAAGTGTTCGCAGCGGCTGAGTAAGTCCTGGGCTGTGCAGAGACTGCACAAAGTTTTTTTGTACCGCTCAGCTGCACATGCGTTCGCACACTTGCAAAGCGAAAATACACTCCCCTACGGACGGCGACTATGCGAAGGCAGGACTGCAAAAAAAACCTAGCGAGCGAACAGGTCTGAATTAGGCCCCAAGTGCACATCCATATTCATTCTCTCACACATGCACAGGGCTGAAAACAGACCTCCGATACCTTTATGTACCGTATATGTGACGTAGCCAGACCCCTCCATAGAATCACAATTACCTCCAGGATTAGGGCAGAAGCTACTGTATTTGCATTTTGAACCCAGATTCCAAGAGGCGTCTGTATGCTTTTCATTTTATCACTGTATTTAATGACCTGTAATATTACTCATTTTGTTTCAATTATATTTAAAGAGCATGTGCACATATAATAAGTTCTGATTCAATAGTATATGAAGCTGCCTATTAGAGATAAGTAAATTTGCTGTGAAATTTCATGCAAATGGAGGGCTGGGTAAAACAGAAATGCAAAGTTCCGGCCGTAGACTTTTAATTCTGCTTTTGCTCCACCGTTCGGCGCAGTTGCATTCTGCACAGTATCTGCAAATTTAATTCCACTGAATTTATGGTTTATAGAACAAGGAAGACACCAGTGAAACGTGCAGAACGTAAAAGGAATACGTACGTTGTGGGGTAGTTTCAGACACTGCAGTCATAGGGGAACATTTACTAAGCAGTGATAAGAGCGGAGAAGTGAGCCAGTGGAGAAGTTGCCCATGGCAAACAATCAGCACTGATGTAACATCTATAATTTGCATACTATAAAATGATACAGAGCTGCTGATTGGTTGATGGGGCAACTTCTCCACTGGCTCACTTCTCCGCTCTTATCACTTCTTAGTACATGTTCCCTACAGAATTTTGTGAGTCACCTCTATCAGAAGTGCCTCCATATTGCCAGTGGCATGTTATGCAAATAAGAGCGAGATTTCAACTGTTCATCACCGGCTCTTGATTTTGAGGACGGGCACAATTATAGAGCTGAGGAATTATCTAGAGTAAACTCAGAGAAAATACATGATGATGTCATTTTTGTGACATCACAGATTCCTTGTGATCAGTACCCAAGCCCAAGATTCACCCTTGTGTTTCATTTGAGCGCTGTACACGTGCGGCCAGGAACAATGGGTAAATGTTCATTAAGACTAAATGCTGAGTCCCAGGTACGGCTGCGGCTATGAAACGCACAGCTCTGTCGATCCCCGGTGTCAGGTAGCTAGCACATATATTACATACAAATAGTATATGTATGTTTATGTGGTGTGACAGGAATCACAAATCACATAGATCGGAGAAAAATCCAAGATACGTTTATATTTAACCACAGGCAGGATTTGCAGGTCAGTTACAGCAAAGCAGATTTCACAGAGTCTTCAAAATGTATACACAAGTCTACAGTGGACTCTAAGGTCCAGGAACCCTAACAGTAGCCACCTCCTGGCCTGTCACCTGGGCAGCTTGTCCACCATCAGGAGCAATGCTTCTTGTGTCTGAAACCCCTTTAGCACAAACTGCCAGGTGCCTTCAATCAACTGCTTCTCAACCCTGGCTTACAGCAACACCTGGTCTGGATTCTCTCCAGACACAGTCCTGCTGTTCTAAACCCCTGTCAGATTTGTGATGTCTTTGTGTTAGCCGCCCCACCCCCCTCCCCCATGCAATATATGGACAGCGCTACAGCCCATGGGCAGCAGCCGGCACTGGTCAGACAGTATCAGAAATGTGGTAGAAAAGTGATGGGCCCGCTCAGAAACAAGCTGCACAGGAACAAGTTGCCATGGATCAAGCCGCTCAGAAACAAGCTGCCCAGAAACAAGCCACCCAGGAACAAGCCACCTTGGAACAAGCCACCCAGGAACAAGCCACCCAGGAACAAACCACCTAGGATCAAGTCACCCAGGAACAAGCCAATAAGAAAAAAGCCGCACAGGAACAAGCCGCTCTGGAACAAGCCAACAAGGAACAAGTAGCACAGGAACAAGCCGCAATAAAGAAGCCATCCAGGAACAAGTCACCTAGGAACAAGCCATCCAGGAACAAGCCAATAAGAAAAAAGTCGCACAGGAACAAACCGCTCTGGAACAAGCCACCAAAGAACAAGTCTCACAGGAACAAGCCGCTAGAAATAAGCCATCCAGGAATAAGCTGATCAGAAACAAGCCGCACAGGAACAAGTCACTCTGGAACAAGCCACTCAGAAACAAGCCACCCAGAAACAAGTCGCACAGGATCAATATGCCTAGGAACAAGCCTCAGAGGAATAAGCTGCCCAGGAACAAGTCACACAAGTACAAGCGGCCTAAGAACAAACTGCACAGGAACAAGCCACACAGGAACAAGCTATCCAGGGACAAGTCACCCACGAACGAGCCGCCCAGTAATAAGCAGCTCAGAAAAAAGCCACTCAGATACAAGTCACCCAGGAACGAATTGCCCAAGAACAAGCCACACAGGAACAAGCTGCTGAGGAACAAGCCATCCGGGAACAAGCCTATCAGAAACAAGCCACACAGGAATAAGTCACTCTGGAACAAGTCGCACAGGAACAAACCGCACAGGAACAAGCCACCAAGGAACAAGCCGCTCTGGAACAAGCCACCCAGAAACAATCCACCCAGGAACAAGCTGCTCAGGAATAAGAACCAACTAAACTGACATATTAGGGTGAATTCAAATAGGCTCAAGTTGGCTCACCCAGTGGGTGAGTGTGGCTGAATACAAATATCTGAGAGTCCAAGGCGAGATCGGGCCAGGAGAGGTTGGTGACTTGTGGTGCTACTGCCGGGGGTTTCCATGCCATTGCAAATGCAACTTGTTTCCTCTCAGCTGATTTAATTGACCCCTTTGTGTTTAAACCTGACATGTCCTTTAGCTTACATTAATGCTGCTAGTAATGACATGAGTTGTACAGTACATAACCTATAGCTCATTCAACAGAGGTGGTTCTTCCTGAAATAACTCTTCTTCTACCACATAAACAACAGGAAGCCTCAGAAATGAAGACAAGATAAAGAATGTATCAGGTATCTGGTAACAGTCCAACGGTGGTGACACTGCACATTTTCAGAACGGGTCCTGCGTCCTCACACGCAGTGTCCCCTAAGCCCCAGCCTGATTGACAGGCTAATGGCATCTGGGGGCAGGGAAGGGAGCAACGACTGGGTCCGTTCCTCAAAACAGAGGCATCACCTCCATTTTGTGTGAGTGCCAGGGACATTGCATCTGGCGATACAGATTTCCTGGCCTTGGCTGTGGATCTGGATCTGAGATGGAAACAGTGACAGGCTGGGCCGAGGGTGCAGAGTGCCGCCTGCCCCGGCTAACTGCATCTGCATGCTGCATAACATGCTGGTTGGCCAGGAGACAAGCAGAAGAAGCTCCCCGGCTGCTCCAATTTAGTCTTCCATCTGTCTCCCAGCCGCCTGTCGGGTTTCCATCGCCAGTGGCACCAGTCGGGCAAGGGGTGTATGGGAACATTTATACGGGGGCTCTACCCATGCCACAATGTGTATAAGGGGCGCTTCTGTGGCGTAACATGTATACGGGGCTCTACTATGTGGTGTAAAGTGTATAAGGGGCTCTAATATGTGGCGTAACATGTATAAGGGGTACTACTGCATTGTGTAATGTGAATAACGGATGCTACTGTCTGGTGTCATGTGGATATCGGACACTACTGTGTTGTGTAATGTGAATTGGTACTAATCTGTGGCCACGCCCCTTCCCCATAAAGCCATATACCTATATTGTTGATGTACCCATTTGGAATGGGATGCACTGATTTTCTTTCTGGCACAGGACACCAAGTTGTCTGGTTACGGCCTTGATCCAATAATATCGTTATCCAATTGTCTTAGGTGTCCTAGATAAACCACTCTTGAGGCTGTGAAATATCGTACAACTCTGAAGCAGGCCCTAAGGATGGTCATCACAAGGGGACCATTAAATAGCGGCAGTATTGTCTCCATCACAACACGGGACAGATACCGGTCTGGTCGCTGTAGTGCTAAAAGCACAAAGTATTGATGTTTGCTACTTTGAACATGTGCCGGACGTAGTGCGGCTGCAGATGTTAAGTCATCGACAGTCTGCAGCCATTTGTGGGCAGGGAAGGGGCAGCGATGGCAGCTGTTTCACAAAACTGAGGGATGTCTTCTCTATTTTGTGGGAGTATCAAGGCCAGGATCTTGGTCTTCTGATGGAGATTTCCTGAACTCAGGGACGGTGCTGCGGCGGCTGCTCTGCGTGACTTCATGGGTCACCCAGCCAGCCGATGGTGTAGCAAGTGATCCTCAGATGCATTCTCAGATGCAGCTGAGGTTCACCCGTGCATGCAGGAGGCATCTACTTATACCAGTCGCCTCCTGCTCACTCCAGCCACTCTGAATCACCCCACATGTCTTTAACCGATGACGTTGCTAGCACGCATGAGCACAGTGGACACTCGTCATGGTGGGAACCATTGCAATCCTGGCATTGAATGGGAAATGCATTTCCATTGGATCGGGGACACTGATGTTTGCCAACTATTGATTTCCGTCGGCCACCCCTGTAACGGACCCACTTTGTCCACAACACGGAGATAAGTTTTTAAAAACTGTAGCCTTCTGCACTGTACTGAAGACCAGCGATGGCTCGGATAGGACTGACAGGGGCTGAGCACCTGAGGGCAGAACTCGGAGCCGTCTCAGTTTGTTACATCAGTCTAATGCGCTGCAGTAAACTATTGTTTAGAACTGTATTCTTAAATAAGCGCCTCAAGTCAGAAAAGACCATATTATTTCTAATAAGGTCACCGCTAACATCCCTCTAATAGAGGAGAACAATGTGCATGTTGTGCACTTTAAGCTGAAAGGGAACAAACTAACCTTTCAGTAGCTGTCAGAGAGGACCGCGCAGAATGCAGACTGCGACCCACTTACTCAGCAGATTTGCCAGTCTTATTCTCAGCGCTGGACCTTCTTACAGAACAGCAGAGAGTTCCCAGGGGCAATATGTAATAGCCTGCATCCCCTCGCGTAGCCCGACCCTAATCATCCCCCTCCGCAGCTTAACCTTAACCCTCCCCTCGTGCAGCCTAACTTTAACCCCCACCAGCCTGACCCTAACCCTCCCCTCCCGCTGCCTAACCCTAACCCTCCCACAGCCTAACTCTAACCCCCCAGCCTAACCTAACCTTCCCCTCCCACAGCCAAACCATAGCCCTCCCCTCCCACAGCCTAACACTAACCACCCCAGCCTAACCCTAACCATCCCCTCCCGCAGCCTAACCATAACCCTTCCCTCCCACAGCCTAACACTAACCCCCCAGCCTAACCCTAACCTTCCCCTCCCACAGCCAAACCATAATCCTCCTCTCCCACAGCCTAACACTAACCCCCCCAGCCTAACCCTAACCTTAACTCTTGCCTTTCGCAGCCTAACCCTAATCCCCCCTCGTGCAGCCTAACCCTAAACCCCCCAGCCTAAGCCTAACCCTCCCCTTCCGCAGCCTAACCCTATCCTTCCCCTCCCGCAGCCTAACCCTCCCCTTCCGCAGCCTAACCCTAATCCCCCCCTCCCGCAGCCTAACCCTAACCTCCTCTCACACAGCCTAACCCTAACCTCTCACACAGCCTAACCCTAACCTCCCCTCCTGCTTCCTAACCCTAACCTCCTCTCCTGCAGCCTAACCCTTACCTCCCCTCCCGCAGCCTAGCCGTAACCTCCCCTCCCGCAGCCTAACCCTAACCTTCCCCTCCCACAGCCTAAACCTAAACCTCCCCCGCAGTCTAACCCTAACAGTCCCCTCCTGTAGACTAACCCTAACCTTCTCTCACACAGCCTAACCCTAACCTTCCCCTCCCGCAGCCTAACTCTAACCCCCCAGCCTAACCCTAACCATCCTCTCTTGCAGCCTAACAATAACCCTCCCCTCCCACAGCCTAACCCTAAGCCTCCCCTTCCATAGCCTAACCCTAACCACTCCCCCCTGCAGCCTAACCTTAATCCCCCCCCTGCAGTCTAACCCTAACAGTCCCCTCCCGCTGCCTAACCCTCCCCATAGTGCCTAATCCTAAACTTAACCCCAATAGTTACCATCAGGATTTTGAGCGTCTGATTTCTGGCCATAGGCATACTGACCGCCGGGATATTGACCCCATCCTCTTTATATTGCTCTAAAACATGAACATCTTTCAAATGTTAATAAGTACATAAAAAAAAGAACAATAAAAAATGAGTAATGAAAGTAAATCTACTAGAGATGAGCGGGTTCGGTTCCTCTGAATCCGAACCCGCCCGAACTTCAGGTTTTTTACACGGGTCCGAGCAGGCTCGGATCTTCCCGCCTTGCTCGGCTAACCCGAGCGCGCCCGAACGTCATCATCACGCTGTCGGATTCTCGCGAGGCTCGGATTCTATCGCGAGACTCGGATTCTATATAAGGAGCCGCGCGTCGCCGCCATTTTCACACGTGCATTGAGAGTCATAGGGAGAGGACGTGGCTGGCGTCCTCTCCGTTTAGAGAAGAGAGAGACACAGTATTTTCGGGGAGCATTATTAGGAGGAGTACTACTGTATACTACTATACTACTTGCTGAAGTGATATTTATAGATTAGATAGTGTGACTGTAAGTGTATTATCTGACTTGTGGGGGAGACACTGACAGTGGGGAGCAGTTAGAGTCTGAGAGCAGGACTCAGGAGTACATATAACGTACAGTGCACACTTTTGCTGCCAGAGTCAGTGCCACACTGCCATTGTTGTGACCACACTGACCACCAGTATAATAATATATTTTGTGATTGTCTGCTTAGGCCTCGGAGTACTAGTTGCAAGTTGCAACGTGACCTGTCCTGAAGTGACCACCAGTTTAATAATCAATCACCACCAGTTTAATATATATATATATATATATATATATATATATAATTGTATATAATATATATATATATATATATAATATTGTATACCACCTACCCGTGGTTTTTTTTTTTCATTCTTCTTTATACATACTACTATAGTAGCTTACTGTAGCAGTCTGCGGTGCTGTGCTGACCTGACAGTGTCCAGCAGGTCCGTCATCAGTCATTACATAATAAATATATATAGTACCTGTCCGGCTGCAGTACTAGTGATATTATATTGATTTCATCTCATTATCAATAATTTATCATCCAGTCTAGACTCTATATTAGCAGCAGACACAGTACGTTAGTCCACGGCTGTAGCTACCTCTGTGTCGGCACTCGGCAGTCCATCCATAATTGTATACCACCTACCCGTGTTTTTTTTTTTTTCTTTCTTCTTTGTACATACTACTATAGAGTATAGTAGCTTACTGTAGCAGTCTGCGGTGCTGCTGAGCTGACAGTGTCCAGCAGGTCCGTCATCAGTCATCATTACCTAATAAATATATTATCTACCTGTCCGGCTGCAGTACTAGTGATATTATATATACATACATATATATATTGATTTCATCTCATTATCAATCATCCAGTCTATATTAGCAGCAGACACAGTACGTTAGTCCACGGCTGTAGCTACCTCTGTGTCGGCACTCAGCAGTCCATCCATAATTGTATACCACCTACCCGTGTTTTTTTTTTTCTTTCTTCTTTGTACATACTACTATAGTATAGTAGCTTACTGTAGCAGTCTGCGGTGCTGCTGAGCTGACAGTGTCCAGCAGGTCCGTCATCAGTCATCATTACCTAATAAATATATTATCTACCTGTCCGGCTGCAGTACTAGTGATATTATATATACATACATATATATATTGATTTCATCTAATTATCAATCATCCAGTCTATATTAGCAGCAGACACAGTACGTTAGTCCACGGCTGTAGCTACCTCTGTGTCGGCACTCGGCAGTCCATCCATAATTGTATACCACCTACCCGTGGTTTTTTTTTTTTCTTTCTTCTTTGTACATACTACTATAGAGTATAGTAGCTTACTGTAGCAGTCTGCGGTGCTGCTGAGCTGACAGTGTCCAGCAGGTCCGTCATCAGTCATCATTACCTAATAAATATATTATCTACCTGTCCGGCTGCAGTACTAGTGATATTATATATACATACATATATATATTCATTTCATCTCATTATCAATCATCCAGTCTATATTAGCAGCAGACACAGTACGTTAGTCCACGGCTGTAGCTACCTCTGTGTCGGCACTCGGCAGTCCATCCATAAGTATACTAGTATCCATCCATCTCCATTGTTTACCTGAGGTGCCTTTTAGTTGTGCCTATTAAAATATGGAGAACAAAAATGTTGAGGTTCCAAAATTAGGGAAAGATCAAGATCCACTTCCACCTCGTGCTGAAGCTGCTGCCACTAGTCATGGCCGAGACGATGAAATGCCAGCAACGTCGTCTGCCAAGGCCGATGCCCAATGTCATAGTACAGAGCATGTCAAATCCAAAACACCAAATATCAGTAAAAAAAGGACTCCAAAACCTAAAATAAAATTGTCGGAGGAGAAGCGTAAACTTGCCAATATGCCATTTACCACACGGAGTGGCAAGGAACGGCTGAGGCCCTGGCCTATGTTCATGGCTAGTGGTTCAGCTTCACATGAGGATGGAAGCACTCAGCCTCTCGCTAGAAAAATGAAAAGACTCAAGCTGGCAAAAGCACCGCAAAGAACTGTGCGTTCTTCGAAATCCCAAATCCACAAGGAGAGTCCAATTGTGTCGGTTGCGATGCCTGACCTTCCCAACACTGGACGTGAAGAGCATGCGCCTTCCACCATTTGCACGCCCCCTGCAAGTGCTGGAAGGAGCACCCGCAGTCCAGTTCCTGATAGTCAGATTGAAGATGTCAGTGTTGAAGTACACCAGGATGAGGAGGATATGGGTGTTGCTGGCGCTGGGGAGGAAATTGACCAGGAGGATTCTGATGGTGAGGTGGTTTGTTTAAGTCAGGCACCCGGGGAGACACCTGTTGTCCGTGGGAGGAATATGGCCGTTGACATGCCTGGTGAAAATACCAAAAAAATCAGCTCTTCAGTGTGGAGGTATTTCAACAGAAAAGCGGACAACAGGTGTCAAGCCGTGTGTTGCCTTTGTCAAGCTGTAATAAGTAGGGGTAAGGACGTTAACCACCTCGGAACATCCTCCCTTATACGTCACCTGCAGCGCATTCATAATAAGTCAGTGACAAGTTCAAAAACTTTGGGCGACAGCGGAAGCAGTCCACTGACCAGTAAATCCCTTCCTCTTGTAACCAAGCTCACGCAAACCACCCCACCAACTCCCTCAGTGTCAATTTCCTCCTTCCCCAGGAATGCCAATAGTCCTGCAGGCCATGTCACTGGCAATTCTGACGATTCCTCTCCTGCCTGGGATTCCTCCGATGCATCCTTGCGTGTAACGCCTACTGCTGCTGGCGCTGCTGTTGTTGCTGCTGGGAGTCGATGGTCATCCCAGAGGGGAAGTCGTAAGCCCACTTGTACTACTTCCAGTAAGCAATTGACTGTCCAACAGTCCTTTGCGAGGAAGATGAAATATCACAGCAGTCATCCTGCTGCAAAGCGGATAACTGAGGCCTTGACAACTATGTTGGTGTTAGACGTGCGTCCGGTATCCGCCGTTAGTTCACAGGGAACTAGACAATTTATTGAGGCAGTGTGCCCCCGTTACCAAATACCATCTAGGTTCCACTTCTCTAGGCAGGCGATACCGAGAATGTACACGGACGTCAGAAAAAGACTCACCAGTGTCCTAAAAAATGCAGTTGTACCCAATGTCCACTTAACCACGGACATGTGGACAAGTGGAGCAGGGCAGGGTCAGGACTATATGACTGTGACAGCCCACTGGGTAGATGTATGGACTCCCGCCGCAAGAACAGCAGCGGCGGCACCAGTAGCAGCATCTCGCAAACACCAACTCTTTCCTAGGCAGGCTACGCTTTGTATCACCGCTTTCCAGAATACGCACACAGCTGAAAACCTCTTACGGCAACTGAGGAAGATCATCGCGGAATGGCTTACCCCAATTGGACTCTCCTGTGGATTTGTGGCATCGGACAACGCCAGCAATATTGTGTGTGCATTAAATATGGGCAAATTCCAGCACGTCCCATGTTTTGCACATACCTTGAATTTGGTGGTGCAGAATTTTTAAAAAAACGACAGGGGCGTGCAAGAGATGCTGTCGGTGGCCAGAAGAATTGCGGGACACTTTCGGCGTACAGGCACCACGTACAGAAGACTGGAGCACCACCAAAAACTACTGAACCTGCCCTGCCATCATCTGAAGCAAGAAGTGGTAACGAGGTGGAATTCAACCCTCTATATGCTTCAGAGGTTGGAGGAGCAGCAAAAGGCCATTCAAGCCTATACAATTGAGCACGATATAGGAGGTGGAATGCACCTGTCTCAAGCGCAGTGGAGAATGATTTCAACGTTGTGCAAGGTTCTGATGCCCTTTGAACTTGCCACACGTGAAGTCAGTTCAGACACTGCCAGCCTGAGTCAGGTCATTCCCCTCATCAGGCTTTTGCAGAAGAAGCTGGAGACATTGAAGGAGGAGCTAACACGGAGCGATTCCGCTAGGCATGTGGGACTTGTGGATGGAGCCCTTAATTCGCTTAACAAGGATTCACGGGTGGTCAATCTGTTGAAATCAGAGCACTACATTTTGGCCACCGTGCTCGATCCTAGATTTAAAGCCTACCTTGGATCTCTCTTTCCGGCAGACACAAGTCTGCTGGGGTTGAAAGACCTGCTGGTGAGAAAATTGTCAAGTCAAGCGGAACGCGACCTGTCAACATCTCCTCCTTCACATTCTCCCGCAACTGGGGGTGCGAGGAAAAGGCTCAGAATTCCGAGCCCACCCGCTGGCGGTGATGCAGGGCAGTCTGGAGCGACTGCTGATGCTGACATCTGGTCCGGACTGAAGGACCTGACAACGATTACAGACATGTCGTCTACTGTCACTGCATATGATTCTCTCACCATTGAAAGAATGGTGGAGGATTATATGAGTGACCACATCCAAGTAGGCACGTCACACAGTCCGTACTTATACTGGCAGGAAAAAGAGGCAATTTGGAGGCCCTTGCACAAACTGGCTTTATTCTACCTAAGTTGCCCTCCCACAAGTGTGTACTCCGAAAGAGTGTTTAGTGCCGCCGCTCACCTTGTCAGCAATCGGCGTACGAGGTTACATCCAGAAAATGTGGAGAAGATGATGTTCATTAAAATGAATTATAATCAATTCCTCCGTGGAGACATTGACCAGCAGCAATTGCCTCCACAAAGTACACAGGGAGCTGAGAAGGTGGATTCCAGTGGGGACGAATTGATAATCTGTGAGGAGGGGGATGTACACGGTGATATATCGGAGGATGATGATGAGGTGGACATCTTGCCTCTGTAGAGCCAGTTTGTGCAAGGAGAGATTAATTGCTTCTTTTTTGGTGGGGGTCCAAACCAACCCGTCATTTCAGTCACAGTCGTGTGGCAGACCCTGTCACTGAAATGATGGGTTGGTTAAAGTGTGCATGTCCTGTTTATACAACATAAGGGTGGGTGGGAGGGCCCAAGGACAATTCCATCTTGCACCTCTTTTTTCTTTAATTTTTCTTTGCGTCATGTGCTGTTTGGGGAGGGTTTTTTGGAAGGGACATCCTGCGTGACACTGCAGTGCCACTCCTAGATGGGCCCGGTGTTTGTGTCGGCCACTAGGGTCGCTTATCTTACTCACACAGCTACCTCATTGCGCCTCTTTTTTTCTTTGCGTCATGTGCTGTTTGGGGAGGGTTTTTTGGAAGGGACATCCTGCGTGACACTGCAGTGACACTCCTAGATGGGCCCGGTGTTTGTGTCGGCCACTAGGGTCGCTTATCTTACTCACACAGCTACCTCATTGCTCCTCTTTTTTTCTTTGCGTCATGTGCTGTTTGGGGAGGGTTTTTTGGAAGGGACATCCTGCGTGACACTGCAGTGACACTCCTAGATGGGCCCGGTGTTTGTGTCGGCCACTAGGGTCGCTTATCTTACTCACACAGCTACCTCATTGCGCCTCTTTTTTTCTTTGCGTCATGTGCTGTTTGGGGAGGGTTTTTTGGAAGGGACATCCTGCGTGACACTGCAGTGACACTCCTAGATGGGCCCGGTGTTTGTGTCGGCCACTAGGGTCGCTTAGCTTAGTCATCCAGCGACCTAGGTGCAAATTTTAGGACTAAAAATAATATTGTGAGGTGTGAGGTATTCAGAATAGATTGAAAATGAGTGTAAATTATGGTTTTTGAGGTTAATAATACTTTGGGATCAAAATGACCCCCAAATTCTATGATTTAAGCTGTTTTTTAGTGTTTTTTGAAAAAAAACACCCGAATCCAAAACACACCCGAATCCGACAAAAAAAATTCGGTGAGGTTTTGCCAAAACGCGGTCGAACCCAAAACACGGCCACGGAACCGAACCCAAAACCAAAACACAAAACCCGAAAAATTTCCGGCGCTCATCTCTAAAATCTACAGGAATGACTAAACATGTATAGCTAATGGATATGACTCCTATAGTACATGGACATAGAGCCTGGTGTACGCAGTAGTGACGTTGGGCGCACTGCATGAGTCCCGATGGTTACCATGTGTTCCTGTGAGATGGGGGGGGGACACTTACCGGATGTGGTCATGACGCTGTCGCCGGCGGCCATGTTCAGACAGAGAAACAGCGCCTCTATAGGGCTGGTGCAAGATTGAAACGTGTAACCAAGGGTGCGTCTTAATATGCACAGCAACGGATTAATGCCACACCCAGAGGGTCTTTCAGTAGGAAGACCCTCAGCCGCGGCATTAGCGTATATGGACCCAGGGGCTTATGGGAAACTAGACGCTACCATTAGCGTAAGGTCGAGTATCCTAAAATTTGGATTTCAAGCTTACTGTAAGAGGTTTCAGCAAATGATGGACCACCCACTTTCCTTCTGCTAGATGCGCATAAGCACCGACAGCAACTTTGTCTCTGATAATAAAACGATTTATTATTTCTTGCTGCCTTCCTGAGGAAATGAAAAGTATATGTCTGAGATTTTCCTAGCCTAACTACTTGTGAGCTGGAGAGTTACTCTGACTTGCATCAAGTGAGCTCGAGAAATAAAATTCTCTTCCCTTCTCTTTGCTTTCCAGTAAAATAGCGTTTGTCAGTTTGTGGGTTAATATAACAGTGCAGCAACTCTTGGAGAAATGTTTATCCCCTAGTGCTACATAGAAGCTGAAGAGCTGAAATGTTTTACACCACAGTATATTATAATGGGGGTCATTCTGACCCGTTCGCTCGCTGCGTTTTAACACAGCAGAGCGAACGGGTCCCTGCTGCGCATGTGCCGGTGCCATAGTGCGCCGGCGCATGCCAGACGCCCGAAGGCCGTAGCAGGGATGCCATCGCCTCTGCCTGATTGACAGGCAGAGGCGATCGCAGGGTGGGAGGGGGCGGAACAGCGGTATTTGGCCGCCGTTTCGTGGGTTTGGTCCGGCCAACGCAGGTGTGGCCAGACCGAACGGGAGGGCCGCAGCGGCTACGTGACGTCACACGCAGCCGCTGCGGGCCGGGGAGTGATGAGTAGCTACCGGCCAGCACGCTAAAGCTGCGCTGGCCGGGAGCTACTCTTGACGTGCAAAGGCATCGCCGCTGTGCGATCCCTTTGCACTTCTGCGAGGGGCTGGCACTGACATGCGGGGTGGACTAGCCCTGTGCTGGGCGTCCCCCCGCATGTCAGGAAAGATGATCGTAGCTGTGGCTACGATCAATTCGGAATGACCCCCAATATGCGGCTGGCTACATTGAAGACTGCAGTTTGCCTGGTTTTAATCAGGCATAGAAACTTTGTAAATGGCAACTATATATATTAGATACAGTAGATAGATAGATAGACAGACAGACAGACAGACAGACAGACAGACAGACAGACAGACAGATAGATAGATAGATAGATAGATAGATAGATAGATAGATTCTGATAAAAGCAGTGAAATGTTTTTGAGGGTAAGTACATACAGATGGAGCCCTCCTCATCTATCCCTTTAATAGTAGTAATTGAGCCAGGGCTGTCAGACTAAATCCCCTGCTGTGATGACTTAATCCCCTGCTGTATTGTTCTCTCTGTATTGTATTGCAGCTGAGAACAATAGATGAAAGGCTTATGCTAATAAGCCTTGGTGCACCTAGGTGCATCAGAGAAGGCTAGATGACCTAGGCTCCATCTGTATGTCCAAAAATTCTGTCCTATGAGTTTAAAACACCAGGAAAAGCTCTGTTACTCCAAAGCAGACTATTACCCTTTTCACCTCGCAAATGCCGGGTCACACCCGGTATTTGGAAACGGGTCTTTACTGGGTGGGACCCGGCATTTAACCCTACAAGCTGCCGTTCCGACCCGGCATATAGATGGAGCCGTGTTCACCTGAGGCGGCTCCATCGCAAACGAGCACCCCTGGCGTGACTAGGCGATCCATCCTCCTAGTCACGCCGGGAGTGCACAGAGGCGCTCCCATTCAGAGCGTCTCTGCCGGGTACGCGGACGGAGATGCTCTCCATTCAAGTGACCGGTGACGCTCTCGGCGATAGTCACAGACGGAGCCACGACTAGCGTAGCTCCATCTGTATTACCAGGCCGGGTTGCTATACAGGGGCGGGGACTGCGGCGTTATTGGGGGTGGCGCTGGAGATGAGCTCCAGAATAAACAAAAGTAATAAACGCCACAGAGACTGACTTCTGCTCAACGCTTCAATTTATCTAATACATTTTCGCCAGGATACATGTTATACATGCACGTTCTTACCTTAAATAACTTCATCCAGTGCCCAAAAGACCATGCCGTGTACCACAGACGTCAGCTGTGCTAGCCGACGCACCAGCATTGGCGTCAGTTGCCTGGCAACAGACGCTGCGTGTGTTGTAACAATCCCCAAGAACACAGCTGGGAAAAGAAAGCATAGACTAGAAAAAGCTGTATAAGCATCATCTAAATACAAGCGCAATACTACATATCAATCTAAAATGACAATACATTCTAAATATTAAGTAATAATCCAATATAAAAGCTCTAGAAAGAATAGGTGAACTTGCTGAGATGTTTCAATAAACGGCAACATTATATCAATATAATGTATATATTTTTTATATTTATTTATACAAATTGAACTTTATTTATTAACTGTTTCTTATATACAGTAGCGCAGCAAATTCTGTTGCGTTCATTCTTGCTATATGAGGCACGTGCAGCGCAGCAAAGAATATATGTGTACCGTCTGCTTAGACCAGGGCTGAGGAACCTGCGGCCCTCCAGCTGTTGTTGAACTACACATCCCAGCATGCCCTGCAACAGTTTTAGCATGGATAAATAGCAAAACTGTATGAAGGCATGCTGGTATGTGTAGTTCAACAACAGCTGGAGGGCCAAAGCTTCCCCACTCCTGGCTTAGACTGTTATAAAGTTAGGTAGGCAGATTTGTGCAGGTTTCTTCATAAACTATAGACCAAGGGGGTCATTCCAAGTTGATCGCTCGTTATTTTTTTCTCGCAACGGAGCGATTAGTCGCTAATGCGCATGCGCAATGTCCGCAGTGCGACTGCGCCAAGTAAATTTGCTATGCAGTTAGATATTCTACTCACGGCATTACAAGGTTTTTTCTTCGTTCTGGTGTTCGTAATGTGATTGACAGGAAGTGGGTGTTTCAGGGCGGAAACTGGCCGTTTTATGGGAGTGTGTGAAAAAACGCTACAGTTTCTGGGAAAAACGCGGGAGTGGCTGGAGAAACGGAGGAGTGTCTGGGCGAACGCTGGGTGTGTTTGTGACGTCAAACCAGGAACGACAAGCACTGAACTGATCGCACTGGAAGAGTAAGTCTCGAGCTACTCAGAAACTGCATAGAGAAGTCTTTTCGCAATATTGCAAATCTTTCGTTCGCAATTTTGAAAAGCTAAGATTCACTCCCAGTAGGCGGCGGCTTAGCGTGTGCAAAGCTGCTAAAAGCAGCTTGCGAGCGAACAACTCGGAATGACCACCCAAGTCTGGAACTTTTAGTTTTGCCCGCAGTGATTTCCTCCGGGGCGGCCACCACCTGTCATTCCATACCTAAAACTATGCATCTGATTAATGTGAAAGCCACCGCTAGCAGATTTCATTTTAAAATGCAAATAAGACCTTATTTAGGTGTGAATGATTCCGCCTCATCACATCACTGGCTCTACTCACCCCATGCACCCTGATAGGGCATGTTGCAGCCTCTTCCCCTGTACTGTCAGGGCTATGGTAATGCGAGTATTCTTATCTGTTCCTCATCAATGTTAAGTGCTGAGAAGGTCACGGGCAATAAACCTCACTGCCACTCACTGCCATGGATGGGAATTTAGCTCCTGCTATATAGACTGAATTTCAGAAACCGATCCCCCCCCCTACTCTCCTGCTGCTAAATTGACAAATCCAATTGCTGCCCTTTCTCCAGATCCGGCTGCACCTTCCCTGCGTTGGGCTCATTTATTTCAATTTTCCATGCTTTCTGTCTGCTCCTCATTATTTAAAGGAAGAAAAACAATCCTTCCATGCTCAACCTCAATGCTGAATAAAGGGAAATAAATTGAATGATGCGGGGTGAAGTGAGTCTGCGGAACGTGCCGGTGTCTGCAGGGATGACTGTGCTGCCGTCTGGGATTTTTACAGCGTGCTTATTCTTATCCTGTTTGCATTGCGCCAATATATTTTGTATAATAAATGAACTTAGAGAGACGTGACGTTGAAAAGTCCGCGTGCAATATATCATTTGGATTTTATGGGGGGGCCGATAAAGTGTGAACGCATTTTTCATCTGCAGATGGTTGTTGGTGTTGTTAATTGGACACTTTATGCACTTTTCGGTATGTACCCACAGGTAGAAACGTATTTGACCCCGTCGGAGCAGCGTTCTGTCTTCACTAAAACGTGCACCTGTCACCCAGTCACACAGCTGGCAGGTATTTTGCAGCCTGTAGCAAAACTAAATTTAATTTCAGCGTAGCAGAAACGAGAACCATCAGTAACTGTAACAATGGGGGTCATTCCGAGTTGATCGCTTGCTGCATTTGTTTGCAGCGCAGCGATCAGGCTAAAAAATGGCAGTTCTGCGCATGCGTATGCGCACGTGCGACGTATGGGCACAACGACCGATGTAGTTTTGCACAGGGTCTAGCGATGCATTTCAGTCGCACTGCTTGCAGCAGAGGGATTGACATGAAGTGGGCGTTTCTGGGTGGCAACTGACCGCTTCCAGGGAGTGTGCGGAAAAACGCAGGCATGCCAGGAAAAACGCAGGCGTGGCTGGGCGGGTGTAGGACGTCACATCCGGAACTGAATAGTCTGAAGTGATCGCAAGCGCTGAGTAGGTTTTGCGCTACTCTGAAACTACACAAAAGATTTTTTGTAGATGCTGTGTGATACAACCGTTCGCACTTCTGCTAAGCTAAAATACACTCCCAGTGGGCGGCGGCATAGCGTTTGCACGGCTGCTAAAAACTGCTAGCGAGCGATCAACTTGGAATGACCCCCAATAACCGGTGCGTTGGGTGAGCTACGTGCAGGTAACCTCACCGATCTCAGGGGTGTTTTAACAGAGCAGGGGGCCCGTGTGCAGATTCCGTATGGGCCCCTCTTCTCCGCAGCGCAGTGGGCTCTAGTGTTGTGCTCAGAGATAAAATGGAGAGAAATAAAGTACCAACCACCTGTCATTTTTCAAACACAGCCTGTGACATGACAGTAAGGAGCTGATTGGTTGCTACTTTCTCTCCTTTCACTTAATCTCTCTCCATGGCTTAGTACATAGGGGGTAATTCCAAGTTGATCGCAGCAGGAAATTTTTTAGCAGTTGGGCAAAACCATGTGCACTGCAGGGGAGGCAGATATAACATGTGCAGAGAGAGTTAGATTTGGGTGGGTTATTTTATTTCTGCGCATGGTAAATACTGGCTGCTTTATTTTTACACTGCAATTTAGATTGCAGATTGAACACACCCAGTGGCGGATCCAGGGTGGGGGGGGGGGGGCACTCGGGCCCGTGCCCCCCCTGTCATTTGTGACTAGTGAAATCGGAACACAGCATGATTCCGCAGAGCTGTGTCTCCGATTTCACAAGTACACATCCGTGGCCAGCCAGCGCTTGCCTCCGTTCCGCCTCCGCCGGCCCACCTTGTCCAGGCACTGCAATTATCTAATAAAGGCACCGGCGGAAGCTGCCGCCGTCTGAAGGAGGAGGCCGGCGTCTCTCTCGTAACTCTGGTGTGCGCCTCCGCTGCTACAGGCCGCCTCCTCCAGTCCCCCTCCATTGCCTCCAGTAGCTGCAGTGCCGGGCATGAGACAGCGCAGTGCATCTGTCTCTACTGAGTCCGGCCACATGAAGCAGAACACAGAGGAGCCCGAGATTCAGTGAGGTAGGTGGACAGCTTCTACCTGTGAGTGAGTTTTGTACTGCAGTGCAGCGGACTCACTAGCCACAAGGTTGTGCAGGCAATCAGTATGTGTGTGAGGCACCCAGTGTGTGTGGGGTGGGGGAGGCATCAAGTGTGTGTGAGGCACCCAGTGTGCTTGTGTGGGTGTGTAGCATGCAACGTGTGTGTGCACCTAGTGTGTGTTTGTGTATGTGGTACCTGGTGTGTGTGGAATCCAGTGTGTGTGTGTGTGTGTGTGTGTGTGTGTGTGTGGCACCCAGTATGTGTGTACCGTATGTGGCACCCAGTGTGCTTGTGTATGTGTGTGGCACCCAGTGTGTGTGGGGTGGGGGAGGCATCAAGTGTGTGTGTGTGGCACCCAGTGTGTGTGGGGGAGGCATCAAGTATGTGTGTGGCACCCAGTGTGTGTGGGGTGGGGGAGGCACCCAGTGTGTGTGTGTGTGTGTGTGTCACCCAGTATGTGTGTACCGTATTTGGCACCCAGTGTGCTTGTGTATGTGTGTGGCACCCAGTGTGTGTTTGTGTATGTGGTACCTGGTGTGTGTGGAATCCAGTGTGTGTGTGTGTGTGTGTGTGTGTGTGTGTGTGTGTGTGTGTGTGTGTGTCACCCAGTATGTGTGTACCGTATGTGGCACCCAGTGTGCTTGTGTATGTGTGTGGCACCCAGTGTGTGTGGGGTGGGGGAGGCATCAAGTGTGTGAGTGGCACCCAGTGTGTGTGGGGGAGGCATCAAGTATGTGTGTGGCACCCAGTGTGTGTGGGGTGGGGGAGGCACCCAGTGTGTGTGTGTGTGTGTGTGTGTGTGTGTGTGTGTGTGTGTGTGTGGCACCCAGTGTGTGTGTGTCTGTATGTATGTGTCACCCAGTGTGTGTGTGTCACCCAGTGTGTGTGTGTGTGTGTGTGTGTGTGTGTGTGTGTGTGTGTGTGTGGCACCCAGTGTGTGTGTGTGTGTGTGTGTGTGTGTGTGTGTGTGTGTGTGTCTGTATGTATGTGGCATCCAGTGTGTGTGTGTGTGTGTGTGTGTGTGTGTGTGTGTGTGTCTGTATGTATGTATGTATGTCACATCCAGTGTGTGTGTGTGTGCGGGGTGGGGGAGGCAGCAAGTGTGTGTGTGTGTGTGTGTGTGTGTGTGTGTGTGGCACCCAGTGTCTGTAGTGTGTGTGTCCTTTATGTATGTGGCATACAGTGTGTTTGTGTTGCACTCTGTGTGGGGGGTGGGGCATCCAGTGTGTGTGTGTATGTGGCATCCAGTGTGTGGTACCCAGTGTGTGTTTCACACACTGAGCAAATCATCTTTTCTTATTAAGTATGCCCGCCAGGTGGACATGAAGGGGAGGGGCTAGGGTGTGGCTTCAATGAGGGCGTGGCTGGGGGTTGAGTTCCCCCACCTCTCTTGTACCACTTTAAGCACTGCTCTCGCGGGATTTCAACTGTTCTCACCGCCACGGCCGCTGGGATTTCTGTGACGTGCAGGAGCCGAGAGTTTAGGCGGCACCATTTTCATGCTCAGATCCTTCCTCTGAGGCGCCGTAGCAGTGAGTGAGGCTCTGGCTGGCAGCTGGCGGCTCTGCATTGTGTGGCGCCGCCCAGATGCTCCTATCGCTACTGCCCCCAGCAGCTGCAGGTGGCGATGTGTTGAGGTACCTGGCTGGACATACTAATTTATTATATCACACAATAATATATATACTCAGCATCCCGCAAGTTTGTTGTCCAGGGCCCCCACAAACCTTAATCCGGCCCTGGTGGGAACAGTGAACACACCCCTTTTCTGGATGCGCATGCGCTGAAGGTGCATGCAAATGTTCTTGCCCCTTCCATGGTGCCCCCCCTGTAATTTTCCCCTGGATCCGCCCCTGAACACACCCCACCCAAATCTAACTCTCTCTGCACATGTTATATCTGCCCCCCCCCCCCCCTGCAGTGCACATGGTTTTGCCCAATTGCTAACAGAATTCCTGCTGCGATCAACTTGGAATTACCCCCATAGGGCCTAATTCAGACCTGATCGTAGATGTGCTAAATTTAGCACATCTACGATCAGTGAACAGACATGCGGGGGGACGCACAGCACAGGGCTAGTCCGCCCCGCATGTCAGGCCCGACCCACCCGCACAAGTACAAAAGCATTGCACAGCGGCGATGCTTTTGTACTGGAATAGTAGCTCCCTGCCAGCGCAGCTCCTGAGCACTGGCAGGCGCTACTCGTCGCTGTGAGGGTTGCAGTGGCTGCGTGTGACGTCACGCAGCCGCCGCGGCCCGCCCCCTAAACGGAGGCCAAATGTCGCCGGCCCGCCCCCTTCCTCCCTCCCAGCGACTGCCTCTGCCTGTCAATCAGGCAGAGGTGATCGCAGGGCTGAGACAGCCGTCGGCTGTCTGGCATGTGCTGGCGCACTGCGGCGCCAGCGCATGCGCAGTTCCGACCTGATCAGTTCAGACCTGATCAGCTGCTGTGCGAAAACGCACAGCAGTGATCAAGTCTGAATTAGGCCCCTAGACCCCAAAGTACCAGCCAATCAGTTCGTAACTGCCACGTCACCGGCAGTGTTTGAAAAATGACCGATAGGAGCTGGTTGTTGGTACTTTATCTCTCTCCAAGTCTTAAACTCTGGCCCACTTAGAACAACATAAATACTTAACAATAAATTATTAGAATATGTTGATGCACGACTCTTCAATATTATAAGGGAGATATATCAAGCCTTGGAGAAAGGTAGAGTGGAGAAGATGACAAAAGAAACCAATCCGCTTCCAACTGTCATTTATCTAGCACAGTCTTTGAAATGACAGACGCTGACTTCTCCATTGTTTCTCTCAAAGATTTGATTCATCTCTCCCCTATGGGTGATAACATATTGCATTCAGTAGGTGTCCCTGGCTTTAGCACTAACTATGAAAAATCTTAGTGACACCTGCTGGCTATAAGAACGTATTTTACATTAAGGGTTAATTCAATCAGTTGCGGTATACAGAGAATATATCATTTATAGAATTCCCTGCCCCAGTAGGGCTAACAATCTATTTTCCCTATCACATATACAAGCACACGCACATACTAGGGTTCATTTAGTTAGAAACCAATTGAAGTAAATTTGCCAGTATGTGTCTGAAATGTGATGGGAAACCAGAACAGAGAGAGAGCATACAAACTCCACACATAAATGACACTGGTCAGGGCTGAACTCACGGCTCCATCACTGTAAGGCAGCACATACTACTATACCTCCATTCTCAGGATGCTCCGAGGGCTGTAAGAGCAGCAGTGTGCACATCCGAAGTGTCCAAAGGATGCATCAGTGGAACTGCAGAAGCAATTCTGGCTGCAGGGTGCTGTTCCAGGAACCTTGGTAGCCAGATACAGGGGCCATAGTTTAGCAGCGGTCTACAGGGCTCTGTACAGTAGCACCGCTCTCACACATATAGTCACAGCCCTGTGCCTCCATGAGGATAGCCTTCACACTCGAGTAGGCCTCCTGCCATTTGAATAATCCATTGGCCTCTTGTCAGTTTCTCAGATGGGTGCATCCTGTACGGTTGTGGGGACTCACTGACATCACCTACCTCTAGGTATGTACAAGCCATGGCCAAAAGTTTTGAGAATGACACAAGTATTGGTTGTCACAAAGTTTGCTGCTTCAGTGTTTGTAGACCTTTTTGTCAGATGTGACTATGGTATACTGAAGTAAAATGACAGCATTTCATAAGTGTCAAAGGCTTTTATTGACAATTACATTAAGTTTATGTGAAGAGTCAATATTTGCAGTGTCGATCCTTTTTTTTCAAGACCTCTGCAATTCGCCCTGGCATGCTGTCAGTCAACTTCTGGGCCATATACTGACTGAAGGCCGCCCATTCTTTCCTAATGCTTGGAGTTTGTCAGAATTTGTGGGTTTTGGTTTGTCCACCTGCCTCTTGAGGATTGACCACAACTTCTCCATCATGCTGGAAAAGGCAGTGTTCCTCACCAAACTGTTCTCGGATGGTTGGGAGAAGTTGCTCTTGGAGGATGTCTTGGTGCCATTCTTTATTCATGGCTGTGTTCTTAGGCAATATTGTGAGTGAGCCCACTCCCTTGGCTGATAAGCAACCCCACCATGAATGGTCTCAGGATGCTTTACTGTTGGCATGACACAGGACTGATGGTAGCACTCACCTTTCCTTCTCCGGACAAGCGTTTTGCATCAGAGAAAATGACTTTACCCCAGGACTCAGCAGTCCAATCCTTGTACCTTTTGCAGAATATATGTCTGTCCCTGATGTTTTTCCTGGATAGAAGTGGCCTCTTTGCTGCCCTTCTTGACACCAGGCCATCCTCCAAAAGTCTTTACCTCACTGTGCGTGCAGATGCACTCACACATGCCTGCTGCCATTCCTGAGCAAGTTCTGCACTGGTGGTGCCCCAATCCCGCAGCTGAATCAACTTTAGGAGACGTCCTGGTGCTTGCTGGATGTTCTTGGGCGCCCTGAAGCCTTCTTCACAACTATTGAACCTCTCTCCTTGAAGTTCTTGATGTTCTGAAAAATGGTTGCTTTAGATGCAATCTTTCTAGCAGCAATATCCTTGCCTGTGAAGCCCTTTTTGTGCAAAGCAATGATGACTGCACGTGTTTCCTTGCAGGTAACCATGGTTAACAGAGGAAGAACAATGATTTCTAAGCACCACCCGCCTTTTAAAGCTTCCAGTCTGTTATTCTAACTCAATCAGCATGACGGAAGGATCTACAGCCTTGTCCTCGTCAACACTCTCACCTTTGTTAACGAGAGAATCACTGACATGATGTCAGCTGGGCCTCTTGCGGTAGGGCTGAAATGCCGTGTAAATGTTTTTGGGATTAAGTCCATTGTCATGGCAAAGAAAGACTTTGCAATTAATTGCAATTCATCTGATCACTCTTCATGACATTCTGGAGTATATGCAAATTGCCATCATAAAAACTGAGGCAGCAGACTTTGCAAAAATTTATATTTGTGTCATTCTCAAAACTTTTGGCCACGGCTGTAGAACAGGTGCTACCGCTTAGCTGGGAAGCGGCGTTAGATAAACAATGCAGAGAAATATCGTCTTACAAGGACATCACACTCTGCAATCTATTGAAACAAAAATGAATTTAAAGTAGCGGCAAAATAAAAATGATAATGAAGAAATATGGTAATATCCGGTGAACTGGCGGTTAGCACTTTTTATACCGTACCCGGAAGGTGTTTCTCGCCCCCCTAGCATCCTGAAACTGAGTCTATTGTCTCTTCTGACACTGGGGTTAAACGAATTGAAGTCTTTAACCGTCCTTTTCTCTTTGATCTCCCATACAAAAGAATCTATCAACATAGAGACTACCCCGGTACACAATGAATAATAATCACAGCCAGCCTCGCAGACATTATCCACAGAACACCATGCCACAAAGGCAAATGGGACTTAAACATATCTACAATTTACTCCCTGTCACCGCTTATTGAATTTTGATGGCTGAAATGAATAATAGAGCAGGAAGCGGGATGTGTGACTATGGGAATAAAGAGAACTTTAGCAGCCTGAGAGCAAACAAACAAAATACAAATAGGCGCACACGGGGATAGACGTGAGAGCTGGCACCGCACGAGAGAGACTCAAAATGATGTGTTTTAAGTTCTCATTGATGCTTTCTGGGTCACAGTAAGGGTTAATCTTAGCTCCGTGTCGGTCTGTTATTAGTCCTGTTTTATTACTATTTGTTCCCAACTGTAAAGCGCAACGGAATAGGCTGCCGCTATATAAGTAACTGCTAATAAATAAATATCACCAAGCAACCATTGAGCCAGTGGCTTATTTTGCCTAAAGCAATTCAATTATTTTTTAAGTAGGATAATGTACCCCCTACTGTAAAAGATAAGGATTATTAGAAGTAACCGAACAAATTGTGAACAGCTGGAGGCTGGAACTAAGTGATTTTCTACACGTGGGTAACCGCCTGCTTGCTGGATGGGCGGTGTAAAAGTACGTATTCCTTCAATAATACCAACCTCTCAAGTACCTATGCCATCCAGTTCTAGCTCTGTCTCTCTTAATGAGGCTCCTACGGGGACAGTGGCAAACAGGTTACCCCATGCAGTAACGAGTATGGGTCATAGGGTCGACAGTCATTAGGTCGACAGTCATTAGGTCAACCACTATTGGTCGACAGTGACTAGGTCGACACCTGAAATAGATCGACACAGTCATTAGGTCGACATGGAAAAAGGTCGCCATGGAAAAGGTCGACATGAGTTTGTTGAAAACTTTTTTGGTGTCGTTTTCATCGTGAAGTGGCGGGTAACCCCAATTAGTCATTCCAAGTTGATCGCTAGCTGAATTTGTTCGCTGCGCAGCGATGATGCAAAAAAATGGCACTTCTGCGCATGCGTATGCGGCGCAATGGCCCGCGCAACGTACTTTCACATCGGCCGACGTAGTTTCACACTAGGTCTAGCGAAGCTTTTCAGTCGCACCGCTGGCCGCAGAGTGATTGACATGAAGTGGGCGTTTCTGGGTCTCAAGTGACCGTTTTCAGGGAGTGTTCGAAAAAACGCAGTCGTGGCTGGCCGAACGCAGGGCGTGTTTGTGACATCAAAACAGTAAATGAACATTCTGAAGTGATCGCAAGCGCTGAGTAGGTCTGGAGCTACTCTGAAACTGCACAAAAGGAGATTTATGGTAAGAACTTACCTTTGTTAAATCTCTTTCTGCGAGGTACACTGGGCTACACAAGGATAGACATTGGGGTGTAGACGGATCTTGATCCGAGGCACCAACAGGCTCAAAAGCTTTGACTGTTCCCAGAATGCACAGCGCCGCCTCCTCTATAACCCCGCCTCCCTGCACAGGAGCTCAGTTTTTAGTTAACAAGCCCAATGCAGTAGCAGGTAAAAGAGACAACAACAGTTAGTAGCCACAGACAACACAATTTCACCCCAGGGGAAAGTGTCAGCGGCTAATGCCACACCAACCCAAAAAAACTAAGTGCGTCAGGGTGGGCGCCTTGTGGAGCCCAGTGTACCACGCAGAAAGAGATTTAACAAAGGTAAGTTCTTACCATAAATCTCGTTTTCTGCTGCGGGGTACACTGGGCTCCACAAGGATAGACATTGGGGTTGTCCTAAAGCAGTTCCTCATGGGAGGGGACGCACTGTAGCGGGCATAAGAACCCGGCGTCCAAAGGAAGCATCCTGGGAAGAGGCAGTATCGAAGACATAGAACCTTATGAACATGTTCACTGAGGACCACGTAGCCGCCTTGCACAATTGTTCAAGGGTCGCACCACGGCGGGCCGCCCAAGAAGGTCCAACAGACCGAGTAGAATGGGCCTTAATGTGAGCAGGAGCGGACAGACCAGCCCTCACATAACCATGTGCAATCACCATTCTAATCCATCTGGCCAAGGTCTACTTGTGAGCAGGCCAGCCACGTTTGTTAAAACCAAACAGAACAAAGAGAGAATCAGACTTCCGGAGGGAAGCAGTCCTCTTCACATAGATACGGAGAGCCTGTACCACATCCATAGACCGCTCTTTGGGAGATAAATTAGGAGAGACAAGGGCTGGAACCACTATTTCCTGATAAAGGTGGAACGAAGAAACCACCTTAGGTAAATACCCGGGACGAGTCCGCAGAACCGCCCGGTCACGGTGAAAAATCAGATATGGGGAACTACAAGACAGGGCACCCAAATCCGACACTCTTCTAGCAGAGGCAATAGCCAGAGAAACACCACCTTAAGGGAAAGCCACTTAAGGTCAGGCGATTCAAGAGGATCAAATGGAGATTCTTGCAACGCCTCCAAAACCACCAACAAATCCCAAGGAGCCACAGGCGGGACATAGGGAGGTTGGATTCGCAACACACCCTGAGTGAAGGTATGTACATCAGGCAAGGTTGCAATTTTTCTCTGAAACCAAACCGACAAGGCAGAAATATGAACCTTGATGGAAGCCAGACGCAGGCCAAGGTCCAGGCCCTGCTGTAGAAAAGCTAAAAGCTTGGTCGTACTAAACTTGGAAGCGTCATAATTGTAAGATGCGCACCAAACAAAGTAAGAATGCCAAACCCTATGGTAAATCCGAGCAGAAGCCAGTTTCCGGGCCCGCAGCATAGTTTGAATGACCGACTCAGAAAAACCTCTAGCCCTCAGGACGGAAGCATCAAGAGCCACACCGTCAAAGCCGGCCGGGCCAGGTCCTGGTGGACACAAGGGCCCTGAATGAGGAGGTCTGGTCGTTGTGGAAGTAGAAGGGGACACTCTAGCGAAGGCCCTGGAGGTCTGAGAACCAATGCCGTCTGGGCCATGCTGGAGCTACGAGAAGCAGGAGTCCTCCTCCCTGCTTGAATTTCCGAATTACCCTGGGCAGGAGTGACACCGGAGGGAACACGTACGGCAGACGAAAGTTCCACGGAACTGCCAACGCATCCACAAACGCTGCCTGAGGATCCCTTGTTCTTGTTCCGAAGATCGGAACCTTGTGATTGTGTCGAGACGCTATCAGGTCCACGTCTGGAAGGCACCACCTTTCCACTAGGAGTTGAAACACTTCTGGATGGAGGACCCACTCTCCGGCGTGTACGTCCTGACAACTGAGAAAATCCGTTTCCCAATTCAGGACCCCCGGAATGAATATCGCCGATATGGCCGGTAGATGGCGTCCCGCCCAATGAAGACTCCATACTACTTCCTTCATTGCCAAGCGGCTTCGAGTGCCGCCTTGATGATTTATGTAAGCCACCATGGTGGCATTGTCTGACTGTACCTGAACAGGTCGGTTCTGTATTAAATGCTGGGCCAAGTTCAATGAGTTGAATACCGCCCGCAATTCCAGAATGAGACTCCTCCTTGGTCCACCGACCCTGAAGGGAGTGTTGCTCCAACACAGCTCCCCATCCTCGCAGACTGGCATCCGTCATCAGCAGGACCCAGTCGGATATCCAGAAGGGACGACCCCTGCACAATCTTTCGTCCGGAAGCCACCAGCTCAGTGACAGACGGACCTCCAGAGTCAAAGAGATCATTTGAGACCTGATCCGGTGAGGCAGGCCGTCCCACTTGGCCAGAATTAGCCTCTGGAGAGGGCGAGAATGAAATTGAGCATACTCCACCATGTCGAATGCCGAATGTATCGACACTTGTGGACGAGATAGGAAGTATCGAATCCTGTCCTGAAGCTTCAGGACTTTCTCATGAGACAAGAACAACCGTTGGTTGTGAGTGTCCAATAACGCTCCCAGGTGCACCATGCTCTGAGTAGGGACCAGGGACGATTTCTTCCAGTTGATTAGCCACCTGTGGGCTTGCAGAAACCGGATAGTCAGATCCAGATGACGCAGGAGAATTTCTGGGGAGTTTGCCAGGATCAACAAGTCGTCCAGGTATGGTAGGATCCTGACCCCTTGACGGCGTAGTACGGCTGTCATCACCGCCATGACTTTGGTGAAAACTCGCGGAGCCGTGGTCAAACCAAAAGGTAACGCCCGAAATTGGTAATGGAGGTTGCCAACCGCAAACTTCAGGTACTGCTGATGCGACACTGCTATAGGGATATGCAGGTAAGCATCCTGTATGTCCAGGGAGACCATATAATCCCCAGATTCCAAGGCCAGGACAATAGAGTGAACAGTTTCCATACGAAACTTGGATACCTTCACAAATTTGTTCAACGCCTTGAGGTTTAGAATGGCCCGGAAGGATCCATTTGGTTTCGGGACTAGGAACAGCGGCGAATAGTACACCTGGCCCCTCTGAGCAAGAGGTACCTGTACTACCACTCCTGTGTCCAGGAGGATCTGTACCACCGAATGAAGAGTCCTTGCCTTTACTCGATCCGAAGGGATGTCTGTCAGGCAAAATCGATGAGGGGGACATTTTTTGAAGGCGATGGCGTAACCTCGAGTGACGACTTCTCATACCCAGGCATCTGAAGTGGTCTTCAACCATTCCTGGGTATACCCTAGAAGCCGGCCCCCCACCCTGGGGTCCCCCAAGGGGAGGCCCGCACTGTCATGTGGCAGGCTTATCGGTCTTGGAAGCTGGCTGACGGGCAGCCCAGGCACGTTTGGGCTTTGTCTTGCGAGATTTGGAAGTGCGACCTTTGGTGTACGCCTGACCTTTTGCTTTTCCTGAAGGACGAAAGGAAGTACTTTTAGCCTTCGGTACAGAAGGAGCAGTACTTGGCAGACAGGATGTTTTAGCAGACGCCAAATCAGCCACAATCTTATTTAAGTCCTCTCCAAAAAGGATATTTCCCTTAAAAGGGAGTACCTCCAGGGTTTTTCTAGAGTCCAGCTCCACAGACTAGGACCGCAGCCATAAGATCCGGCGAGCCAGAACAGACGTAGTTGAAGCCTTGGCTGCCAGAACACCGGCATCAGAAGCCGCGTCCTTAACATAGTGAGAAGTCGTGACAATATACGACAAGCATTGTCTAGCATGGTCAGAAGAGATTTCAGTTCCACCTCCTGGGCCCACGCTTCAATAGCTTTTGCAGCCCATGTCGCTGCAATAGTGGGCCTACGCACAGCGCCCGCAAGGGTATAAATCGCTTTTAGACAACCCTCCACACGCTTAGTGACTGGTAGAGCTGAGGAGACCACCATCCTTGCCACATGTGAATCCACTGGCGGAGGTGTCTCCCAATTTTTAGTCAGCTCCGGAGCGACAGGATAGCGAGCAAGTAGCTTCTTGTGAGGCGAGAACTTCTTTCCTGGATTTTCCCAGGATTACTGACGTACTGTATATCAACCAGATGATCAGAGTGAGGTAAAACTAGTTTAACCACCTTCTGACGCTTAAACCTATCCAGTTTCTTAGGAGGAACTGACAGTTCCGGTTCATCTGTAATCTGAAGAATTGACCGTATAGCCTCCAATAAATCAGGAACCAGAGCCATAACTAGGTGTGTGCCGATGGTGCCTTGCCCACAGCGCAAATGCACTGAGGGCGCACCATCGGCCATCACACCCGCTAGGTCCGACTGACTTCTGATGGCGGCGGCGGCGCTCGTGTCCTGCGGACAGCGGCGCCGCCTGCATGATCCTGCTGAAGTTGCCGCTGCCGCTCGCCCGTGTCCCTCTGCAGCCACTGCCCCGCTCACCCGCCCACAACTTCCTCTGAAAACCTCCTCTGAACTGCAGTTGAAGCCGAAGCCACCGCCGTCCACCTGCCACCCCCCCACCCCACCCCGCCCGCCGGCTTCAGCTGGATACGGGCGAGCGGCAGTGGCTTCGGCTTCAACTTCATTACAGAGGAGGTTTTCAAGCCGCCGCTGCTGCTGTAGGCTCAGTACAACGTTGCAGCGTCAGTATAACAGATGGCCCAGCGGCAGCCCGGCCCCCCTCCCCTGCAATTCGGGAGAGACGTCACGTGATGATGTCAAACGTCTCTCCCACACTGCCCTGCGCCCTGACTCTCCTGCTGCACAGCGAGGAGCCCTGGAGCCTATAGAACGTGGAACTTGGAAGAGCCTGTGTGCTGCTGTCAACTCTGGTTAGTAAAGTCCGAGTCCCCACTGACAGCACATACACACAGCCGCTGATGCTGCGCTCCGTTTCCTCCTGCCTCCTATTTCCCTGCATCTCCCCCTCAGCACCCTTATCCTCACCCTCCCTGTGTCTCCCCCTCAGCACCCTTATCCTCACCCTCCCTGTGTCTCCCCCTCAGCACCCTGATCCTCACCCTCCCTGTGTCTCCCCCTCAGCACCCTTATCCTCACCCTCCCTGTGTCTCCCCCTCAGCACCCTGATCCTCACCCTCCCTGTGTCTCCCCCTCAGCACCCTGATCCTCACCCTCCCTGTGTCTCCCCCTCAGCACCCTGATCCTCACCCTCCCTGTGTCTCCCCCTCAGCACCCTGATCCTCACCCTCCCTGTGTCTCCCCCTCAGCACCCTTATCCTCACCCTCCCTGTGTCTCCCCCTCAGCACCCTGATCCTCACCCTCCCTGTGTCTCCCCCTCAGCACCCTGATCCTCACCCTCCCTGTGTCTCCCCCTCAGCACCCTGATCCTCACCCTCCCTGTGTCTCCCCCTCAGCACCCTGATCCTCACCCTCCCTGTACCTCCCCCTCAGCACCCTGATCCTCACCCTCCCTGTGTCTCCCCCTCAGCACCCTGATCCTCACCCTCCCTGTGTCTCCCCCTCAGCACCCTGATCCTCACCCTCCCTGTGTCTCCCCCTCAGCACCCTTATCCTCACCGTCCCTGTGTCTCCCCCTCAGCACCCTGATCCTCACCCTCCCTGTGTCTCCCCCTCAGCACCCTGATCCTCACCCTTCCTGTGTCTCCCCCTCAGAACCCTGATCCTCACCCTCCCTGTGTCTCCCCCTCAGCACCCTGATCCTCACCCTCCCTGTGTCTCCTCCTCAGCACCCTGATCCTCACCCTCCCTGTGTCTCCCCCTCAGCACCCTGATCCTCACCCTCCCTGTGTCTCCCCCTCAGCACCCTGATCCTCACCCTCCCTGTACCTCCCCCTCAGCACCCTTATCCTCACCCTCCTTGTATCTCCCGTAATGTGTAAAAAGGGGGACTGCTGCCTCAATGTGTAAAAGGGGGACTCTGCTGCCGTAATGTGTAAAAGGAGGACTGTCTGCCCCCCTAATGTGTAAAAAGGGGGACTCTGCAGCCGTAATGTGTAAAACGGGGACTCTGCCTGCCGTAATGTGTAAAAAGGGTACTATACCTGTCGTAATGTGTAAAAGGGAGCTCTGTGGCCATGCTCCTTCCCCATGAAGCCACGCCCCCTATATTTTGAGCACACTGGCCCTGTTTTTGTATATGGGGGGGCGCAGATGCTGTTTCTTGCACACAGCGCTGAAATGTCTAGTTACGGCACTGTCAGGAACATCCTCTTGTGAAACACCCTCCCCATCAGATGGATCAGGATCGGAATCTGTGGGGTCAGTATAAACGCCATCCTCATCAGACGAGATGTCAGGGACAGCAGTGGATTGTGAGGAAGTAATGGCCCGCTTAGAGGACCCTTTGGACTTAGGCGGGCGACGGTTAGACTTCTTATTAGTCAAGGAATGGTTCAATTGCTGTAACTGATTGGACAATTCATCTGCCCACGGCGGATTAACCGCGGGGACCATGAACGGTTGCACCGGCACAGGAGGTCCCATAGGGGGCGTTAGTTTGGTAACTAGCGTAGTCAGTAGCGTGGAGAAAGTAGGCCACAGTGGGTCATTCTGAACCCCAGTTGCTACCGTCCCACTGGGGGGCAAGGAACCCCCAGAACCAAAACCCTCAGCTGCTACGTTTTCCTCAAATGTATCTGCGACTTCATCACCACTCCCAGTGGGTTCAGCCCCAGAACCGTTACCCTGTTTAGCGGACATGATATATCGCAATGCAAGGTAACACAGTACAATATCAGCAGCGCAATACCTGACCCAAACCCCTGCGCAGTGTAGTCAGCACAAACAGGAATTTAGGAGAGATACGGTGACTAAAATCACATAGAAAATACACACTGAGTATATCTTGTGAATATCCTATATTAATAATAAACCTGACGCACCTAGCTCCCTCAGGTTATAGAATATAGGGATAGCAAGCTGAGTGAGAAACATGAAATGGAGGTCACACAGCAGGCAAATGCACACACATATAAGTACTGTATTGCATTGTCGAATTATTATTTTTTTGGCGAAAATGTCCCGTTTTTCGACATTTTCGGGAATTCGACCGCAATTGCATATACCCCATAGTCACAGTTGTATAATGCAGAAGTTATGACAGGCAATAATACTGCACTGGACTAGCCATATAGCTATATAGAAGATAGATATAACACTGCACAGTAAAGACTGGATGTATATCACAGGGTACGTGTACTAAATAACCCTGACTAAATGCACTCTTTCTTAACTAGCACTGTCAACAGACATGTAGAATACTTAAGTGTCCTGTAAGATGCACAGCGCTGACATGCAGACAGCTTTACAGATGAGGATTTGCCTAAACAGTCCCAGGAACAGTGTAGCTGAGTGTAATGGCGCCCAAACACTGCTGGGAGTGAGGGAGAGAGAGAGATGTGCAGCTCCAGGGCGTGAACATTTACTCTAAATGGCCCCCTGGGGCTGGGGGAGGGGCTACAGGTCTAAGCCTTTCCCCCTGCTGGACTTAACCACCGGTACTGTGGGCTGCATGAGAAACGGTTTATGAGAGAAACCGACCTGTGCCCTTGCCCTGGTGGCCTAGTGGGGTCCCTGTACTGACACAGTGTCCACGCCAGCGCGCGCGGCCCGTCTCCCACCGGCCGCGCCGGATCGCGATAAAGCGCGGGTCCCGTGAGCGGGACCCACTTCCCACCTCCCGAAATGCGGCCACGCGATCCCGGAGAGCTGTGTGTCTGACCAAGGAGAAAACCGGAGCCTCTTGTGTGTACCCGGCAACCAGGGCGCGGGAGTGTACAGCGCCACTGTGGGAGAGATGGAGCTGCAGCAGAGAATGTCCCTAACATCTAACCTCCACTGCAGCCCTTGTAGATTTCACTTTTTTCTCTCAAAAAAGCTCTTTTCTTAGACTGCCTGAGCAGCCTCCTGTTAACGTGCCTGCTACTGCAAGCACCAACTACAAAACTGAGCTCCTGTGCAGGTTATAGAGGAGGCGGCGCTGTGCATTCTGGGAACAGTCAAAGCTTTTGAGCCCGTTGGTGCCTCGGATCAAGATCCTACTCTACACCCCTATGTCTACCCTTGTGGAGCCCAGTGTACCCCGCAGCAGAAAATTATTTTTTAGCCGCTCTGCGATCCTTTCGTTCGCACTTCTGCTAATGTAAAATACACTCCCAGTGGGAGGCGGCATAGCGTTTGCACGGCTGCTAAAAACTGCTAGCGAGCGATCAACTCGGAATGACCTTCCATGTCCCCTCGCATGGCTCGCTTCGCTCACCATGCTTCGGGCAAGGTGCCTCGCTCAGCTACCGCTGCACTCGGCACAGGTTACCATTCCCAATCGTAGTCCCCGTGGATCATAAAGTATGAAAAGTTCCAAAAATGAAAAAAAA
This sequence comes from Pseudophryne corroboree, assembly GCF_028390025.1. Classification (NCBI taxonomy): domain Eukaryota; kingdom Metazoa; phylum Chordata; class Amphibia; order Anura; family Myobatrachidae; genus Pseudophryne; species Pseudophryne corroboree. The sequence goes on along the minus strand of NC_086452.1, from coordinate 452,679,805 downwards.
GTGAAAAACTCATGTCGACCTTTTTCCATGTTGACCTAGTGACCATGTCAACCAATAGTGGTCGACCTAATGACCGTATCCCGCAGTAACACCAGCAAACCCAGGATTCCTAGAGAGGGTTTTCCATATTCTTAATGTGGCCGGATGTACCTCGCTGCGCCAAGCGATCACAGATTTTGTTTGGTCCCACTGGAACCAGGCTACTAGGAGATTCCCTCTCACTGTCAGTAACCGCCTGTTAGTGACTCCACCCACTGCACAGTGGGCAGTAACGTGCTGCCCAACCAGGCTCCTAGTATCGGTGCCTGAAAACCATCTTCTTCTGTGTATGCGTGGGCAAGGTGCTGCAACACATCCTGATTGGCATCGGCTGATTCCCAATGGTCACCCATCATGGACCAGTTCTCTGCAGGATAGCTGGCAGAGGGTTGAGTTTGGAGACACTGGGCTCACTCCAGGACAGCTGGGAAACGGAATAGGGTATTGCACAATTCTATTGGTCGCAGGATACAGATACAGTGGCTTTAAAGGCAAGATGTTTATTGCTCAAAAAGTCTTAAAAAAGACTTAGGGCCGGCAATCACTTACAGGACAAAAACCATGCCTTGTCATTGGTCATTTCACACTCTTAACACTGTCTTAGGAAGTTCTATAATACTCCCAGGAGGGCATTTAAAAGAAAGGCTTTTACATTTAAATCCTGACTAAATAACAGAAGTGCATAGTCCTTATATTCAGACATGCGTTTCCCCAATTTCACAACTGCGCACAGTGTTTTAAATATAACATGGTAAAACACATTACAAAATATATTTTTACAGTACATGGCGCCTAGCGCCGATTTGTCCATGAAATAAAATGGCGATTGCTCCACGAGTCTATCATGTGCGCCAGGTCTCCAGCCACACTTGATATTAGACTGTATACCATCACCAAGAGGGCATAATTATCACTTAATGAACTATGGTGCAACAGCTCCTAAACAGAGCAGAAGTGCGCCCTATGCCAACCTTGCCCCCTAAACCCTTGATGTCAAGACATTATGCCTAAAGGGCAGGGCCACTGTCTCTGGGAAGTATAGCTCTAAGGACACTCTGGACAGCCCCACAGGCGGCAAGGTACCTGCCACGATCTTCCCTTGGATACTGCAGGTGGCTCTGTAGTAGCATTACTGGCTGCAGGGTACCGTGGGACAGTGACGGTGCCTCCCTCAGGGCCCCTGTACCCAATGTTATATCTGCCCCACCAGCACTGCACATGGTTTTGCCCAACTGCTAACAAATTTGCTGCTACGATCAGGTCTGAATTACCCCCTATGATACAGTAGTGGTCCCAGGTCTCGACCGTCATACCCACACTACGTCACTCATAGGCAGGATAGGTTATCAGTCATCAGCACTTGCAATGCTTTAAAACGTTCATTCCAAATTCTCTGCAGAAGACCTCCATCTTATCTCTGCAGGAATGAAATACAGAAGCAGTAATGTAACAAATATTCATACCTGTTGTCATTGCGCAAATGTGCACATGATCTGCAGAAGTAAATGAATAAGCAACAAATAACATTTTGATTCACTACTGGTGCCCTGTCCCAGAATTTAACAGAATTCTCCTCCTAATTTGTACTCCAAGGCATAGATTCCAAATGATATGAAATGAAATAAGTAAGATTGATGGTGACCTGCTCTCGCAACGGTTCCGGCTTTAGGACAGAGACATGTAAACAGCGAAAAGACCAGGACAGTTCCCGAATACCACGCAGAAAAATTTCTGTAGATTCTACTAATTGCATTTTGAGACGCATTTTCCAAATGAGGGAACCAGAGTGATTTATGGGCCTTAAAACAAGCTGGAAAGAAAAGTTAATATAAGGACTCTTGTACTGTAACCAGAAACATCTGTGCTTAATTGTGCTGCGCACAGGTGAATGCGTGCTAATAATCTGTCCGCATATGGCATCTTCATATTGATTTATTGTTTCTATGATGCCGTTGTCTGAGTAGGGCACATCATATACCAAAGATCTTGGCCCGTAGATTGGCAGATAAATATTGTTGTAAGCGTTGAAATTGATTGCTTAGTGTCAAAGTTATGTTGCAAAACGTCTGCCTGCCATTTACAATGCATTACCATTGTGCTCTGGAAAATGTGACAGTTTGTGAACTCTCCCTGCGCACCTGCTGGAAGACCTGGAACATGTGACCTGTTGGGTGGTTTGGAAACTGTGACAGTTATTTGCAGCCACCCACTAAGCATGTATTTTTTAAAAAATTGACTCCTAAGGGGGTGAAAAGGGGTAAAATATTCCCCCCCCAGCAAACCTTTGCCCGGTTAAAACTAAGCACATCAGCTACTACTTATTATTATTATTATTATTATTATTATTATCATAATTTATCATCATTTATTTATCTAGCACCGCTAATTGGGCAGTGCTGAGCCAAAAAAATATATTAATTTGCCCAATTAGATATTACAGCTTTAGGGGAACATTTACTAAGCAGTGATAAGAGGGGAGAAGTGAGCCAGTGAAGAAGTTGCCCCATCAACCAGTCAGCAGCTCTGTATAATTTTATGGTATGCAAATTATAGATGTTACTTCAGTGCTGATTGGTTGCCATAGGCAACTTCTCCACTGGCTCATTCTCCGCTCTTATCACTGCTTTAGTAAATGTCCCCCTAAATTTCCTAACACAAAAACACACATACAGCACATTCACAGACAAGGACATACAGGGGGCAAGAATTTGCCCCAGCAAAGAGGTGAGGCATTACACATAGTGCTGCCTAGTCACCAAGTCCGCGGCACGCCAAACAGGGTAATTTGGGGCGATTTGAGCTTAGGTGTATTAGTACACAGACTGCTGTAGAGTGCAACCGGACTTGTTTCATGATACTTATTTGGGTGTAAATTATTATTATTAACCTCTTATATAAATCCAGCATATCGCACAGCCCTTTAATCATTTACATCACTCATTGCTGTTTATTTCTTGCTTTCCAGAAAGAAACACAAAGCTGCCGCTAATACGTGTCCTTTCTTAAAGAGAGGACTCAAGGACTGCAGTTGGGGAATAGTTAGTGAAAGCACCAGCTATTGTAATGACACCTCTGCCAGTCTTTAGGTACTGAGCGATCGACAGAACACATCATCACTAATGTCCCCATTTTGGTGTAATGTAGCAGGACCTACTGTCAACGGGACTTTTCAGAACCCCAGAACACTGTCCACAAATCATTGTGAATTCCAAATAGTTTCCTGCGATGATCGTTTGGACGTCTGCGAAATGGGATATGACAGACGATGGCAGCGCCAGGCGTTTGGAGTTGAAGAAATCTGACAATGTTGTGGGTTTAGGTGCCATCACATCTGGAGGCCAAATGAATGATTCAGACAGGGCAGGGACTGGGGAGAGTTGCATCTGTCACCAAAGGAGAGAAGAAGCTGTGATGGAGCCGCTGCGTTAGGATAAATGTTTAATTTCACACTGCACTGTGCATTTCAGCACCTGCTGGGCCCAATTCCTGTCGGAGTTGCCAACGTCTCCAACTCGCAGAAGCAGCTTGGCAGCTCTCAACGATGTTCAGGACTGTAAAGGTGATTGATTCAAGGGATTAGAATCCAACGTGAAACACTGGCACCGAGTTCTTGGCATCCTACGGTGCCTGATCTGTTCCATCTACACTCATATCCGCCGTTCTCTATACGACCTCATTACATTTATTAGCGTTCGGCTTGAAGTTGGCAGCCCGCTGAATAACCCTCACTGTCCTAGCTAGTTTATAATGGAATCATTAATAGATATAATGCGGTGGAATCGGGAGTAAATCACCGTTGTGACACAAAGTGTCCCAGCAGAACTGAAGCCATTTTTAAATGAATATACATATTAATATTGGGAAACTTGCCTGTTTAATCCATGCATAACGCCTTGTGTTCACATTGTTAGCAGGGTGGAATTCAATTGTTTGAACAGTTGGTTGGGTGTCTGTTTTTCTCCTATGTAATAGGGAAAAAAAAACAATCACCCAACTGACTTTTCAAACAATTGAATACCAACATGGGCCAGTATTTACTAAAATTCAGAGTTTGGTCGATTTGTGTTTTTTTTCCTAAGTCCCAATCCGGGAATTCACTAAACACCAATCTCGGCAGTGTCTGGTCTATTCGTAATGGTTTGAATGACAACGTCCCGAAATACGAATGAATAGACCATCGGTCAAACGCGGTTGTTATTTCATAGAATACGGGAATTCACTATTCATTCGTATTTGGGTGTTAGTCTCTGAGGGCTCAAATGCGGTCGTATTTTTTTGCGATTCGTAAAAAAAAGCGGCAAAAAAATAGACCTGCTTTTTTCAGTCGTGTTTACATGTGTTGCAAATAAAAAATCACTCACACCTGAATTAGGATGCCTATAAAAGGATGTTAGGCCCATTTCAATACACCTACACTCAGAAATGGCAGCAGGACTGTGGACCAGTGATCTTTTGTGTGCTGTGGGATTCCTCAGACTCAGACATCAGCCTGTAAGTACCCAGGGCCAAGAAACTGAACATGGTCAGCAGGTTGTACAGGTTCCGCGGAGGCTGCGCAGGCCTCGTTTTTTTAGGGGGCGTTTAAACTTGAACGCATTGTCCGATGATAAGGTCATACAGATGTTCCGTCTAAATCGTAACAACATTTTCCGTCTGTATGACCTTGTCAAACTGGGCCTAGACCCTGAGACAGCACGCTCTCGCCCTGTTTCAGGCCTGCACAAACTCCTGGCTGTGTTGCACTTTATGGCTACTGGCAGCTTTCAGGCTGTGTCTGGGGATGTCATAGGAATCTCACAGCCCTCATTTTCCAGAATCTTAACCCAGGTGATGTATACCTAACAACCTCTTCTGTTTTGTGTTTGTTTTAATTTCTCGGTGGCCAGTTCTGTCCTAAAATCTCAAGTTTATTGTTCTTTAAAATGTTTACACAGGTTTTGGCTGTTTTGCAGCCCCACATCGAGGCCTCAATCTGCTTCCCTACCCAGGAATCTCAGTGGCATGCCGTCAGGGTAGATTTCTATGAGCTGGCTGGCATGCCCAATGTGCTTGGAGCCATAGATTGCACACACATTCAGCTGAGACCACCTAGGGGCAGGCAGCACATATATACAAACCGCCATTTTGAACACTCCACAAATGTGCAGGTGGTTTGTGTTGCAAATCTCAAAATAATGAGTGTTGTTGCTGGTTACCCTGGGGGCTGCCATGACTCCTTCATCCTCAGTCAGTCATCCCTCTTTGATAAGTTTGAGGACGGACAAATGCCAGATGGATGGCTGCTGGGTATGTAATTTGATATGTGTAGGCCTGCGTATACTTTGCCCAAAATATAGGTGCAGATGTATTAACCTGTAGAAGGCATTAGGAAGTGACAAACCAGTGATCTGTGCAAGGTGATAAAGGCACCAGCCAATCTGCTCCAATATGTAAATTAACATTTAGGATCTGATTGTCTGCTGCCTTTATTACCTTGCACATATCACTGGTTTTTCACTTCCTTATGCCTTCTACAGGTTAATACATCTGCCCCACAGTGTGTTACTTATGCGTTGCTGTATCTTCACATGAATCACGTTACTATATCTGTCTTTTAGGTGATGGAGGATATGGCTGTTTCTCTTGGCTTCTAACTCCATTGTCCCGACCTGATACCCCTGCTGAACACAATTACAATAATGCACATAAGTCCACGCGGAATGTGATAGAAAGATGTTTTGGTGTGCTGAAATCTAGGTTTCGGTGTCTGGATAAGTCTGGTGGCCTTTTGTTGTATAGTTCCTCCAAGGTGACTCAAATTGTGTTCTGCTGCTGCTTTCTTCATAACATGTGTTTGCAACAACATCTGCCACATGTTGAGGAGGAGGAGGAAGAAAGCAGCCAGCAAGCAGAGGAATTAGAGACATCTGGTGATACTTGGAGTACTGATGTAGGGAGGCAGGTTAGGCAACAGATCATCAATCGCTATTTCTAAGGTAAGCTTGGTTTGCTTTGTTTCATTTGTTGTGTCTTCATAAATAGATGTTTTGTTTTTTTGGTCAAAATCCATTACTCAGAATGTGTCTGTCTCCTTGACACATACAAACATACCATCGCTATATGATCAACAAATGTTGCATGTGTATTGCATGTGTATTGTGTGTCTTTTTAATATCAAAACAACAGATTATGAGTGGCATGCTGTTATGAGCCACGGCTGTGGCTCATTCCTGTTTTGCATGTCAGTTAGGTATTTTATGTTTATAAGTTGTCTTGCAGGCCAGGATTTCCCGTTGCTCTGTTTAAGAATACTCTTGGTTGCTGCCGCTGGTGAGTCTGTGTAATTGCAGCTTGTTCCCATGTGTTCAGCCTCACCTGGCTGCTAATTGCATCTTGTCAGTTGGAGTCATGCAACAGGGCAGCTGCATGAGATTATTAATTAGGCCTCTCTGTTATATGCTGGCTCAGTGCTATTCACAGACGCTGGTGATATTTCTAGGTTTCCAGTCTGCTTGAGTTCTAAGCTTGTACCTGCCAGTTCCTGAGCTCCTGTGTAGCAGTGTCAGTCCCTGTGTCAGTCCCTGTGTCAGTCCCTGTGTCGATTCCTGTGTCTGATCCCGTGTCCTGCCGTGAAGTGTTCCTGTCCAGAAGTCCGGTGGCTTTGCCTATGCCTGGTCGAGTTTCTGGCTTCTTGGTGTCCACCGGTCTGTCGTTTGGGATTCTGCCTGTCCTCCAGTTCTGAGAGTCTGTGTCGGCAGCATTGGGGGTTCCTGTCCGTTTGCCAGTATTCGTGCCGGTTCCGTGAGTAGCGGCTCTGCCGCGTCCGTCGGCCTAGGCCGCTGTATTCTGTTATTATTTCTGTCACTGGTGTTTTGAAGAGGGTTCTGCTTATGCTGTCACCGCCGGTGTGTGGTCAGCATTTCCTTTGTTGTTCTTTTCCTTTGGCGGCAAGCCGCACATACATTTAGTTTTAGACTAGTTAGTAGCCCCTGGCTTTGGTTGTTTCAGTAAGAGGGCCCCTTGTTATCACCCTGTCTCGGTACACTCTTTGTCTCTCATTAAGATCTGAGGGGGCATCGAAGTTGGGCAGACGTAATCCGCCCTTCAAACGCGGCTGCCATGGGCTCAAGCAACCATAGTCTCGCAAGAGTGTACTGACAGCACGGGCGAGACAACGGAGATAGGGCGCCAGGGGCTATTCCCTTTCCATTCCCCTTTCCCAGCGTTACGTCCTGGTGCTCTGGACTCGCTTCATAACATCTCCCTTGTTCTGAGCACCAGGAACCTAACATTATCACCAGCCCAACCACAAAAAAGGAATAAAACTTTTTTTCTTTTTTGGCCCAGTCCAGTGTCTAGTCTAGAATCCAGTCCTGTCTAGAACTCGGTGTGCGGAATCCAGTCCGGTATTTAAAAAAAAAAAAAAAACAGTCTTGTTTTGTCTAGTTTAAAAATTTAGTCTTGCCTTGTCTAGTCTTGCCTTGTCTAGTCTTGCCTTGTCTTGTCTAGTTTTAAATCCTCCTATGTCTACTATGCAAGCCCTGCAGGCATCTCTCGCAGCTCTGAACTCTGCTTTCAGTGCTTTGAGACCAGAGCGACTAGAAGTTTTGCAGCAATCCCTAAAGCAACTGCAAAACCTTCTGACTAAAATCTTGCTCATCTTGCCAGAAGTCGTTGAGAGTACATCTATCTCTAAAGAGACTCTTGTTCACAGTATGGTGACAAGAGAATCCTCTGGTTTAATTGAAGAGAAAAGGTTTAAAAGTTTTCTGCGGCCCAGGCTCTCAGAAGAGGAGCGTCTGCATCGCAGAAACTTAAACTTATGCCTATATTGTGGGGGTTTAGGCCACTATCTGCAGACCTGTGAGTTGCGCAAGCCAAAGTGTGGTGACGAGTCTTGCCCTCTGGCCAAGTTGAGTCAGGATACAAGACCTACTCCTGTCTCTACTCTGGCAGAGGTACTTGTCACACAACCCACACTAAAAAGCTCTCTGTCCTATAATTGGGGTCCTTGGGCAAGGGAGCCCCATTATAGATTCAGGAATCAAAAGAGAATGTTTCTCTCCTCTCTTGAGGTTCCTGTTGAAGCAGAGTTGCAAGCCCCTGGAGGGGTGCCCGATGTCCAGGTTCCTAGAGTGGTGCCCGATGCCCAGGGTCCTGGAGTGGTGCCCGTTGCCCAGGGTCCTGGAGTGGTGCCCGATGCCCAGGGTCCTGGAATGGTGCCCGTTGCCCAGGGTCCTGGAGAGGTGCCCGATGCTCAGGATCTTGGTGCGGTACCCGATGCCCAGAGTGCTGGAGCGGTACCCGATGCCCAGAGTGCTGGAGCGGTACCCGATGCCCAGAGTGCTGGAGCGGTACCCGATGCCCAGAGTGCTGGAGCGGTACCCGATGCCCAGAGTGCTGGAGCGGTACCCGATGCCCAGAGTGCTGGAGCGGTACCCGATGCCCAGAGCGCTGGAGCGGTACCCGATGCCCAGAGCGCTGGAGCGGTACCCGATGCCCAGAGTGCTGGAGCGGTACCTGATGCCCTAGCTTATAGAGGGACATCAAATATTATAGTTCAGGTGTCCATACCAGAAGGGGACTCAGAAGCTGTTACCCCAGGTAGGGACTTGAAAAGCGCAACCCCAGAAAGGGTATCTAAAACCATAGTTCTAGAAGGGAACTCGAGAAGCAAAACCCCAGAAGGGATATTTGAAGTAATATCCTCAAGTGGGGTCTCGAGAGACGCAGCCTCTAAGAAGGGTCTAGAGGTCGCTTCCCCAGGAAAGAACTTAAGAGGCGTAGCATTAGTGGAGGTGCTGAAGGTTATAGCTTCAGCAAAAGTCCCGGAAGTCATAGTCCCGGGAGAAGTTTCGATAATTATCGACTCAGAGAGGGAGGCCGGTGGCTCGGTCCCAGTGGGGGAGGCCGACGGCTCGGTCCCAGTAAAAGAATCCGAGGTGCTGACCCCAGCGGGGTTCCTGGATGCCACTGCCCCAGCGGGGTTCCTGGAGGCCACTGCCCCAGCGGGGTTCCTGGAGGCCACTGCCCCAGCGGGGTTCCTGGAGGCCACTGCCCCAGCGGGGTTCTTGAAGGCCACTGCCCCGGGTGGGGTTCAGAAAGTCACTGCCCCGGGTGGGGTTCAGAAAGTCACTGCCCCGGGTGGGGTTCAGAAAGTCACTGCCCCGGGTGGGGTTCAGAGAGTCTCAGCCTCGAGTAAGGTCAATAGTGACCAGGTCCTAGCAAAGCACTCCAGTCAGTCAGATGGGAAGGAAACAGATCCTGACTCTGTTGATATCTCAACATCCATAATCTTTGATGGGGACTTAGCCCAATTTCTGGCGCTTTACAAACACTATTACATTATTATGTTGTCTAGACCATTTCTGGGCATCACTTCAGAAAACCTTGTGCTCTATCTGATTTATTCTTTTAGAGGAGAGCCTTTTGAGTGGGCGACCAGCCTAATGAAAGCTGAAGATCCCATTCTTCAGGATCTCCCAGCATTCAATGATGCAATTATTAAAAGATATGGTTCCAAAGAAATTGGTTCAGGTTCCTCTAAGTCACCCGTCTTGTCTGCTGAGAGTCCACCAAATACTGTAAACTCGGCACAAGAGTCCCAGCCCGTTGTTTTGACTGCAGGATGTGCTTTTCTGACTTCTTCTTCTTCTTCTTCTAATAATAGTACTTTGCCAGAAAGTTCAGCTCCCAAGGGTAAGAAACCTTTCTCTGATTTGAATGCAGCCTTGCTGGGTGGTACCATCAGTTCAGACAATGTTTGTGGAATTACCTTGGTCAGACCTAAAGAGCTTTGTAAAAAGAAGAAGAAGAAAAATAAATAATTTTTGACTCTTGCCTTGATATAAAAAAAAATATATATATATATATTTTTTTTCCTTATCTTGTGTCCAGTGGCTACCGTCAGGGGGAGGGCACTGTTACAAGCTGTGGTTGCAGCTTGTTTCTGTTTTCGTGTCTGTTAGACCAGTGTGTCAGGTTTTTTTTTGTATCCCTTGTTTTGGATAGTCTGTATTTTGGGGTCCTTTGACCCCTCCTCCAGGTGGGGGGGGGTACTGTTATGAGCCACGGCTGTGGCTCATTCCTGTTTTGCATGTCAGTTAGGTATTTTATGTTTATAAGTTGTCTTGCAGGCCAGGATTTCCCGTTGCTCTGTTTAAGAATACTCTTGGTTGCTGCCGCTGGTGAGTCTGTGTAATTGCAGCTTGTTCCCATGTGTTCAGCCTCACCTGGCTGCTAATTGCATCTTGTCAGTTGGAGTCATGCAACAGGGCAGCTGCATGAGATTATTAATTAGGCCTCTCTCTTATATGCTGGCTCAGTGCTATTCACAGACGCTGGTGATATTTCTAGGTTTCCAGTCTGCTTGAGTTCTGAGCTTGTACCTGCCAGTTCCTGAGCTCCTGTGTAGCAGTGTCAATCCCTGTGTCAGTCCCTGTGTCGATTCCTGTGTCGATTCCTGTGTCTGATCCCGTGTCCTGCCGTGAAGTGTTCCTGTCCAGAAGTCCGGTGGCTTTGCCTATGCCTGGTCGAGTTTCTGGCTTCTTGGTGTCCACCGGTCTGTCGTTTGGGATTCTGCCTGTCCTCCAGTTCTGAGAGTCTGTGTCGGCAGCATTGGGGGTTCCTGTCCGTTTGCCAGTATTTGTGCTGGTTCCGTGAGTAGCGGCTCTGCCGCGTCCGTCGGCCTAGGCCGCTGTATTCTGTTATTATTTCTGTCACTGGTGTTTTGCAGAGGGTTCTGCTTATGCTGTCACCGCCGGTACACAAAAGTATTGTGTCGGCGTGTGGTCAGCATTTCCTTTGTTGTTCTTTTCCTTTGGCGGCAAGCCGCACATACATTTAGTTTTAGGCTAGTTAGTAGCCCCTGGCTTTGGTTGTTTCAGTAAGAGGGCCCCTTGTTATCACCCTGTCTCGGTACACTCTTTGTCTCTCATTAAGACCTGAGGGGGCATCGAAGTTGGGCAGACGTAATCCGCCCTTCAAACGCGGCTGCCATGGGCTCAAGCAACCATAGTCTCGCAAGAGTACGGGCAGTACGGATGGTGTAATGGTTAGCATTACTGCTTCACAGCACTGAGGTCATGGGTTCGATTCCCACCATGGCCCTAACTGTGCGGAGTTTGTATATTCTCCCCGTACTTGCGTGGGTTTCCTCCGGGTACTCCGGTTTCCTCCACAATCCCAAAAATATACTGGCAGGTTAATTGGCTCCCAACAAAATTAACCCTAGCGTGAATGTGTCTGTGCGTACATGTGATAGGGAATATAGATTGTAAGCTCCACTGGGGCAGGGACTGATGTGAATGGCCAAATATTCTCTGTAAAGCGCTGCGGAATATGTGTGCGCTATATAAATAACTGGTAATAAATAAAATAATAAATAAGACTGTACTGACAGCACGGGCGAGACAACGGAGATAGGGCGCCAGGGGCTATTCCCTTTCCATTCCCCTTTCCCAGCGTTACGTCCTGGTGCTCTGGACTCGCTTCATAACATCTCCCTTGTTCTGAGCACCAGGAACCTAACACATGCATTACGTCTGGATAAGTGTTCGAAATCTTGCAGTGCTAATTTCTTACAAGCCCACATCATCCATTTAGTATTTCACTTTATCATTGTGTGTAATGTCCTAATGCACAGGTTCACAAACTCGGCCCCCAGGACCACACACAGTGCATGTTTTTCTCGTAACCCAGTAGAAGCACAGGTGTATGAATTACTCACAGACATATGTAAAAAGGTTCACAGGTGGAGCTAATTATGTCACTTGTGATTCTGTGAGTAGACCTGCAAAATATGCACTGTGTGGGTTCCTGATGGGCGAGTTTGAGAACCTGTGTTCCCAAAAAACACTCCTCAACATATAATATGTTTGCCTTGAGGAATACATGTGTCCCTATGTGTGACGCACCATCATATTTAAGACTCACAAACTTACTGTAATCAGGAATAATTTATTTCCTAATGTTTGATGCTGTAAACTTGATGATGTGTAAGTAAATACACAGTTTGCCACACATATACATTATTATAAACAGTTTTTTTTGTGTGTAAAAGTACATATTTGTTTGTTTCAGCATCATGTGTAAAAACATGCTTAATATTTTTTTAGCACACACAAACCTGTCCCAACAATACTGACATTCATTTGGACAATGTTTTTCAAACAAAACAAAGGCAACATATTACAAGCTTTTTACGCTACTCAATTGTGTTCATCTTGTAATGTTGTATAGATAAGATAGCTAAGATATGTATCACTAACATTGTAATTTGGATTGTCTGCAGGCAAAGAGAATGATTGGAATCTAGAAAGAGTAATGATTAGAAAAAAAATCAAGTGGTCAGTTTACTTCCTGCTAAAGACATTCTGCCTGGCTGGCAATTATTGTATCTGCAGGCAAAGAGAATGATTGGAATCTAGAAAGAGTAATGATTAGAAAAAAATCAAGTGGTCAGTTTACTTCCTGCTAAAGACATTCTGCCTGGCAATTATTGTATCTGCAGGCAAAGAGAATGATTGGAATCTAGAAAGAGTAATGATTAGAAAAAAAAAATCAAGTGGTCAGTTTACTTCCTGCTAAAGACATTCTGCCTGGCTGGCAATTATTGTATCTGCAGGCAAAGAGAATGATTGGAATCTAGAAAGAGTAATGATTAGAAAAGAATCAAGTGGTCAGTTTACTTCCTGCTAACATGTATGTGTGGCTCCATCAACATTTTCCTCCTCCAATACCCCAAAAAAATGAAAAGGAATAAATGTGCGTACTATTTTTTTAAATTAATTTGGTGCACTTATAATTAATGATGTTAAAAAAGGGGCAAGGAGCTAAGTGTGATATTTTGTAAAGCATCAAAAACACTTGCTAACTATTTTGAGTTACTTATCACAAATGTCTAACTTTTTTTTGTTACGTTTTTTTTGGTGGCTGCTTGTCCTGCCCTTTGCCTTTAGCACTGTCATGTTGGCGTGCTCTGGTGGACCGTCTTGGTGGTGATGAGACTGGCGTGATATTTGGAGTAGTCGTACCAGAACTGCTGGTTGTTTGCTGTTGGTGCATGCATCTGAGTGTTTCATTCAGGTTAGTGAGGGTGGCATTGAGTTCACGTGTAGCAGCATTTTGATTGTCTTCTATTCTGAATCAACTTTCATTAATCTTTTGACTGTTTTGAAAAATGCTCATATAACTTTGCTGTTGTCTGTGCTGTTCTTCCATTAGTCTGTGCTGTTCTTCCATTAGTCTGTGCTGTTCTTCCATTATGCGCTGTAAGTTGCCCATGACCTGTGTAATGTCTGTACGCATGAGTTCCATGGTATTGCCTATTCTGGTTGTTTGCTCATTTTGGCGACTCAGATTTCTTGAGATTCTTCTGAGGTGAGATGGTAGGCTTGCAAACATTTGTGTCTGCTTACGCAGGCAGTCTTCATTAGTGGCCTGCTGTCTAGCCCAAATAGTCCAAAACACCTGATCAGGGCCTTGTGTTACTGGTGTTGTTGGGCTGTGTTGTGGTGGTGGTGGTGTGCTTTGCTGTGGTGGTGTACTCACAGGTGCTGGGGGGCTCATTCCTTGCATTAATGGCTGCATTTCTAAGATGTTTGTCTCCTCCATGTCACTGTGTTGGGGTTGTTGCGGAGGGATGCTGTTCCCAGGACTCGAAGCTGAAATGTTAAACATATCTCCGTTAGCTATCCATATGGTTGTGAAATTAAAAAAAAAACACTACACATGGAACACATGTTATTCACTGTTGCTTTAAACTATTCTGCCTAGCAACATCATCACTCATAGCTTAAATACATACATATGCCTGTTTGTGGCAAATGTGTCTGGTTACTTAATTGTGAAAGCAAACACTTTAGTTTTATTGTAGCTCACACATACTCCACCATAAAAGTAACATTGTAATACATAATGTGTTACCTTATAGCTTTGTTCAAACAAACATAGTAATGTTTTTGTAGGTATTTTGCAATGTTACCTTAAGCACACATGAGATTTTTTGAAAAACAAACTTACTTTTTACAAACAAACCAACATGCTTTTTTGTTGCAGCATCTTAGACCCAATGTCATACTGTATGACTCAAGTGGACATACATATCTTTACTGGATGTGGACAAGGCCATTTAGTTTGGATTCCATTTCAGCTTTTACTTACTGCGGTAAGAATTTTTGTTTTGGATGTGTTTGGACTTAATGCGGTTATGACTGATTATGATTATGTTCTGACATTTTACACTTTTTTTGCAGTTTGATACTCACAATCAAGATGAGGGGAGTGTGGATGACGTCTTGGAGGTGTGTCCAAAATTTGGAGTGGGGGGACAGAACATACGGACGATAATCTTCGTGGCGGGGTAGCCTGCTGTGTTTGTGGCGGGACAGACGACCTTGCTTTCTTTTCGGCCACAGGTTTCTTGTGGTGATGTCTAACAGAAGAGCCACTTCTGCTGCTCCATACTTCTTTTGATGGACCTTTTAATGAAAGTGCAATTTTGTTATGGCCATTCCTTTACAAGCATACCCTATACTACAATGGACACTTTACCTGCTTCCGCAGCGTCATCATCATCAGATGTGTTAGGATTTAATGGCCGACGAGTAGTACTGCTTTTATCAGACACTGTATAAAATGAGATATATTCATAAATCATGCTATTGTGTATACATCCACCCATTATGCTTATAAACATTTTTACCTTTAGAAATGCTTGGTTTTTAACTCAAAAAAACATAAGGACCAGAAATACAAAAAAAAAAAAGCACTATGGCAACATCAAGACAGGAAAACATGTACAGGACACTGACATAGGCCACAAGTTAAAGGAATGGGTTTTTTTTTTTTTTTTTTTAAACCCACAAATTAATTTTGTATTGTTTTTAAAAATAATACAGATGCAATATCTAATTGGCTCTGTGATGTGGCACTCCAAATACACATTACCACTATATGACCACAAAAACCCCCCAGCAAATGTTAAGATTTAAAAAAATGCAGTATGGTGTCACGGTACACATACAAGCAAAAATAATTATAATTTAAATTTATTAAAAAATACATAACATTCTCTAAAGATGACATTACACATGTAAGTGGTTTACAAACCACTTTCCAGTACTCCAGCCTCTAACATGACAACGACTTATTTTAATTCCAAAAAACATGGATCACTTATATATAAAACATAGTCATAATTTTTAACGTAAAAAACGCCCAAAAGGAAATCATTATTGCAGGACAAATCAGAGACACAACAAGTCCAAACTACACATGCTAAATATCTGTCTGAAAAACACATGACATACAATAAAGTAAGATGTTACATTGGCTTTTAGCTAACACATGACCCAAAACAATGTATTTGCAAACACACACTTGAAGATGGGAGTAATATGCAACGTCACATGACACAGATTACAAAATTAAACTTATTAAAAAAAAACACATGCTCACCATTCTTCCTTGGCCTATCTGAATCCCGGAAATGGGTTGCAGAGACAACTTCAGGAGGTATGACACTCCGCATGGGCTCCTCATACTCCAGACATCTTGCAATATAGGGCTGCCCACCACCGGTTTGCCGAGCCGACTTGGCCTCCTTGGCCATTTTGGACTTGACACGTCGCTTTATGTCATAGTACCGTTTGCGGCACGTGTCCTCCGTCCGCTTGACCACCCCATCACTATTGACAGCAGCAACAACTTTCGCCCACAACACCGTCTTCCTCCGTGTTGGCACCTTGGCGGACTCATGACCAAATAGCTGCCTCTGATACTTCATCAGCTCACGCACCAATGCCACATTTTCAGCAAAACTAAACTTAACATTCCGCCAGGTCTTAGTAGTGGTGCGTGGCTGCGGAGCACTCTGACTGTCACTATCACTTGAGGCTGCTGCAGCAACCTCACCCACCTCCTCCACCTCACTAACCTCACTAACACTCACCTCCTCCACCTGACCGACCTCCTCCCCCTCACTCACACCCTCCACCTCTGAGTCACACATAATTGTGTGTCTAAACAGTTAACACAGGGGAAAAAAAAGACAAACAACACACTCCTCCACTACCACTACACAACTCACACACACACACACACACACACACACACACACACACAAACACTGACAAGGGACTATGAAGAAAAATAACTTGGACTAAAAATGAGACAAAACCACAAAATACAAGACAACAAGAATGACAAGACGACTTTCAGACACAATACCACACTCAGAAATCGCTACCAACACTCCTCTTCAAACCACAAAATCACCTACCTCCACAGCACAACCTCCCTCCTCCTCACCACTAACTAAACCCACGAGGTGCGGACGGTTTGGGGCGTATTTATATGGTTGCGCAAAGACACTCCTACCATCTGAAATACAACCAATCACGAACGGGGATGAAAATCGAAACTGAAAGTGAAAATGCGGCCGCGGGAAAAAAAAACCCTGCCGCGTTTAACTTAGTGAAAAAAACAGCAAATCCAACAAAAACACGTACGCAAACGACAATGACGGCCGTAAATGTGGCAAAAAAAACCGACTGGCATCGACATCGGAAAACACGAAAACCATAAAGTCGACTGCTTTGTAACTTTGCGTATATGGATTCAAAAAGTTGCATGAAAATGCACCCGATACAAAACGAGTTTAAACACTACACAAACCGACTCAAACACGAATATTAGTAAATATTGCCCATAGAGTCTGATTTATCAACAAGTTTTATCATATACAATGAGTTTTAAAACCAACCAATCAGCTCCTAACTGTCATTTTTCAGACACACGACAGTTAGGAGCTGACTGACTGGAGAACCATTTATCATACACAACGAGTTTTAAAACTTGTTGCATACAATAAAAGTTGTTGGTAAAGCAGCCCCTTCACGCTTCTCTTTCCAGCATCAACATGCAGAGAAAGATTGTAGGTTAAAATAAGAATTTACTTACCGATAATTCTATTTCTCGTAGTCCGTAGTGGATGCTGGGGACTCCGTCAGGACCATGGGGAATAGCGGCTCCGCAGGAGACAGGGCACAAAAGTAAAAGCTTTAGGATCAGGTGGTGTGCACTGGCTCCTCCCCCTATGACCCTCCTCCAAGCCTCAGTTAGGATACTGTGCCCGGACGAGCGTACACAATAAGGAAGGATTTTGAATCCCGGGTAAGACTCATACCAGCCACACCAATCACACTGTACAACCTGTGATCTGAACCCAGTTAACAGCATGATAACAGCGGAGCCTCTGAAGAGATGGCTCACAACAGTAATAACCCGATTTTTGTAACAATAACTATGTACAAGTATTGCAGACAATCCGCACTTGGGATGGGCGCCCAGCATCCACTACGGACTACGAGAAATAGAATTATCGGTAAGTAAATTCTTATTTTCTCTGACGTCCTAAGTGGATGCTGGGGACTCCGTCAGGACCATGGGGATTATACCAAAGCTCCCAAACAGGCGGGAGAGTGCGGATGACTCTGCAGCACCGAGTGAGAGAACTCCAGGTCCTCCTCAGCCAGGGTGTGCCCCTGACCAAGTAGCAGCTCGGCAAAGTTGTAAAGCCGAGACCCCTCGGGCAGCCGCCCAAGATGAGCCCACCTTCCTTGTGGAATGGGCATTTACATATTTTGGCTGTGGCAGGCCTGCCACAGAATGTGCAAGCTGAATTGTACTACACATCCAACTAGCAATCGTCTGCTTAGAAGCAAGAGCACCCAGTTTGTTGGGTGCATACAGGATAACAGCAAGTCAGTTTTCCTGACTCCAGCCGTCCTGGAAACCTATATTTTCAGGGCCCTGACAACATCTAGCAACTTGGAGTCCTCCAAGTCCCTAGTAGCCGCAGGTACCACAATAAGCTGGTTCAGGTGAAACGCTGACACCACCTTAGGGAGAAACTGGGGACGAGTCCGCAGCTCTGCCCTGTCCGAATGGACAATCAGATATGGGCTTTTGTGAGACAAAGCCGCCAATTCTGACACTCGCCTGGCCGAGGCCAGGGCCAACATCATGGTCACTTTCCATGTGAGATATTTCAAATCCACAGATTTGAGCGGTTTAAACCAATGTGATTTGAGGAATCCCAGAACTACGTTGAGATCCCACAGTGCCACTGGAGGCACAAAAGGGGTTGTATATGCAGTACTCCCTTGACAAACTTCTGGACTTCAGGAACTGAAGCCAATTCTTTCTGGAAGAAAATCGACAGGGCCGAAATTTGAACCTTAATGGACCCCAATTTGAGGCCCATAGACACTCCTGTTTGCAGGAAATGCAGGAATCGACCGAGTTGAAATTTCTTCGTGGGGCCTTCCTGGCCTCACACCACGCAACATATTTTCGCCACATGTGGTGATAATGTTGTGCGGTCACCTCCTTCCTGGCTTTGACCAGGGTAGGAATGACCTCTTCCGGAATGCCTTTTTCCCTTAGGATCCGGCGTTCAACCGCCATGCCGTCAAACGCAGCCGCGGTAAGTCTTGGAACAGACATGGTACTTGCTGAAGCAAGTCCCTTCTTAGCGGCAGAGGCCATGAGTCCTCTGTGAGCATCTCTTGAAGTTCCGGGTACCAAGTCCTTCTTGGCCAATCCGGAGCCACGAGTATAGTTCTTACTCCTCTACGTCTTATAATTCTCAGTACCTTAGGTATGAGAAGCAGAGGAGGGAACACATACACCGACTGGTACACCCACGGTGTTACCAGAACGTCCACAGCTATTGCCTGAGGGTCTCTTGACCTGGCGCAATACCTGTCCAGTTTTTTGTTCAGGCGGGACGCCACCATGTCCACCTTTGGTCTTTCCCAACGGTTCACAATCATGTGGAAGACTTTCCGATGAAGTCCCCACTCTCCCGGGTGGAGGTCGTGCTGAGGAAGTCTGCTTCCCAGTTGTCCACTCCCGGAATGAACACTGCTGACAGTGCTATCACATGATTTTCCGCCCAGCGAAGAATCCTTGCAGTTTCTGCCATTGCCCTCCTGCTTCTTGTGCCGCCCTGTCTGTTTACGTGGGCGACTGCCGTGATGTTGTCCCACTGGATCAATACCGGCTGACCTTGAAGCAGAGGTCTTGCTAAGCTTAGAGCATTGTAAATTGCTCTTAGCTCCAGTATATTTATGTGGAGAGAAGTCTCCAGACTTGATCACACTCCCTGGAAATTTTTTCCTTGTGTGACTGCTCCCCAGCCTTTCAGGCTGGCATCCGTGGTCACCAGGACCCAGTCCTGAATGCCGAATCTGTGGCCCTTTAGTAGATGAGCACTCAGCAGCCACCACAGAAGAGACACCCTTGTCCTTGGAGACAGGGTTATCCGCTGATGCATCTGAAGATGCGATCCGGACCATTTTTCCAGCAGATCCCACTGAAAAGTTCTTGCGTGAAATCTGCCGAATGGAATCGCTTCGTAAGAAGCCACCATTTTTCCCAGGACCCTTGTGCAATGATGCACTGACACTTTTCCTGGTTTTAGGAGGTTCCTGACTAGCTCGGATAACTCCCTGGCTTTCTCCTCCGGGAGAAACACCTTTTTCTTGACTGTGTCCAGAATCATCCCTAGGAACAGCAGACGTGTCGTCGGAGACAGCTGCGATTTTGGAATATTTAGAATCCACCCGTGCTGTCGTAGAACTACTTGAGATAGTGCTACTCCGACCTCCAACTGTTCTCTGGACCTTGCCCTTATCAGGAGATCGTCCAAGTAAGGGATAATTAAGACGCCTTTTCTTTGAAGAAGAATCATCATTTCGGCCATTACCTTGGTAAAGACCCGGGGTGCCGTGGACAATCCAAACGGCAGCGTCTGAAACTGATAGTGACAGTTTTGTACCACGAACCTGAGGTACCCTTGGTGAGAAGGGCAAATTGGGACATGGAGGTAAGCATCCTTGATGTCCAGGGACACCATATAGTCCCCTTCTTCCTGGTTCGCTATCACTGCTCTGAGTGACTCCATCTTGATTTGAACCTTTGTATGTAAGTGTTCAAATATTTCAGATTTAGAATAGGTCTCACCGAGCCGTCTGGCTTCAGTACCACAATATAGTGTGTAATAATACCCCTTTCCTTGTTGTAGGAGGGGTACTTTGATTATCACCTGCTGGGAATACAGCTTGTGAATTGTTTCCAATACTGCCTCCCTGTCGGAGGGAGACGTTGGTAAAGCAGACTTCAGGAACCTGCGAGGGGGAGACGTCTCGAATTTCCAATCTGTACCCCTGGGATACTACTTGTAGGATCCAGGGGTCCACTTGCGAGTGAGCCCACTGCGCGCTGAAACTCTTGAGACGACCCCCCACCGCACCTGAGTCCGCTTGTACGGCCCCAGCGTCATGCTGAGGACTTGGCAAAAGCGGTGGAGGGCTTCTGTTCCTGGGAATGGGCTGCCTGCTGCAGTCTTCTTCCCTTTCCTCTATCCCTGGGCAGATATGACTGGCCTTTTGCCTGCTTGCCCTTATGGGGACGAAAGGACTGAGGCTGAAAAGACGGTGTCTTTTTCTGCTGAGATGTGACTTAGGGTAAAAAAGGTGGATTTTCCAGCTGTTGCCGTGGCCACCAGGTCCGATGGACCGACCCCAAATAACTCCTCCCCTTTATACGGTAATACTTCCATGTGCCGTTTGGAATCTGCATCACCTGACCACTGTCGTGTCCATAAACATCTTCTGGCAGATATGGACATCGCACTTACTCTTGATGCCAGAGTGCAAATATCCCTCTGTGCATCTCGCATATATAGAAATGCATCCTTTAAATGCTCTATAGTCAATAAAATACTGTCCCTGTCAAGGGTATCAATATTTTCAGTCAGGGAATCCGACCAAGCCACCCCAGCGCTGCACATCCAGGCTGAGGCGATCGCTGGTCGCAGTATAACACCAGTATGTGTGTATATACTTTTTAGGATATTTTCCAGCCTCCTATCAGCTGGCTCCTTGAGGGCGGCCGTATCTGGAGACGGTAACGCCACTTGTTTTGATAAGCGTGTGAGCGCCTTATCCACCCTAAGGGGTGTTTCCCAACGCGCCCTAACTTCTGGCGGGAAAGGGTATAACGCCAATAATTTTCTATCGGGGGAAACCCACGCATCATCACACACTTCATTTAATTTATCTGATTCAGGAAAAACTACAGGTAGTTTTTTCACACCCCACATAATACCCTCTTTTGTGGTACTTGTAGTATCAGAAATATGTAACACCTCCTTCATTGCCCTTAACATGTAACGTGTGGCCCAAATGGAAAATACGTTTGTTTCTTCACCGTCGACACTGGAGTCAGTGCCCGTGTCTGTGTCTGTGTCGACCGACTGAGGTAAATGGGCGTTTTAAAGCCCCTGACGGTGTTTGAGACGCCTGGACAGGTACTAATTGGTTTGCCGGCCGTCTCATGTCGTCAACCGACCTTGCAGCGTGTTGACATTATCACGTAATTCCCTAAATAAGCCATCCATTCCGGTGTCGACTCCCTAGAGAGTGACATCACCATTACAGGCAATTGCTCCGCCTCCTCACCAACATCGTCCTCATACATGTCGACACGCACGTACCGACACACAGCACACACACAGGGAATGCTCTGATAGAGGACAGGACCCCACTAGCCCTTTGGGGAGACAGAGGGAGAGTTTGCCAGCACACACCAAAACGCTATATTATACAGGGACAACCTTATATAAGTGTTTTCCCTTATAGCATCTTAATATATAATAATATCGCCAAATAAGTGCCCCCCCTCTCTGTTTTAACCCTGTTTCTGTAGTGCAGTGCAGGGGAGAGCCTGGGAGCCTTCCTAGCAGCGGAGCTGTGTAGGAAAATGGCGCTGTGTGCTGAGGAGAATAGGCCCCGCCCCCTTTTCGGCGGGCTTCTTCTCCCGTTTTTCTGACAACCTGGCAGGGGTTAAATACATCCATATAGCCCCAGGGGCTATATGTGATGTATTTTTAGCCAGCATAGGTACTTTCATTGCTGCCCAGGGCGCCCCCCCCAAGCGCCCTGCACCCTCAGTGACCGTTGGTGTGAAGTGTGCTGAGAGCAATGGCGCACAGCTGCAGTGCTGTGCGCTACCTCATGAAGACTGAGAAGTCTTCAGCCGCCGATTTCTGGACCTCTTCTCTCTTCAGCATCTGCAAGGGGGTCGGGGCGCGGCTCCGGTGACCCATCCAGGCTGTACCTGTGATCGTCCCTCTGGAGCTAGTGTCCAGTAGCCTAAGAAGCCAATCCATCCTGCACGCAGGTGAGTTCACTTCTTCTCCCCTAAGTCCCTCGTTGCAGTGAGCCTGTTGCCAGCAGGACTCACTGAAAATAAAAAACCTAACAAAACTTTTACTCTAAGCAGCTCTTTAGGAGAGCCACCTAGATTGCACCCTTCTCGGCCGGGCACAAAAACCCAACTGAGGCTTGGAGGAGGGTCATAGGGGGAGGAGCCAGTGCACACCACCTGATCCTAAAGCTTTTACTTTTGTGCCCTGTCTCCTGCGGAGCCGCTATTCCCCATGGTCCTGACGGAGTCCCCAGCATCCACTTAGGACGTCAGAGAAAATTTACTGAACAGCATATGCAGCGTACCTCCCAACATGACCCTCTCCAGGAGGGACAGAATGCTCTGCTCCTGGACTTCCCTCTTAGGGTTATAGTCGATAAGAGTTGGATCCATTCCGACATGCAGTTTGTCGGAATGGATCCGTCAACCCCTATTCAATGGACGGCCAAATCCAACTGTCGGATTTGGCCGTACACAAGGTCCTGTCAGGCCGCTGTTGTCAGCGCCAGGGTAGCAAAGATTGGTGGCCGTGAGCGGGAGGGGCTGGCGCTGCAGGAAGAGAGGTGCTGCAGGCGGTGGGGGGAGCTGAGATCAACGGCCGGCAGGAGGGGCTGGCAGCGGGAGAACATGTCTGCGGCGGCGGGGGGAGGCGCTGCAGGGAGAGAGGTGCCTGGGACGGCCAGACACCTTTCACCCTGCTGCACTTCCCCCCGCCGCCGCAGACATGTCCCCTGCAGCCATCTCCCCTCGCTGGCCGTCGATCTCAGCTCCCCCCGCCGCCCGCAGCACCTCTCCTCTCCTCACCTCAATCCGACTTGTTGGATTTGGCCCCATTTCCGACAGAAGCACGCGGATCGGCGTCTATTCCGCCGATCCACGTGTTTTCCGACAAGTTGGGAATTCCCGACTTGTCGGAAAAAATCAGCCCATACTGAATAGGTCGGAACCCCTTCCGACCTATTTCTGTCGGAAACTGCCGTCTTTCCGACAAGACGACAGCTTCCGACAGTTATTGAATACACCCCTTAATCTATGATTGCCATCACCTGGGCTGAAACACCTTTCTTATACATTAACCTGTTCAAAACAGGTGCCGGCAATCAAACATTAAGAGAAAAGTCCAGATGCAGAGCATTCTGTCCCTCCTGGAGAGAATCATGTTGGGAGGTATGCATGCAATACTTCCCAATATAATATGGTGGAAGACTGTGGTAAACAATACACTATCATACCTCCCAACATGACCCTCTCCAGGAGGGACACAATGCTCTGCTCCTGGACTTCCCTCTTAATTTATGATTGCCATCACCTGTGCTGAAACACCTTTCTTATCCATTAGCCTGTTCAACACAGGTGCACACAATCATAAATTAAGAAAAAAGTCCAGAAGCAGAGCATTGTGTCCCTCCTGGAGAGGGTCATGTTGGGAGGTATACACTATAACAACAAAGAGAAACGTCAACAGTGACAACTTAAGGCACAGCGCCACCTACTGTTCCTCCAGTAGGAGGCAACAGTTATAAAAATATACAGTATGTTTGTCAGACCTAATGTTTCAATGGGTATATTGCTTTAGTTCAATTTTCAATGGCAAACTATGTATGCTGATCATTTCTATTGGCCGAGCTACTGTAGATGAGGGCATGGTGTCCATTTAGGGTGCTGCCCCTGGAACAGTAAAAACTAATCTCCCAGCTTCCTTTATCTCAGTTGTAGGGGTCCTTTCCCTGTGGCTCCATTCTTCTGCACTGTTATCCTGATGGAAGGTTCTTCATATACTGTAGGAGGACCTAACTAGCAGTCCACATTGAATCATTGCATTGGGTTTGCCTGCTGCCACATCATCACATCTTATCATCCACCAATGCAATTACATATCTAGTATACTATACACACATATACTAGCGGGGGATATATAGCAAACCTTAAGAAGACAAGTAGAGGTTTTGCCCATAGCAACCAATCACATTCGAGCTATCATTTTATAGAATGTACTAGATACAGGTTAACTAGAATCTGATTGGTTGCTATGGCCAACGACTCCACTCGCCCTCTTTTGAACAGGGGTATTTAACATGGGACGCTGCAGCTGCTGAGATACTACACTTGCCTGCATGCCCTAGTAGCAAAACAGTGACATTGCATGCTGGGATGTGAAGTTCAACAGTAGCTGGACGTTGAGTACCCATTTTACAATGGGGGTCATTCCGAGTTGACCGCTAGCCTGCCGTTGTTCGCTGCGCAGCGATCAGTGTAAAAAACGACTAATCTGCGCATGCATAGGCACCGCAATGCGCACGCGCGTCGTATGGGTGCAAAGTCCATTGTAATTTTGCACTGGTTCTAGCGACGATTCCAATCGCACAGACGGCCGCAAGTAGATTGACAGAAAGAGGGCGTTTCTGGGTGTCAATTGACCGCTTTCAGGGAGTGCTTAGAAAAACGCAGGCGTGTCGGGGGAAAAACGCAGGCATAGATGGGTGTTCGCTGGGTGGGTGTGTGACATCAAAAGCCGTCCCTCCGTCGTTAGAATCAACGCACAGAATAAGTAACTACAGGGCTGGTCTTGTTTTGCACAAAAAGATTTTGCAGGCGCTCTGCTGCACAGGCGTTCGCACTTCTGCAAAGCGAAAATACACTCCCCGGTGGGTGGCGACAATGCGTTTGCACGGCTGCTAAAAACTGCTAGCGAGCGATCAACTCGGAATGACCCCCTATGTGTTGACTTTCAGGATTTGGACAGCGTGCTGACGGCTACATCTGATTCTCCTTTTGGGGAAGACAGATTTATTCAGGGACACCAAACAACGCTGAAGAAAGGCACAGAGGGATTGTGACCCCCATATATCAGATAAGACAGGGGGGAGATTCACTTTTACAGTATTATTCCCCCCCCCCCCCCAAACATTGGATTTAATGCAGAACGTGAATGCTGAAAACTGCCAAGCCAAGCCTGAAATCCGTCAGTGCCAGCATAAAGGGTGCACATCGCACGCTGATTCCTATATACCTCTAAATTATGGAGGAACTGTAAATCTACATAACTTCACTGCCCTCATAAAACCAGGTTATTTTATGGTTGATATATTTTCTTTTCTTCGGATTTCTCAAGACTATTTGTTGAAATATATGTTGGGGATTTTTATTTTTTTTAAAAAGACCAGCATTATTCATGCAAATAAAAACTACAATAACTCACGGTTGGAGAAATGAAATTACAATAACAATAGCTGCGGGAGATTAGGCTGGTGCGTGACGTGGCTTCATCAGGCGCAGGGCCACCGGTCTGTGCCATTTCTCCAATCTCTCGGGGGCACGCTTTTATACTGTATGTATTTTTTTCCGTGTTAATTCTTCCGTGTGTCTTTGTAGAATGACTTCTGGAACGTGCGGCTCTCCCAATTCACATTCAGGGGGATTATCTCCGTCACTCAGTTGGATTCATGCCTGTGCACCCTAAGAAAATGTAATCAACAGTGGCACTGCCGACGTGAAAGGAACGGTTTAAAGCTGTAGCAATCCCACTCGGCTGTTGTGCTATCAAAGGCGGAACATCTCTGTCAACAGGTCGGAAAAACTTGTATTTATTATTATACATTGGGAACTTGAAGTATCTTGTAGCTCATGCGCAGTGCATACCGGCTTATGTGCAGGACCGAAACAATCAGTCCCTTGCGACCAAATCAGGACTGAATGTGTATCAGACCCTATTAAACAATACAGTCACTGTTACATGATAATGAAACAATACACCCTTCTGGTGTAGCGTCTCTCTGATGGACCACTGTTTAGTAGACAGGGGCCTCATTGCCGCCTTCATTGACAGTAGCACAGAGGTGACCAACGTCTGTCTACGTCTGAAATTGCCGTCAGTTCTGCTGTCACTGCACCAAGTTTCCGTCACCAGGATTTGCTAAGCACTCGTGGCCCTCTGTGACCCGACAGCGGCCCCTTCACCACTACTTCTGGGGGTGATTCTGGAACAAAGCGGTAGCAGTTGACTCACCGACGGACACAATACCGACGGTCATAATCCCGACAGCCATTGACCGACAATCAAAATACTGACACGGTCAAAATACTGACATTCATTATACCGACATGTTCAAAATGCCGACATAGTCAGAATACCGACATTTGAAATACTGTCGTGTCAAAATGCCGACATGAGTTTTTAAGGAAAATGTTGCCCAAAAACAGACGTTTCATACAGATGGAGCCATGCTCATCTTTCCCTTTAATAGGATTACCTGAGCCAGTGCTGCCGGACTTAATCCCCTGCTGTAATGACTTAATCCCCTGCTGTATTGTTCTCTCTGTATTGTACTGCAGCTGAGAACAATAGATGAAAGACTTATGCTAATAAACCTTGGTGCACCTAGGTGCAGCAGAGAAGGCTAGATGAGCGAGGCTCCATCTGTACTTTACCATCCCAGTGGACCTGGAGTGGGAATATAACAGTGTGCCGACCGCAGCGAGCCATGCGAGGGGACGCGGTACATTTACACGGTCGACATTGACACAAACCCCCCCCCCCAGAAAAACTCATGTCTGTATTTTGAAATGTCGGCATTTCAAATGTCGATATTCTGACTATGTCGTCATTTTGAACACATTGGCATAATGAATGTTGGTATTTTGACCGTGTCTGTATTTTGACTGTTAGTCAATGGCTGTCGGGATTATGACCGTCTGTATTGTGTCCGTCGGTAACTTATATTGAACCCGAACAAAGAGCACTTTGCAATTTGGACATTGTCAGTGTGGAAACGCTGATGAGACCACCAAAAGGGGGAAGCGTACGGGGAGGTGGCTTAGCTGACACACAAAGAAAATTGTTGAGCCAAGGTTACTCTGTGCGAGGTGAGTCTTAGAAGAGAGGGAGGGGGAGGAGAGGAGGGAGGGATGTGTAAAAGGAAATGGGGGTAAGACAGTGGGACGGGGGAGCTGTTGGATTCGGAGATAGCAGAGAGCTGGAAAAGGCACGGCAGGGTTGGAGGACTTACCAAGGAAGTCACATGCTGCCCCCTGTCTTTGTGGCCATGGCAAATGGGATACGGTTGACAGGGTCACTAGGTCGACGTACTAGTTCAACAGGTCGACATTTTTCTATTTTTTTTTTACATTTTTGGACTTTTTCATACTTTACGATCCACGTGGATTACAATTGGGAACGGTAACCTGTGCCGAGCGCAGCGGCAGCAGAGCGAGGTACCTTGCCTGAAGCTTGCTCGCCATTCGAGGGGACACGGTGCACTAATTGGGGTTCCCCGTCACTTTACAAAGAAAACGACACCAATTTTTTTTTTAAAAAAACTCTTGTCGACCTTTTGACCTGTCGACCTAGTACATGTCGACCTAATGCCCATGACTAAAACAGTCCCAGCAACACTGATCTCATAAGAAGTTACTTCCAAACATATGAAATAGTTGGAGAATGAAAACACATTGGTAGTTTCACTTGTGGAAACAACAACCCAGAAATAATGATAAATAATGATATTCTCCCCTCAGTTATAGAAGCGGCCCTCTGTGTGGAATGATGCCACTTACCTCAGAGAGACAATGAGGTGACGCACTGTAATTCTCAGCATCATTCTGCGGGAGACAAAGCTCGGTGACAATAGCTGCGCTCTAATACCTGATTACAGCAGACGATCATACCTGCGGCGCTACCTGTTAATTTGTTGGCAGAGAAGAGTTGCAGTAAAAGTATTATCACTCACCTGGGTGCAAATGATATTCATATTACCTGGTGGGTCCATTGAACATGGCTGGTGAGAAGTTACGTCAGCATCTTTATGGAAATATAATAGCAGAGATGTTGGTGTGAAGGTGCAATGAAACACCTTAGTGAGTGGGTTTAATCAGGCGCTAAGTGAGCAAAACCGGTGAATAAGTGGAAAATGGAGGACGTCCAGAGTAATTCAGATTGACACTTAAGGGGATATAGCCCCTGATACCACTGCTGCGACCGTTTTAGCGCCTTTTGCCGTGGTTATGCCTGTGACTATGGGGACTAGCTACTTAGCCTTGGAGAGAGATAAAGTACCAGCCTATCAGCTCCTAACTGCCATGTTACAGCCTGTGTTTGAAAAATGATAGGAGCTGATTGGCTGGTATTTTATCTCTCCACTTTATCTCTCTCCAGGGGTTAGTACATAAACCCTAACTGCTAAAGTCAGTATCAGCCCTTCCCCTAGTGTACAGCTGGGTGTGGTATGGAAGGTAGATAGTAACTAGGTCAACAGTGTCTAGGTCGACCACTATTGGTCGACAGTAACTAGGTTGACAGGGTCTCTAGGTCGACAGGGTCTTTAGGTCGACATGGTCTAGGTCGACATGTCAAAATGTTGACATGAGTTTTTTATGGGGGGGGTTTGTGTCGTTTTCTTCATAGAGTGACCGGGAACCCCAATTAATGCACCGTGTCCCCTCGCATGGCTCGCTTCGCTCGCCATGCAGGTTACCGTTCCCAATTGTAGTCCACGTGGATCGCAAAGTATGAAAAGGTTTAAATAAAGAAAAAAAAACTCATGTTGACCTAGAACATATCGACCTAGAAACCCTGTCGACCTAGTTACTGTCGACCAATAGTGGGCGACCTAGTAATAGCGGCATTACACAGCGGGGGGGGGGGGGGGGGCTTACACGACACGATCCCCGTAGCCACGACCTGGCCCACCTCCACCACACCCCCAGTCCACCTCCGGCCCGCCCCCCTCTGCACGCACATCGCAGGCCCCCCCCCCTGCCGAGCCGACCTGGCTGCTCTCTCCCGGAGAGAGCAGCCAGAAAGTCGGTAAGTATGTCTATAGATAACCTTGACTGTAAAAGCCTATAGGTTTTTTTCCACAAAATCCCCTGAGAGGGCTACAAAGGATCCTTACGCATGCGTCAAAACCCCAGAAGTCCGCATTAATCCCCCGCAGCTGGCGCATGCCATAGAAGGCTGGTCGGTGTCTGAAATCGTGACCGATGGTCGTTATGGTGATCCCCAAATGCATCTCCTACAGATGCCTCCTGCTGCATTTCCACCAATCAGAGCGCCAGGAGCAGGTTATTCTGGTGAATGGCTGGCATTTTCCACCAATCAGATTGTTACTGGCTTTCTGGCATTTTTATGTCTACTGTAGAACCATAAGAGCACTTAAGGACATTAATAAACAAAAATATTTAATATAGAGTCTGAATTACCCTTTATGTATGGAAACATAGTATTGCAGTAAGGGGGTTATTCAGGTTGGATCGCAGTTTGGAGAAAATCGCAAACGAGCGATTTTCTCCAAACTGTGCATGTGCTGCGGCCGCATAGCGCATGCGCTAGCAGTCACAGTGCGATCGCATCCCGGGGGGATGCAATCATACTTTGAGTGACAGCGGCAGGCGTCGTTGGGGCATCGTTTCGGCGTCGTGGGGGAGTGGTCCAGCCAACGCAGATGTGGCCGGACTGTTTTCGAGGCTGCTGCGTGGCATCACACGCAGCCCCTCCGATCAAGAAAATGGCGGCAGACCTAGGCTGCAGATGCCGGGGGTGGGTCATCATTAATTTGTACTGGGCGGCTGACCACTAGAGACTCTGCATAGGACTCTGAAAAAATGGCGCAGCGGACATTTTTCGGAGTCCTGCGCATGCGCTGTAGGCTCTGGCACTGTGCCACAGTCTACAGCGCTCAGAGCGCTAGCAGCGGCGGTGACGGCTACGGGAGAGTCAGGGCCCACACACGGAGCCCACACACGGAGCCTGCACACGGGCCCCTCCTCTTTAGAGACGTCCCTGCTCCAGATGCTGCATCAGGTGCTTCGGGAACACGTGTCAGAGGGTTGCTTTTAACAACAACAAAAAAATGAGGTGCTTTAGAAAATGTACAAATTCAATAATTGTCTTCCTCTAAGTTACAGCTCAGACACAAACCTACGGTATGTACTGAAATGTCAGACAAGACTGCGTAGGGAACATAATGTGACCATAGCAGCATAAACGCACCGTCTGGGCTTCCGCAGCGCCGCTCAATGCATCACCTTGGCTTGGAAGGGGTTAATGTTTTGTGGTGGGAGGAACGTAGAGAGAGGGTCCGGGGGGCTGATTGGCTGGATCATATATAGGGGCTGGCCTGTCATGCATATATGCTGCTGACCGGGTACTTCCTGCCTCTCTTCCAGCTCTTCTCGTGAGACTGCAAGTACACTCATTTATTACAGCATATATCCTTATTCTCTCTCATACTTCCTAAAATCTTTACACTTCTTTCACTCCCTCTCCTCTGTTCTTTTCCTTTCTATATTCCCACTTCTTGCTTTCTTTACCCTTCCTATTCTTCCCTGTGCGCCCTGTGCCTCCCCTATGGCCGCCAGAATCCAACCCAGCCGCACCGCTGGCCTTCCCGCCCGGCTCCTGGACGCCTCTGAGGTCCAGCCAGCCCGGGGAGTGCCTGCTGCGGCTGCCGGAGAGGTTCGGGGGGCGCGCGCGGCCGGGCTCGGCCGCCCGCCCGTGCTCCCCCGCGAGTACGCTCTCCGTCCCCGCTGCTAGCCGCGGCGGGGGACGGAGCGCAGGGGGATAGAGGGCACACGCGGCGGCTTGCCAGGGATGGGCTCTGCCGTCCCTGAGCCCATCGCTAGTCGCTACCCACGGCCGCTCAGATCACGTGGGGCCGGGACGGAGCTCCCGGCCCGCAGATCAGCGGCTTGCTGCCACCAGGGGGGGCATCACCCACCTCCAGCATGGCAGCCACGATCCCTCCACTACTGGGGTTACTGGGCGGGCGGGGGGTCAGGAGGCTGCCAGACACGTGCAGTCTAGGCAGCGCGCGCGTGCTGCTTCTCATCCTGCCAGCTGGGGGGCCCAGATGAGGCCTGACCCATCTGGTCGGCTCTCCCCTTCGGCCGGTCAGGTCCGGCCTGCGCAGTCCCCTGACAGAGCGGGGCGTCGCCCCCACTCTGCTGCTGCACATCCCCCGTTGTCAGTTGCGGATAGGGCAGGGCCGGTTAGAAGAGGGCGTTCTACGTCCGCCCGCGGCGGGGCGGCCCTCCTGGCCTCTCCTTTCGTGGATGACCCAGTAGCGCCTGCCCCTCCCGGATTGACTCGGAGGGCGCATGGCGCTGCTGCCGCCGCCCGTGGCCAGGCGGCTCCTCCCGGGGTCACTCACCCCATCAGGGGGCGGCGTGCGCCGGCGGAGCCCGACCGTTCTTCCCCTCCCCGCGTCCTGTCGTCGCCTGCCGACGTCGCTGCGGACGGCTCTCATTCCGACGTCGCGCTACCTCCTTCCAGTAGTGACGACTCTCCGGTTTCTCATCCTGAGGGCAATGCTCGGGATAGGAGGAGGTTGCGGCGCGGGCGGTTTGCGCGAGGTTCCTCGCAGCGGGACGGCTGTACCGTGATGCCCGACAGTGAGGGTTCGTCTGGGTCCTTGCTCCCAACGGGAGGTTTACGAACCTCCCGTAGGGCGCACGACTCGCGTGGCGGCTCTGATCTTCCTATGCCTGCCACTGTGGCTGCACCCTTGGTGGACGCCACCGTTCTGTCCGCCATTTGTGCCGCTGTTGTGTCGGCGGTTGCGCCCTTGTTATCCTCCGTACCCGGGGGACTAGGGCGGCCCGCTGCTTCTTTGGCGGATAGCATTGCGCAATCTCTTACCCCGCTTCTGTCCCCTGGCGCGACGGTTCCCCCACCTGCCTCGCTCCTGGTGGCTGCGGGTCCGGTGGAGGAGCTGGGGAACAATGTCTCTTTTGTCTCCCCAGCCACGGAAGTCGTTTTCGGAATGGAGTCTGTCGGTGCATCCTCGAGTCGTCCGGTGGCCGTTGGGACGGACGGTGTTCCCTCTCGTGCAGGTGAGTCTTCATCGGACCCCGACTGGTCCAGGGGGAGCGCGGTTACATCCCATAGCGGCTTGGGAGCGGGTACTCACTCCAGCTCCTCTAGCGTAGGCAGCAGGGTGCGTAGGGTTTCCAGCAAGCGCAGCAGGCGCAGCCGCAGGCGCCGGGACACGGACTCTTCCCTTGCTTCCACGTCCTCGGAGGGTCTGTCCTCCGACGACGGCGGCTTGCACAGGGTTAAGCGTCGCAGACGGCGCGAGCGTCGGTATTCAACCTCGTCCGCCTCCCAAGTCTCGGTGGAATCGGACACCGTGCACTACGCTAATACGGCCGTGCAACGTGGACTCAGGCCCCGGGTCCGGGACCGTATCCGTAAGGGCCAATATGTAAATATTTTCGCTCTTACTAGTGACGATCGCAAAGCCTTACTTTCAGCTAAGAAAAAAGGGCAGGGCAGCGGGGACGCTTTGCGGTCCTACCCGAATTGGGTGCGATGTATGTTGATCTTTGCTGCTTGTTACCTGGAGACCCGCCCGGACGAACACATGAACGTTGTGCGGTATCAATTCCTCATACACGTGCTGTACCATAAGTACGAAGGGTCGGCCTGGCGTCGTTATGATGAGGATTTTCGGCGCAAACAACACGGGCAGCAGATCTATAACTTCGGTAAGAAAGATGTGGAATTGTTCTCGGAACTGACCCAGGGTTCGGCCGGCACTGAGGAAGTCGGCACAGCGAAGCGTTGGGCAAACCGACCTGCCTCTCGTTTGGCCGGCTTTCGCGGCGGTTCAGGGCGCGCGGGGAATGGCAAATGCTTCGCTTTCAATAATGCCCAATGTGACTTAGGCGGCCGGTGTCGTTTTCGTCACTCCTGTATCAGATGTGGCGGGGGCCACGGGATTAAGGACTGTCCCAGTCCAGCGACCGGAGGGGCTTCCGGACCACAGACCCGACAGAGTCGCTCTGGCGTTGGCCACAGCTCCCACCCCAATTAGACTTCGAGCGCTCATTCCCTGGCTGCGACGGTACCCGCGGCCGGCGGACGCCCAATTCTTACACTCGGGTTTCGCGTCGGGCTTCCCCTTGCCGATACATGGATGGGTGGGTCCCGGGGCGGGTACGAACCTGCGCTCGGCTAGGGAATTTCCGGACGTGCTCCGCCAGAAGGTGGAGGCTGAAGTGACGTTAGGGAGAATGATAGGCCATTTCCGGGAACCCCCCTTGCCAGACTTGGTTTTGTCCCCCGTTGGCATAGTGCCCAAAAAGACCGTGGGGAAATTTCGACTTATCCAACATCTTTCCTGTCCTCTGGGGTCATCGGTTAATGATGCTACCCCTTATGAGCAGTGTAGGGTTGTTTACCTATCCTTTGATTCGGCCATAGACACCATCCGGTCTTTTGGGCCTGGGGCAGTGATATGTAAATTGGACATCCAGTCAGCCTCCTTCCGCTGCACCCGTCCGCCTTTCGGTTTATGGGTTTTAAGCTAGATGATGGCTATTACATCGATCGGTGCCTTCCTATGGGCTGTTCTGTTTCTTGCGCCTACTTCGAAAGATTCAGTTCTTTCCTCCACTGGTGTCTCGAGCAGGCAATGGGCGAACGGGGAATTTTCGCACTACTTGGATGATTTTCTTTTTATCGGCCCATCAGACTCGGATCGCTGCGTCAACTTACTGCAGGGGGCTCTGGCCCTTTTCGCACACTTCGGAGTTCCGGTGGCATTTGAAAAGACGGAGGGTCCCTCCACCTCCTTGGTTTACCTCGGGATTCAGATCGATACCGTCGGTGGTCTGTGTAGGCTCCCTGCGGACAAGGTGTTGCGCTTACATAACGGCATCCTATATGCGCTGGCTGCGGGCAAGCTCACTCTCAAACAGGCTCAATCCTTATTGGGCCTGTTTAACTTTGCTTGCAAGGTGATCCCCATGGGCAGGGTATTCTGTAGAAAATTGGAACGGGCCACCGTGGGGATTAGACGCCCGCATCATTTTATTAGGTTGTCCCTCGAAATCCGTAGAGATTTGTGTATTTGGGACGACTTTCTTGTTAGTTTCAACGGCATCTGTATTTGGCAGGAGGCGGCCGTGTCTAGCCCATCCCTAGAGCTTTTCACGGACGCCTCTAGCGCTTATGGGTTCGGAGCTTATTTTGCGGGCTGTTGGTGCGCGTGTCCTTGGTCTCGGGCCTGGCTTAGCAAGGGCCTCACGACGAACATGCTGTTGCTGGAAATGTTTCCCATTCTGGTCGCTCTGGAATTGTGGTGCGATGCCCTGCGTAACAAACATGTTATCTTCTGGTGCGACAATTTGGGCGTGGTTTTTGCCATAAACCGCCAAAAATCCACGTCCTTGCCGGTCCTGCGGGTCCTTGCGCAGATAGTCTTGCTCTGTTTGGTGAACAACATTAGGTTGCGAGCCAAGCATGTCTCGCGGCGATTGGCAGCGGTTTAGGCACTTGGCTCCTGCAGCGCTAATCCAAGGGGAATCCTGTCCTGCTTATGTGTGGCAGGTCATCCACCCGGATTGGAGGAGTTAGCCCACAGGTCTTTGGCCCCTGCCACTTTTACGGCCTATCGGGCCACCTGGGAGCGGTGGAGTCGCTTCCTCCTGGAGAGAGGCCAGAGTGGTAAGACCTCTCACGATTTACTCTTAGAATACATCTGGATGTTGTACTCCAACGGGATTTCGCGGGCGTCTGTTAGCAGGATTCTGGCGGGTATATCATACTTTCTGCAGCTTCGGGGGGAAGCGGATTTTACAAAGTCCTTTTCCTCCGGTGGGTGTTGAAAGGTTGGGCTCGGGCGATCCCGCCCCTCCCGGATACTCGCCTGCCGATCACGGGTGCTTTGCTGAGGCGGATTTTGGGATCCCTTAGAAGTACAGTATTTGCTCCTCGGGATACGAAGTTCGCCTCTTCATGGCGGCCTTTACGATGGCCTTCCACGGTGCATTCAGGGTGGGTGAGCTGGTGTCCGTCTCTCGGACTTCTGCCTCGCCCATGCTGGCAGCCCACGTCGTCGTACACCCGACGGTTTGTGGTGCAGGATTCAGCGCTCCAAGACTGACGTAGTCGGCAGGGGGCAGTGGGTTCGAATGGGTCGGGCTCGTGTGCGGGGCATTTGTCCAGTTGCCGCGGCCCAGGCTTATTCGCCCCTCCGGCCTCCAACGCCCCCCGGGTGGCTCGTCCATAGTGACGGTTCCCCGTTGACCAGATATCAATTCCGGTCGGTTTTGGGACGTTGTCTTTTGTACCTGGGTCTCTCTCCGGCCGACTATGGGACTCACTCTTTCCGCATCGGCGCTGCTTCAGCAGCCGCTGCGGCGGGTTGGTCCGAAGTCGAAGTCCGGGCACTGGGTAGGTGTTAGGGTCTCCTGCCCTGTGCTGCCACGTCGTCATGGCAACCGGGAGACAAGTGCTAGTGGAGTAACCTGAGCGCAGCTGATACTCCGGTTCGGGTCTTTTGCTGTGCAGTGGTTATAGGCTCTGTGCACGGCAGGGGATCCGGTGCTGGTTTTTGTGCTCACAGTCTGTGAGGTCTGAGTGGGGCGTGGACAGCACCTGCTTTATAAGGCCTCTTTTCAGGGTAAGCAGATGCTGCTGAATCTTTGTTGGTTAGTCAGTTCATGAAAGTTAGCCAGTACTGTGTAGCTTTGTATTTGTTTGTTGCTTACTGCAAATAGGCCTGGGGATTTGGTATTACACTCTGCCAATCCAGACCTAGCAGTAAGACTGGAGTCAGTCGTTTAGCTTGCTGGGGTTCTGTTACTACTCTGTGAACTTAGCAAGTTTGCGGCTGTATTCTAAGACTTGCCTGTCTAATCCTGTCTCACTGTGCTAGGTGTCAGGGGTCAGTTTTGTGGCAGTAAGCTAAAACCTGTGCACTGCAAGTGAGAAATAGGATTGTGGAGACTCTCCTTGTGTCTATCATTCCATCTCTGACCAAGGAGTTTACTGCCACACCCGTTGGTAACCCTTTAGGGTTTTGCTGTTGCCCTTAGCAACAGCATTTCGGGTTCTCTATGTATTAAAACACAACATCTTGCTTTTTCCATCTGTGCAGTTCTAATACAAGGGAGATACCCAGTTCCTTAGCCTCTGGGCTTCTCTGTTCACTTTGTGTGTATTTTGTTACCCTATTACCTTCTGTGTACGTTATGTCATATTCCCCAGTTTGTCTGTGAGTCCATTTGTTTTGCATAACAGTTCAAACACCAGTACATTCCTGCAGACACTGGAGTGCATAACAGTTCTGACACCAGTACTTTCCTGCAGGCACTGGTGTGCATAACATATTCAGCAGCCTAATACTCCTGTTGAAATTTTGTGGGAATATGGAGCATACCCCTCAAAATACGTTGCAACAGGTGGTCGATCAGGTGCAGGTCCTGACTCGACAATTTAATGATTTGTCCATTAAAATGCACACCTCCCAGGCTGCTGGTGGAGCTCCCGCAGCAGCAGCACCTGCAGGGGTTAAGGAGCCGAAAGTAAATCTCCCGGATCGTTTTTCTGGAGATCGCTCGCAGTTCTTTTGTTTCAAGGAGAGCTGCAAGCTATACTTCCGGCTTAGGCCTCAGTCTTCTGGGTCGGAGATTCAGCGGGTGGGCATAGTGATTTCCTTGCTACAAGGAGACCCACAGGTCTGGGCATATGGGTTGCAGCCTGACTGTCCGTCGCTTAAAAGTGTTGATGCTTTTTTTACGGCACTGGGCATGTTGTATGATGACCCTGACAAGACGGCCTCAGCCGAGGCTCAGATTTCGATCCTTAAGCAAGGGCGAAGGCCAGTTGAGGTTTACTGTACGGAGTTTCGGAGGTTGGCCCATGATACCCAGTGGAATGACCCAGCCCTGAGACACCAGTACCGAAGAGGTCTTTCTAACCAGATAAAGGACCAACTGGTACAATATCCCTTGCCTGATAGCTTGGATCAGCTCATGCAGTTATCCATCCGGGTGGATAGACGGCTGAGAGAGCTTAGGCTTGAAAGGGAGACTGAGATTTCCTTCCTTCCCAAGGGAACCTCAGACTCTGAGGAATTTTCTGAGGAGCCTATGCAGATTGGGGCTACCCGCCTCTCCTCGCGTGAGAAGACGCGGAGGAGACAGCAGGGGTTGTGTTTGTACTGTGGGAATAAAGGTCATGTGGTAGTATCATGCCCAGAAAAGCCGGAAAACTTCAGGGCCTGAGGGTGATGGGAAATATCCTGTCAGGCCAGAAGTCAGAATTTCCCAAGAAGACTTTTATCATTCCGGTGATCTTGAAGATCCTCGGTCAAACTGTCAAGACTGAGGCCTTTGTGGACAGTGGGGCCGACGGGGTTTTTATGGACCGCCAATTCGCCCTGAAACACTCTGTTCCCTTAGTACCCTTGGCATCGGAAATTGAGATTTGTGGGTTAAACGGGGAACCATTATCCCAAGGTAAAATTACCTCTTGCACTAGCCAGATTTCTTTGTTTATTGGAGCCACACACTCTGAAAAATTGTCCTTTTATGTGACTGTCTGTACTTTTGCCCCATTGGTGTTGGGGTTACCCTGGTTAAGGGCCCACAATCCTCAATTTGACTGGGTCTCTGGGGAGATTCTTAGTTGGGGTACTGATTGTTTCAGGAGTTGCTTGAGCCTTCCAGTCAGGCTCTCGCAGCTAAGTTTGCCAGGATTGCCAGGGTGTTATGCAGATTTTGCGGACGTGTTCTCCAAAAAAGTTGCAGAGGTACTACCTCCCCATCGCCCCTATGACTGTGCCATTGATTTGTTGCCAAATGCTAAGCTTCCCAAGAGCAGGTTGTACTCCCTGTCACGTCCTGAGACTCAGGCTACAGGGCCGTCTTTTCGTATGGGCTCAATGGGCTCTTGCCCAAGGGCCCCAGGAGTATAAGGGCCCTAGGCTGATAGCTGAGGGTCCACTCATTCCAGGGGTACCAGATTTTTGAAAATCGGCCCTGGGGAACCAGAGATATCCGACTTGAAAGCAGTGGTCCCCATCCTAGCCTATTAATTGCTCTTCCCAGCCAGATATCTCGGGTTTTGTTTGACTTAGAGTTTTTCTGATGGTATACTCCAAAAGCTGTGACTCTCCACTTGTGGTGGATTCTGGTAGCTTGTCTCTACTATGCCCAGAGCCAGAGATATCAGCCTTCCAGCAGCTGGTCCCTGCTCCAGCTCCAAACGGCTGGTATGCAGTTTTATATTTTCGTTGGTGAATTGCTCTGGCTCCTGAACTGTGATCCCCAAGTCCCTAGCACCTCCTGAAAGGTGGGACTCTCTAGTTTTGTATCCCATTCAAAGCTAAGAAATATATTTTCAGGAACTTGAGATATCTGCAGTCAAGTAAGCTGCCCACCCCCACACCGGAAAATGATGAATATTAAGCCCACTCCACTATCCTCCCCTCCCCTCCCCTACGTATTAAACACTGCCTACCACCCTGGAAGTCATGTACCAGGGCTTCTTCATTCAACCCAATGCCCCTTTTACAGTTTAGCCCCATCTGTGCAGTAAAGGAGTAATTAGCAGAAATTACTGCTCCAGGTCCTACAAGCTGAGCGGAAAATAGAACACCCACTACCGCTCGCAGGACATCAAAGCTGCCGCTGATAGCACCCCCCACCCCTACCGCTGGAGGATGGGTAGGGGGCCCACTGCATTGCTGTGCCCAGGGGCCTACACTGCTGTTAAGATGGGCCTGTCAGGCTATGGCAGAGTACATTCAGGAGAACTTGGCTAAGGGATTTATCAGACCTTCACAGTCTCCAGTTGGGTCGGGGTTCTTCTTCGTGGGTAAAAAGGACGGTTCGTTGCGACCCTGCATCGACTTCAGGGAATTGAACCGTATCACGATTAAAAACTCATACCCACTGCCTCTCATTTCGGTCTTGTTTGACCAGCTTCGTACTGCCACCATTTTTTCTAAGATTGACCTACGCGGTGCGTACAATCTAATCCGAATAAGAGAGGGGGATGAATGGAAGACTGCCTTTAATACCCACTCAGGGCATTATGAATATTTGGTGATGCCTTTTGGGCTCTGTAATGCCCCGGCAGTCTTCCAGGATTTCATGAATGATGTGCTCAGGGAATATTTGGATAGATTCTTAGTTGTATACTTAGATGACATCCTAATCTTCTCCCATTCCCTGGAGGAACATCGGAAGCATGT